>NC_073224.2:194553000-195184500 GCF_029281585.2 Gorilla gorilla gorilla
CATGCCGCACCCCACAGGTTGTTTCTAATGCATGGATAACTAACCTGATTTCTCTATATGAATTTATATTTGTGTCCTTTTCACTTGTTAAATAATTCTGTTTTGTTCTTTAGGTTCATGGGTGTATGTGTTCATCAAGGACAATTGCATGCACTTACAGAGGTAAGACATCAGTAAGTGTTGAAGTAACGTATTTGCCTTAGTTTCAGCATTTATAGTTCCATAGTAAGTGTTGCTTGCATATGTAAACAAAATGTATGTGCATTTATGTTTATGCAAAAATGGCAGTGTTAATAATGTTTTATTCTGTTGCCTGGGAACAATGGCAGTATTTCTTTATATATATACACACACACACACACACACACACACACACACACACACACTTTAAGTTCTGGGGTACATGTGCAGAATGGGCAGTATTTCTTAATGTCCTTGTATTCCCTCATAATACTTGGTGAATACTCTGACAATATGAGTGCTCAAGTATTAAAGTATTAAGTTAGCTCTTGCTGCCTAGATATGACTCCATCCTAAGCCAAGGGATGACAGCACTTGACTGCAAACTCTCTATGGCAACAAATTACCAGACCACCTGGTAATGTTTGCTGTCCTGATCTAGAATTCCACAGTCCCTGATGTGGTTTCCTGATTGGTCTTATTACTTGTTGGAATCAGTTTACATCTTCATTCTCGTTTCATTTCCAGCCTCTGCTAGGCGGAATATGTGATAGTCATTATTCATCCTCCGAGGATCAGAGAACTCTCTTTAGAGCCAATTCAGGTACCAAGTTATCAACTTCAGACCTTGCTTGGGTGCTCCTTGGAAACACAGATTCCTGGAATCTTCTAGGTTTAATAGGTTTGTATAGGGCCTATTACATCTATATTTTTAAAAGCTCCTCAGATTATTTCATGAGCATCTAGATTTGAGAATCTATGTTCTAGATTCTTTTCACATTCCTCCTTGAGAAGCAATTACCAAAGTACAAAGTGAAGAAACTTAGGAAGGAAAGTTGTTTAACAGAATTTGCAAGAGTGTTGGTTTTTTACTGGCTTGGTAACTGGTATTAGTCCTTAATAGCTTATGAAAGAGGGTCCCATGTGCCTCAGTCTCTCTCTTTTCTCAGTTACTGAAGGCACTAGAATGTGGAATGTGCGCAGCTATGCTGGCTTGGTAACTGGTATTAGTCCTTAATAGCTTATGAAAGAGGGTCCCATGTGCCTCAGTCTCTCTCTTTTCTCAGTTACTGAAGGCACTAGAATGTGGAATGTGCACAGCTATGCCCTGCCTCTTAAATGGAAAGCCAAAGAAGACAGAATGGTGAAGAGGTTAAGAGCATGGCCTCTGAAGTCTTGATTACATAGGTTTGAATCTGTCTGTATCTCAAAGTTTCCATCTGTATAATGGGGATAATAATAATTAATAATACCTGCCCCAGGGAGTTTAGATAGAGAAGATGACCAAGAGCTGAGCCCTAGAATATTTAAATTTTAAATGTCTAGAGAAGGCCAGGTGCTATAGCTCACACCTGTAATTCCATTGTTTTGGGAGTCTGAGGTGAGAGGATTACCTAAGACCAGGATTTCGAGACCAGCCTGGGCAACATAGCAAGGCTCTGTCTCTACAAAAAAAAAAAAAAAAAAAAAAAAAAAAATTAATAATTGGCTGGATGTGATGGGATGTACCTGTAGTCCTAGTTACTCAGGAGCCTGGGGCAGCAAGATTGCTTGAGCCCAGGAGTTTGAGGCTATAGTGAGCCATGATTGTGCCACTGCACTCCAGCCTGGGCAACAGAGTGAGACCCTGTCTCTAGATAGATAGATAGATAGATAGATAGATAGATAGATTAGATAGATAGATAGATAGATACGTATGTACGTACGTACGTACGTACATACATACATACATACATACATACATACATACATACATAGAGTGAGACCCTGTCGATAGATAGATAGATGAATGAATGAATGAAAGTCTGGGGAGAAGGACAGACTGAGAAGGAGCAGTTAGTGAGGTAGGTAGAAAACCAGAAGAACATGCTGGCCTGGAATGAAAAGGAAAGAGTTTCAAGGAAGGAGTATTAATTGTGGCAAATGCTGTTGATATAATGTTGACCTCACAAGGATGTTGTGAGGATGAAATATAAAATACTTATTTAGTACAGTGCCTGGCATGTATAAATTATTTAATACATGTTAACTCTTTGAACAAAATAACAGTGACTAGTCCCTCTTCTGAACTCTGAATTGTTAATATTTTTCATTTTGTACTTAGTCCTATACCACTGTTAGTGTCATTAAATTAGACTTTTTACTGAAGTATAACATATCAGAAAAAGTATACATATGAAAAGTACCACTCACAAAATTTTTACAAATGAACACACCCATAACCAGCACCCCAGATCAAGAAACATTTGCCACGTATTTCTTTTCTTGGAAGTGAGTCTATAAATTCTTCAGAGATAAAATTCTCCCCTTCCTTCTGTCTACCAGAGTTCTGACGCTAATAAGCATAAAAGTATTTGATGCATTCCCTGCATGTGTGATTGTTCTCTGAAATGTGAATTCATTGGAAGGGCTGGTGTGTTAGTTTTGCTGACAGAGAAGAACATCCTTTAAAATCTGTGTTAAGTTGCATATTTTAAAGCAGGTTGTGGTGGAAATGACAGTAATGAGTGATCATAATGCAATATTCTCTTGGCCATGTTGTACTTAATCTGCTGCTTGTTAGCTTCTTTATAGCCATATAAAACATACAATGTGTACTTTATGGAAGAGTATTTATTGCCAGTCTTTCCAGCAGCATTAATGAGATTTTGACATAGCTTATGATATTAGTAATTTTTAATATGATGTTAATAGACTGGTAATGATGAAGCCCAAATAGCCAAATGCTCTTGGTTATTTTTAGAAGGGATCAGCAAAGACCTTGATGGCATAGGTCTTTGGAGACTTCTAGGTTTAATTGCCTTATAATTTGACTTGGCAGCACAACTATATGGTAACGATAATAAAAAATAAATTATTAAAAATATCTAGCACAGTCCTTGAAACTTAGATGACATTCACCAAATACTTTTCAGTTGGTGGAATGCTTGTCCTCCAAAGTAATGTGAGTACCATTCTTCATTTCTCTTCACATTTATTTGTCAATAATTACAGTAGACAAGCATGGCACTCATTAATACCTATAAAACATTGACATTATTAGGAAGAATATTTCTCATATACATTAGTGATCTGGACTTTCCTGGGCTTGAACCATTTCCATGAGTCTTCTTTGTAATTGTAGACATTAATTGAACTTGGAACAGTCAGACACTTACTTTTTATTTTGTTTTTGTTTTTAAACTACCTGTAGTAATGATAGACTAAAGATTTTTTTTTTTTTTTGGGACGGAGTTTCACTCTTGTTGCCCAGGCTGGAGTGCAATGGCCCGATCTCAGCTCACTGCAATCCACCTCCCGGGTTCAAGCAATTCTCCTGCCTCAGCCTCCTGAGTAGCTGGGATTACAGGCATGCGCCACCATGACCGGCTAATTTTGTATTTTTAGTAGAGACGGGGTTTCTCCATGTTGGTCAGGCTGGTCTTGAACTCCTGACCTCAGGTGATCCGCCTGCCTTGGCCTCCCAAAGTCCTGGGATTACAGGTGTTAGCCACCGCGCCCGGCCAGCCGACTCAAGTTTTTAAGCAAACTAGTATTTGTTAAAGTGAAAGCATAGTCTGGGCATGGTAGTTATGCCTGTAATCCCAACACTTCCAGAGGCCAAGGTGGGCAGATTGCTTGAGCTCAGAAATTTGAGACCAGCCTGGGCAACATGGCAAAAGCCTGTCTCTACAAAAAATACAAAAATTAGTCAGGTGTGGTAGCGTGCACCTGTAGTCCCAGCTATTGGAGAGGCTGAGGTAGGAGGATCACCTGAGCCCAGGAGGTTGAGGCTGCAGTGAGCCATACTTGCACTACTGTATTCCAGCCTTGGTGACAGAGCAAGACCCTGTTTCAAAAAATATATAGTGAAAACGGTTTGGTGAAAAGTCACATGAAACCTTTTAAATTTAATGAGTTGAAATAAGAATCTGTATTGAGGCTGGGTGCAGTGGTTCATGCCTATAATCCCAACACTTAGGAGGTAGAGGCAGAAGGATTGCCTGAGGCCATGATTTTGAAACCAGCCTTGGCAACATAGTGAGACCCAGACTCTACAAAAAATTAAAAAAATCAGCCAGATGTGGTGATACACACCTACAGTCTCAGCTACTTGGGAGGCTGAGACAGGATGATTGCTTGAGCCCAGGAGGTTGAAGGTTGAGAATGCAATGAGTCATGATTGTACCACTGCACTTCAGCCTGAGCAACAGAGAGAGACCTCTTAAAAAAAAAAAAAAAAAAAAAAGAATAGGAATGTACCATAAGTATGTCTTTCATTCACAAGACCTAACCTTGTCTTTCACTTAGTCACAAGTATCAGGGAAGTGTAAATCTTTGTTTTTTTTTTAACAGAAAATATAATTCTGTGTATTGGTTAGCTGTTGCCCTCCAGCCACAAAACCTCAAAAGCATACAATGAACGTTTATTTCTCATACATTTCCAGGGTTAGCTGAACTGAGTGGGGCTAGATTTGGCAGTTGTGCTGATCTCAGGCTCACTCATGCATCTGCAGGTCAGCTGGTGGTCTGCTCTAGGCTGAGATTTGCTGGGAGAACTTTGCTCTGGCTCATCCTCCTTCTGGGGCCAGTGGGCTAGACTGGACTTGTCCTTTTTAAGATGATACCAGAATAGCAAGAATATGACAGTCCATTTGCACAACTGATTTTCATGACTCTCCTTATGTTCAGATTTGCTTGGCCAACATCCCATTGGACAAAGCAAGTCACATGCTTGAGTCCAGGGGTAGGAAATATGCTCTGCCCTTATCAGGAATATGCCGCAAAGTTATGTGTCAAAAGGCACAGATTCAGTAGAAGGCGAAGAATTGGAACCCTTGACAATCAACCATGCCCTGTAAATATCCCAGTCAGCAGATCATAAGTATTTGTGTTTTCTGCCCCATTGGAGAGTAAAGAATTTCTCCCATTTCTTAAACCATAACAACTATTAGTTTTTTAAACTCCCACTATGGGCAGAATGCTATGGTTGATACTTTATGTTAACTATAATTCTCACAATGCTATAATCTTATTTCTTCCATTTTGTAGATGAGAAAACTAAAGCTTAGAGAAATTAAGTTACTTCCCCAAAGTAGGATTGCATCCAGGTTCATCTGACTTCAAAGTCTATTTCTATTACGACATGCTGTGCTTAATTAATTTTTATATTCCCCACAGTGCTAAGCACAAGATCTTATGTGTGTAGCATGCATAGTATTTGTAGAATTCAATTCTGACTCACTTTTTATGTATTCTGGGTTATTTGGAAAAGATACTTTCTTCCTGGTCATTGGGTGTATTAGAATGTGTTTCGGAGCAAATAACAGAAAATAGTTAAATGGGCTTTAAACAACAAAATGACTCATATAACTGGAATTTTAGCAGTTTATTAGATTAAGTATTGATATAATTCAATGGTTAAATTGACGCTGTCCAGAGACCTTATTCTTTCTCTTTGCTCTGTCTTTATGTTGTCAGTTTCATCCTAGAATAAAGATGTCTATCACTCATAATCGAAAAGTAGCTGCCAAAAACTTACATGGTATATGTTTTCTCTTCTATAGCCAAGATGAGTGGGAGGTTGGGATGGAGAGGAGAGGAAGAAAGAGAGAAGAGAAAGAGATGCCTCTGGATAGATTGTATGTCATCTCAAAGCGCTTTTTCCTTTTAATATTGTTAAGAAAGGCACAGAGAAGGAAATACCGTCAAAATCAAGCAGTTTGGGAACCTGTTAGTGCAGAACCTCTCAGTGGCTAGAAGACTGGGGAACTGGGTAAGGTATATGGTTGTGGAGAGGGATCACAAATGGCAGTACTCTCTGATCAGGGGAGTCAGCAATTGAATTGCTTGGTGAGCAGGATGTTTTGGGGGTCTCTCTTGCCTTTTCTGCCATGAAGAAAACTATCCAGCCAGGTGCAGTGGCTCATGCCTGTAATCCCAGCACTTTGGGTGGCCGAGGCGGGTGGATCACCTGAGGCCAGGAGTTTGAGACCAGCCTGGCCAACATGGTGAAACTCCGTCTCTATAAAAAATACAAAAATTAGCCAGGCATGGGTGGCACAAGCCCATGGTCCCAGTTACTCCGGAGGCTGAGGCAGGAGAATCACTTGAACCTGGGAGGTGGAGGTTGCAGTGAGCCGAGATCATGCCACTACACTCTAGCCAACAGAGCTCTAGGCAACAGAGCGAGACTCTGTCTAAAAAAAAAATTTTTTTTTAAATAAACTATTCTTATTTTCTTCTGTGGCGATGAGAACCACTCAGCCAATTCTGCAGTTGCAGAATATTCCTTGGCCTAGTCGAGGTGATTCGGTCTTTTTACAACAGAGCCATCTCAGTCGAGCAGATGTTTGGTACTGAAAGAAATGCTTTTAGCTAAAGGCTATTGCAGAGAGTTTGTTATTCACATAGCTCTGATCCTCCTGTCACTCCCTATTCCCACCCAACCATACATCTTCTTTCTTTATTAAAGAGTATTAGTGACTTTGGAAATTTCTTGTTTATGTGGGTTGATATGTATTGCTTCTGAGTTGGTTTTGTCAGACTTATAAGAAGCCTTATATAATCAGACAGCTTACAATGAAACTCCATGGGTTCAGTGACCAAACTCATGCGTTATTTATAAAAATGAGCAAGCCAAGGCCATGTCCAGTGGCTCACACCTGTGACCCCAGCACTTTGGGAGGTTGAGGCAGGAGGATTATATGAGGCCAGGAGTTCAAGACCAGCCTAGGCAGCATAGTGAGACCTTATCTCTACAAAAAAATTTTAAAATTAGCCAGGCATGATAGTTTGTGCCTGTGGTCCCAGCTACTCCTGCTGAGGCAGAAGGATTACTTGAGCCCAGGAGGGCAAGGCTTCAATGAGCTAGGATTCTGCCACTGGACCCCATCCTGCACAACAAAGTGAGACCCCATCTCAAAGAAAGGAAAAATGAGCAAGGCAGACCCTGATTCCAGTTTTTTTGGTGTGCTGTGATATGTGATATTGTTATTAGTTGTGCCTGCTTCTTATTTTTTTGTGTGTTTCAGTACAGAATATTTTCCTATCCTTATTTACCATGATAAAGATGTGAAGTTGCTTGGTGCCCTGCTTTGGGTTAACTTTGGCAGCAAAGGCATACCTATCTTTCAAGTTTGGGACTGGCAGCTGTTAACCACCACATGGTAGTTTAGAGACACACCAGAGGTACTAACAGTGATTGCATCTGTGATTCAGGTTTTCCTAAAAGGACAAGTGAGGGGGAAATGACAAAGATGTAAATTAGAAAATACACGGGAAGGTAGAGATTCACTTGATACACACCATTTTGAGTGAATCTACTATGGGCTAGGTACTTTGCTAGGCTCTAGGTTTAGGATAAAAAGACATCTGCTCCCATGATCTATTGTTACATAACAAACTACCCTAAAACTTAGTGGCTTTCTAATTTTAGTTTGCTTGTGATTTTGTAGGTCAGGTATGCAGAAGGGCTTTCCTGGATCTTTGATCCATATGTGTCAGCTGGAGTGACTGAGCTGGCAAATCCATTTCCAAGATGGCTTCTTCATTTGCATATCTGGTGCCATGGTACTCCTTGGTTCTTCTCTTTTTCCACATGGTGTCTCATTCTTTAGATCATCTCCATATGGCTTAGGCTTCCCACAGCATGGTGATCTCAGGATAGTTAGACTGGTACAAACCACTCAAGTGGAAGCTGCAAGCCTTTTATGACCTAGCCTTGCAAGTTCCAGAATGTCCCTTAAGCTGCATTTTATTGGTCAAGCAAATCACTAAGGCCATTTGTCAATGACCATCTTTAGTTCACTGGAGTGTCTTTCATGAACTCAATGGTTAATGGCTGGGATAGTGAGAAAATTCTTACTGTGCCCTTCCTTAGAAACTGTTTTTTAAAAATCTGTTATCCCATGCTGTTAACTCTCAGATCTCTCTGTATATTAATAGTTGTTACTCATTATAGTTCATATTCTTTTTTTCCACTCAGTTATTTTGCTAGTGTTTGCAGTACAGCTTAGCTTGGTTACCTTCCCCAAACTGGCCATCCATTCCAACCTTATCATTTCATTTCTTTATTTTTTGAGACGGAGTCTTGCTCTGTCACCCAGGCTGGAGTGCAGTGGCACCATCTCAGCTCACTGCAACCTCCACCTCCCAGGTTCAAGCGATTCTCCTGCTTTAGCCTCCCAAGTGGCTGGGACTACAGGCGCACACCACCACACCCAGCTAATTTTTGTATTTTTAATAGAGACATGTTTTCACCATGTTGGCCATGCTGGTCTCAAACTCCTGACCTCGTGATCCGCCCACCTCGGCCTCCCAAAGTGTTGGAATTACAGGTGTGAGCCACTGTGCCTGGCCCTTATCATTATTAGAATCCTTGTTCTTGGCCAGGCACAGTGGCTCACACCTGTAATCCCAGCACTTTGGGAGGCCAAGGTGGGCGGATTACCTGAGGTCAGGAGTTCGAGACCAGCCTGGCCAACATGGTGAAACCCCATCTCTACTAAAAATACAAAAATTAGCTGGGCATGGTGGCACATGCTTGTAATCCCAGCTACTCGGGAGGCTAAGGCAGGAGAATCACTTGAGCCTGGGAGGCAGAGGTGGCAGTGAGCCGAGATCGCGCCGCTGCACTCCAGCCTGGCGAACAGAGCGAGACTGTCTCAAAAAAAAAAAAAAAAATCCTTTTTCTCTTATTAGAATCCTTTGTTCTTTGGGGTTAGTTTTGATTTTTTCTCATCACTTGAATTTAATCGGTCCGCAGTCTTTTCCTATTTTCTTCTTTGTGATATCTTTCTGATTATTTTTCTTTCTCTTCATTCCAAAGCCATAATATTATTTCATGCCTCAATTCCTACAAATACTTTTTTTTTTTCTTAAGAGACAAGGTCTTGCTGCTCTGTCACCTAAGATGGAATACAGTGGCACCATTGTAGCTCACTGCAGCCTCAAACCCTTGGGCTCAAATGATCCTCCTGTCTCAGCCTCCCCATTAGCTGGAACTACAGGTGCATGCCACCACACCCAGCTAATTTTTACATTTTTTGTAGAGATGGAGTCTCACTATATCACCCAGGCTGGTCTCGAACTCCTGACCTTAAGGGATCCTCCCACCTGGGCCTCCCAGAGTGCTGGGATTACAGGTGTGAGCTATCACACCTGACCTGTTTTCTTCATTTTGACATACTACTATCTGAATAATCATCATCAAGCACACCTGATAATATGATGCTTCTGTCTAAAAAATTATGTTTCCTATTCTAAATTCTCTCTAATCTCGTTTGATAATACGAATCCCTCCTTTAGTTACATGGGTCTTTTTGCTCTCTTCTATACATTCTTGCTTTAGGTGTCCCTTCCAGTACTAGGAATGTCCTTATCTCTCTTCTCTCCAAGCTGTGTCAAATCCCAGGTTCTCTAATGGAACTAAGTCTCCTAGATAGAGCTTATAATAATACTCTGTGTGGCTGGGCCCATAGTATATGCTTAGTGTGTGTTTGTAGTTGATGGTCTAGTGTAGACCCAACTCTAAGAAAGCTGAATTAGCCCTAGTGGAAAGAGCCAGAAATCAAAAATAGTGTGAAGGCCAGGCACAGTGGCTCACGCCTGTAATCCTAGCACTTTGGGAGGCCAAGGCAGATGGATAACTTGAGGTCAGGAGTACAAGACCAGCCTGGCCAACATGGTGAAACCCTGTCTCTACTAAAAAAAAAAAAAAAAATTAGCCAGACGTGGTGGCGGGGGCCTGTAATCCCAGCTACTTGAGAGGCTGAGGCAGGAGAATTGCTTCATCCCTGGAGGCAGAGGCTACAAAGCCGAAATCACACCGCTATGCTCTATCCTGGGTGACAGAGTGAGACTCTGTCTCAAAAAAAAAAAAAAAGAGAGAGAGAAAGAAATGTCACATCTCAAATCCTTTCATAATTAGAAGTTTATTTCACTTAAACTTCTATGTGCAAAAAATATTTCTACAAATACAGTTTGACATGTACTTTGCTTTTGGAAAAAGTCATTTTTATTTAATTTTTTTGCTTTGCTCATTTAGTAATAAAAAACTCTCAAACTGTGGTACATTTCTGTTCTTATTTTTAGTAACTCCCTGTGACATTTGAGAAACAAGAATTTGAGGTTGGCAAGCTAGCCCACAAATAATAGAAGAGTTTATTTAGTTTACTTTATCCTTAAAACAGTTTTTCTCTGACTTGCTTGCTTGCTTTTGGCTCATTTATTCATCCAAAAGATATTTATTTGGCTCCTACCATGTCTGGCACTATTCCAGGTACTGGGAATACAATAATGAACAAATAAAAATCCCTGTCCCACGTTTTAATTTTTTTTAAGTTTAACTTTATTTTATATTTTTTATTTTTGGTAGTGACATGGGTCTTGCTGTGTTGCCCAGGCTGGTCCTGGGCTCAAGTGATCCTCCCACCTTGGCCTCTCAAAGCACTGGGACTACAGGCATGACCACTGTACCCAGCTGGAATTTATATTTTAATCAGCAGGAGGCGGGCAGAGGAGTTAAACTAAACAAGGGAACAGATTGTAATATATGTGATGTTAAGTGCTAGGTGGTTTACAATTTTCAACATGTAGACAGGGAAGGCCTCATAAAAGAGGCTAAAATTTAAGAAGGTGGGCTGGGTGTAGTGGCTCACAAAAAAAAAAAAAAAAAAAAAGGTGAAGGAACTAGCTGTGTGGATATCAAAGTGTTCTAGGTAGTTGGAATAGTATGTGCAAAGGCGTGGAGGCAGAAGTGTGCCTGGTCTGGTTGAATAACTCCAAGGTGGGTGATGTGACTGCAGTGGAGAGCATGAAGAGAACAGTAGTAGATGGGGTCAGAGAGGAAACACTGGCTAGATCAGAGTCTCATATATACTGCTGTAAGAACTTTAGATTTTACTCAGGATAAATTGTGAAGTCTTTGGAGGTTTTTGTGACTTATTCTTTAATGGGATCATCCTGGCTTCTGTTTGGTGAATGACTGAAAAAAGAGAAAGGGTGAAAGCAGGAAAACCAGTTAAGAGACTGTTACAATAAAGTCTGTGCAATACATAAAGACTGCAAAAAAGGTGAGAGTTAATGGTAATGGACCAGAATGATAGCAGTGGAGCTGGGAATTCTGGATCCATTTTGAAAGCAGAAGAAAAACAAACAAATAGGCTTTCCTGATGCATTGGCTGTGGGATATGAGAGGATGAGAGAAGTCAAGGATAACTCTGAGGTTTTTGGCCTGAACACCTAAAAAATAGAGTTGCCATTAATGGAGATGGGGAAGACTATAGGAGGTACACAATGGGAGATGATCAAGAGGTCATTTTTGAATAGGTTCAGTTTGAGATATTTATTGGACATTCGAGTTGAGATATGTTCATAGAGTACTGGTGTCTGAAGGAGTACTCTGAGTGATACCTTCCTTGTTCATATCCTGTTTATCAACATTTTCATTAGAGAGTGTTTCATTGATTTGGAAGGAGGCATTTTTCAACTGCTGTATTATCTCCTGAGTAACAAAAATAAAAAAATCATTCAGTGATTTTTCATACTAAATGTTTTCTATGTGCCAGGGTCTGCTAAGCTTTTTTTTTTTCTCCCTCTCAATATATTATTTAATTAGCATGCAATCCTATGAAATAGGTAATATTTTTCCCATTTTACAGATGACAAATCTGAGGCTCAGAAAGAGATTAAGTTAGCTAAGGTCTTGTAGCTGAGCTAGGATTTAAATCAAGTTTTGGCTGACTATAATCCTGTACTTACTAGACTTTGAGCTCCTTGGGCTTGGCTATTGTTCACTGCTGAATTGTCAGTAACTGGAGCATAAAGGCATGCAATAAATATTTGTTGGGTAAATGGAAAATGGATAAATGAGTACTGCTCCCAACACTTGAGCTTTTAACAGTTAAACTGTTAGCTGCAAAGATATCTGCCTCTTTCAAGGTCATTTCAGCCATCCATTTGATGAATCTTTTTACAGCATTGGTAGTATGAGGACAGCAGAAGGATTTAGAAAGTTCTTCAGAGGATTTCTAGCTAATCTTTCTCCTAATCCCCTCATGATTGTTAAACTAGTGTGACACTTGAATTCACAGAGTTCTTTTTGAGTTTAGGCTAGATATGTTTCTAATAGATTTGCCAAGTGTAATTTTCCTAACTTGATAAGTGGTATCATTCCCAGGAGTTGGTTCTATGTTGGCTCCTGGGAGCTGTTCCAACTTTGGAATCTGTAGCAAGTAGGACCATGGAAGGAGGGTCTCCCAATATACCTCTCACACATTGCTACTACTCAGGGGCATTTCTGCATCCCTGTGCCTGATACATAATCACTGTCTGCACTTTCTGTATTTACTTTCTCTTTCTCTTTACGTGGTCTTTTCTTGTTATCCTGGTCACCATTATTTGCTTAGATAATAAATTCTTAGATCAGTGTTTTCCAGAGTCAGTCATAGGCATTTATTTCCTTACTTGCTCATTTTAGCTCATTTCAATGCAATTGCTTGTGTCTGTTTCCTATTTAACAAATAATTATTAAGCAGGTACTGTGTCAAGGGCTAGTTTAGTGAACTTCAAAAAATGAGAAGCTGTTCTATGATAGTGGCAGAATGATTGTCTAAAATCTTCTGTAATACTAGGCACAAGTAGCTGCTCAATGAATGTTTGTTAAATGAATTAATAACTTGCAAAAGTATTAATATAGTGAATGGCTCTTCTACAAATGATAGTTTCCTTTTCCTTTATCCCTAATCTATCCCTTTTCCAAATCTTACCAATCACCATGTCCTGTTCATCTTACCTCTTTACTATTCTTGAATCATTTATCTTACATCATTCCTTCTGCCATCATTATGTCTTGCCATAACCTTTTAACTAGTCTCTTTGTCAGTCTTGTTCCACACTTTAAATCTATAGTCTATATTGCCAGCTGGAGTGGTCCTGAAATACAAATCTTTTTTGTTGTTTTGAATCATCTTAGCCATATTTAAGTATATAGTTCAGTAGTTAGTATTAAGTATTATCACGTTGTTTTGTGCAACAGATCTCCAGACCTTTTTCTTTTCTTTCTTTTTTTTTTTTTTTTTGAGACGGAGATTCGCTCTTGTTGCCCAGGCTGGAGTGCAATGGCGCGATCTCGGCTCACCGCAACCTCCGCCTCCCAGGTTCGAGCAATTCTCCTGCCTCAGCCTCCCAAGTAGCTGGGATTACAGGCATGCACCACGATGCCCAGCTAATTTTGTATTTTTTGTAGAGGTGGGGTTTCTCCATGTTGAGGCTGGTCTCGAACTCCAGATGATCCACCCATCTCAGCCTCCCAAAGTGCTGGGATTACAGGCATGAACCACCGTGCCTGGCCTTCTTTTCTTTTTTTTTTTTAAGAAAGAAGCAGAGTCTTGCTCTGTTGCCCAGACTAGAGTTCATAGTGTATTACAGCTGCAAATTCTTGGGCTCAAGCAGTCCTCCTGCCTTAGCCTCCCACGTAATAGGGACAGTAGCTACTGTACCAGGCCAGATCTTGTTTTGTTGTTGTTGTTGTTGTTGTTGTTGTTGAGACAGTCTCGCTCTGTCACCCAGGCTGGAGTGCAGTGGCATGATCTTGGCTCACTGCAACCTCTGCCTCCTGGGTTCAAGCGATTCTCCTGCCTCAGCCTCTTGAGTAGCTGGGATTACAGGCATGCACCACCACACCCGGCTAATTTTTTGTATTTTTAGTGGAAACAGAGTTTCACCATGTTGCGCAGGCTGGTCTTGAACTCCTGAGCTCAGGTGATCTGCCTGCCTCGGCCTCCCAAAGTGCTGGGATTACAGGCTTGAGCCACTGTGCCTGGCTGCCAGATCTTTTTCATCTTTTTTTTTTTAATTGTTATTTTTTCAAAAATAAGATGGGTCTCACTCCATCACCCAGGCTGGAATGCAGTGGGATGATCATGGCTTACTGCAGCCTTGATCTCCCAAGCTCAAGTGATTCTCCTGTCTCAGCCTTTCGAGTAGCTGATACTACAGGCATGTGCCACCACATCTGGCTAATTTTTTATTTTTTGTAGATATGAGGTCTCACTATGTTGCCCAGGCTGGTCTCAAACTCCTGGGCTCAAGCAATCCTCTCACCTTGTTCTAAAGTGCTGGGAGTATAGAAGTGAGCCACTATGGCTGGCCTTTTTCATCTTGTGAAACAAACTCTATACCCATTAAACAACAACTCCTCATTTCTCCCTCTTCCCAGCTCCTGGTAACAACCATTCTATTTTCTTTTTACTTTTGAGACAGGATCTCGCTGTCACCCAGGCTGGAGTGCAATGGTGTAATCTCGGCTGCCTGCAACCTCCACCTCCCAGGCTCAAGGGATTCTCCCACCTCAGCCTCCCAAGTAGCTGGGACTACAGGTGTGCATCACCATGCCCAGCTAATTTTTTTTTTTTTGGTATTTTTTGTAGAGATGGGGTTTCACCATGTTGCCCAGGCTGGTCTCGAACTCCTGAGCTCAGGCAATTCGCCCACCTCGCCTCCTAAAGTGCTGGGATTACAGGCGTGAGCCACCACACCCAGCCTGTACTTTCAGTTTCTATGAATTTGACTACTTTTGATACCTCATATAAGTGGAATCATATGGTATTTGTCTTTTGGGGATCACATTATTTCACTTAGCATAATATCCACAAGGTTCATCCATGTTGTTGCATGTGATAGTATTTTCTTCCTTTTTATGGCTGCATAAATATTTTATTGTATGTATATACCATACTTTGTTGATCCATTCATGGGTTGATGAACATTTGGGTTGCTTTCACCTCTTGGCTAGTGTAAATTATGCTGCTATGAACATGGGTATGCAAATATCTCTTTGAAACCTTACTTTCCAGACTTTTGGGTACATACCCAGAAGTAGGATTGCTGGACCATATAGTAGTTCTATTTTTAACTTTTTGAGGAACTGCCATATTTTTTTTCTGTAGCAGTTGCACCATTTTACAATCCACTGATGGTGCATAAGGGTTCCAGTTTCTCCACATCCTCACCAATACTTGTTATTTTCTGTGGTTTTTTTTTTTTTGATAGTAGCTATCTTAATGGATGTGAGGTGATATCTCATTGTGGTTTGATTTGCATTTCTCATTTGTTGCAAAGACTGTCCTTTCCCAATTGATAGGTGTTTATTTCTGGGCTCTCTATTCCATTACATTGGTCTATATGTCTGTTTTTATGCCAGTACCACTTTTGAATACACATCTAATTTTGTTTCTCCCTGAAAAAAACCCTTCTGTGGCTCCTCATTGTCCTCAGGGTAAAGTCAAAACTGATCTTGCTACTGCTTATCTCTATGGCCTCACTCCTCACTTCTCTTGCCTCTCTATTCCTGTCTCAACTGTGTGCTACAGCTGTACTGAACCTCTTTCAGTTCCACAAATGGAACATGACCCTTTCCACCTTTAGAGCTCTGCACCAGACTTTTTCTTTGCCCAGAACACACCTCTTCATCCCCCCTGGCCCAACCAATTCCTCAGGCCCCAGCTTAGAATTCATTTTCTCTGGGAAGCCTTTTCTGATCTTCCAAGAGTAGTTTGGTACCCCTCCTATGTGCTCTCATAATACAATATAATTTATCATTGATTTCAACTGACTGTTCGTATGTGTAGATTATAAATTCCTTGAGGGCAAGGATTGTTTTATTTACATTGACATCCACTGGTTCCTAGCACAGTGCCTGATAAATGGTAGCTGCTTATCATATTTGTTGATTGAATAAATAAATTAACAATCAATGGCATTTCCTGGCTCAGAAACCTTCAGCGATTTCCTCATTGATTAAAGTCTTAGGTGAGATGCAGATATCTGTATTTAAAAATAAATAAATAAAGTTCTACAAATTATTTTGATTCACAGCTAGAGTTTAAAAATGGAATTCAGGATAAACTCAGCCTGATATCCTAGTCCTTTATGCCCTACTATAATACTACTTTTCTCCTAGTTCTCCTCTTCTTTAACAAGTACTCTATAATTCAGGCAAACTGGATTTCTTATTGTTTACTGAACATGGTCTGTGTTTTCCTGCCTCTTTATCCATATTGTTTCTTCAACCTACAATATGCTCTTTCCCTCTGTCCTATAGAAATCATCTTCCCTGGCTGGACGCGGTGGCTGACGCCTGTAATCCCAGCACTTTGGGAGGTCAAGGTGGGTGGATCATGAGGTCAGGAGTTCGAGACCAGCCTGGCCGACATGGTGAAACCCCATCTCTACTAAAAATACAAAAATTAGCTGGGTGTGATGGTGCGCACCTTTAATCCCAGCTACCGGGGAGGTTGAGGCAGGAGAATTGCTTGAACCCAGGAGGTGGAGGTTGCAGTGAGCTGAGATTGTACCGCTGCACTCCAGCCTGGGTGACAGAGCAAGACTCCATCTCAAAAAAAAAAAAAATGAAAAATTATCTTACCTTCAAGACCTGGCCTCAGAGTCCACTTATTTCCCCATAAAACCTTTCCTGATTCTTTTTCTCGGCTGCATCCTCTCTACCCGCCTCCACTGCCACCACTCATTTGGTCATAATGTTTCCTTCCATTCATCTTCTCCTATATAGAATTTTTGTACCTTTGTTATTACACATTCTTTCTTTTCTTTCCTTTTATTTATTTATTTATTTAGAGATGGAGTTTCACTTTTGTTGCCCAGGCTGGAGTGCAGTGGTGCAATCTCAGCTAACTGCAACCTCCACCTTCTGGTTTCAAGTGATTCTCCTGCCTCAGCCTCCTGGGATTACAGGTGCCCGCCACCATGCCCAGCTAATTTTGTTGTATTTTTAGTAGAGACGGGGTTTCACAATGTTGGCCAGGCTGGTCTCGAACTCTTGACCTCGTGATCCACCTGCCTTGGCCTCCCAAAGTGCTGAGATTACAGGCGTGAGCCACTGCACTCAGCCCCATTCTTTCATTTATTAAAGCTTTTTTTGCTTTAGCTTCCCTACATAAATGTACACTCCTAGGATAGAAGAAACCCAGGCTTTTAGGTCACAAGGCTTGGATACAAATCCAAGCTGTACTATTTACTAGTTGAATAATCATAGGCAAGTTATTTAAGTTCTCTGGGCCAGCCTGGTGGCTCATACCCGTAATCCCAGCACTTTGGGAGGCTGAGGCAGGTGGATCACTTAAGGTCAGGAGTTCAAGACCAGCCTGACCAACATGGTGAAACCCCATCTCCACTAAAAACACACACACAAAAATTAGCCAGGCATGGTGGCGCACACCTGTAATTCCAGCTTCTTGGGAGGCTGAGGCAGGAGAATTGCTTGAACCCAGGAGGTGGAGGTTGCAGTGAGCCAAGATGGCGCCATTGCACTCCAGCCTGGGCAACAAGAACAAAACTCTGTCTCAAAAAACAAACAAAGAAAAACCAGCCAGGTGCAGTGGCTCACACCTGGGCAACAAGAGCAAAACGCCATCTCAAAAAACAAACAAACAACCAGCCGGGTGCGGTGGCTCATGCCTGTAATCGCAGCACTTTGGGAGGCCGAGGCAGGTGGATCACCTGAGGTCAGGAGTTCGAGACCAGCCTGACCAATAAGGTGAAACCTCGTCTCTACTAAAAAATACAAAAATTAGCCAGGCATGGTGGCAGGCGCCTGTAGTCCCAGGTACTCAGGAGGCTGAGACAGGAGAATTGCTTGAACCCAGAGGCGGAGGTTGCAGTGAGCTGAGATTGTGCCACTGCAGCCCAGCCTGGGCAATGGAGCGGGACTCCATCTCAAAAACAAAACAAAAGAAAACCAAAAAAACCAAAAAACACACACAAAAAAACAAAAACGAAAAGATGACAAGAATGTTTCAAGATATTACAATGGTCAGGCCGGGTGTGGTGGCTCACACCTGTAATCCCAGCACTTTGGGAGGCCAAGGTGGGTGGATCACCTGAAGTCAGGAGTTCAAGACCAGCCTGGCCAACATAGTGAAACCCATCTCTATTAAATATACAAAAAATTAGCCGGGCGTGGTGGCAGGCGCCTGTAATCCCAGCTACTCGGGAGGCTGAGGCAGGAGAATCATTTGAACCCAGGAGGCGGAGGTTGCAGTGAGCCAAGATCGCGCCATTGCACTCCAGCCTGGGCAACAAGAGTGAAACTCCATCTCAAAAAAAAAAAAAAAAATTTCAATGGTCAAATGAGGTAACTACGAAAGTGCTTTGCCAGGCGTGGTGGTTTACGCCTGTAATCCCAGCACTTTGAGAGGCTGAGGTGGGTAGATCACCTGAGGTCAGGAGTTCGAGACCAGCCTGGCCAACACGGTGAAACCCTGTCTCTACTAAAAATACAAAAAATTAGCTGGGCGTGGTGGGAGGCACCTGTAATCCCAGCTACTCAGGAGACTGAGGCAGGAGAATTGCTCGAACCTGGGAGGCAGAGGTTGTAGTGAGCCAAGATCACTCCATTGCACTGCAGCCTGGGCAACAAGAGAGAAACTCCATCTCAAAAAAAAAAAAAAAAAATGCTTTGTGGCCAGATGCAGTGGCTCACGCCTGTAATCCCTACACTTTGGGAGGCCGAGGCAGGTGGATCACCTGAGGTCAGGATTTGGATAGCAACCTGACAAACATGGTGAAACCCTATCTCTACTAAAAATACAACAATTAGCCAGGCATGGTGGCACATGCCTGTAATCCCAGCTACTTGGGAGACTGAGGCAAGAGAATTGCTTGAACCCGGAGTCAACAGAGACTCCATCTCAAAAAAAAAAAAAAAGAAGGAGAATGAGGAACCAAATGATGCCCAGTTTCTAGGTGGGTGGCGATGCCGTTTACTGAGATGTAGAAAACTTGGAGGGTGCAGCTGGAATACTTCCTTCTTTCAGCTGTGTATGCATTACTTGGGAATTGGTTTTTTTGAACATAACACTAATCAACATAGTCTCCTCAATGTAGAAGATCAGACTCAGTCTTTTGCCTGAGCCTTTCTTTGTCTGAGTAGGCATTATTAAACATTTTATTTTATTTTATTTTATTTATTTTTTGAGACTAGGTCTGGCTCTAATGCCCAGGCTGGGGTGCAGTGTTGCAATGTTGGCTCACTGCAGCCTCTGCCTCCTCAGCTCAAGCCATCCTCCCACCTCAGCCTCCTGAGTAGCGGAGACTACAGGCGTGCACCACTATGCCCAGCTAATTTTTGTATTTTTTGCAGAGACAAGGTTTTGCCATGTTACCCAGGCTGGTCTCGAACTCGTGAGCTCAAGCAATCTGCCCACCTTGGCCTCCAAAAGTGCTGGGATTACAGGCATGAGCCTCTGCGCCCAGCCAGCATTATTAAATATTTGTTTTTGCATGATATTTATTGGAAAGTTCCTCTAAAAGCACATTTCTCTTTTATATCTTAAATTACATTTTAATGATTAAATTGGGGGGTGGGGCTTCCAATAAAAGAGGGAACTTAAAACCCACCTCCATTTATTTAAATGCACTTAATTATGTATTTGTTTGTTCAACAATTTCACTGAGTTTTACAAAGGGGCTTACAAAATTGAGCAGGACCTAGTTCCTGCCATAAATGTTATAGTACAGTGTGATGAACAATAGTAGAAACATGTGCAGGATGCTAAAGTGGCACCAAGAATGGGCTCGAACTCCTGGGCTCAAGCAATACTCCTGCCTTAGCCTCCCAAAGTACTGGGATTACAGGTGTGAGCTACTGTGCCCAGCCTAGCACTAAGAATGGGATGGAGTATCAAGGAATGCTTTCCATGAGTTCAGAAGGATGAATAAGTTGCTGGCCGTGGTGGCTCACACCTGTAATCCCAACACTTTGGGAGGCTTAAGCAGGCAGATCACTTGAGGTCAGGAGTTTGAGACCAGCTGGCCAACATGTTGAAACTCCGTCTCTGCTAAAAATACCAAAAATTAGCCAGGTGTGGTGGTCCATGCCTGTAATCCCAGTTACTCAGGAGGCTGATGCAGGAGAATTGCTTAAACCCTGGAGGTGGAGGTTGCAGTGAGCCAGGATCACGCCACTGCACTCCAGCCTGGGTGACAGAGCGATACTCAGTCTCAAAAAATAATAAATAATAAATAAATAAATAAATAAATAAATAAGGCCCAGTGTGGTGGTTCATGCTTGTAATCCCAGCACTTTGGGAGGTCGAGGCAGGCGGATCACCTGAGGTCAGGAGTTTGAGACCAGCCTGGCCAACATGGTGAAACCCCGTCTCTACTAAAAATACAAAATTAGGCTGGGTGCAGTGGCTCATGCCTGTAATCCCAGCACTTTGGGAGGCCAAGGTAGGCGGATCACAAGGTCAGGAGTTCAAGACCAGCCTGACCAACATGGTGAAACCCCATCTCTACTAAAAATACAAAAATTAGCCAGGTGTGGTGGCACACTCCTGTAATCCCAGCTACTCAGGAGGCTGAGGCAGGAGAATTGCTTGAACCCGGGAGGCAGAGGTTGCAGTGAGCTGAGATTACGCCACTACACTGCAGCCTGGGCGACAGAGTGAGACTCTGTCTCAAAAAAAAAAAAAAAAAAGCCGGGCATGGTGGTGCACGCCTGTAATCCCAGCTACTCAGGAGGCAGAGGCAGGAGAATCACTTGAACGCAAGAGGAGGAGGTTGCAACGAGCTGAGATCATGCCATTGTGCTCCAGCCTGGGCAACAAGAGGGAAACTTTATCTCAAAATACTAATAATAATAAAAATGAAAATAAATAAACAAGGAGGATGAATAAGAATTAGCAAAGCTATGAAGAAGGGTATTCAGCAAGCATATATGAAGGCCAAGAGTTAAACACTTAAATATTCTGAAATATATTTTGGGTTATTAACAACGTTTTACTCTGTGGCTAGAACTAGTGTTCCCTTTTTCTTTTTGAGTCAGCTCATTACTACTGACTGTTTCAATCAGGCAGGCCCTGGTGAACCTCCTGGAGCGGTAGGCAAATTCAGTCCTTGGCAGATATACGGATGTACGCTTGTAGTGGCTGTGGATCCTCGAGCTGAGAACAGGAGGCTTCTTTGGAGCACAAGCCTCCCACAGGGCACTCTTGGGATGTCTGTCCTGGAATTACCCAGAGCAGTAACAAAGCTTTCTTTTCTTCCTTAACCCCAGCCAGCAGGATGGGATGTCAGCTAGCCTTTGTGTTTGGAGCCTACCAACAAACATACGGTGGCCAGCACAAAAGTATTGTTGGGCTACAGTGAAAACTAGGTCAGGGCCCAAACCCTTTTCTGCAAAGAGCCCCTCCAAAGAGTAGAGTGCCAACAAGCCACTAATTTGGCTGTTTGACATTGATACTGGTTTCTGACAGGTTTCTGACTTACTGATGGCACATTGAGTCATTTAAGATTCTGAAATCTTTTTCCATTGCTGTCTGAACCTTTCAATTTGGAGTCTCTGAGATGTCTTTGACTCTTTTTCCTTATTTCTCATATCTATCACTCAGTTGCTAAAAAGCTTTATATTCTGACTATAGCCAACTTTTTCTTGCCCATAAATAGCACTGTTAGTTAGATGTTTGGTCACCTCTCATCTGGCTGTTGCAGTACCCTCCAAAACTGCCTCTAATTCCTTCTCTATCCTGCTACCAGAATGATCTTTCTAAAATGCAGTTTGGGCCATGTATTAGTTTCTTAGAGCTGCCATAGCAAAGCACTACAATGTGGGTGACATAGCAGAAACTTATTATCTCAGAGTTCTGAAGGCTGGAAGTCCAAAATCAAAGTGTTGGTAGGGCCTTGTTCTCTCTGAAGGCTCTATGGGAAGATCCTTCTTGCCTTTTCCTAGCTTCTGGTAGGTTTTTGGTGTTCTTTGGCTTGTAGATGTCTCAGTCCAATTTCTGCCTCTATCTTAACATGACATTTTCCCTGTGTGCCTATATCTCTTGCCACTCTTTTTATAAGAATTCCAGTCATATTGGATTAAGGGCCTGCCCTACTCCAATATGACCTCATCTTAACTTGATTACATTGGCAAAGACCCTATTTCCAAATAAGGTCACATTTATAGTTACCTTACCAGGGTTTAGGACGTGCATGCATCTTTTGGGGAGATGTAATTCAACCCCCATTAGATCATATTATACCTTTACCTATAAACCTTCAGTGGCCCCTGTGGTCTGCTGAATTAACTGTAGATGCTTCATCTTGGTATTCCAGAACTTCTACACTAATAACAAATATAATAATAATAATAGAAATAGTCATAACTGACATATTGAGCACTTTCCTTGACATTATTCTTAGCATTTTACATGTATCAACTTACTGAATCTTCACAACAACTCTGTGGGTTAGGCACTATTATTCCATTTTATAGATGTGTATTAAACAAACTGAGTAACCAACTCAGGGCTCTACAACTATTATAGTCTGAGATGAGATTCAATCCTAGCCAGCCTAACTGCAGTCACCACTATATTATACTGCCCATCTTAACTTTTTAGCTTCATCCTTTCTCCCCTACTTATACAGAAAAAAAAAAAAGAATAATTACTAATCTCTGTGCTTTGTTATCTTTGTGTTCCTTTTGCATAGACTGTCTTTCTTATCCCCAACCCTGCCTATGGGTTACCATGAAATGGAATTAAATCCTCAACAATGAGTGAATATTAGCCAGGCCTAGGTGGGGAAAGGGGAAGGATATTAGAGGTAAAGGGACCAGCAATGTGTACAAATATGCAGGTGAGCAGGAGTCAGACTTTTATAAGCAGAAGTGAAAGGCTTTGTGTGCCTTTCTAAGGATTGTGGGTTTTATCCTACAAGTAATAGCACATCACTGAATAATTTTAACAGGAGAGTGGCTTCAGGTTGGCATTTCAGAAAGATTGTCTTGGCTATATTGTGGAAAATGGATTGGAATGAGGGCTAAATCTTTTCAAGATGCAAAAGGGGGCAAGAAAACAGGTTAGAAAGCTAATGGAATAACCTAAGGGAGGCGTGAGAATGATAAGTTATTGATAGTGGGTTCTACCTGTTGTAAAAAATGAAAATAAATTTTAAAAAGATACTGTTAATTGGGAGAATGAGTTGTGTACTATGAGCTAAACACCAAACTGGACTGACTTTGTATTTAGACCTTATCTCTTTAATTACTCCTTGCCTTTGAACAAACACCAAATCTTGCTGATTCTACCTCTAATGTCTCTGAGATATTAACCTCCTTTCCATTCTTGCTGCCATTGTCTTATTCAGGCCTTGGTTATCCTAACTCTTCTCCCAGCCTCAGTTCCTGACCTTTTCATACAATTTTTATACTACTGTTAGAATATTTCTATGTAGCATATCTGATTATGTTATTCTCCTGTGTGAAAAAAAAAAAGTGTTAGTTGATTGTATGGCATCCCTACTAGACCATCTAGGCTAGACTAGTCTCTGTGGGCAGAGACTGGCCCCATTTATCTTTGTGTTTCACATTGTAGGTTTTCAGTGTTTGGATAGGTGAACAGAAGGATGGATGAATATTTCTCAGTACCATGTTGCTAATTAGATGGTAGCAAATTATCTCTGCTAGTTAGATGGCAGCACAGTTATCTTCTTTGGGTAAATGCCCTAACTCCTGGCCAGTTGGGTAGATTTTTCAAAAAGGAATAATAATTCTTACAGTTGATATTTTCTCCAGACCTTCTCTGAATGCCTTTGAGCCACTGTTCAGAGATAAGCTTATTTGGTTGCAGGTATCAGTACACTGGTAATTCAAATTTTTTTAAAACTACCATTTTGTCTTATTGTTCTGAATAGTTATAATTGGTTGAAATTACTGTAGCTGACTAGAATCAGCAAGAATTGGGAACTGGAGTCCTGGGTGCATTTACCTCGGAGAGAGGTACATATTCCCTAGAGCCAGTCCAGAATGTTCTCTGTATGGATATGTTTATGTGCTTGTCTGTGCCTGAATTGGTACCTACCAGACCCTATAGGGATATGTGGGAAGAACCTATACTCTTTAGCGTAGGCAATTGTCTTAGTCCATTTGTGCTGCTATAAGAATATATCATAGACTGGGTAGCTTATAAACAACCAAAATTTATTTCTCACACTTCTGGAGGCTGGGCAATCTAAGATCTAGGCACAGGCAGATTCAGTGTTTGGTAAGGGCCTACTTCATGGTTCATAAATGCCTGTCTTTTTGTTGTGTCCTTACATAGTGGAAGGGACTAAAGAACTATGGGGACACTTGTACACACACTCTCTATCGTGGTAAAATACATATAACATATAATTTACCATCTTTTTTTTGAGTGGGGGTCTTGCTATGTTGCCCAGGCTGGTCTTGAGCTCCTGGCCTCAAGTGATCCTCCCACATCAGCTTCTCGAAGTGCTGGGATTACAGGCGAGAGCCACTGTGCCTGGCCAAGAGACAAGTTCTTACTCTCATATGGAAGTGGCAGTAGGGGGAGGAGTGCTCAATAAATGTTTGTAGAAATAACCTGAATTGATATTCCTGAGTGGAGAACTGAGTGTCCACTTCTCTGTGCCTTTGGTGATTTTAAAAAAGATGTTGGCATATGATTTCTTGCATTTTAGTAATAAAGGTTTATTTACATAATATAGTTGAATTACCAATACACTTTAAAAAATTATTGAGTGCCTTCTAGGAAAAGGCTGTATATATATAATGAAACCAAGTGTCAAACACAAATGAAATGGAAGAAACTCTGTTATTTGATTAGACGGTGAGGAAGTGAGGCAAGTTTTGGTATAGGTAAAGTTGGTATAGAAAAAGGTAACAGCCACTGAGAGGTATTGAAGTATCTATAACACATTTTATTGACTGTATTATAGTTTTCTAACTTGAAAGGTTAAAATAACAACAATGAAAAATATTAAAACTTCTGTATTAATTAAATGTATTACCAATGCCTTGGGTCGTTTTATAGGGCTGACCGAGGGAGTAGTCTAGCTGAAAATGAAAGCAAAGCAGCTGTTATCCCCATCCGGGAAAGCTGAACATGCTAATGCAGTTGCTCTTGTCTCTGCTTCCTGCAGAGGGATTTGTTTAGAGGCCACACCAGCTGAGTCTGCACTGGGAGTTGCTTATGGAGAAGTGAACATTCCAGCTAATGGGCACAGAGACTGTGTAGCAATCTTCCGGCTGGGTGCGGTAGCTCACGCCTGTAATCCTAGCACTTTGGGAGGCTGAGGCGGGTGGATCACCTGAGGTCAGGAGTTTGAGACAAGCCTGGCCAACATGGGAAAACCCTGTCTCTACTAAAAAATACAAAAATTAGCTGGGTGTGGTGACACCAGCCTGTAATCCCAGCTACACGGGAAGCTGAGGCTAGAGAATCACTTGAACCTGGGAGGTGGAGGTTGCAGTGAGCCGAGATGGCGCCACTGCACTCCAGCCTGAGGGACAGAGTGAGACTCCGTCTCAAAAAAAAGAAAGAAATCTTCCTTGTTGACAAATCTCAAATTTCCTTTTCTTATGCATGCATAGGTCTTGAAACATTGAGAAGCGGTTTCTGAGGGCCTACAGGCTGATCAGCCCAACTAATGTATTCACCAAAGGCAGGCAAGAGAAATGGGTTGTAAAAGCAAATTCCATTTGTTTTCCCTCTCTGGTCCTTGGTTTGCGCTTTTTCCAGTTTGCCTGGAGAAGCCAGAATCTATTAGCCAAGTGTGATTCCTCATCTTTTGTCACCTTTTCCTGTGCTCTCCACCCTCTGGCTTTGCATATGGATTTCCAGGGCCTTCAGATACACTGCTGAACAGAGTAAACAAGTGTTTCCCAGAACCAAGAGTCCTGGTCTCACCTGGCCTATAGAGAGTGCACATACAGTCTTTTCATTATAGTGTCTTCTGCCTGGCACTCAGTTGGGAAACCTGAGTGGCTCCTGAAGACAGGCCCGACATATCACACTGTCATCATGCTAAAGTGAACCACTGCCTACCTTTTGACTTTCAGAGCTAAAGAAATCTGCCTGCATGATTAGATGTCGGCTTCACTGCCCACTTATAACCCTGAAGTTCACAAGCTCAGTTTCTTTTCAGCAAATGGGCACCTCAAATGTGAACCTTGGACAGATTCAACTAGAATGAAGAGAGCAAGGCGCTGTGCTTATGCCGTCATTATGCCTTATTTTAAGATTTTCAAAGATGGATTACGAAGCAGGATGAAGCAGATCAACAAGTTTCCCTTTTGAGAAGCTGGAAGATTTATTTTTAGTCATTCTTTCTGCCTTGCCAAAACTGGTCCGACGCTTCCAAGGATCTGAAGTGCTGCATGGTGCTGCCCCCAACTGGTTCTTTTTGGTGCTTATATTATTACCACATCAGAAAATACATGACATTTACATTTTTTTCGAAGCGCTTTCACATATTTTATTTTATTATTATTTTTTTGAGACAGAGTCTCACCCCGTTGCCCAGGCTGGAGTGCAGTGATATGATCTCTGCCCACCGCAACCTCTGCCTCCAAGGTTCAAGTGATTCTCGTGCCTCAGCCTCCCAAGTAGCTGGGATCACAGTCAGTCTGCCACCATGCCCTGCTTATTTTTGTATCTTTAGTAGAGATGGGGTTTCACCATGTTGGCCAGGCTGGTCTCGAACTCCTAGCCTCAGGGGATCCACCTGCCTTGGCCTCCCAAAGTGCTAGGAATACAGGTGTGAGCCATCTCGCCTGGCCAACTTTTACATATTTTTTTTTCAAGACAGGGTCTCACTCTGTTGCCTAGGCTGGAGTGCAGTGGCTCAATCTCACTTCACTGCAGCCTCCGCCTCCCGGGTTCAAGTGATTCTCCTGCCTCAGCCTCCCGAGTAGCTGGGATTACAGGCACCCACCACCATGCCCGGCTAATTTTTGTATTTTTAGTAGAGATGGGGTTTCACTATGTTGGCCAGGCTAGTCTTGAACTCCTGACCTTAGGTGATCTGCTCGCCTTGGCCTCCCAAAGTGCTGGGATTACAGGTGTGAGCCACGGCACCTGGCCAACTTTCACATATTTTATTAGATTCTCATAACAACACTGCAAATTAGGTGAATCAGGGATTATCATACCTACTTATAGTTGAGAAAAGTGAAAGATGGATAGCCTTATTAGTTGATTTGTCCAAGTTAGATGGCTATTAGGAGGCTGAATTGGGCTAGAATTCAGATATTTCTCCTCTTATCCCATTAAGTTCCCTAGTCCTTTGTAAATTCAATGGTACCCAAAAATATGTATTAAGATATAAATTTTAGGCTTAGAGGAATTTCCCTCTTTTTCTCCCTTGGGAGGAGGAGGGAGATAATACATCACATAAGGTTTGAGTAAATTCATTTTTGAGCTCCTGTGCTGCATGAGGCTCTCTGACTCAGATGCTGTGGTCTCTAAGTCTCCAGTGCAACGTAGTGGTAAAGAGTATGGACTCTGGAGCCAGACTGCAGAGTCTGCCAGTCTCTGCCACTTAATAACTGGATAACTTTAAGCAAGTTGCTTAATTTCTAAATGCCTTCTCTAAAATAAGAGTAATAGTATGTAGTCATTTTGTAGTCCATAGCACGATGATTGGATTTTCATGTGCATGTGTGAGGTGTACTACCCTCAAACCTTATTAATGTCTGCACGTTGTCTGACATGAAAAAAAAAAGGAAAAAAAGTACCAGTGTACCTACCTTATAGGATTATTGTGCAGATTAAATGAGATAATATATGCAAAACTCTCAGAATAGTGCCTGAAACAATTTAGATACTATATAAATAACAGCTGCTATTATTATTTATAAATACATATACTTACTCACTTTTTTTTTGAGACTGGGTCTCTCTCTGTTGCCCAGGCTGGAATCTAGTGGCACAATCATGGCTCACTACAGCCTTGACCTCCTGAGGTTCAAGTGATCATCCCAACCTCAACCTTGTGAGTAGCTGTGACTATAGGCACACACCACCACACCCAGCTAATTTTTTTTTTTTTTTTTGAGATGGAGTCTCGCTCTGTTGCCCAGGCTGGAGTGCAGTGGTACAATCTCGGCTCACTGCAAGCTCCGCCTCCTGGGTTCATGCCATTCTCCTGCCTCAGCCTCCCGAGTAGCTGGGACTACAGGTGCCTGCAACCACGCCCGGCTAATTTTTTGTATTTTTAGTAGAGACGGGGATTCAGCATGTTAGCTAGGACGGTCTCGATCTCCTGACCTCGTGATCTGCCCACCTTGGCCTCCCACAGTGCTGGGATTACAGGTGTGAGCCATTGTGCCCAGGCTTTTTTTTTTTTTTTTTTTTTTTTTAGACGGAGTGTCACTCCATCACTTGCCCAGGCTGGAGTACAATGGTGCAATCTCGGCTTACTGCAACCTCCGTCTCCCGTGTTCAAGCGATTCTCCTGCCTCATCCTCTCGAGTACTGGGATTACATGCATGCGCCACCATGCCTGGCTAATTTTGTATTTTTAGTAGAGACAGGGTTTCTCCATGTTGGTCAGGCTGGTCTCGAACTCCCGACCTCAGGTAATCCACCTGCCTTGGCCTCCCAAAGTGCTGGGATTACAGGTGTTAGCTACCATGATCCCACCCCTGGGAGCTACCGTGCCTGGCCAATTTTTGTATTTTTTGTAGGGACAGGATTTTGCCACTTTCCCCAGGCTGGTCTCAAACTCCTGACCTCAAGCGATCCTCCCACCTTGGCCTCCTACCGTGCCCAGCCTTATTCACTTTTTTTTTCTTTTTTTTTTTTTTAAATAAAAAAGCAAAGCTGCCCTTCATGGGTATTTAGGAATGATGAACAGCCAGACTATCTTCAAATAGTTTCTCCATAACCTTATCTGCTACTCTTTCCTCTGTTCACTTCAGTCTTACTCGTCTTAACCACTTTAGTGAAACTGCTCTGTCCAAGGTTGCCAATGATTTCCTGGTTGCAAATTCAGTGGATACCTTTCAAGCTCGTCTTCCTCATTCATGGCTTTTGATACTGTCAGTCATTTCCTTTGTAGAATGCTTTCCTTCTGACATGTAGAATGTCATTGTCCTTCTGAACATACATACATACATACATTTATTTATTTATTTATTTATTTATGAGATGGAGTTTAGCTCTTGTTGCCCAGGCTGGAGTGCAATGGCACGATCTCAGCTCCCTACTACCTCTGCCTCCTGGGTTCAAGTGATTCTCCTGCCTTAGCCTCTTGAGTAGCTGGGATTACAGACGCCTGCTACCATGCTCAGCTAATTTTTTTGTATTTTTAATAGAGACAGAGTTTCACCACGTTGGCCAGGCTGGTCTTGAACTCCTGATGTCAGGTGATCCACCCGCCTCGGCCTCCCAAAGTGCTAGGATTACAGGCATGAGCCATTGAGCCCGGCCGTCCTTCTGAACATTTAGAATGTTCTCCTATTGACATTCTTGCCTGTTCCTTGGGATTCTGTTGATTTCCCATCTTACATGTTAAACCCTGGGCATGCATGACCTTGGAATGCATGACTGCTTCAGCTCAATGTTTTTGCCTCCTAAATATTGTCTTTCACTTAGACTTTGTTCTTAAGCTTCAAACTGACTCTATTTAGATCATTTCCACCTTGGTTGTCCAATAAGCACCTGTACCTTTAATAATTTAACTTCTCCCAGCTGAACTCACTATCTTTTTTTTTTTTTTTTTTTTTAAAGACAGGGTCTCACTCTGTCTATCACCCAGGCTGGAGTGCATTGGCATGATCTTAGCTCACTGCAGCCTCAACCTCCCAGGCTCAGGCGATCTTCCCATGTAGATAGGACTACATGTGTACACCATCACGTCCAGCTAATTCTGTTTATTTTTGTAGAGACTACGTCTCTCACTATGCTGTTCAGGCTGGTCTGAACTCCTGAGCTCAAGCGATCCTCTACCTCTCAAAGTTCTAGGATTACAGGCATGAGTCACCACACCTGGCCTGAACTCACTCTCTTTTAACATTGCCTCTTCTTCTAAAAACCTACTCCTCTCCTTGCTTTCTGGGTATTTAAAAATGACATCCAGGGACCAATAGCCTATTGCTCTCATTCTCTAATCCAGGCAATTATCAAGTTTTTTTTTTTTTAACTCTGCCATCTAAATACATTTTGAATCTTGCCTTGTTCCAATGCCTCCACTATTGCCATGATTCAGATGCCCTGCTCTCACCAGGATTATTGCAGTAATCTCCTATTTCCCTTTCTCTGTATTTTTCACTCTAATCCATCTATCATACCATTGCTAAAATAATATTTTCTTTAAAAAGCAAATATAACCATGTGGCTCTCCTGCTTAAAATGCTTCTTTTGTTTCCTATAGACAGGATAATGTTCACATATCTTAGCAAAACATGTCAGCCTCACTTCCTGACTCATCTATAAATGCACTCTGGCCATATCGAAGTAAATTAAGTTCCTGAATGCATCATGCACTTAACCTGTAACTTTGCATATGCTGCTCCCTCTGTGTCTTTCCTGCTACTTTCCTGCTACTCCAGGTCATCCTTTCTGACTCCTTATTTCCTCTCTGCATTTCCTCTGACACGCCTCCATAGTTTAGCTTTATCCTTGTCGCTGCATGGTGTTGTCCTACCTGCACATAACTATATTTTAATATTTATTATATGATATTGTTTGACTATGTCCCTTAATAGATTGTGATCTCCTTAAAGGAAAGTATCATTGTGTGCAGCACCTACCATAGTGCTTGGAGGCAGAATAAGCTCTCAGTAACTTAAAAAAAAAATACAGTCTCTCTCTTCCAGGTGTTTACTCTCTAATGGTTTCACCACTAGCCTAAATATTTCTGATAAATGGTAGCTGGGTTTTCCTTCTGTTTTGCAGTATATCAACTCCGGGAACCTGGAACAGTTGCTAGACAGTAACCTGCATTTGCCTTGGACTGTGAGGGTAAAACTGGCCTATGACATAGCAGTGGGCCTCAGCTACCTTCACTTCAAAGGCGTTTTTCATCGGGACCTCACATCTAAGGTATGAAGGCTTTACTCTCACAACTCATTGAGAGATACCACCCTTCTCTTTTGCCAAGAAAGCTGTGTTAGATTTAACATTTAATCACAGAGGACATAATTCATTATATTTTATAGTTAGCCCTTAGAAAGCCTACATCTTTTCCTTCTTTTTTTGAGGCAGTGTCTCACTCTGTTGCCCAGGCTGGAGTGCTTCTGCCTCCTGGGTTCAACGATTCTCGTGCCTCAGTCTCCTGAGTAGCTGGGACTAGAAGTGTGTATTACCACACTCAGCTAATTTTTAGTAGAGGCAGAATTTTGCCATATTGGCCAGGCTGGTCTTGAACTCCTGGCTGCAAACAATCCACCCGCCTTGGCCTCCCAAAGTGCTGGGATTACAGGCGTGAGTCACTGTGCCCCACCATAAGCCTATATTTTGTTATAGCAGGTTCCTTTCAGTGCTGAGTGAGCCAACATATATATATATATATTTTTTTTTTTGAGTCAGGGTCTCGCCTTGTCACTCAGGCTGGAGTACAGTGGCATGGTCTCGGCTCACTGCAGCCTCCACTCCATCGGCTCAAGCAATCCTCCTACCTCAGCCTCCTGAATAGCTGGGACCACAGGCGTACACCACCATGCCTGGCTGTATTTTGGTCTTGTTTTGTTTTTTTCCACTCTTATTGCCCAGGCTGGAGTGCAATGGAGTGATCTTGGCTCACTGCAACCTCCACCTCCCGGGTTCAAGCAATTATCCTGCCTCAGCCTCCTGAGTAGCTGGGATTACAGACGCCTGCCATCACCCCTCGCTAATTTTTTGTATTTTTAGTAGAGATGGGGTTTCACCATGTTGGCAGGCTGGTCTCAAACTCCTGACCTCAGGCGATCCACGTGCCTTGGCCTCCCAAAGTGTTGGGATTACAGGCATGAGCCACCATACCCAGCCTTTTTTTGTATTTTTAATAGAGATGGGGTCTTGCCATGTTACCCAGACTGGTCTCAAACTTGTGAGCTCAAGCAGTCACCCACCTCAGCCTCCTAAGGTGCTGGGATTACAGGCATGCACTGTGCCCAGCCAACTCATACATCTTGAGAGCCTTCATGTTTAACTTCAATCTCCTGAATATGTGTTACAGGAGCAAATGACATGAGAAGGGTTAAGAAATTCTTGCCTTATAGGAATGACACCAGTCAAGGCAGTATAGGGGCCTATCAGTTTTCTTTCCTGTGGCACCAGGATGTAGTTCTTAGCTAAGAGCAGGAGTTCAGTGATTTTTAGTCACTTGAATGCAGGTTTTTAGGGCCATATGTACTGACCCATTTTCTGCCTGTGTGATTGAGTTTCTGCTGCCCTGCCAGTTCCTCTTTGGCATCAGCTGATCTCTGTAGCACTCTCTTGCTGTCCAAATTGCTGTGTGACCAGGTTAGAAAAGAGTCGCTTTCAGAGGAAGTTGGCCATGCCACAAAACAGGCACCTCATAGCCAAATGGCCTAAGATACCATCATGACAAGGCTTATATAAATAGTACTGTTTGATTATTAATGGGGGAACTATAAGGCAATCTAACATATCTAATATGACTGCTGCCCAATAACTGAATTAAAGTCTGCTAGGGAGGTGTATAAGAGTTTTGTACCTGCCTAAGAATAGCTGTCACTTCATTCCCCACCCTCAATACCTACATGTACACATATTCACATATGCATACACATACTCCTACTCCTTCTGCCCCAGATGAAGGGGAGGGGAAGGGAGCCCGTCTTAAGAAAAAGCTTGAAAGGGAACAAAAGTAGCAGTACTGAGTCAATAAAGCCTAAAGCAGTAAGTACCTGGATGCCTCACATAGAATGGTTTTGGTGTGTGGCAGAGTCATTTGTAGTCAGCTGCACTGTTCCTGAAGGAGCACAAGACTGGCAAGTAGAAACTGGGAACCAGCAGAGGCCTAGTTATAAGCAGCCCTTTATCTACATTACTGTCTGTAAGAACTGGACAGTTAGGCAGTTGGGACCTGGAAGGTGATATCTTATCTCTTTATTAGCCATTTCTTCTCCCCCAGAATGTTTTGGAAAACCAAGACTAAGAAAAGTGCAGGCCGGGCGTGGTGGCTCACACCTGTAATCCCAGCACTTTGGGAGGCCGAGGCGGGCAGATCACCTGAGGTCAGGAGTTCAAGACCAGCCTGACCAACATGGTGAAACCCTGCCTCTACTAAAATACAAAAATTAGCCGGGCACGATGGCAGGTGCCTGTAATCCCAGCTACTCGGGAGGCTGAGATGGCAGAATCGCTTGAACCCAGGAGATGGTGGTTGTGGTGAGCCGAGATCGTGCCACTGCACTCTAGCCTGGCGACTGAGCGAGACTCCGTCTTGGAAAAAAAAAAAAAAAAGAAAATTGCATTTGTTCCAGGCAAATGGATGGGACTGAATCAACTTAGATATCAAATCTTTGCTTCCTACTCAGAAAGCACCATTTTTTCTAAGATAGAAGGAGTCTGTGACAAAATATGTATCAGTTACACAGATACTCCCCCCCCCCCACACACACACACACAAGTGTCTCCTATACCTGGCTCCAAGGATGAAGGAATATTAGAAAAGAGGAACTTCTGACCTAGAGGTATGTACAGTTTTGTTGGCAAATAACTAAAAAGTAGTGCACAGCATTTTATAATTGTTTAGCTACATAGATGACAAGTTTTCTGAGCAGGAAAGATCACTCTAGGCCAGGGTAGCTAGGCTTCCTCGAGGAAAGCCCCCACTCCCTAAGAGTTCATCATATTCTCTTCTGTGCCCCAAAAGCACTTTGTCCCATTGTGCTAGTGTCCAAGTGTGGTTCTGTCTGGGCTTGTTGTGCTGTATTATAAAAATAACCTTTTTGGACTATAGGATAAGACCACTACCCTTTGCTTTTCCTTATGGGGAATGGGTATTCCCAGTGTCAATTGGCTTGAGACAAGAAACCTAGGAACATAGGAGAAATAACTCCCTATATTTCTGGTCTGTACTTTCTTGGGTCCGGACTTTAAGGAGGTTTTGAGGATAATTCCAGGTGGTGAGAACAAAGGACGTTTGCAAACTCTAGAGGAAGGCTGGGAAGTACACTATAGGGGATCTCAAGTTGAAGACAAACAAGTGAGTCTTATGAACCAGACTGTCCAATTTGAGATACCGTCTGTGTTCATTGCCCTTTTATCATCTCTGAGAAATAAAGCTAAAGGGACAGTAGAGGGCTCAGAGGTTTCCAAATTATCTCTTCATAGTCCATCTTGGGTTTGTGTCTTATTTCTTTAAGGACAGTACCAGGTTTTCTTATATTTTAATATTATACACTCCATATCACTTGATTGTTCTGTTGTGTCTGTATCTCCCACCAGCATGAGTTTCTGAAGTGCTTCTCTTATTTACTTTTGTTTTCTTACCACCTAGCACAGAGCCTATGAGAGTAAAGTCTTCCTGGGCCTATTTCAGGGAACGGCGAAGGGCTTGATAGCAAAGAGGCCAAAACGCCTGCTCCAGAGCTGAGATTCTGGGTTCCAGGCCCAGTTTTGTCCCCATCTCTGAACAACTTCAGTGACCTTGGAACCTCCGTGCTCCCAGTCTGTAAAACAGATGCTGTCCTTGACTTTGCAGGAGCGATCAGTCCACATTGCTCAGACCAGAGCTGACAAGAGGGATTTAAAGTAGAGGTAACATGTTCCAAGTGGGTAAACCAGGACAGAGAGAAGAAGATGCCTTTTTCCAAATGATCCTGAGCCTGTGGTTAGAAGCAAAAAGATCCCTAGTTTCCTATCAACGTGCCTCCTGAAAGTAGTATTGCCTTTATAGGACTCATGTCCGCAGCTACTGCAATAATGCTCTAAGAGTAAAATGTCTGTCAGATATAGCCATTCAGTCTAATTTTGTAATTACTTCTAAGAAATAGCCTGAAACAGACTTTTGCAGTGGCAAGGCCAAGAACTTACTTGGAAGGAAGTGGGAGGCAGTGTGGCTTTAAAAATATTCAGTTTGTGAGCACTATGAAGAAGTGCCAATAGCCACACACAGGCTTTTATCAGTAGCTCTAGAAGTAACCAGTACACACATACCCGAGCCTTGGCTCTCGGGGGCAGCTGAGAAAGTAGTTTGCTTCTGCTTAATACCATTACTGCCCAACTGATCTTCTGTGATTACTGTTGGGAATGAGTATGAATTATGAATTGCACCTTTAGTTCTTAGTTCTTTTCTGTTGTTATTGTTGACTGCATAGAAGCCACTTAGGTGATTTCACTGGAATGAAAAGCCTATTCAGTTATGGTCTTAGGCTATGCCACACAATGAGGAATAGAAAATGCTAATTTTCAGAGTGAAGAGAACATGAATTAGGAACAACGTTGAATGCTGGAGGGATGTAGAGAATGACTGTTAGTGTACCCTGAAGTTAATTTTTATAATTAAAACCATCAGCAGCTTCTGGGAACTATTTATGCTGTGCTATTAGAGGGCACAATATTGGGGAATCCAATCTCTACCTTCCATGGGCTCTACTCTAGTTGTGGAGATATTTAAGTCAGCAGGCCATTACACAAGAGCTATAGTAAAGGTATGAGATCACATGGTGGGATTGAGGGCAAGGGATGGGACACATCACACCAAAACAGATAATCCTCTAAGAGACATGAAATATAACAGTCCCTGAGGCATTTAGGAGTCCGGCAGTTCGGTCACTGATCTCCCTGTGCTATGAAAAGAACCTCTTAACTGTTCAGTCTTTCAGTAGAATCAGTCTTTTCCTGCCTGATCCTAACTGGGTTTAGGGAGTCAGTTTGTTGCGGGTGAGGGGAAAGAGGTGAAGCCACATAGAAAGTGTTTTTTTTGTTTTTGTTGCAGAAACAGCTTTAGAGTGAACATGAATTAATAGACTTGGCATTTCTTCACTCAGGTGGCTTTATTCAGTGTTAATACTGACTGTGCAGCTGTTCCAGGACACCTCAGGCACTTTCAGGTGTCTAATCTGGCCCAGTTCTGAAGAATTTGTATAGGTTTCCAGGAAATGCATCCATGGCCACCCTTTTGAGTCTCTTGTCAGCTCAGTCCTCACTATGGAGAGTGGAATGTATGATTATTGTATACGTTTGACACACGCTTTTTTTAATTTTAATTTTTGAGACAGAGTCTCACTGTCACCCAGGCTGGAGTGCAGTGGTGTGATCTTGGCTCACTGCAACCTCTGCCGCCCGGATTCAAGTGATTCTCCTGCCTCAGCCTCCCGAGTAGCTGGGATTACAGGTGCCTGCCACTGCACCTGGCTAATTTTTGTATTTTTAGTAGAGACAGGGTTTCACCATGTTGGCCAAGCTGGTCTCGAACTCCTGACCTCAGGTGATCCGCGTGCCTCAGCCTTCCAAAGTGCTGGAATTACAGGCATGAGCCACCACACCCAGCTTGACACATGCTTTTAAAAGAAGCCCAGTTGCTTCAGTCATCAGACTAAACTTTCATTTAACACACTTTTGCCAAGCTCCTTCTGGGTACCTGTGCTAGGTTACAGATACAGAGGCAAATGAAATCATTCCTTGCCAGTGAAGAGGCAAACATGTAAGTCACTGTTGCAGTGTGATATAATAGGTGTGAGGAAATGAAGAATGGGAACCAGGCAGCAACAGTGCCTGGGCTGTTTTCTGAAACTGAAAAGGTCACCTCTTGCCTCAGGGAAATCTGACTGGTCCTCTCTTACTGCTTAGTGTAGGCAGGGCTACCTCACTCAAAAGTCTTCTAGGAGGGAAGAGACATAGGTGACATATCTGAGCTGCCACTGCCTCACAGGCTGGTGCCCTATAGCTGGGGCTTTGGCTAATAGGCAGGCTGGCCTAGGGCCCATCTTCTCACAGACAGTCAAAGTCAGGGAGCTGGGAGTGCTGAGCCAGCAGGACTGATTAGAGAGCCAAAGCCAGGACAAGCACGAGAACTGTCCTTCCTGGAAGCCAGAGATGAGGCATGTCTACCTGTGATCCAGGGTAGAAGTGATGAAATCACAGCTCCTTCCAGCTTGGGGAAGGGAAATAGTGTAATCATGTCAAGGCCAGAGTAAGGGATTGATTTGTACCTGACAGGAGTAAGCAGGAGGTGACTTCGCCATGTCTTAGCAACTAGATACCAAGGCTGGCAAGGAAGAGGGAGGGCTGGTTTGGGTCAGATGGGGCCTTGCTGGCTCCAGAAGTGTTTCTGTGAGCCAAGGATCCCTGCTCTCTGCTATTCTGAAGGAAGGGGGTGGGGTGAGGTGCCTCCTGAGCCACAGCAGTGTAGGGCTATTTTGAAAGCAGCTATCTGGGGAGAGCTGGTTGCCGCTTTTTGTTTATTTACAGGTCACCTGGGTTGACCTGAAGACAGCATTTGTTCAGTGAGCATGTTCTCAGCCTGTCTCATGAATTGAAAGCTGTGAGGAAGGAAGGCAAACCAGAACTTGCTCCTGAGGGGTTCATAGCTTTTCTGCTAGACTGTAAGAGGAGTGGCATAGAGGAGGAGCTAAAGGAGTTGAGAGGGAGAAAGATGAGGTCATGGCTAAAAAGGTAGCTTGCCTTAAAATACAAAATTTTCTTAGGTGAAAAGGATAATTGGGAGAATATTTCAAATGAAAGGGAACAGTGTAAGCAAAGGCAAATGCTTGAAGGACCTGTTCAGGTTTGGTAAGTCAAGCTTGTCTGTGACAAGTTTGGATGAGGATATGTGCATAGGGGCACCAGGAACAGGGGAACAGCGGCTAGGCCAGTTGGATAAAGCCAGATCATAGACTTTTAATGCCAGAGAAGAGGTTGGTTGTGATCTTGTGGACAGTAAAGGTTAGTGAAGGCTTAGACACTTGTCTTGTGCTTATATCAAGTTGGCAAGGTCAGGCCTGGGCTTTGGGTCTGTGTTTCTGAGGAAGCAGGAAGGGAGGCCAGGGGCCTGATAGTCTGTTGTTCTCCCCTGTATTGCAAGCTCCAAGAGGACAAGGGTTTTGGTTGTTTTCATCTAGCTATTTCTAGCACTTAAAACTATGCCTAGCACTTAGAAAGCAAAGATGAGTAATTGTGTTTGGAATGTGAAGTGTATCCTAGGACAGCCACCCAAGACCCAGGACTAACTCATCTCACCTGGGTGTCTTAGAGCCCCTGATCTGACCAGTGGGGTCAGCTTGAGTGCAGTTCACCAAGGAGCAGAGGACAAGGTGCCCTGTGGTAGGAAGGGGGGAATGGGTGGTAACTCTATGGCTGGCTGATCCCCGCTTCTGAGCTACATTATTTTCTCTTCCTTCCTGGGAACCCTAGAACTGCCTGATAAAGAGGGATGAGAATGGTTACTCTGCAGTGGTAGCTGACTTTGGCCTGGCTGAGAAGATCCCCGATGTCAGGTGTGTAGCCCTACTGGATGCTGGGGTCCAAGGGACAGGGGGCTGAAGCTAAGGGAATTCTAGCCTCCTCCCCAGAGGCCAGGACTTGGTCACAGCTCAACCTCAGCTCCCTAAATTTGTTTAGTGCTCGTCTGTACCCATCCTTGGGGTGGAGGATTGGTCAAAAGATTCCATTGCACCAGCCATTGGCAAGCTCATTTTCTGTATAATCTCACCCCACAGCATGGGGAGTGAGAAGCTGGCCGTGGTGGGTTCCCCATTCTGGATGGCACCTGAGGTTCTCCGAGATGAGCCTTATAATGAAAAGGTAAGTTTGGAGGATCTCAAGGCCTGATTCTCCTTTTTTCTTTTTCTTTTTTTTGAGATGGTCTCACTATGTTGCTCAGGCTGGAATGCAGTGGCACGATCTCGGCTTACTGCCTTCCGAGTTCAAGCTATTCTCCTGCCTCAGCTTCCCAAGTAGCTGGAATTACAGGCATGCACCACCACGCCCAGCTAATTTTTTTATTTTTAGTAGAGACAGGGTTTCACCATATTGGCCAGGCTGGTCTCAAACTCCTGACCTCAAGTGATCTGCCCACCTCGGCCTCTCGAAGTGCTGGGATTACAGGCATGAGCCATCGCGCTCGGCCTATTCTCCTTAGAATCCACTCTTAGCAGAGTATCCAAGATGTTCCTACCAAGAGCAGTGGTGGTACCTGGCAGCTGCCCAGTGACTGACTGGGATGAAGTATGGGCAATATGGCCCAGGCCTGGGCTGTTAGATGGTGGGGTGCAGGGGAGGCAGGGGCAGGGGCAGATACCCTACCCCTCAACCCATTAAGAGGGAAACCAAAGTCCGACTACCCACCAGGCAGATGTGTTCTCTTATGGTATCATCCTCTGCGAGATCATCGCCCGCATCCAGGCCGATCCGGACTATCTTCCCCGCACAGAGGTAAGCTGCAAGCATGGGGATCATTGCCACTGATGGGGCTAGTTTGAAGCAATGGAACTGTTCTGTCCCTGGGATGGACTTGCTGGAACTCTCTGTTGCTGGTTGTCAGGGGCAGCTCCCAACCACTTCTACTGAGCAGGCTAGGATGGGTGGGGGGATTAATGAACTGTCTACCTATGCTTTCCATACCCATCCACAGAATTTCGGGCTGGACTATGATGCTTTCCAGCACATGGTGGGAGACTGTCCCCCAGATTTTCTGCAACTTACCTTCAACTGCTGTAACGTGAGTGTCTTTCTCCCTCTGCCTTTCATCAGGGGCTGGCTGAACCCTTTTCACCTGGTTAGGACTGTACAGAGAGGCTGCTAATTAGCTTCATGAGGGACCTCATTTTCACTGTAGTGACAGCAACCACACCTCCTCCTCCTCCCTCTGGCAGCTAACCTATTCAGAGCTCTGGACCAAGGAAAGAAAGAAGTTGTTTTGTATTATCTGGTCCTCAGCCTGTAGGGTAGACCCATCACTCCTTGCCTTAGGTGTTGATGGAACTCTGGTCCGGTTTTATTGTTGGACTGTGGATCCAGCTGGTCCTGAGGCATACGAGAAAGGCTCTTCTTGGCCTTCATGTATATAGCTCTGGGGCTGGACCTTACCTGTTAGGATCAAGGGGTAGGTGGGCTTTGTTCAGATACCTCCCAGAAACACATTAGGAGCAGAACTCAAGAACAGAATAAACTAATATGAGCATACTTTTGGAAGGTTCTGTGACAAGGTGATAAGACAAACACTAAGACAGGGAGGGTAGTAGACAGTAGTGTTTTCCCTGACCTGAACTGTAGGGATCACCTTCATTGTCTGGGGCCTTTAGATAAGATCTCTCAGCTGCACATCTGAATCTTCAAAGATGCCAGAAATAGACTCAAATGCCATCTTTGGGGTGGGAGATGGAGGGCAGAGCTCATGGCTGTTGTGGATACCTACAGATGGACCCCAAACTGCGCCCATCTTTTGTGGAGATTGGGAAGACCCTGGAGGAAATTCTGAGCCGCCTACAGGAAGAAGAGCAGGAGAGGGATAGGAAGCTGCAGCCCACAGCCAGGGGTAAGAGATTAGACCAGGGAGCCCAACCTAACCCTAAGGGAGGAAATTCGGATGTGGGGCCTTCTCCTCTTAGGGTTGTGATTGCCAGGATCCCAGGTCCAGAAACAAACGGGAGGGGAAGGAGATGATGCAGAAAGTACTGGCCTTTTTAAGAGCTGTGGCTTGGCATACTGCTTCCCCTCTCTTGAGTCTGTTTCTTCATTGGTAAAACAGGGCCATGGTATCAGCTTTGCTTTCATGAGTGAAAACATTCTGTGGTAAAATGCTGCTTGTATTTGTTATGACTAGTGAGAGTAACCCAGACTTGATTATTCTTCAGGACTCTTGGAGAAAGCACCTGGGGTGAAGCGACTAAGCTCACTGGATGACAAGATCCCCCACAAGTCACCATGCCCAAGACGTACCATCTGGCTGTCTCGAAGCCAGTCAGATATCTTTTCCCGTAAGCCCCCACGTACAGTGAGTGTCTTGGACCCATACTACCGGCCACGAGATGGTGCTGCCCGCACCCCCAAAGTCAACCCTTTTAGTGCTCGCCAGGACCTCATGGGGGGCAAGATCAAGTTTTTTGACCTGCCCAGCAAGTCTGTCATCTCTCTGGTATTTGACCTGGATGCACCAGGGCCCGGAACTATGCCCCTGGCTGACTGGCAGGAGCCCCTGGCCCCACCTATTCGCCGGTGGCGTTCCTTGCCTGGTTCGCCTGAGTTCTTGCATCAAGAGGCTTGTCCATTTGTGGGCCGGGAAGAATCGCTATCTGATGGGCCCCCACCACGCCTAAGTAGTCTCAAGTACAGAGTTAAAGAGATCCCACCATTCCGGGCATCTGCCCTACCAGCTGCTCAAGCCCATGAGGCTATGGACTACTCCATTCTCCAGGAAGAAAATGGTTTTGGGTCCAGGCCCCAGGGGACCAGTCCATGCCCTGCGGGTGCTTCTGAGGAGATGGAGGTAGAAGAAAGGCCAGCAGGCTCAACTCCAGCCACCTTCTCCACCTCAGGCATAGGCCTGCAAACCCAGGGAAAGCAGGATGGGTGAGGGGATTTAGTCCCTGCCTCACCTTGGGGATGGACCTTCAGCTGAAACCATATGGCCCCCTAGGTGCACAGCCTTGATTCTTCCCTGGAGCCTACAGAGCAGGCAGGCTAGGCCAAGCTAGGCTCAACTTCTGGGCTCCCAGTGTCCATTGGCTGTGTATGACGGGAGGCAGCAGTGAGAGGCCTTCCTAGTTAGGGCCAACAGCTGATACCAAGCCTCTGAAATCCGGCAAGGAGGTCTGCCTCCCACCAGACCCTCTCCAGTGTACTTCCCCAGATAGGACCAGAGGATGTCTAGTTCTAGGCTGAGCTGGCAGGCAGCTATTACCCCGGTTCTTTCCCCACCCCAGGTCTGTCTCTTGCCTTTTCTTGGGGCATATAAGCTACTGAGTGGAACATGGAGCTGACCAAGAGGCCGTAACGGTCATGGCTGTTTCCCAGACCTAAATATTGGGGTGCTTCTTGCCAGTATTCTAAGACATTTGAGTAATTGCTGTTTGCACTTACTGCATGGTCAGACCATGTCACTACATTTCTATGCAAGGGGACAGCAAGGCAGCGTGGTGGTCATGGCTCTTAGCTAACCTATTCAAAGACTTTTTCCTGTTGATTAATCTATTTTCATATTTATAAAGGAGTCTTAATGTTCTGCCCCATAGGACTTTCAACCTTGTGGTTGGAAGTGGGGCTGGTTTTGTAGGCCCTAGGGCCTGCTTCTATGTATTTGTCAACATGTGATACATTCAATTGGTTAAATGGTTTATACAGGGACTGATTTGCTTCCCTTCCTGCCATGGCTGGAGCTTTGGGAACAGTCTGTCCTTACAGAGCTGCAATAAGAAATAACCAAAGATGAAGCTGGTCAAATATTTTCATAACTTGCTTCTGTTGATTTTTTTTTTTGTAAAACAACTTTCCCAAGACATTTTCAGACTTAAAAATAAAGTCAGTGTTACAGGTGCTGGTCAGCCTTCTTACTTGTACCTCAGACACTGGGATAAAGGAGGCGGTCCAGGGCAATGCAGTGATGTCTGTCAGGACACTCCCCCTCCCCTAAACTCAGTAGCAGTTGAGGATGACATTTCAGGCTAGAGAGACCCAAAATACCTCTGTTCCACCTGAGAGCAAGGTGGAAGTTGCATCAGCTACTGCCCCAAGCGAGCTTCATCTTCTGATTGTGGGCTTTGGAGGAACGAGAGAACTGGCTCTTGGCCACAGTGAGGGGTACAGCTTTGCCACTCAAATATACCTTATTGTGGCATTCAGGGAGCCAGGGTCCAGAGCTGCAGGGCTGCGGTCCCTGGCTCACTTCCACATAGGCCATCACATAACCTGTCATAAAGGCATCAAAACCAGCCCGGTGCAATCCATCCCCAGGCACTGGGTTAGGACTGGCTTGGCTCCCTGGCACTTCTGAGGTAGCTCTATCAGCTATTTCAGGCCTTGCTGCCTTAATCCCCATCTCTAAGTCATTTTTGTTGCCTTGCTTGGAGTGAGGCAGGTTCCTAGTTTCATCGGCAGCCACCTCCTGCTCGGTTTCTTCAGCCTTGAGGCTATCCCCACAGACCTGCTTCTTGGGAGGACCATCCTTAGCTTCCCCAGAGGTCTGTGTCCCTGGTAGGTTCAATAAAGCCCTCTTCCGTTTTTCCCTACGTCGTCGCCGTCGCCGCTTGTCCTCTGCCGCAGCCTCATCAGTGTCAATGATAAGGTCAATATCGTGAGACTGAGGACACTGTGGTCCCAGGGGGCACCAGCCATAAGCCTAGGGGTGGGAAAGAGGCTTAGAAAGAGGCTCCAGGCATCAGAACCTTCCCTCCCAAGAAACAGGTGGGTGCTCTCACCGAGAAGTTGTCACAGATACTGGTGGGATGAGGACGGTGGGTTGCTGGGGGCAGGCAGCAGCGGTAATCAATATGGTCCCTCATGCTGGAAGGATAGCTGCAGAACTCCAGGGTAAGGTGTGGGCTGCCAGCTGCCCGCTGCTTCCCATTTTCCCGTTCACTGCAACAGCGCAAGAGGGTAATGGTCCACTAGCATATAAGCTCCATAAGAGCAGGGTTTTGTGGTCTGTTTTGTTCACTGCTGAATCCTCAGCACCTAAAACACTGCCTGGGCACATGGTAGGAGCTCAATAAATATCTTAAGTGAATGAAATAAACTCGTATCAGGCCCCACCCCTTTCCCTCAACCATTTCCTCACCATTTCCGGAAGGCATATTCTAAGTAGGAGGCCACGAAACGGGCATGAAACTCAGCAGCATATTTGGTGTCATAAATTCCTGCTGGGAACATCTCACACAGGTCAGCGGTGAAGGTTCCCAGACTCTCAGGGAGGTGTGCATAGAAGTTCTGGTACAGGAACACCAAGTCTATAAGGCCATTGTGTAGCACCAGGGGCCGGCGGGCTCGGATTAGCTCCAGGAATAGGGTCCGTACTGACTGGCTCTGGCTCTCATCACCCTAGATGAAAGTAAAGGGGTCAATGAGGAGGACAGAGTCCCCCAGGGAGCCTCTTCTGCTGGGCACTTATCCCAGACCTCCCCACTTGGAACGCTCTCTCTCTACCTTACCCAATGCTGCCCACCATCCTCATACCAGTCTTGTTTCCCAAGCCCTGTCACTAGTGATTCCCCATACTCCCTAAGAAGCAGATTCTCCCCAGACATCCAGCCTAGGGTAGGAAGAAATAAAGTCACAGAAGGGGCAGACTCAAGGCTAGGGAGGCTAGAGGCCTACCTTGTCATTGCCCTTATGGTAGGGGATGCCTTGGGCATACTGCTGGTTGAAGTTGAAGCCATGCTGTATCAGGAACTGCACAGACTTTGGTTCTATGACATACTCCTCCATGCACAGCAGAGTGAGATTGAACACTTGAGCCAGATAGGAATGTTCACCCTGGGAGAAAGAGAAGTCTGCTATATCAAGATTTCAGAGAGCCAAGCTAGGAGGATGCAAAAGCTTAAGAATGATACAATGGACTCTCGGGACTCAGGGGGGAAAGGATGGAGGCAGGTGAGGGATAAAAGACTACGCATTGGGCACAGTGTACACTGGGTGATAGGTGCACCAAAATCTCAGAAATCGCCACTGAAGAACTTACTCATTTAACCAAACACCACCTGTTCCCCATAAACCTATTCAAATTTAAAAAAAAAAACAAACTATCAAGTCAAAAAAAAAAGATTTGGGAGAGAAACGCTTCCTATCTGATGTTCCCCAGAATCTCTCTACCCTCCTCCCCACAGCCACACCTAGGATTGGGGTGAGATCAGCTCATACCTTGTCTGGCTGCCGCTTGAAGCAGGCGAGGCCCAGGGAAAGGATAGAACGGGTCCTGGCAGCATGACACACGGCCTTGTAACGTTCCTCGATGCACCTTGGGGTTGGGTATGGGGGTTGCTGTGGCTAGGAGTTAGCCTTATGAAGGACCCAAACCACCCAGGTCTGTGACCCCCCCTACTCCACAGTTGAGGGCTGGCACTAAAGAGAAAAGGGCTTATACTTACTGGTTCAGCAAACTCTTCCTGTCCCCAAGCCCACTCAGCTCCTGTGGGTAGGTAAAGGGAGAGTTGTGACAAGCCTCTAGCACCAGCCCCTTCACAACCACCTGCCCTCCTTGTTTCCCAACTCTCACCGTGTCCACAGCCACGAAATTAGCTGTCTTTATGGCTAGCAGGAGGGATGGCCACATCTCCTTGAAGTTGTTGCTTTGCACATCCACTACGGGAACCTGGACTACTAGCTCCTCCCCAGATGTTGTGCTTTTGCTGACACCACCTGGGGGTTAGGAGGGTGATGGATGTTCATGCTTAAGGAAAGAGCCCAGGGGAACAGACACCAAGCTAGGCCACGGTGATGGTGGTAAGGGGGGTAGTAGTTTCCATTGGTAGCTTTTCCCACAAGCCTTTGTAACCCACGTGTTCTACACACAGGCCTTGGAGTGGAGAATGCCCTGAATTTGGGGAGAGGAAGCCTGAGTCTTCTACTGGCTTGTATGAGCCTGGGTAAATTACTTCCCACCTCGCTGTCACAATCTGTAGAGGAGAAAGTTGGACTAGACGACCTTTGATTCTTTTTTCCCATGTCCTGCAGGAAACATTTTGCAGGGCTTGAGGATCTCAGCTCCCTTAATATCCCACAGGGATCCATACTACTGTTCTCATGGTGCCCCAGCGCCACAAGCAACAGCTCCCAGTAAGCCCCAGAGGCTGGCAGTGCCCCACACCAGAGCTCCCAATACGTCCTACCTTCCTTTGGATCACAACGCTCAACCCACTCCACTGAACTGAATCACAACTATTATTACTAACCGTTATGAGATCCAGACTACATCTCCCGCCATGCCTCCATCAGCCCCATGCTCCCAACGCTCCAGGCTTTTGCAGCCGGAGCCGCGGTGTACAACGGGACTTGTAGTCTCCTCGTGGCTAGTTCAGGCGGAAGGAGCAGTCCTCTGAAGCTTGAGGAGCCTCTAGAACTATGAGCCCGAGGCCTTCCCCTCTCCCAGAGCGCAGAGGCTTTGAAGGCTACCTCTGGGAAGCCGCTCACCGTCGGAAGCTGCGGGAGCTGAAACTGCGCCATCGTCACTGTCGGCGGCCATGACACCGCTCGTCTCCCGCCTGAGTCGTCTGTGGGTACGCTGGACTTGCGCTCCGTCTCCTGGCGCGGTTCAGGCAGTCGGGAATGGGGCGGGGTCTCGCCGTCGGGTCGCCGAGGGGTCGAACTTCCGTTCAGACGTCCCGGGTCCGGCGCGGGGAAGGCAGCCTGGCGCGCGCTAATTGCCTATTGGCCTGTGCTGCCGGCTCACCGCCCGGGTGGACCCGAGCCACGCCCCCTGGAGTGCGCCGGAAAGCCGGGCGCGCTAGAGCTCGCGGGAGGTAATCTTTCTCTCCTGCACTCGCGGCGGGAACGCGGGGCCTCCGTGTTCTGCTGTCTTCATCAGCGTGGGCCGCGGGTAGGGGGTAGTGGGGTGGCTGGGTTTGGGCTTTCCAGAGAAGGTGACGCTGCCTGAGCTGAGCTTAAAGCACGCCCAGGAGTTAGACTAGGAGAGGGTCGTGTGGGGGAAAGAAGGGCGTTCTGGGCATCGGTAAATTCCCAGAGAGGATGGAGAGCTCAGTGATCTCCAGAAAGTGAAAGAGGCGGGGAGTAGGCCATCGGAGGAGGCTGCCGAGGGTGTAAGAGCGACCGATTGGTAGGGAAGCTTTTGTAATAATCCAATCAAGTGATAATGTGAACTTGAATTAAGGCTGGCAGTATGGATGGCGAGGAAGGGACAAATTGTGAAGTAGCTAGGCGGTATAGTCGACCTAGAGGGTGATTGAACTTGAAAGAGGTTCCTAGGCCGGGCGCGGTGGCTCACGCCTGTAATCCCAGCACTTTGGGAGGCCGAGGCGGGCGGATTACCTGAGGTCCGGAGTTCAAAACCAGCCTGGCCAACATGGTGAAACCCCGTCTCTACTAAAAGTACAAAAAAAATTAGCTGGGTATGGTGCGGGCGCCTGTAATCCCACTACTTGGGAGGCTGAGGCAGGAGAATCGCTTGAACCTGGGAGGCAGAGGTTGCGGTGAGCCGAGATCACGCCATTTTGCACTTCAGCCTGGGCAACAAGAGCGAAACTCCGTCTCAAAAAAAAAAAAGGGATTCCTATTGGAGACTAGTCCCTCCGTAAACACTACGATTCCCATCCACCTCTGCCTTCCAGTGCTCCTTTGTTACTCATTGTTTATAGTTAATCTTCAGCTTCTCTCAACTGAGCCCATTTCATCATTATTCAGAACTGCTTGGGCCGGGCGCAGTGGCTTATGGCCTGTAATCATCTTAGGAGGCCAAGGTGGGAGGATCGCTTGACCCTAGGAGTTCAAGACTAGCCTGGGCAACATAGTGAAACCTTGTCTCTACAAAAAGAAAATTAAAAATTAGTTGGGCATGGTGGTGCGCACCTGTAGTCCCAGCTACAGGAGGCTGAGGTGAGAGGATGGCTTGAGCCCAGGAGGTCGAGGCTGCAGTGAGCCATGATCTCATTGCACTCCAGCCTGAGTGGCAGAGCAGCAAAGTGAGGGACACACTGTCTCTAAAAACAAAACAAAACAAAACAAAAAAACAAAAATAAAAAAACTCTTTAGATTTCTCCTATCCTAAAAAAGGGAAACTCTTTTGACTATCCCCCATCCCATTAATTCATTTAACAGGTATCTATTGTGTACAGTTTACCTAGCACTGACTTTGGACACACACCAATCAACAAGAGAATCAGTCCTTGCACTCAAGTTGTTTTTTACAGTCAAATTCAGGAAGTACACACTGATGGAAAGAATCAAAGTAATGTGAAATTACATTAGGTAAGAGCTACAAGGCAGAAATATGTGATAGGATAAGATGAGGGGACCTGATTTGGACATTTCAGTCAAGACTTGAAAAATGATTAGATGTTAGATAAAAGCATAAAAGAGTCCAAACAGAGGAAATGGATTGTGTGAGGCCCCAAGGTGGGCAGACACACTTGAGGTGTTTAAGCAACTAAATTCAGTCAACCTTGGCTAGAGCATAGTGAGGGGATGAGGCGGTTGGTGCCCGGATCACTGGACCTGCAAGGCTGTAGTAAGAGGACTGCCTTCTAAGAGCAAGGGTGTGGCAGCCAAATCCCTCCAATGGCCTATAAGGTACTTTGTGACCCTCCTCTCCCCACCTCATCTGGTTTACTTCTCTGACCTCTTCTACCACTCAGTCCCATCTCATTCCATTCTAACCACATTGACCTACTTACTGTACCACAGACATACCAGGCACCCTCCTTGGGGCCTTTGCACTCACTTAGAATGCTTTGGGTCTACCTTGACCACAGTCTTTAAAATTGCAACATTAAACCCCACCTTGGCACTCTTTTTTTTCCCCTCTTGGTCTAATTTTTGCTTTTTATGCTAATATTTATCACCTAACATCTTATGGAATTTACTTATGTTCATTATTCCTTTTCTGTCCCCATTAGAATATAAGCTCCCTGAGGGCAGGAACTTTTGATGTTTTATTTACTGAAGTATGCCAAGTGCCTAAAACTGCTTGGCACATATTAGGGGGCTCTATAAATATTTGCTCAATCTTTTTTTTCTTTAAGAGTCAAGGTCTTGCTGAGTCCAGGGTGGAATGCAGTGGCACAATCATAGCTCACTGCAGCCTCGACCTTCTGGGCTCAAGCTGTTCTTCACTTCAGCCTCCAGAGTAGCAGGATTACAGTGTTGAGCCACCACAACCAGCTTGCTCAAGAATTTAATGACCCATAGTAAAGGCCTACAGTATTTAAAAAAGAAAGAAAAAGGAAAAAAGGAAGGAAGGAAAGAGGGAGGGAGAAAAAAAGAGAAAAGAAAGAAAATAAAAGAATATAATGGGGTGTCACCAGGCGCCGTGGCTCATGCCTGTATCCCAGCACTTTGGGAGGCCGAGGCGGGTTGATTGCTTGAGCTCTGGAGGTGGAGACTAGCCTGGGCAACATGGTGAAACCCTGTCTCTAACAAAAATACAAAAATTAGCTGGATGTGGTGGTGGTGTGCGCCTGTGGTCCCAGCTGCTTGGAGTTGGGGTGGGGTATTGGGGTGGGAGGATTGCTTGAGCCGAGGAAGCAGAGGTTGCAGTGAGCCAAGATCGCACCACTGCACTCCAGCCTGGGTGACAGAGTGAGACCCCATCCCCCCCCAAAAAAAAGAATGGGAAACCATTGAAGATTATAAGGAAGGAAGTGACGTGATCTGGAAAAGATTCCTTTGCTCTTTGGAGAATGGATTGTAGAATGAATGTGGAAGTAAGCAGGTTTGGTGAAGGAAGTTTGGCTATGAAGGGAAGGAGGGTGGGATTTGACTGTGTTACGAGCCAAGGGGAAAATCTTTCCCTTTGCCCTCTGAAGATCTGCTGAAAAATCAGCTCACAAAAGGCAGGTTAACTGGAGAAAAGGCATACAAATTTATTAACATGCACATTGGGAGAACCACAAAGTGATTACCCATCTCCCTACAGAGTTCATGAGTTTATATACCATCTGGCAAAAAAGATTATGGGAGGGGTGTCTCACGTGTGTCCATGTGAAGAGACCACCAAACAGGCTTTGTGTGAGCAACAAGGCTGTTTATTTCACCTGGGTGCAGGCAGGCTGAGTCTGAAAAAAAGGAGTCAGCAAAGGGTGGTGGAATTATCATTAGTTCTTACAGGTTTTGGGATAGGCAGTGGAGTTAAGAGCAATGTTTTGGGGGCAGGGGGTGGATCTCACAAAGTACATTCTCAAAGGTGGGGAGATTATAAAGAATCTTCTAAGGGTAGGGGGAGATTACAAAGTACATTGATCAGTTAGGGTGGGGCAGAAACAAATCACAATGGTGGAATGTCATCAGTTAAGGCTATTTTCACTTCTTTTGTGGATCTTCAGTTGCTTCAGGCCATCTGGATGTATAAGTGCAGGTCACTGGGGATATGATGGCTTAGCTTGGGCTCAGAGGCCTGACAAGGGGTAGAAGAGAAATTCTGTTTTTCTGTTTTTGTAGAGACGGGGTCTTGCTATGTTGCAAGCCTAATCTCGAACTCCTGGGCTCAAGTAATCCTCCTGCCTTGGCCTCGCAAAGTGCTGGGATTACAGGCCTGAGCCAGCATGTCCAGCTCTATTTGTTTTTAAATAAACCAAACTTTGGCCAGAAGGAGATTCTGTTGAAGGGCAATAAAGGATTACTAGAGAGAATGGAATGGGGACAGAGGTTAACTTGTTAATAGTTCTCTTTGGAATTTGGGTGATCCTGAGGTACACAATACCTGTGAAAGGGTTTGTTCAGGTGTGGTTACATGTTAGTCTTAGTGGGAGGGGAAGAAAAAACAAGTATTCTTTTTAGTGAGTTTGGACTTTAGGCAGATAAAGAGTTCCAGAGAACAACTTCATCCTGGCTTTGGGAGAGTCTGGGGTGGAAGGATCAGAGAGACCTTGCGGCTTCTTGAGTTCAGCATGTCAGAGGGCCATATTTTGGGGTATTGGTTTCTTTTCTTTTCTTTTCTTTTTTGAGACAGAGTCTTGCTCTGTCTTTGTTGCCCAGGCTGTGCAGTGGCATGATCTCAGCTCACTGCAAGCTCTGCCTCCTGGGTTCAAGTGAGCATGTCTGGCTAATTTTTTTGGATTTTTAGTAGAGATGGGGTTTCACCATGTTGGCCAGGCTGGTCTTGAACTCCTGGCCTTAAGTGATCTGCCTGCCTTAGCCTCCCGCAGTGTTGGGATTATAGGCATGAGCCACCGTGCCTGGCCTGGGGTATTAGTTTCTGAGTTCCAGCAGTTAGACGGGATTGGAGGAGCAGGACCCTGAAGAGGAGGAGGGTAGGACAGTGCAAATGGAGGTAGATTTGAAGTTGGTTTTTTTTTTCTGAAGGAGGAGGCAAGCTCTTTTGATGAAAATGAGGTGGTAAAGTCAAAGGTTTGGGGGGAGAGTTTGATACAGAGGCTTAGCAGGGACTGCATTTTATCACAGTATAAGAATGCTGGTTGTGGATTTGAAAGAACAAGTCGCTTAATCTCCATAAACCTCAATTTCCTTATAACTAAGGTGGAGGTGATACTAGTACATACCTCATAGAGTCACCAGGAGATTGAGAGATCCGGTAAAGCTCCTCATGGGGTCTGACATAGAGTAGGCACTCACAAAATATCAACTAATTTTAGCTGTTAGAGAAAAGGCAGCCATTATAACAGTTAGGGAGCAGTGAAAATCAACCAGGCACATTTTCTCATTGTTGATGGTCAGCCACCTATGGTTTACTAGATTAGGAATAAAAATAGCTAATCTCTGTTCTCCCACTGATTTGCCATCTGTTCTCAGACAGATCTTTTGTCCCTCTGATCCTTGGTTTCTTCTAGGATAAAATGAAGGTTTTGGACTTAATGACTACTAAAGGCTGTTTCAGTGTAACCATGCTACATCTCTAAGAGGCAGAGAAACCGCCTACCCCCATTCTCCCAGACACACCTAAACAACCCCTATCCACACACACAGTCACAGTAAGCATCAGAGATACACAAATGCTCCCAAACAGGAGGCTTTCATCCTTGACCCATCCCAGCCCTGGCCTCTCAGTCTTTGCATGTCTCCAGGGCTGTAACACTGGCCCCCTTGAGGCCACTTGCTCAGCTATACTAGTTGTATCTCAGTGCTGCAGCCAGCCAAGAGTAAACCTGTGAGCATCTTGAGAGTGCTTGAGAGAAGCTGGACCCTATGTGAATGGTGGATGAGAGGGAGATAGCTATCACCCTTGGAAGGCCTCAAGATTTGGTCTCATTGTGACTGACTGCTTTGGCTGGGTCTTTTTGTTTCAGGCCATCATGAGGAAGCCACAAGCAGCCGTGGGAAGTGGTCACAGGAAGCAGGCAGCCAGCCAGGAAGGGAGGCAGAAGCATGCTAAGAACAACAGTCAGGCCAAGCCTTCTGCCTGTGATGGTAAGGAACTAGGTTGTGGCCCAAGGCTCACTGGCCATGAAAGGCAGATTCAGGCTGGGAAGGGATTGTGATACGTATCAAGACATTAAGAGACTTACTAAGGGCCAGGTGTGGTGGCTCACACCTGTAATCCCAGCACTTTGGGAGGCCGAGGCAGGTGGATCCCTTGAGCCCAGGAGTTTGAGACCAGCTTGGGTAACATGGCGAAATCCCCTCTCTATGCTCGCGTGGTGGTGAGCGTCTGCAGTCCCAGCTACTCGGGAAGCTGAGGTGACAGGATCACTTGAGCCTGGAAGGCAGAAGTTGCACTGAGTCAAGATAGTGCCACTGCATTTCAGTCTGGGCAACAGAGCCAGACTCTTGTCTCAAAAAAAAAGAGACTCACTGACGGTGTAATTCTGACTATATTGCTGTGTGACATTGGGATAATTGCTCTGACTGGCTGCTTTCTTACCAGTAAAATGGAGCAGTAGTTCAGCATTTCCTCCCTCATGTGGCTTTCATGGGACCAAATGAGTTTATGAGCCTGAAAGTGTTTTGTGAATAGGAAGGTCCTGCACCAGTATACATTCTAGCTGGCTAAAAGTATTAGGTTTTCATTATGGCTCAGAGACAAGCCAGTAGTACCACCCTGAGAAAATTAAGGCCAGAAACTTAGCCACAGCTACACACAATTACATAACTCTGGTCTGACTCCAGCTCCAAAGCTTAAGGGGGTTGGTTGGGGGAAGCCCTAAGTGGGAGCATACTGCCACAGGCTGCTGTGTCCCAAGTCCCTGATGCACAGCCTGTGCAGGGATGATTCCTGAGTGTCCTGGGGCCCCAGCAGGCCTGGCCAGGCAGCCGGAAGAGGTGGTATTGCAGGCCTCTGTCTCCTCATACCATCTATTCAGAGACGTAGCTGAAGTCACAGCCTTCCGAGGGAGCCTGCTAAGCTGGTACGACCAAGAGAAACGGGACCTACCATGGAGAAGACGGGTAGGCAGGCGAGGAGCAGGGACAGTGGGTGAGAGGCAGGCACCCAGCCCCCTCCACCCTAACTCCTCATCTGGGGTTGCATTGACAGGCAGAAGATGAGATGGACCTGGACAGGCGGGCATATGCTGGTCAGTACATCTCCCGAGAGCAGGGCCACTTTGCCTCGAGGCCCTTGGGTCTGGGGGCTGTGGGCCAGGTAGGGGCAGGTCAGCAGTGTCCTCATGCCAACCCCTTTCCCCCAGTGTGGGTCTCAGAGGTCATGCTGCAGCAGACCCAGGTTGCCACTGTGATCAACTACTATACCAGATGGATGCAGGTGACTCCAGGGGAGGAAGGGAAGGGTCATGGGTCAGACCCCAGATGAGAGCCTCTACTTTGGGGTGGGTGTAGAGAAGGCTTCCTCTACCACCTTCACCCTTGACCTTGTCTCTTTCTGCCTGCCTGTGGCTATAGAAGTGGCCTACACTGCAGGACCTGGCCAGTGCTTCCCTGGAGGTGAGAGCCACCCTAGGGTAGGGGAAATAGGAACGATAGAGGGACTGACGGGTGATCTCTTTGACCTCTGATCCTACCCACAGGAGGTGAATCAACTCTGGGCTGGCCTGGGCTACTATTGTCGTGGCCGGCGGCTGCAGGAGGGAGCTCGGAAGGTAAGGGGATGGCAGGAGGGTAGGAACCCAGGAGTCTTGGGTGTCTCATAATCTTGAGTCTTGCACTCCAATCAGGTGGTAGAGGAGCTAGGGGGCCACATGCCACGTACAGCAGAGACCCTGCAGCAGCTCCTGCCTGGCGTGGGGCGCTACACAGCTGGGGCCATTGCCTCTATCGCCTTTGGCCAGGTGAACTCACAGCCCACCCCCACTTTGTGCGTGCCCAGCCTCCTTCCTCCCAGCCCAGGCTAACTCTTTGGCCCCTCTGTGCCAGGCAACCGGTGTGGTGGATGGCAACGTAGCACGGGTGCTGTGCCGTGTCCGAGCCATTGGTGCTGATCCCAGCAGCACCGTTGTTTCCCAGCAGCTCTGGTAGGATGTTGGGGTAACAAGGGTGCTTCAGGGGTGTCTCCGAAGGAGCTCTGCCTCACAGCAGTGTTCCCTTCTTTTAGGGGTCTAGCCCAGCAGCTGGTGGACCCAGCCCGGCCAGGAGATTTCAACCAAGCAGCCATGGAGCTAGGGGCCACAGTGTGTACCCCACAGCGCCCACTGTGCAGCCAGTGCCCTGTGGAGAGCCTGTGCCGGGCACGCCAGAGAGTAAGCCTACTGGGGAAGGGGCAGTGAGAAGTCCTAAGGAGTGACTTTGCCCTATGACACTCAACCCTGTGCCTCTCAGGTGGAGCGGGAACAGCTCTTAGCCTCACGGAGCCTGTCGGGCAGTCCTGACGTGGAGGAGTGTGGTGAGCACCAAACCTAGCCCCCATCCCAACCCTTCCTGGCCCAGTCAGAAGCCCCATTCCAGTTCTTCCTCTAACCTGAGTAAGATTCTGCAGAACCCGGCCAAAGCCTGCTCTCTAGGTTGGCCCCTAAAGCCCTCTTGGCTTGAGTAGGGTTCGGGGATCTCTGTTCCCAGCTCCCAACACTGGACAGTGCCACCTGTGCCTGCCTTCCTCGGAGCCCTGGGATCAGACCCTGGGAGTGGTCAACTTCCCCAGAAAGGCCAGCCGCAAGCCCCCCAGGGAGGAGAGCTCTGCCACCTGTGTTCTGGAACAGCCTGGGGCCCTTGGGGCCCAAATTCTGCTGGTGCAGAGGCCCAACTCAGGTACCTGGATACTGGGCGTGGAGGGCAGTGGCATGAGTAACAAGAGAGAATGGAGGGAATCGGCAGCTGAGGCCTGACCCCTGCCTGGCTGCCCTCCCTCTCAGGTCTGCTGGCAGGACTGTGGGAGTTCCCGTCCGTGACCTGGGAGCCCTCAGAGCAGCTTCAGCGCAAGGCCCTACTACAGGAACTACAGCGTTGGGCTGGGCCCCTCCCAGCCACGCACCTCCGGCACCTTGGGGAGGTAAGTGAGCAGCGGAACAGCCAAGGATGTTGGCTTTTGAGGCTATATCCACAGGCCTATTTGAACCCCTTGACCCTTCCTCCAGGTTGTCCACACCTTCTCTCACATCAAGCTGACATATCAAGTATATGGGCTGGCCTTGGAAGGGCAGACCCCAGTGACCACCGTACCACCAGGTGCTCGCTGGCTGACCCAGGAGGAATTTCACACCGCAGCTGTTTCCACCGCCATGAAAAAGGCACTACCTTTGTTGTCTTTGTTGTACTTCCTTGTGTTTCCTACATGTTCTACATGAATATATTACTGTGTAAACAGGAAAAAAAGCATTTTTTTTTTGAGACGGAGAATCGCTCTGTTGCCCAGGCTGGAGTGCAATGGCGCTATCTCGGTTGACTGCAACCTCCATCTCCCGGGTTCAAGTGATTCTCCTGCCTCAGCTTCCTGAGTAGCTCGGATTACAGGCGCCCGCCACCATGCCTGGCTAATTTTTGTATTTTTAGTAGAGATGAGGTTTCACCATGCTGGCCAGGCTGGTCTCCAACTCTTGACCTCAAGTGATCCGCCCGCCTCAGCCTCCCAGAATGCTGGGATTACAGGTGTGAGCTACCACACCCAGCCATGATTTTTTGTATTTTTAGAGATGGGGTTTCACCATGTTGGCCAGGCTGGTCTCAAACGCCTGGCCTCAAGTGATCCACCCGCCTTGGCCTCCCAAAATGCTGGGATTACAGGCGTGAGCCACCATGCCTGGCCAAAAAAGCATATTTTAAACAAAAGTACTGGGACATGAAGTTAAGGGCAGAACACCAGTTTATCTCTTTTGGAAAAAGTGCCAGCCCTCACCTCCCTGTCTTCTTGTCTAGGTTTTCCGTGTGTATCAGGGCCAACAGCCAGGGACCTGTATGGTAAGTCTCCTAGGCCTCTCCCAACCGTGTCTCCCCAGGCCTGAGTCCGTAGGTTTTTAGTCAGTTAACTAACGAATGTCTGGGTGAACATTCTCCACTCCAGGCTTCACTGGAGAGAGGAATAGTTCTTGACCTGGAGACCTCCCATTGTGGGGTGCAGGGTAGAGGGAAAGGAAAAAAATGATGAGGACTCTCCAGTGACACAGGTGTGTGAAATGCCTGTACTGAGTTTTGTGGGATATGAATTGTGGAGCCATCAGTTCTTTTTTTTTTTTTTTGAGACAGAGTCTCACTGTTATCCAAGCTAGAGTGCAGTGGCCCGATCTCGGCTCACTGCAATCTCCCACAACGGATTAAAGCGATTCTCCTGCCTCAGTCTCCCAAGTAGCTGGGATTACAGGTGCCTGCTACCACACCCAACTAATTTTTGTATTTTTAGTAGAGACAGGGTTTCACCATGTTGACTAGGCTGGTCTCGAACTCCTGACCTCAAGTTATCTGCCCACCTTGGCCTCCCAAAGTGCTGGGATTACAGGCATGAGCCACCACACCCATCCATGGGAGCTATCAGTTCTAATTGGGAGATGGATCAGGAAAGGCTGTTTGGAGGAAGCAGCTGGTAATCTGGGTCCTAGAAATGAATCCTTTTCTTCAGGTTTGGGAGGGGAATCAACCGTAGCGATGTTCTTTCCAGTCCCAAGAGTAGTGTGAGCAAAGGTGGGGCCCAGTGCAGGCTGCAGTGCTCAAGGAGCTGTGAGCAGTTGGTTTAGCTGGAAAGGTCAGCAGGGCCTGCTGGGTCAGTCAGGGTGTGAGCCCTAGGCTGCTGACTCATTTTAGGTGGAGGAGAGGAGTCAGATTTGCATTTTTAGGACAATTCGATTCCCTCAGGCAGCCTTTTGGAGGGTTGATTGATGGGGCAGATACTTGAGGCAGGATGAAAGCTCTACAGCATTCCAGGCTAAGCCTGAGCTAGATCAGTAGAGTCGGGGAAAGGGAGAGAGGACAAGGAGAGGATTCTCTGCTCCCCCACCTCCAACTACAAGGCCTCCCTCCTTCCATTTTTTCACAGGGTTCCAAAAGGTCCCAGGTGTCCTCTCCGTGCAGTCGGAAAAAGCCCCGCATGGGCCAGCAAGTCCTGGATAATTTCTTTCGGTCTCACATCTCCACTGATGCACACAGCCTCAACAGTGCAGCCCAGTGACACTTCTGAAAGCCCCCATTCCCTGAGAATCCTGTTGTTAGTAAAGTGCTTATTTTTGTAGTTATTTTATGTTGTATTTTTTTGAGATGGGGGTCTCGCTATGTTGCTCAGACTGGTTTCGAACTCAGGTGATTCTGGCCTCAAGTGATTCTCCCACTTCAGCCTCCTAAAGTGCTTGGATTACAGGCATGAGCCACCACGCCCGCCCTTTTGTAGCTATTTTGGACAGCCTTCCACCCTCTCCCTAGCCCCCTCACCCCTTACATCTGAGGGAGGGACCCAGAAAAGTGGTGACGTTCTGCTTGGTTCTGACTTTCTCTGGCTGAACTCCCAGCCAGCCCCGGGCAGATGGGGTTGGAGGGGGGGTGTTCTGTCCAGACTGATCTGTCCTCCAACCCCCAGGAGAAAGGCAAGGCAGCTACAGGGAGAACCTGCCAGTGGCTGACACACAACACCCTCTACGTCTCAGGTCAGCTCTAATTGGAGTGGTGGCATCATCTGGAGCAGGTAGTTGGGCTCAACTCTCACCCAGCCCCTCCCCACCTGCAGTGGTTGCTCCCTAGGGGGAGAGAAAGCACAGGAGAAGATTTGTTCTGTTTTAAATTCCTACCTCAAATACGAAATAATTTACTTAGGGTTATGTTACATACGGAGTGAAACAATACAGAAAAGCAAAGGGCTAATAATGACAGGATTTGAGAAGTGGGTGGGAGGAAATAGAATCACAGCGGGACACAGGGAGGACTCGAAAGTATTGGTTATGTTCTATTTCCTAGTGTGTAATTCTTTTATTGTTCTTTGTATCTTACATATTTATTATAGACTGTATATAAGAAATATTTTAGTTTTAAAAAATCCCACCACTTTGGAGCCCAATGAGAGACACGGCTTCTGGCAGGCACTGATGAAATGGAAGTCACACCTGCCCCCCGGAGGCAAAGCCTTTCACTAGTTGGGCCTCCTGCAGATGTTCCTCAGTTCTGTGCTGGTCTCCCCAGAGCTGCAGGACAGCTGGCTGCACCCACCCCTGGGCATCCTTAGGCTTCCTGGCTCCTGGCAGATTGCTCCTGTACGGACTGCCACAGAGCTCTGATGTTGCCCTGACCAAAGCCAGTGGCCCCCTGCCTCTGAATCAGCTCCAGGAAGAAAGTGTCCTCAGTAAAAAGGGACTTGGTGAAGACCTGAAGCAGAAACTTGCCTTTATCACCATCTAGCAGGATCCCCTGTCGAGCAAGCAGATGAGGCTCGTGCCCTGCAGCTCGGATCTGCCTCTCCTTTCCTGGCTGCTGGTAGTATGCCCCAGGGGGAGCCAGGAACTGGCCTCCAGCAGTTGCCACCCCCTCAGTGGCCTCCACAATGTTAGGCGTATACAGCCCCACGTGCTGCAGGCCTGGCCCCTTGTGCCGGGCCAGGAACTGCTCCACCTGGTCCTGTCGTGTCGTCGCCCCCGGAAGGGACTCAGCCAGAACGAGAGTGGGGACAATGCTGCCCGGCTGGGCCTGCAGGGCTGTAAGCCTCAGTCCCCCAAGCCCAAACCCTGCTGTCATTTCGAGGCCCAGCTCCGGATCCTCACCTGGGCTCAGCGGCAAGTGGCAAAAGCCCAGGCAGTCGTGGAACCAGCGCAAAAGTGTGGGGGAGCTGCCGGGGGTGCAGGCCAAGGTCAGGTGGTCCACGCGGCTGACCCACCCGGGGCCAGGCGCAGAGGACACGGGCCTGAAGCCGGGTAGGAAGGGTCCGCGGTAGCCGGCGCGCTCCAGCAAGGTCAGGCTGAGGATGCCGGCAGGCGAGCTGACCACGGCGTAAGTGGCGGCACCCTGCGCGTCCCGCACACGAACGGGAGGGACAGGCACGCTGCAGCCCAGCGCTGCCAGCTCCCGGGTTGCAGCGCCGGCGTCCGCCACGTCGAAGCACAGGTTTGTGGCGCTGGGCACGGCGTGACGCGGATCCAGGCCGTACAGCGGCTCTCCAGACCCTGCGCCCTCGTTCACCAAAAAGACCGCGTCGCCGCTGCGTAGGGCTAGCTGCCGCCAGCCGTCCACCTCCCGCGAAGCCAGGGGCTGGAAGCCGAAGAGGCGCTGCAGGTCCCGAGCTAGGGGCTGCCCGGCGGGCACGTGGAAGGCGATGTGGCACAAACGAAGGGCGGGCGCGGCCATGGCGCTCTGGACGGCGACCTAGACTTGTCCTTCTGGGGCCGCTTACTTGTGGTTGGGGACTTCGGGGCTCTCAGTCCTGGGCTGATCGTCCGGAGTTGGGGAGTCCGGCTCACCCCGCAGAGTGCGTTCCTCGCTTTCTTCCGGAAAGAAGTCACCCGCCGACCCCTGAGAGCTCGCGGTTCTCCCTGCAGCGCCACCCTAGCCAGGAGCAGCGTCTGGACCACCGGGTCTCAGTGAGCCGAGCTGCTGGTTGTGAGAACCACGCGGTGCCTGTGCTCGCGCCAAGCAGGAGAAAGAGGGCGGAGCCCGTGACTCCGCCTTTGACTCCCCACCCCCTCGCCCACACCCTGTCGCCTAGGATACTGCGGGGTCGCCGCGCTGCTCTTTCCCCGGGCCTCAGGCCCGGTCACATCCTTGGGCACTGAGCCTCCCTTCCCCAGCCCAGGAACTCACAATGGCTGCCTTCACTCGGCGCCAGGCACTGGGCTCCCACTCATCCCCCCAACCTCACAGCGAAGGGACTCAGCCCGGGTTCAGGGAAACAGTTGGAATTCTCTCTCCACAAGCACGGAATTTTTTAGCACTTTCATGTTTTTTCTTTAAGTTCTAGAGTTTGCCTCTAAGTCTTAATGTTCCCTGGAATACACACACACACACACACACACACACACACACACACACACACACACACACACGTTTATATGTTTTGAGACAGGGTCTCACTCTGTCACCCAGGCTGGAGTGGCACAATCACAGCTCACTGCAGCCTCCACCTCCTGGATTCAGGCGATTTTCCTTGCCTCAGCGCACAAATAGCTAGGACCACAGGCGGACGCCACCACACCCAGCTAATTAAAAATAATTTTTTTTTTTTTTAGAAATGGGGTCTTGCTATATTGCCCAAGCTGGTTTTAAACCCCTGGGCTCAAGCCATCTTTCCACCTCAGCCTCCCAAAGTGTTGGGCAATCTCTCAACCAGTCCTGTCTCTTTCTTCAATCACCCTTCTGTCAACATCATTTAACCCCTTGTCCCAAGCAAGATTTGGAGGAAAAATCTGACGGTTCGGGATCTGAAAGGAACAGCTGCCTGGCTGTCCTTCCCCTTCCCCATCCTTTGAGGACTGGAACACAGGCCCTCCTTGCTCTTTGCAACTTCCTGACTTGGCATTGAGCCAGAGATTTCTGTGGTGGGGGCACTTCTGGCTCTGAAACCCAGAATTGTGTGAGATGACTGGATTGAGGAATTTGTAGTCTTCTGGAACTTCAACTGAGTGGCCCTTGAAGGGTTAGGGAAGGGCATCCAAGAAGGGCAAAGGGCATAAGCAAAAACTCAGTAAGAATGTGACCCAGACTCTTAGAGGAGCAATGGGCCATGCTGTTAGGGAGGCATTTAGGATGAATGCCACAGTCCAAGGCATCACAAGAAATTTTTTTTGTCAGGCAGCCTGATCTACTGGGTTTCATTGGCAAGAGGGAGAAGGATGTCATAGGGGACAGGGGCTAGCTGGATGTCATGGTGTTCAGGCCTGCAGGCAGGAGGGCAGTACCCAGGAGCTGGTCAGGGTGGTAAAAGGTACTTGGTGCTACTCTGCAGACCAGTGAATGTGAGGACATGAGTTCCAAAAGCCAGACGGACCTGGGTTTGAATCACCAGCAACACTTACTGTCTGTATGGGCAAGTTGCTTAACGCCTGTGAGCCTTAATTTGCCCATCTGTAAAAATGGAAATAATAGTACCTACCTCAAAGAGTTGTGATTAAGTGAGGTGGAGTAAGTGTTCAGTAAATAGTAGTTGTTGCTATTGTAGTTACTGGTTTTTTTTAATTAATTTTATTTTCCCACATATTCTAATATTTATTTATTTTAAAAAGTTTTTCAGTGCTGGGCACAGTGGCTCACACCTGTAATCTCAGCACTTTGGGAGGCTGAGGCAGGTGGATCACCTGAGGTCAGGAGTTCAAGACCAGCCTGTCCAACATGGTGAAACCCCATCTCTACTAAAAATACAAAAAATTAGCTGTAATCCCAGCTACTCGGGAGGCTGAGGCAGGAGAATCACTTGAACCCAGGAGGCGGAGGTTGCAGTGAGCCAAGATCATGCCATTGCACTGTAGCCTGGGCAACAAGAGAGAAACTGTCTCAAAAAAAAAGAAAGAAAGAAAAGAAAAAAGTTTTTTTAGAGATGAGGTCTCACTCTGTCACCTAGGCTGGAGTGTAGCGGCAAGATCACAGCTCACTGCAGGATCCAACTCCTGGGCTTAAGCAATCCTTCCACCTCAGTCTCCCAAGTAGCTTGGGACTACAGGTGCACACCACCATGCCTGGCTATTTAGTTATTGTTTTATCTCATGATACAATGCCAGTGGTACCTCCCAGAAGGTGTTGTGTGGCCTGCTAGAGAGATGGGGACAGGGGCTTCACTGGCATGGGCCAAAGGCTAGGCAGCCTACTCAATGAGCAGCTCATCCCAAGGAATCCTGGGTAGTAAGAAAGGAAAGTAAATCTTGGGGGCCCCAAATCACTAAGCTAAAAGGAAAAGTCAAGCTGGGAACTGCTTAGGGCCAATCTGCCTCCCATTCCATTCAAAGTCACAGTAAGAGTTAAAGAAAGAGGAAAGAAACACAAAAAGCAGCTCAATAATCAAACCTGAGAGGGGCTTCTGGCTGATTTCAGTCAGGAGTGCTCTCTCTTACAGACTATTTATTTATTTATTTATTTATTTAGAGATGGATTCTCACTCTGTCACCAAGCTGGAGTGCAGTGGCGAGATCTCAGCTCACTGCAACCTCCACCTCCCGGGTTCAAGCGATTCTCCTGCTAGCCTCCCAAGTAGCTGGGACTTACAGGCACGCACCACCATACCCAGCTAATTTTTGTATTTTTTTAGTAGAGACGGGTTTCACCATATTGGCCAGGATGGTCTCGATCTTTTGACCTCATGATCCGCCTGCCTCCACCTCCCAAAGTGCTGGGATTACAGGCGTGAGCCACCGCGTCTGGCCCAGACTAACAGTATTTATTGGAGAGAGCTTGGAATGTTTCTGTGTCGGGGAGAAGTTTATGGTGGAGTTGGAATGTCTCTGGTTGGAGGGGAGGTTATCTTGAGGCTGACACCTCTCCAGCCAAAGGGGAGGTTATCTTGGGGCTGGCATGTCTCTGGCTGGGGAAGGGCTTGGAACGTTTCTGGTCGGAGATGTCATTTGTGGTTTATGGTCATGCTGACCTTAGCCATTAGGCTGATGCCCTTTGGATTTAGGCAGTTTTTGATCAAGGCAAAACTTAAAATGGCAGTGCTTGTCCAAGATGGCAGTGCTCCTGCTCCGTCAATCCAGACCCTATAGTGATAAAAAGGACGGGGGCAGCCAGGTGCAGTGGCTCACACCTGTAATCCCAGCACTTTGGGAGGCCAAGGCGGGTGGATAGCTTGAGGTCAAGTATTCAAGACCAGCCTGACCAACACGGTGAAACCCCATCTCTGCTAAAAAAATACAAAATTAGGCCAGGAATAGTGTCTCACGCCTGTAATCCCAGCACTTTGGGAGGCCGAGGTGGGTGGATCACGAGGTCAGGAGATCGAGACCATCCTGGCTAACACGGTGAAACCCCGTCTCTACTAAAAATACAAAAAATTAGCTGGGCGTGGTGGCGGGCACCTGTAGTCCCAGCTACTCGGGAGGCTGAGGCAGGAGAATGGCGTGAACCCAGGAGGCAGAGCTTGCAGTGAACCGAGACTGAGCCACTGCACACCAGCCTGGGCGACAGAGCGAGACTCCGTCTCAGAAAAAGAAAAATTAGCCAGGCATGGTGGTGCACGCCTGCAATGCCAGCAAGCTGAGAGGCTGAGGCAGGAGAATTGCTTGAACCCAGGAGGCGGAGGTTGCAGTGAGCCGAGATCGCACCGTTGCATTCTAGCCTGGGCAACAAGAGCGAAGCTCCATCTCAAAAAAAGAAAGAAAAAAAAGGGCCGGGTACGGTGGTTCATGCCTGTAATCCCAGCACTTTGGGAGGTTGAGGTGGGTGGATCATCTGAGGTCAGGAGTTCGAGACCAGCCTGGCCAGCACAGTGGAAACCCCATCTCTACTAAAATACAGAAATTAGCCAGGTGTGGTGGGCGCATGCCTGTAATCCCAGCTACTTGGAAGGCTGAGACATGAGAATCACTTGAACCCAGTAGGCGCAGGTTGTAGTGAGCAGAGATCATGCTACTGCACTCTAGCCTGGGTGACAGAGTTAGACTCTGTCTCAAAAAAAAAAAAAAAAAGAGGGGCGGCATGTTCTTTCTGGCTACTTCCTTTTGACGGGGATGGGGAGTTTTCTGGTTTCGGATTGACTGTAGGAGTAACGCCATCTGTAGATGTTTTGGGGTAGTTGTCTGTGAAATGGCCATGATCCTGTCAGTTAAAAATCCTTGAAAAAAGTTAATTAGGCAGGGTAAGAACATTAGTCCTGGGCATATTATTAGGAGATGGCCCAGGAATGGGGATGACTCATGCTACGATTTTGTTCCCAAACCAAGAATCCATTTGGTTGTTTTGGTATTCCCTTAGCTTTTTAGTTCTTTCTTGCCGAGACCAGCTCGGTCGGGGAGACCCTAACCCAGCGGTGCTAGAGGAATTAAAGACACACACACAGAAATATAGAGGTGTGAAGTGGGAAATCAGGGGTCTCACAGTCTTCAGAGCTGAGAGCCCCGAACAGAGATTTACCCACATATGTATTAAAAGCAAACCAGTCATTAGCATTGTTTCTATAGATACTAAATTAACTAAAAGTATCCCTTATGGGAAATGAAGGGATGGGCCGAATTAAAGGAATAGGTTGGGCTGGTTAACTGTAGTAGTTAACTGTAGCAGGATCTTCTGCTTAGTTTCTCAATTCATCCAAACCGTATCCAGGCCATCACCAATCATTCTATACGACAAATGCTCCTCCTAACAACTCCACAATATCACCCCTTACCACAAAATCTTCCTTCAGCTTAATCTCTCCGACTCTAGGTTCCCATGCCACCCCAATCCCGCTCGAAACAGCCCTGAAAAACATCGCCCATTATCTCTCCATACCACCCCCCCAAAATTTTCACCACCCCAACACTTCAACACTATTTTGTTTTATTTTTCTTATTACTATAAGAAGACAGGAATGTCAGGCCTCTGAGCCCAAGCCTGCACGTATTCATCCAGATGGCCTGAAGTAACTGAAGAATCACAAAATAAGTGAAAATGGCTGGTTCCTGCCTTAACTGATGATATTACCTTGTGAAATTCCTTCTCCTGGCTCATCCCGGCTCAAAAGCTCCCCCACTGAGCACCTTGTGACCCCCACCCCTGCCAGCCAGAGAACAACCCCCTTTGACTGTAATTTTCCACTACCTACCCAAATCCTTTAAAATGGCCCCACCCCTATCTCTCTTCGCTGACTCTCTTTTCAGGCTCAGCCCACCTGCACCCAGGTGATTAAAAAGCTTTATTGCTTATACAAAGCCTGTTTGGTGATGTCTTCACACATACGCGCGTGAAAGATCTGACTTGATCAAATCCAAAGGAAAGTTCCAAATTATGTGGAACAAAGCCTCTCAAATAGTTGAATTAAAAAAAGAAAAGAAAGGCGGTGTGGTGAGGGAGAAAAACAGCCAGCAAAAGGGAGAAAAGAGGACAGATTTTGGATTTTGACTACTTTAGCCCCTTTAGGGGCTTTATTTACATAACAAGGCCACCTTTTTGCTAGTCAGGCGAAACTGAAAGAGCAATGGCTGTGCTTCTGAAACAGCGGCAATTTGTCCCAGCTGAAATATGGTAATGAAATTTAAAAACATTTTTTTAAAGGAGCTCAATGGTTAAAGTCAGCTTAATTAAAAGCTAACATCCAAGTTGTGTGTGTGTACGTGTGCATATGTGTGTTTGTATTCAAAGGCCGTCATTTATTTTTTCTGTCCTAGGACCTTGTCTTTTATGTTTGAGGAAAAGTTTTTTCTTTCTTAGTTGACTGAATTCTGTTTTCTTCATTCACTTCTCCTGTCTCTCCTTTCTCTTGTACCCTCTGCTGCATGAGGGACCTAAAATAGTTTATAATCACCTGGGGTTCCTTTAAGAAAACGGAGAAGTTGCCAGACTCCCTTTTGGGGAGAAACTTGTTATTCCTTATAGAACCCCAAAAGTGTAAACAGACAAGTTCATCTCAGCCTTTAAGCTGCTTGCTTTTGTATTGTGTTACCGGATATATTGACTATAATAATTATTGCAACACAGGGTACTCTGGGTTTTTAAAGAAGGGTGTAGTTTAGACACTTAGAAATATCTTTGTTTTAAAAAAAATTTTTTTAAGTGCACTGTAAAAACATCAGATAGTCTAGCCTCAGAATAATTCTCCCGGTTTGGAAACCCAGGATTCAGTGTGGGCCCTGCCCAGAGCTCAGAGAGCCAGTTAAAAGACAGGTAGTCTGGCCAGGTGTGGTGGCTCACACCTGTAATCCCAGTACTTTGGGAGGCCGAGGCGGGTGGATCACCTGAGGTCAGGAACTCGTGACCAGCCTGACTAACATGGTGTAAACCCCATCTCTACTTAATACAAAAAAATCAGCCAGGCATGGTGGTGCATGCCTGTAATCTGAGCTACTTGGACTGAGACAAGAGAATCACTTGTACCTGGGAAGTAGAGGTTGCAATGGGGATTGATGATGCAACTGGGTAGAGGGGGAGGTTCGATTTTTATGGTGTATGAGAAAGCGCATAGTGTCTATGAGTAACCTTTCACTGCTATTCATGGGGCCAGGTATAAGCAAGCAAGAGGAGGGCTAGGAGGAGAGTCCGAAGAACAAGGGGAAAGTAGCCAAGGATGGAGTGAAATGCAGGGCAAATGTCTTAAAGGAAATGAGAGGTTCTAAGAGGCGGGCTCGTGGCTTGTAACCCACATGGAAGAGGTTAAAAAGGACGATAGAATGGAATGAGCCTGTGAGGCTGGAAGGAGGTATTTTCCTTGGTCTAAGAACCATTTGCCTTGAGTAGGGAGGGATTGATATGTGGAAACTTCAGTGGGAGAGTAAGTAGGAGTGACTGATGAAAGGAGAAAAACTGGCCATGAGGGACAGAAGTAGGAATACAGGCTGCTTCTTTAGCTGTCTTATCAGCATAATTGTTGCCTTGAGCAATGGGGTCTGAGGCCCTTTGATGGCCTTTTCAGTGAATGACTCCAGCTTCCTTTGGAAATAAAGCGGCCTTGAGAAGAGGAAATCTCTTTCAGCCCATATAACAGCATGGTGGTGCAGTATGGAAGGCATATTTAAAGTCAGTATAAATATTAGCATGCAGTCCTTTTGCAAGAATGAGGGCTCGAGTTAAGGAAATGAGTTCAGCTTGTTGAGAGGTAGTGGAGTGGGGCAGAGCGGTAGCCTCAATGATAGACGTGGAAGATACATACTATAGCATAGCCTGCCTTTCCTGGTGAGTGGCAATTAGGCCTGGTGGAACTGCCATCAATAAACCAAGTGTGATCAGGGTGAGGAACAGGAAAGAAGGAAATATGGGGAAATGGAGTGAATGCTAAGTGGATTAGACAGACACAGTCACGGGGGTCAGGTGTGGTATCAGAAATAATGTGGGGGCCAGCCTAAAACAGTAAGGTCAAGTTGTTTGAACAGAAAGGCTACAGGGTGGGGTCCTGGCCCTTGTGTAAGAATTCTGACCGCACAGCCCTGCACTTCGGCTACGTGTAATGAAAAAGGGTTGGGATGAGTTAGGGAAAGCTAGTGTGGGAGCAGCTTCTAGGGCTGTTTTTAAGGAATGGAAAGAGGAGTGGGGGAAAGGATTTAGGATGGGGTCAGCTAGGTTTGCTTTTGTGAGTTTATATAATGGTTTAGTCAGGATAGCAAAACCAGGTATCCAAAGGTGAAAGTACGTAACCATGCCTAGGAAGGAGAGGAGTTTTTGCTTTGTAGAAGGGGTTGGGGTTTGGAAGATTAGCTGGACACGATCAGCAGGGAGAGCACATGTGTTTTTATGAGAATTATGCTGAGATAGGCAATGGATGAGGAAGAAATTTGGGCTTTAGAGGAGATACGTGATATCCTTTTGAGAATAGATGTTGGAGGAGCAGGAGGGTGTCCTGTTGGGAAGATTTGTAGGGGGAGCTATAAAGTAGAAGGTCATCAAAGTATTGAATAAGGTGAGAACCAGATGGATGGAAAGAAGGTAAATCATGAGAAAGGGCTTGACTGAAGTAATGGGGGCTGTCCCTGAAGCCTTGTGGCAGTACAGCCCAGGTAAGTTGCTGAGGCTGATGGGTGTCAGGGTCAGTCCAAGTGAAAGCAAAGAGAGGCTGGGATGAAGGGTGCAAAGGAATAGTAAAGAAAGCATCTTGGAGATCCAGAACAGAATAATGGGTTGTGGAGGGAGGTATTGAGGATAGGAGAGTATATGAGTTTGGCACTATAGGATGGATGGGAAGGACGATTTGATTAATAAGGTGAAGATCCTGAACCAACCTGTAAGACTTGTCCGGTTTTTGTACAGGTAGGATAGGAGAGTTGTAAGGAGAGTTTGTAGGCTTTAAAAAGCCATGCTATAACAGGTGAGTGATAGTGATAACAGGCTTTAGTCACCTCAAATCCTGTTGTGGGATGGGATACTGGCATTGAGTGGGGTAAGGGTGATTAGGTTTTAATGGGATAGTAAGGGGTGAGGCTTTGAACTGGGGAAAAGAGAGGCAATGAGATGTGGCTGTAGCCCAGGAATAGTCAGGGAAGCAGCTAATTTAGTTAAAATGTCTCGACCTAATAAGGGAGTCGGGCAGGTGGGATAACTAAAAAGAAGTGCATAAAAGAATGTTGTCCAAGTTAGCACCAGAGTTGGGGAGTTTTAAGAGTTTTAGAAGCCTGGCCATCGATACCCACAACAGTTATGGAGGCAAGGGAAACAGGCCCTTGAAAAGAAGGTAATGTGGAATGGGTAGCCTCTGTATTGATTAAGAAGGGGACGGACTTACCCTCCACTGTAAGAGTTACCCAAAGGGTCTGTGATGGTCCTGGAGGTTTCTGAGGTGCTCGGGCAGTGTCAATCTTCAGCCACTAAGCCGAGGAGATCTGGGAAGGAGTCGGCCAAGGAATGTTGGGTTTGATCTCCAGGAGCTTTAGGAGTGGCAGCGATGTGAGCTGGACAGTCTGACTTCCAGTGGGGGCTCACACAGACAGGGCACGGCTTAGGAGGAATCCCAGGTTGTGGGCATTCCAAGGCTCAGTGGCCAGATTTCCAGCACTTGAAGCAAGATCCTGGGGAAGAAAGTCCTGGAGGAACATCTGGCTGCTGTGGTTTATGCGTTTTGAAGTTCTTGTGTGCTGGAGATGTGGCTGGGGTTTCTCTCACAGCAGAGGCAAGTAATTGCAACTCAGAAATACGTTGCCTCTTGGCTGTGTCTTCTCTATTATTGTACACCTTGAAGGCAAGGTTAATTAAGTCCTGTTGTGGGTTTTGAGGGCTGGAATCTAATTTTTGGAGCTTTTTTTAAATGTTGGGAGTGGATTGGGTAATAAAATGCATATTGAGAATAAGACAGCCTTCTGGCCCCTTGGGGTCTAGCGCAGTAGAGCGTCTAAGGGTTGTTGCCAAATGGGCCATGAACTGGGCTGGGTTTTTATATTTGATGAAAAAAAGCCTAAATGCTAACTGATTTGGGAGAGGTTGGCTAAAGAAAAAGGAGCATTAACCTTGACTATACCTACTGCTCCAGCCACCTCTCTAAGAGGAAATTGTTGGGCAGGTGGGGGAGGGTTAGTCACGGATAAGCAGACTGGATGTGAGGATGGGAGGTGCTAGAAGGATTATAGAGTGGGGAAGTGGAGGCTGGGAAGAATTGGGACCTGGCTCGGCCTGGCAAAGAGCAGCCTGGGGAGGAAGGGAGAGGTCAGATGAGTTCGTAGAAAAGGAGGATTCAAAGGACTCAGAGCTTGGGGTGGAGACTGAAGGAAAAGACAGGAGAGAAAGAAGAAAGATTTGGGGCAAGTCACATTAGGAGCAGAGACTAGGGTGGGACCAATATGTAGAAGAATGTCTGGACGTCAGGCACCTCAGACCATTTGCCCATTTTTTGACAAAAATCATCCAAGTCTTGCAAGATGGAGCAATCAAAAGTGCCATTTTCTGGCCATTTGGAACCATTGTTGAGTTTGTATTGGGGTCAAGCAGTATTGCAGAAGAAAATAAGACGTTTAGGTTTTAAGTCAGGTGTTAGTCGAAGGGGTTTTAGGTTTTTAAGAACACAGGCTAAGGGAGATGAAGGGGGAAAGGAGGGTAGAAGATTGCCCATAGTGAAGGAGGCAAGCCCGAGAAAAGAGAGGGTAGAGACATGGCAGTGAGGTGGTCCTTGCCACCCAGGTGAGGTGGTACTTGCCACTCAGGGGAGGTGGTACTTGCCACCAAGGTGAAGGATCAAGGCAGGTGTCCCCATGGTGATCAGACACCTCTGAAATGTGGGTGAATAATCAGGCAGGCGTCTCTGCAGTGATTAAACACCAAGGGAAGACTGTCTTCCTGAATCCGTGACCGGCGCCGGAGTTTTGGGTCCATGGATAAAATGTGTCTCCTTTGTCTCTACTGGAGAGGAAAAAGAACTGGAATTGGAAGGACAGGGAGATCGGAGGGTAATGAGAGAGGCTGGAGAAGAGAGTGAAAAGACTGCTTACCTGATTTGAAATTGGTGAGATGTTCCTTGGGCTGGTTGGTCTGAGGACCTGAGGTCATAGGGGGATTTCCTCATGGAGTGAGGGCGAGGACAGGGGACTGGTCTCCCAAAGGATTCCTCCTGTCCCAGGTCTTCGGCACCAAATGTCACACACGTTTGTGTGAAGAGATCACTGAACAGGCTTTGTATGAGCAATAAAGCTTCTTAATCACCTGGGTGCAGGAGGACTGAGTCTGAAAAAGAAGTCAGCAAAGAGAGTTAGGGGTGGGGCAGTTTTATAGGATTTGAGTAGGTAGTGGAAAATTACAGCCAAAGGGGGTTGTTCTCTGGTGGGCAGGGGCGGGGGTCACAAGGTGCTTGGTGGGGGAGCTTCTGAGATTCACTGTCCAGGAGAAGGAATTTCACAAGGTAATGTCATCAGTTAAGGCAGGAACCGACATTTTCACTTCTTTTGTGGTTCTTCGGTTGCCTCAGGCCATCTGGATGTATACGCGCAGGCTTGGGCTCAGAGACCTGACACCGATTAGCTAGGATTACAGGTGTGCACCACCATGCCTAGCTAATTTTTGTATTTTTAGTAGAGATGGGGTTTCACTATGTTGGCCAGGCTGGTCTCAAACTCCTGACCTCAAGTGATCTGCCCGCCTTAGCCTCTCAAAGTGCTGGGACTACAGGTGTGAACCACTGCGCCTGGTGATTTTTGTAATTTTATGTTTGATTTGGCATCCATCTTTTATTTATGTATTTATTTTTTTGAGATGGAGTTTTGCTCCTGTTGCCCAGGCTGGAGTGCCATGGCACGATCTCAGCTCACCACAACCTTTGCATGCCAGGTTCAAGTGATTCTCCTGCCTCAGCCTCCTGAGTAGCTGGGATTATAGGTATGCGACACCACGCCCGACTAATTTTGTATTTTTAGTAGAGACAGGGTTTCTCCATGTTGGTCAGGCTGGTCTCAAACTCCCAACCTCAGGTGAGTCGGCCTCCCAAAGTGCTGGGATTAAAGGCATGAGCCACCTCACCTGGCCAGCATCCATCTTTAATTTCCCCTAGCAAACTAGACTTTTTATCTCTGTAACTTATGATATAAATTTTGTTATTTGATTTTCACTCGACTTGTTTCCTTTAATCTGCAAATTTGAGGCTATTTAGCTGACAATTGCCTAGGGTTATGAAACAACTTATCAAGAATCTGAAAGTCTAAGAATCTATAAGATGTACATCTATCGGGATGCGTAATATGTGTATGTATTTATGTGTTGTGTATACAATGGTTCACTACTAAAAATACATAAAAGAGCTCTAATTAATTGGCTAAAAAGAAAGCACTTAAATCAGATACCAAAGAAAAACGAGTAGACAAAAGCTTTTCCAAGTTCACGTGACTTAAGTAAAATAATAAATAAACTGGGGTGGGTGCCCCTGTAATCCCAGTACTTCGGGAGGCCAAGGCAGGAGAATCGTTTGAACCCGGAAGGCAGAGATTGCAGTGACCTGAGATCACACCACTCTACTCCAGCCTGGGTGACAGAGCAAGACTCCATCTCAAAAATAAAATAAAATAAAATAAATAAGCTGGAGTTAAGAGTTGCAGGTAGTGGTAGTGATGGATGCTCTGGATTGAGTTGTAAATCCCAAAACGAAAAGAGCCAAGAGATTCCTTGAGGAGAGAGAACCAAAACTCAAAGAAAACATTTAAAACTAATTCATACTTGTCCCTGCCAAATACTATACGGCATCAATATTTGGCATAAGGGTTACAAAACTATGAACCCAGCCCAAGACAGAATGGTCTTTGCTTGTATAATCTTTAGTAAATAAACCACTGATATTTGTTTAATGAAAACAACTAAATCTTGAATTTAGTAAGGAAGTTTGCTTTGGGAAAGGACTTTCACCATTTTTGTTTCAAAGCTAACCTATAAACTACGTTCCTCCCAAAGTTAGCTCAGCCTACGCCCAGGAATGAACAAAGATAGCTTGAAGGTGAGAAGCAAGATGGACTCAGGGCAGATCTTTTTCACTGTCTCAGCTGTAATTTTGGAATGGCAGTTTCATGACTTTAAATGATGACTATCACAATTTTCATAAATAGTCTAGGTAAACAGTTAAAATAAAATAGGTAAATGAAATGTGATAGATACTTGCAGACAAACTTGTCATAATTTAGAATCCAAAGTTATATTAAATAATAGATATTTCATTATTTGGGTATTTTCAAATAAAATATATATTGTAGGAAAACATTCTTGCTAAAAAAAAGTGAATTCACCTTTAAAAAAGGTGAACATTTTTGTCTGTTTCAAAGATTATTTATGTATGAAACAAGATAGGAAGTTATAAAAACAAAGAGGTTTGGCCAGGCACAGTGGCTCACATCTGTAATCCCAGCACTTTGGGAGGCCGAGGCGGGTGGATCACCTGAGGTCAGGAGTTCAAGACCAGCCTGGCCAACATGGTGAAACCCTGTCTCTACTAAAATACAAAAATTAGCTGGGCATGATGGTGGGTGCCTGTAATCACAGCCACTCGGGAGGCTGAGATGGGAGAATCGCTTGAATCCAGGAGATGGTGGTTGCAGTGAGCCAAGATCATGCCACTGCACTCCAGCCTGGGTGGCTGAGTGAGACATTGTCTCAAAATAAATCAATAAATAAATAGGCTGGGCCTGGTGGCTCACACCTGTAATCCCAAAACTTTGGGAGGCCAAGGCGGGCAGATCACGAGGTCAGGAGATCAAGACCATCCTGGCGAACACGGTGAAACCCCATCTCTACTAAAAATACAAAAAATTAGCGGGGCGTGGTGGTGGGCGCCTGTAGTCCCAGCTACTTGGGAGGCTGAGGCAGGAGAATGACGTGAACCTGGGAGGCGGAGCTTGCAGTGAGCTGAGATAGCGCCACTGCACTGGGGCCTGGGCGAAAGAGCGAGACTGCGTCTCAAAAAAACAATAAGACCAGGTGGCCAGGTGCAGTGGCTCATGCCTGTAATCCTAGCACTTAGGGAGGCTGAGGTGGGTGGATTACCTGAAGTCAGGAGTTCAAGACCAGCCTGACCAACAAGGTGAAACCCCATCTCTACTGAAAATACAAAAATTAGCCAGGCATGGTGGTGCGCACCTGTAATCCCAGCTACTTCGGAGGCTGAGGCAGGAGAATCACTTGAACCCAGGAGGAGGAGGCTGCAGTGAACCAAGATGGCACCATTGCACTCCAGCCTGGGCAACAGAGTGGGACTCCATCTCAAAAATAAATAAATAAATAAATTAATTAAAATAAAAACCCTAAATAAATAGGGTTTTTTTTTTGCCAGGCAGCTTAGGGAGAAGTAATTTCATATGAGAAAGAGAAATTTCATATGAGAAAATGACTAGTTGTTTAAGAAGGAGGGATGTTCAGGACAAACCAGAAACTCCAAGCATGTCATGAACAGTCTGAAATTTAAGTTGTCTGGCTTCAGTTCATAGGGCTCTAAGAAAGCACAGCTTAGTTTTCAGTGACTCCAAATTAGGAAAAATGGGGGAAAAAAAGAAGGAGAAAAAAATAAAAACATCATTTTGAAGACTTGTAGCCAAGAAAATATTAGAATTCGGTCCAGACTGTAGAAAATAATGAAAATTGGGCTGGGCACACTGGCTCACACCTGTAATCCCAGCACTTTGGGAGGCTAAGGCAGGCGGATCACCTGAGGTCAGGAGTTGGAGACCAGCCTGACCAACACGGAGAAACCCCATCTCTACTAAAAATACAAGATTAGCTGGGTGTGGTGGCACATACCTATAATCCCAGCTACTCAGGAGGCTGAGGCAGGAGAATCACTTGAACCCAGGAGGCAGAGGTTGCAGTGAACTGAGATAACACCATTATACCCCATCATGGGCAACAAGAGCAAAACTCCATCTCAAAAAAAAGCAAAAAGAAAATAAAAATTGAAAAAACATTAGGCAAGACTAGAATCTAACAACAGGTGTACTGTAGCTCCGAAACATAATTTTTCTCTCTCCAGGTTCCCATTTTTACTAAAGACAAATCATCGTAGGACTGGTTTGCTTTATTATACTTGTCATAATCATTTGTATAAAGTGCAGCAAGAATAATTTTTTTTACATAAACTTTTATTTATTTATTTAATTTTATTTTTTGAGATGGAGTTTTGCTCCTGTTGCCAAGGCTGGAGTATAATGGCATTATCTCGGCTCACTGCAACTTCAGCCTCCCAGGTTCAAGCAATTATCCTCCCTCAGCCTCCTGAGTAGCTGGGATTGCAGGTGGCCACCACCACGCCCAGCTAATTTTTTGTATTTTTAGTAGAGATGGGGTTTTACCATGTTGGCCAGGCTGGTCTTGAACTCCTGACCTCAGGTGATCCACCCACCTCAGCCTCCCAAAGTGCTGGGATTACAGGTGTGACCCACCATGTCCACCATACATAGGCTTTTAAATTGGCTTTGATGGAACTTCATTACATAAGAGGAATCTCAGAAAAGACTTTTTAAAAGTCGAGCCCAGCCATGGATTTGTGCCATGAAATATCTGTGAGGTGGGTGAATTTCCTCTCCTCTTGAGGTTCCAAGATAAACCTGGGGCTTCTGGGCCTATCAGAATGTGACGTTATTTACTTACCACACATCAGAAACCCTGTATAGGGACTGTATACACAAAATATGATGCCAGTTTTCCCAAGGGCTTTATTGGCTCCGTAAGTCAGGTTTGATTTCTCAAAGGAAAGCACACTATTCCAGTCAAAGCCTTGGTTAAATAACCAGTTTCTCCAGTTGTGTCCTGTTACAAATGAAAACAGATTCTTTTTTTGTTTTTTTAGATGGAGTCTCACTCTATCTCCCAGGGTGGAGTGCAATGGCATGATCTCATTTGATTTCAACCTCTGCCTCCTGGGTTCAAGGGATTCTCCTGCCTCAGCCTCCCAAGTAGCCGGGATTACAGGTGCACGCCACCATGCCCAGCTAATTTTTGTATTTTTAGTTGAGGTGGGGTTTCTCCATGTTGGTCAGGCAGGTCTTGAGCTCCTGACCTCAGGTGATTCGCCCGCCTTGGCCTCCCAAAGTGCTGGGATTACAGGCGTGAGCCTCTGCACCCGGCCAAAAACAGATTCTTATTGCACTTATGCAAATAACTGTCTTGCCATAAGTTAAGAATATTCACAAATAGCTTCTAATTTCTGAAGAAATCAGGTAGAGAGAAACAAATATACTCCAAATTTTTTCATAGGAGTATATTAAATTGTTAAAAGCTGTCAGTAGCTCAAAAGAAAAGTTTTAAGACTCTCAAACACAAAACAAATGTTCAGCAAACATTTTAAGCAAAAAGTTATAAAGATTGGTTCAGTCCATGCAGTTAATTTCTGTTCTGCCTGATACTCATGAACGTTTTAGCTCTCCATGAGTCCTGAAAGTTTTTCTTCTATTCTGATATCACACTCTCCAAAGTTATCAGAAACCTGCATTCAAGAACAACTGTTAGAGTTCCATAGCTGACTATAGAACCATCTTCCAAAGAGGACCAAAACAAGACAACAATTGTTCGTAGATGACAAAAGGTTTTAGGGTAGCCATAGTCAAAGACAAAATTGACAAGGAAATTTACCTCTGTGGCATACAATAATTTAACATAACAATTATAATTATTACTGATAAGGTACACTAAGTTATATCAGAATTATAGGAGTTTCCCATAATTTTGGAACACATATGAATAACATAATTACAGAAATACAGCCTAAAGAAAATGAGACACCATTTCATATTTGACAATGCTACCTGTATCATTTTTATACCACATAAACCAAATTATGTCATTTTTGGACTTTAGGGAAACTAATCTCTCAAAGGATTAATTACATCAGAAAAAGACCTAATTTACAATTTGATTTTAGAAAGCTTGTCGAATATCAAAGGTTTAAAACACTTGATATCACAAAATAGGATCACAGGTCATTGTCAAATAAGTCATTCATTTAACCAAAGTGATAACTCAATGATTTTTTTAAAAAAAACCTTCATTCTTTGAGAAAGGCAACTTAATTTTCCAAGCAAGAAGACTTAAGAAAAACAGCAATAAGCTAATTAAATTTGTTTTTCAAAATTTTAGAAGTGATCTAGAAAATCTTAATGTTGACCATAAGATAGAGCTTCCATAAGCCTTTTATAACCTTTATAGGCTTTCTTTTTTTTTTTTTTTGAGACGGAGTCTGGCTCTGTCTCCCAGGCTGGAGTGCAGCGGTGCGATCTCGGCTCACTGCAAGCTCCACCTCCTGGGTTCATGCCATTCTTCTGCCTCAGCCTCCCGAGTGGCGGGGACTGCAGGCACCCGCCACTACGCCTGGCTAATTTTTTGTATTTTTAATAGAGACGGGCTTTCACCATGTTAGCCAGGATGGTCTTGATCTCCTGATCTCATGATCCGCCTGCCTCAGCCTCCCAAAGTGCTGGGATTACAGGCGTGAGCCACCGCGCCCAGCCTATAGCCTTTCTTAAGGAGTCAGTTAATGCTTCAAGAGGCAGGAGAATCTCTTTTAATCTGACACAGGGGCCCATATGCTGGTCTTTCATCAGCACATTCAAGTGCCTTTGACATTAGTGATTAATATATAGAGAAATTGAACTTTATCTTTCAAAATCAGCCCTTAGAATCTCACGTGCCCACCTCTTCCATGATAGTCCCTGGGCCTTAAGGAGTTGAACGACTTTAATTTTTGGCCCTGTGTCTCAGAAATGCAGTTTATTTTGACTGGCATCTTCTACGGAGCCTGATGAGGCTTTAATTGCTGTCAGTGTTTAAGATTTAGCAGGACTTGGTGTCCTTTTTGACCCAGGAGTCAAAGCCCTGTGACTCAAGGTCACAAGGACTTTAAAGGTACACACAAGAAGACATATGGATATAGTAACCTCAATTAAAAAAATTTTTGGGCTGGTCGTGGTGGCTCATGCCTATAATCCCAGCACTTTGGGAGCCCAAGGCAGGTGGATCACTTGAGGTCAGGAGTTCGAGACCAGCCTAACCAACATCATGAAATCCCGTCTCTACTAAAAATACAAAGATTAGCTGGGTATGGTGGCGTGCGCCTGTAATCCCAGCTACTCAGGAGGCTGAGGCAGGAGAATCGCTTGAACCCGGGAGGCAGAGGTTTCCTTGAGCTGAACATCCCTCCTTCTTAAACAACTAGTCATTTTATTTTAGGACTAAATTCACCATTCAATATATATTTTTTTAATACGTGCTTTTTTTTTTTTTTTTTTTTTTTTTTTTTTTTGAGATGGAGCCTTGCTCTGTTGCCCAGGCTGGAGTACAGTGGTGAAATCTCGGCTCACTGCAATCTCCACCTCATGGATTCAAGCAATTATCCTGTCTCAGCCTCCTGAGTAGCTGGGACTACAAGCACATGCTGCCATGCCTGGCTAATTTTTGTATTTTTAGTAGAGATGGGGTTTCACCATGTTGGTCAGGCTGGTCCAGAACTCTTTACTTCAGGTGATCCACCCACCTTGGCCACCCAAAGTGCTGGGATTACAGGCATAAGCCACTGCTCGCAGCCACCATACAAGATTCTTTCTCGTATAACATTATTTCTCTTTAAGCTTTCTTACCACAAAAAACCTTTTTTTTTTTTCTGTCTTTACATCTCTTTTTATTTCCTGGTTTCTTTTACCTTGTTTTATTCACAACCTTAAAATAATCTTTGAATTAGACAAAACTTGTTCACCTTTTTTAAGAAAGTTCACACTTTTTAAAATCAAGAATTTTTCTATATTATATATTTTATTGGAAAATACCCAAATAATGAAATATCTATTAATTTAACTTTATATTATAAATTAAGACAAGTTTGTCTGCCAGTATTTATCCCATTACATTTACCTAATTTTTTTATTTTAATGGTTTACCTAGATTATGAAAACCACAGGTCATGATTTTTTTTTTTTTTTTTTTTTGAGATGTAATTTCGCTCTTGTTGCCCAGGCACCTGTAATCTACTGTAATCCCCAGTAGCTGGGATTACAGGCACATGCCACCACAGCTGGCTAATTTTGTATTTTTGGTAGAGACGGGGTTTCTCTATGGTGGTCAGGCTGGTCTTGAACTCTTGACCTCAGGTGATTTGCCTGCCTCAGTCTCCCAAAGTGCTGGGATTATAGGCGTGAGCTACTGCACCCAGGCCCAAAAGTCATGATTTAAAGTTATGAAACCGCTGGGCGTGGTGGCTCATGCCTGTAATCCAGCACTTTGGGAGGCTGAAGTGGGCAGATCACCGGAGGTAAGGAGTTCAAGACCAGCCCGGCCAACATGGTGAAACCCCATATCTCCTAAAATTACAAAAATTAGCTGGGTGTGGTGGTGGATGCCTGTAATGCCAGCTACTAGGGAGGCTGAGGCAAGAGAATCCCTTGAACCAGGGAGGCGGAGGTTGCAGTGAGCCGAGATTGTGCCACTGCACTCCAGCCTGGGTGACAGAGTGAGACGCCATCTCCAAAAATAAAATTAAAAAATAAATAAAGTTATGAAACTGCCATTGCAAAATTATAACTGAGACAGTGAGGAAGATATGACCTAACTGACTCCATCTTGCTTCTAAACTCCAAGCTGTCGTTGTTCATTCCTGGACTTTGGGAGAAATTTAGTTTATAGTTTAGCTTTGAAACAAACATGGTAACAGTCCTTTCCCAAAACAAACCTACCTACCGTCTGTGGATTAGACTGCCTAAAGTCACAAAATTAGAGGTTATGGTAATTTTACTAAATAATTCAAGATATAACTACATTCATTAAACCACTATCAACATCTTATTTGTTAAAGGTTACACAAGCAAGATCATTCTGTCTTGGGCTGCGTTTATAGTTTTGTTACCCCTATGCCAAATTTTGACACCTTATAATATTTGGCAGGGATGAGTATGAAATTGCTTCATTAATACATGCAAAGAAAAATGTAGGCGGGCAATTCTTAAGATGTTTCTAATATTACCTTACCATTAATTTTAAAACAAGCTTATTTATTAAAGATTTTACTTAAGTTACATAAACTTGAAAGAGCATTTCACTAGTCTTTTGTAGTATATGATTTAAGCGCTTTTCATTGTTTTAAGCCAATTAATTAGCACTCTTTTATATATTTTTAGTAGTGAAACACTGTGTACACAACACATAAATACACAGACATATTAGGCATGCTTTAGAACTACATTTTACAGATTTATGAAAACCTTTTTTTCCCCTATATTAGACTTTCAGATTCTTGATGACCTATTTCATAACCCTGGGCAGTTTTCAGCTAAATAGCCTTAAATTTGCATATTAAAAGAAATAACTTAGGTGAAAGTCAAATAGCAAAATTTACATTATAAGGTCGGAGAGAAAACGTTTGGTGTGCTAGAGGGAAATTAAAACAGATTTAATTGCCAATTAAGCATAAAATCGTAGAAATTATAAAGGCCTTTTAAATACATATACACACACACATAGACACACACATAAACAAATATCCTATAGCTTTTACTTCAGAACTTTTAGCCATGAGATAAACACAAATTCACCAGCCTGCAAAAAGAACTTGTTGGATGCAGTGGTTTTTATCTTAATAGAAAAATAACAGCAGATTTAGAGCAGGCAGAAAAGAAAAAAATTGAGAAAAAGAGCACTTAGGAACTCTATAATTTGCAGGTCGATCTTAGGGCTCTTTTTCCTTAATGTAAATGTGCACAAAGACCATATTATTTCCATTTTACATAAACTTTGGCAAGTAGATGTGCCATACAACCTATGGAGTGCTGGAAAGGGGGTCATTCTCTTTGTTTCCTCCTCATTCTTATATTGTTTCCCAATTTTTTTCTCTCTCTTAATAGGAGGAACTGAGCTGTGGCCCAGGTTTTTTTATTGCTATGTGCTGCTTGTGGGCAGGATGCTACAGTGTGTCATCGCTGAGTCGTTTCCACCCTCTTACATGTCTCAGTTTCTCTCTCCAGAGGTTTATGACCCCAGAAAAGGCTCAAAAGGCTGGGCGATCAGCCCTTATATGCGTTTCCTGGATGAGCCATTTTTAAAATTAATTTTTGTTGGGGATTTCCCTCCAGGGCCGCTGCACGTCGCAAGGGGTTAACCCCCCAGAGACTCCCATGAGGCCCCCAGTCACCCAGGGGAGCTTTCAGCTGGGAGGAGTAAATGCCTTTTCTCTTCGGAGCTGAGAAAACTGTCATTAACGTATGAAAACAACAGTTCACTTCTTCACGCAAATGCACACAGACCAACCGAATTAAGTTTAAATTTGAGAGAAAAAGCAATAGAGAAGACCCTTTAGAATGCATCTCTGAACAAGAATTAGGATCCTTAAACAACAGCTTCAGACTGGAACAAACAACAACAACAAAAAAACCAACAATATGATCACTGAGCGCTCTAATGGTAAGGAGAAATTAAGACCAGCTGGTTGTTAATCTTAACTTTATCCAAGACAAACCCCAATTCAGTTACCTATCTAGGGATGGGTCTCAGGCTGAAGGCTGCTTTCTACCATCCTAGAAGCAGGAAAAAAAACAAAAAACAAACTCATCTTCCCTGTTAGAAGTGAGCTCAGACTCCATAGGAGTTACCTGCATTCCATTGTCATGGAAGCAGGAGAAAAGTTGCCTTCCTTGTGTTGGAAGCAAGTAAAACTCTAGAAAAAGAGGAGTTGTACAGCAAAATAAACTTTAGATCTTGACTAAATTTTGGGAGATCAGGGATTCTCTGGACGGGGTACTCTCAGACCTCAGCAAATTGTCCTATTGGTTTGAGCCATAAAGTTAGCTCATGCTGGTACCATGCACCAATGGGAGATTTGTCAAAAGTCAGGGGCATCTCCACTCAGAATCCCTCAATGATTACCAAAATGTGAACCCTGAAAATTTGAGACAGGTCTCAGTTAATTCAGAAACTTTATTTTGCCAAAGTTGAAGATGTGTGCCCGTGACACAGCCTCAGGGAGTCCTGGCGACATGTGCCCAAGGTGGTCGGGGCACAGTTTGTTTTCATACATTTTAGGGAGACATGAGACATCAATCGATATATGTAAGAAGTACGTTGATTCTGTCCAGAAAGGTGGGGACAACTCGAAGTGGGGAGGGGGCTTCCAGGTCGCAAGTAGGTGAGAGACAAATGGTTGCATTATTTTGTTTCTGATAAGCCTCTCCAAAGGAGGCAATGAGGTATGTGTCTATCTCAGCGAGCAGAGGAGTGACTGAATAAAATGGGAGGCAGGTTTGCCCTGAGTAGTTCCCAGCTTGACTTTTCCCTTCAGCTTAGTGATTTGTGGGGCCCCAAGATTTCCCACAAGTGAAAGGAAAATATCTCAATCCCCCGCCCCAAATCACCAAGCTCAAAGGAAAATTCAGGTTGGGAACTGCTCAGGCCACACCTGCCTCCCATTCTATTCAGTCACCCCTCTGCTCATGATGAACAGGCTGCTGCTGAACCCTGGGGTCGCTGGGGCCTTAAATGACTTTGATGATTAGATACTGGGCATGGAGAGCTAGAGGCCCTCATCTCCCTTCCCCAGCGAGTCGGAAGCGTCCCCGTTACTAGTTCCTAGAATGTGCTGAGATGTCTCAGGTTGCGGTGTGCAGCTGGGAGTTGCAGCCTGGCAGGAGGCCCAGATTTTAGCCTGTGAACCGGGGCCCTGCTATGTAGGCCAGGGTGGCTCTGACCTGGCACTCTGTGGGGCCAGGGCAGACATAGCAGCAAAGGCCATGGGGTCACAAAGAGAGAGAGACTGCAGAAGGATCAGGAGTAACAGGCATAATGGGGCTACTCTTCCCTAGGCCTGAACACTGGGAAGGCACTGGCAGGTCCCCGGTTTTGATGGTGGATTCTTGGAGTAGGGGCCTTGGTAATAGGGCTCTGTGAGTGCTGGGGCAGAATGGGCTATCTTGACCCTTCATAGTCAGGGTCCCAAGTAGGCAATCCTGGAGCCTCCAGGTCTTTGGTCCAGCGGCGGGGTTTTCCACTCAAGGGCCACAGGTACAGACAGGCGGAGCAGAAACAGCCCCCCCGGCCTTTCACTTCCCACCTGCTCCCGAGGGAGAGAGTAAGGTTTCTGGGGGTAAGTGGGGGCTATCTGAAAGAAAAGGGTGATTTTGGCTGGGGCTCGGTGCCCTACAAGAGCCCTTGCTTGACTTTGACGCAAGGCACAGACTGGGCTCTGAAGGGGCAGGTTGGGGGGTAGACGTCGTCATGGATGTTGGGTCTCCCTTAAGGCCATGGCCCAAGTACGACCCCTGTTCCCTTAAAGTCAGGACCTCACAGAACTTTCGCAAGATGGGTCCTCGGAGTCTGGCCGCGATTGCGCTCCCAAGGGGTGCCGCTGCCGAGGGTAGGCGCGCCAGTCGAGATCAAAGCGGATGGGATGACGCCACAGGAGGGCGCGCGGGGCCGCGGGGCAGGGTGGTGCTCCTGCTGCAGGTTTCAGGCCTCTTCTGCCTTCTACAGCCGCCAGGTCAGCAGAGGCGGAGGCCCGGGCTGTGGATGGCCGAGGAGCCGAACTCGTGAAGCCACGTTCCTCCTGCTGCTCTTAACCCAGGCGCGGCGGCTCGCCGAGCCGCTCCCCTTACTCCGAAACCGTGAGCCTCAGCCCTTCCCTGTCTCCGCAATCCCAGGGGGCGCCGGCGGACACCCCAGAAACCCAAGCGCTCTCGTTCCTGGTCCCGCCCCCTCTACGTTCCCTCCCCTTTTCCTTCCAGAGGCGGCGGCCCCGGAAGCTCCCGCCATTCTGGACCCGCCCCCTCCAAGCTCCCGCCCCTTTCCCTTCCTGTGAAGGCGGCCTCGGAAGCTCCCGTCTTTCTGGGCCCGCCCCTTCCCCACCCTGCTCCGCCCTCGGCCCCGGCCCCCGCTCCGAGCTCCCTTAGCTCTAAGCGGTTCCGGAAGCTCCCGCCTTTCTGGACACGCCCCTGCCTCCCCCACAGGATTCCGACTCTCTCCTGGCTCGTCGAGGGCTTGACATTTTACCGGGGGGGTGGCCCAGAAAAACCTCGTAGAGATGGTGACTTTAAAAAATTCTTTTTCGGCTAGGTGCGGTGACTCACGCCTGTAATCCCAGCGCTTTGGGAGGCTGAGGCGGGCGGATCACTTGATATCACGAGTTCGAGATCCGCCTGGCCAACATGGTGAAACCCCGTCTCTACAAAAATACAAAAATTAGCCGGGCGTAGTGGCGCAGGCCTGTGGTCCCAGCTACTCGGGAGGCTGAGGTGGGAGGATCGCCCGAGCTGGGGGAGGTTAAGGCTGCAGTGAGCTGTGATCGCGCCACTGCACTCCAGCCTGGACGACAGGGCAAGACTGTGCCTTAAAAATAAAAACTTGTTTTGGTAAAATACACATAATATTTACCATATGTACTTTTTTTTTTTTTTAATGGAGTCTTGTTCTGTTGCCCAGACTGGAGTGCAGTGGCACACCACTGGGTTCAAGCGATTCTTGTGTCTCAGCCACCCATGTAGCTGGGATTACAGGCATGCGCCACCACGCTGGGCTAATTTTTGTCTTTTTAGTAGAGATGGGGGTTTCTGCCATGTTGGCCAGGCTGGTCTGGAACTCGTGGCCTCAGGTGATCTGCCTGCCTTGGCCTCCCAAAGTGCTGGGATTACAGGCTGAGCCACCGTGCCCGGCCCTACCATGATTTTTTTTTTTTAAACAGAAGTCTTGCTTTGTCGCCCAGGCAATGGCACGATCTCGGCTCATTGCAACCTCCGCCTCCGGAGTTCAAGTGATTCTCCTGCCTCAGCTTCCAGAATAGCTGTGATTACAGGCACCTGCACCATGCCCAGTTAATTTTTGTATTTTTGGTAGAGAGGGAGTTTCGCCATGTTGGCCAGGCTGGTCTCGAACACTTGACCTCAGGTGATCACCTGCCTCGGCCTCCCAGAGTGCTGGGATTACAGGTGTCAGCCACTGCGCCCAGCCTACCGTAGTATTTTTAATGGCCACGTAATACCCTGTGTGTGTTATATTGTGTGGATGTGTTATATTAATTTAACCAGCCCCCTATTGATTAACATTGTAGCTGTTTATAAAATGGTGTAGTAAACATCCTTTCTGTAGGTCTTTGTGCACATATGGAGTATATTTGTAGGCTGATTTCTTGGAAGTAGAGTTGTTGGGGTAAAAGCTATGTGTGTGTTTAATTTATGATTTTACCTATTTACCCTCCCACTAGTGACTTGTTCAGCTACATTTATTCAAATTGTCTGCACTCGCTTTCTCCACAACCTTACCTCGTACTCACTCCACAACTCATTCTAATTTGGCTTCTCTCTATCACTGCACCTTCAAAGGCTCTAAGGTCACCAATGATCTTCATGTTGTCCTATGGACAATCTTCAGATCTCATTTCACTGCTTCTCTAAAAGACTTCATACAGTTGACCATTCTCTCCTTTGTGAAACATTCTTGTCCCAGCTTTTATAGTGCCACATTCGCCTGGTTTTGCTCTAGCCATGTTGTCTTTCCTCTGCCCACTCTGAAATGTTGGTGCTGCTCAGAGCTTTGGTTACCATCTACATGCAGTTGATCCACACAGTGAAGTCTCCCTTCCTAACATTTATTCAACTGCTTATTTGTCATCTTGAGTTGAATGTCCCACAGGGACCTCAAATCAATCATACCCAACATTATCCTCCCCCTTCTTATGCTCCCATCTCAGTAGCTGTTCCACTGCTCTCCTAGCCAGAAACCTACAGATCTGGTTACTTGAATGTCCCTATTCCTCAATCCGCACCTCTAGTCAATCACCATGGCCCTGCCCATTCTATTTCCATAATCTTTTTCCCTTTTTTTTTTTCTTTTGAGACAGGTTCTCGCTCTGTTGCCCAGGCTGGAGTGTAGTGGTGCAATCATGCCTCACTGTAACCTCAACCTCTCCAGCTCCTCCTGCCTTAGCCTCCCGAGAAGCTGGGAAGCTGGGACCACAGACACACCACCATGCCTGGCTAATTTTCCTTTTTTTTTTTTTTTTTTTTGAGACGGAATCTCGCTCTGTCACCCAGGCTGGAGTGCAGTGGCGCGGTCTCGGTTCACTGCAAGCTCCGCCTCCTGGGTTCATGCCATTCTCCTGCCTCAGCCTCCTGAGTAGCTGGGACTACGGGCGCCTGCCACCACGCCTGGCTAATTTTTTGTATTTTTAGTAGAGACGGGGTTTCACTGTGTTAGCTAGGATGGTCTCAATCTCCTGACCTTGTGATCTGCCCACCTCGGCCTCCCAAAGTGCTGGGATTAGAGGCATGAGCCGCTGCACCGGGCCAATTTTCCATTATTTCTTACCAACGGTCACCTTTCTTTTCCTCCCTTTGTCCCCACCACCTTCTGTACCACCTGGACACTGCAATGATATTCTAGTTCTAATTGCCTCCCTGGCTTTAGGCTTGCTACTCTTTTTTTTTTTTTTTTTTTTTTTGAGGCAGGGTCTCACTTTGTACCCCAGGCTGGAGTGCCCTGGCGTGATCTCATTTTGTTGTGGCCTTGACCCCCTGGGTTGAAGTGGTAGGCTTGCTACTCTTTAAACCAGCCTCCACCCTGTAGCCAGAGTTAACTTTGAGAAATGCAGATCTAATTATGTTACTATCCTGCTTTTTAAAACCTTTCAATAAGTTCTGATTGCTCCTAGGCTAAAGACAGAAACTTTTTCCATGGTTGATTAGGCTCAGACAAACTCTCCAGCTTTTTTTGGTTACCGCTGTCCCCTTCTCCATGCCATAATTTGTTTCTTGAAGGTTTTCTGTTCCTTCACACTCAGGGCTTTTTTCTTTGCTGTTTTCTCCATCCTGGAATGCTCTTTCTTTCCCTCCCACCTTAACCTGGCTAACACTTTTTCAATCACCAAGCTTCAGCATAAATTTCACTTGCCTGCGGATGCCTTCCAAGACCCCTGAGACTTATGCCCAGTGTTGAGAGCACAATAAATATATGAATATGTTTATTCACATTACATATATGAATATATGAACCACAATAAATATGTGAACGAACCACTTACGGGCCAAGTGGGTGATTCTTAGGCTGCAGTTTTTTCATATGACCTGTAGATGTCATCATTGGCCTCAGCTTAACTCAGTCTAGGCTGAGTGGTCCCCAGCCTGGTGTGTTCATCCAGCAAGTTGGGAAGGTTGTCGAAAAGCCCAGCTTCTTCCCACAGGTCTGATACCTTTCCATCTGCCCTGGCCAGCTGCCTTGATAGGGTGACCAGCCATCCCAGTTTTCCCAGGACTGAACTTTCAGTGTTCCAAGGACAAGGAATTTTCAGTGCTGAAGCTGGGATAATCCCAGGCAGGTGGGAGAGTTGGTCACCCAACCACAGTCAGAAGAGCCAAAACTCCCATATCTGACCTGGAGCAAGGTCTATGCCCAGCAAGAGGGCTTAGCTTCAACCCAGCCAAGCCCCTCACAGCAACATCTGTGGTGGGCAGACCCTGCATGCAGCCTGGTGATTGTAAGAATTAAGAGAGAAACAGTATTTACACTGTAAATAAATATAAAGAGACTCACCTTTGTCAGGCAATCGCTACCATTTAGTGAGTGCCACTGGGTATTAACACACTTACACATATTGTTTCTAATCCTTATAGAAATCCTAAGAGTACAGTTTACTCCCCTTTTGGAAATGAAAAAACTGAGACTCAGAGATTAAGTAACCAGCCCAAGTCACACAGGTGTTAAGTGGTGAAATTCAAACCCATGTCTGTTCAACCACAGAGTTCCTGCGATTTTCCCTGAACCTGCAGCCTGGCCATTTTTCTGCTGCTCTAATCTTCATTTGGGAACCCAGGGATATGAATGGGAAGCAAGAGGCAAGTGTGGGTGGAAGGGGTTGAGGAAGGGGGCCTGTGATCAGGACTTGGGGAAGGGGATGGGCACATGGCATTGACAGTTTGCTTGTCCTTTCATGAGTGGGCTCTGCCACCTTGAGCTAAATGTGGACATAGCCTGGGGACATCCAGGGAGGCTCCTTCATGGGCCCTTATTCTGACACCAAGTTGGGTCCTAATTGAGGAGCCAGGGCTATGTTTCCCAGAGTCCAGGATGGACCTAGCCCACTCTCGTATGATTGCAAAGGGACATCTGGACATGGGACAGCATGGGAGTTAGCCATAAACTGGAGGGACAAGTGCTGGGTGGGGGCTGTGACCAGGGTCATGCTCAGTGAATGACTGCAGTTAGTTGTATAGCCAGGCTTCTCTCCTTCCCAGGGACATTGTAAGGCTGAGTTTTATTTTGCCCAGGCAGTCACTAAGGAATTGAGCTGCTTTTGAATAGTGAACAAAAGTTGCTTTTGTACAGGTATGGACCAAGGCCTGACTGTGATGGGCAGTGGCCTGGCAGCCAGATGTCCCCTCCACAGGTGTAATAAGCCAGACTCTGGGATTCCTTCATATTAAAAAACAAAATACAAACATCCTTCAGGAATCTTAAGTTCCCTAGCAGGGAGCTGCTATTGAAATGCAGTGGGCTTTAGGCTGTGCAGGTTCACTGCATTTCCTTGACTCTGTCCAAGAGTCTTAGGGTGCAAAAATCTGCCAAGGCCACCTTGGCCCCAGACCTACCCAGCCCCTGTGTCTGGTGTGACCCGTTGCCCTGTGGTGTGGCCAGTTTCTGCCCTGTGGCTCCACTCAGCTAGCCACATCATCGGACAGGTGGAGCTTGAGCAAGTCCTCATCAGAGCTGGGTCATGTCTCTGTCCTTCCACAGCTGGCCTTCCATCTTCTATCAGAGAACTGGGCCTTGCACATTCTAGGGCAGGCTGAGCATAATGCAGGGCTGGAGTGGACAGACATGACTGATGAAGCTGCCTTGTACTCGGGACTCCTGGGTTCTTCATTCTGAAAACACCTAGTGTGTTCCAACTGTGACTAAAGGGAAGAGGGAACTGTGAGACAGTCATCAACAGTGTACCCTTACACTGACATGGGGCTTCTTGCCAGAAGCTCATGGAAGACAGTCACCTGGTGCGGTGGAAAGCACAGGACTTTATAGTCAGACAGAACTGAGTTCTGCTATTTTCTTGGTGGGTGACCTTGGGCAAGTTACTCAACCTCTCTGAGTCTTGAGTTCCTCAACTGGTAAATAGGAATAATAATATCTATGTCACAAGTTTGTTTTGAGGTCTAAATTTGCTGATCAATGTCTATAAAAATGTATATAAAAATAAAATATTCATTGAGTGCTTATTATGTGGCAGGCCATGTTGAAGTGCTTTCTAAGCATGGTGTGAACTCATATACCCTATGAGCTGTGTACTTTCATTATCTGTGCTTTACAGATGCAAAGATTGAGAGAGGAGAGCTTGAGTAACTTGCCCGAGGTCACAGAGTTAGCAAAGAGCAGAGCCAGGATTTGGACCCACGCACTTAGGCTCTAGCTCACACATACTAAGCTACCAAGCCATGGTGCCATATGGAATAGGGCTGAATAAAGACTAGCTATTATGATTATTGTAATTTAGCATTAAGTGCTTTTTATATCCATGGTGCTAAGTGTTAATTATTAGCATATTTGGATGCAACATTTATCCTTTTTGTTCCTATTTTTCCACAGCCATGGCAACAAAGGGCCTTGTGCTCACTCTAGCAGAGCGTCCTGCCTTTGTCTCTGATCCAGCCTGGTGCGTCAGTCTTTGCAAACAAAAGATGTGACCACCCGGCCGCCTATCCCTGCCCCCACCAAAGCAGTAATGGAGGCTGAGGCCTCCCTAGTTGAGCCGAGCCGAGCCAGGAGAGCAGCAGACAGGTACAGATCAGCAGGCCAGGAACAGGGCTCACAAAAGAGAGGTCGTGCTTAATAAACCTGACTAATTTCTTGGAGCGGCAACAATGCCAAGTGGACAGAGGTGAAATGAGGGACAGTAACTCATCCTGATTCCAAGGCACAGAAGCACAGCTAAAATCAACAGAGAGATTTTGTGGAGATGCTGCTGGGGCCTGAAAGGGTCTGGTGGGGCTCAGTTCTGGGGGAAGATGGATGGAAACTCAGTGAGGGTAAGAGGTACCTCTCAGCAGGGACAGAACACAGGCTGCCCAAGCTACCTGATTGAAATGTAAAGCTGACTAGGACGCTTTCCTGCTTAGATCCCATCCATTGGCCTCCCACCACCTAAATATGATAATCCTGTGGACAATAATAACTGTAGTTATTTGATATTTACTATGTATAGGGTGCTTTACAGAGGAAGAAACTGAGCCATAGAGCTTAAGTAACCTGCCCAAAGTCACACAGTTATTAATACACAACTGGGACTTCAATCCAGTTTACTGCCACAGGCTGACCCAACTACACTTCGGGTCCATCTGTAACTGTATTTGATGGTGGTCTCTTCCATCAGACAGGAAGCCCTTCTGCAGCAGGGGCCGTAACTGATTCAGTGTCTGCCTCTGTAGCCTTCCAGTTGAGCTGGATTTCCAGCTCAACTGAAGCGCCTAGGTCCTCTGTGCTTTTCCCTCTGAACACTCTCTGGGTGAGCTCATCCATGCTTTCAGCTTCAATTCCTACCTCCCGGAGGAAGACTTCTAGAGAAGGCATAGGGTTGACTCCCTAAGCACTCTTCCACCCCACATGACTGATCTTAGCCCATCACATTCATTCCATCCTTCTTGCCAGTAGTTGGTTTAGGAATGAAGATATGCTCCAGCCCTGCTCAGTGAGATGAAAGGGACCGTCTTAGTCAGTTCAGGCTGCTATAACAGAATACCATAGACTGGATGGTTTAAACAATACACATGTATTTCTTACAGTTCTGGAGGCTGGGAACCAAGATCAAAGGATGGGAAGATTTGGTGTCTGGTGAGGGCCTGCTTCCTGGTTCATTGACTGTCTTCTTGCTGTGACCTCACTTGGCAGAAAGAGGGCTAGAGAATTCTCTGGGGGCCGGGCACTGTGGCTCACACCTGTAATACCAACATTTTGGGAGACCAATGCAGGAGGATTGCTTGAGGCCAGGAATTCAAGACCAACCTGGGCAACATAGTGAGAACCTGTAGTTCCAGCTACTTGGGGGCTGAGGCAAGACCATCACTTGAGGCCAGGATTTCAAGGCTGCAGTGAGCTATGATAGTGCCACTGCACTGCAGCCTGGGTGACAGAGCAAGACCCTGTCTCTAAAAAAATAAAAACAAAATAAGAAGAGAGTTCTTTGGGCGTGTCTTTTGTAAGGGCACCAAACACCTAATCACCTGACCTAATCGCCTCCCAAAGGCCCCATCTCCTAATACATACCTTGGGGGTTAGGATTTCAACATAAGAATGTTGGAGGACACAAACATTTATTCCATAATAAGGACGTTTGCTGAAGGCCTTCTGGGAAAGGTTTCCTCAACCCTAGGTGAGAGTGATGTAAACAGAAGTATCTCTTTTTCCCGGGAATGTTGTTAAGTCTGAAGGTGTACTGGAACTGCTGCGGCTGTTTTGCTAACACCTGAGGATGGAGCCAACAGTAAAGGTGGCAGAGCAGAGAGATGGAAGGAGTCTTTGCCTTTAAGGGCACTCGATTTGCCAACCCTGGAGGCCACACTAACGCTGAATTTCCTCACACAAGGGAAATTAAACATTGTCACTGTTGGAGCCATTGCCAGTGGGTTTCTGTTATAGCAGAAAGCATGTTTATTGTTACAAACAGAGCAGCATTAAGACTTTTATGGGCCCCTTCCTATGTAAACTTTTTATTTATTTATTTTTTTGAGACAGAGTCTCGCCCTGTCATACAGGCTGGAGTGCAGTGGCGCGATATCAGCTTACCACAACCTCTGCCTCCCGTGTTCAAGCGATTCTCCTGCCTCAGCCTCCTGAGCAGCTGGGACTATAGGCACACGTTACCATGCCTGGCTAATTTTTGTATTTTTAGTAGAGATGGGGTTTCACTGTGTTGGCCAGGTTGGTCTCGAACTCCTGACCTCGTGATCCACCCGCCTTGGCCTCTCAAAGTGCTGGGATTACAGGCCTGAGCCACTGTGCCCAGCCTGTAAACATTTTTTTAACAGTATATTTTATGACTGCATTAGCACAAAGATAAATTATATTAATATTATTTATTAAAACATCTTCTTTGCCAGGCGCAGTCAAGCCTGTGGTCCCAGCTACTTGGGAGGCTGAGGCAGGAGGGTCACTCAAGCCCAGGAGTTTGAGGCTGCAGTGAGCTATCATCAAGCCACTGCACCCCAGCCTGGACGACAGAGCAACTCTGTTTCTTAAACAGGCTGGGTGCAGTGGCTCACGCCTGTAATCCCAGCACTTTGGGAGGCCAAGGCAGCCAGATCACTTGAGGTCAGGAGTTCGAGACCAGTCTGGCGAACATGGTAAAACCCCGTCTCTACTAAAAATACAAAAATTAGCTGGGTGTGGTGGTGTGCACCTATAATTCCAGCTACTTGGGAGGCTCAGGCAGGAGAATCGCTTGAATCCAGGAGGTGGAGGTTGCGGTGAGCCACGATCACGCCATTGCACTCCAGCCTGGGTGACAGAGCGAGACTCTATCTCAAAAACAAACAAACCAAAAAACTTTTGACTTAAAAGTTTGTTTTTTCTTCTGATTTAAAGGGAATTGTATTAGGGTGTTCTTGCACTGCTAGAAATTCCTCCAGCCTGGGCAACATGGAGAAACCTCATCTCTACCAAAAATTACAGAAAAATAAAAAATTAGCCAGTTGTGGTGGTGTGTGCCTGCAGTCTCAGCTGCTGGGGAGGCTGAGATAGGAAGATTTCTTGAACCCAGGAGGCGGAGGTTGCAGTGAGCTGAGATTATTCCACTGCACTCCAGCCTGAGTGACAGAGCAAAATCCTGTCTCAAAAAAAAAAAAAAAAAAAGAAAGAAAAAGAAATACCTGAGACTGGGTAATTTGTAAGAAAGGAGTTTTGGCTGGGCATGGTGGCTCATGCCTGTAATCCTAGTACTTTGGGAGGCTGAGGCAAGAGGATCACTTGAGCCCAGGAGTTTGAGACCAGCCTGGGCAACATGGCAAGATCCCATCTCAATTATTTTAAAAAATAGAAAAACAAAGAAAAGAGGTTGAATAGGCTCATGGTTCTGCAGGCTGTACAGGAAGCATAGTGGTATCTACTTCTGGGGAGGCCTCGGGAAGCTTCCAATCATGGTGGAAGGTGAAGGGAGAGCAGGCCCATCACATGGTGAAAGCAGGAGCAAGAGGGCAGGGTGGGGCGGGGGAGGTGCCACACACTTTTAAATGACCAGATCTTGCAAGAACTCGCTCACTATTGTGAAGACAGCACCAAGAGGATGGTGCCAAACCATTCATGAGAAGTTCACCCCCATGATCCAATCACCGGCCACCAGGTCCCACCTCTAACACTGGGGATTACAATTTGACATGAGATTTGGGTGGGGACAAACATCCAAACCATATCAGGAATTAAAGCATTTTTGTCAGCCCTAAAAGTCCTGGGGCACTCATGTCTCTACTGTGCTTAGCGGATGGGCTGGTCCTGGTTACAGCTCCCAAATATGTACTCAGGCCCACACCTCTGTTTTGACCTTCGAGCTCCCATGTCCAGCTGTCTTTTGGATAGTTCCCCTTTGGTGTCTTACTCAAATCCAACATGTCTCAAGCTGAACACAGTTTCCCCCAAATCTTTTCTTTGCCCAGCATCCCCTATCTGAGTGAAACATGTACCACCCAGCTAGTTGCACCAGCCAGAAACCTGGACCTCAACCTCTCCCTCACCCTGTAGCCGTGTCCAATCACCAAATGCTGCCAATTTTCTCTCTTACATGGCTCTTGAAAGCATCCACTTCTTTCCATTTTCACTTCTGTCTCTACTGCTGTTGTCCTAATCCACGTTACCAGCGTCTCTTGCTTGGATTACCACCATGGACACTAATGGTCTCCCTGCATTTCACTTGCCCTACAATCATTTATCTACACTGTCCCAGAAGAATCTTTTCCAACTGCTTAAAACCCACTGATGACTTTACTTCATTATTTCTCTGTTTAAATCCAGCTGATGGCTTCCTGTTGCTCTTATAACAGAGATCCAAAACTTCAAGGAGGTCTCCAAGGCCTTGTCTAGCCTGGCCTCTGCCCCTCTTGCTCTGCTCTCTTACCCTGCTTCAGCTACATGATCTTCTCTCAAACACACAGGCTCCCTCCTGGCGCAGGACCTTTGCACATGATACTCATTTTAGTCCGTTTGAGCTGCTATAACAAAATACCATAGACTGGGTAGCTTATAGAACAAAAGAGCTTTATTTCTTACAGTTCTAGAGGCTGGGAACTCCAATATCAGGGTGCTGGCAAATTTGGTGTCTGGTGAGGGCCCTCTTCCTGTTCACAGATGGCACCTTCTTGCTGTGTCCTCACATGCTGGGAGGGCAAACAAGCTCCCTGGAGCTTCTTTAATATGAGCACTAATCCCATTCATGAGGAACCCTCATGATCTAATCTCTCCCAAAGCCCCCAGCCCCCATTACCTTTCACCTTGGCAGTTAAAATTTTAACATATGAAACTTAAGGGACACAAACATTCAGACCATAGCAATATTCTTCTATTTTCTACTCATTCAGCTCAAAGCTTCTCAAGGAAGCTTTCTCTAGTCTAGATCAAGTATCACTAACTATGTGGCATTAGGCAAGTTTCTTTTATTTATTTATGTATTTAACGAGACAGGGGCCTTCCTCTGTTGCTTAGGCTGGAGCGCAATGATGCGATTGTGACTCACTTCAGCCTTGAACTCCTGGGCTCAAGTGATGCTCCTGCCTTGGCCTCCCAAGGTATTGGGAATACAGGTGTGAGCCGCTGTGCCTGGCATAGGCAAGTTTCTTTACTGTGTGGTGCCTTCGTTTTCTCATCTGTAAAATGAAGATATAATAATGCCTAACTCACAGGTTTGTTGTGAGGATTAAATAGAATGTCACATGGGAACTGCTGTGAGGGTAGCTGGTGCAGTGCCTGCTTGCCTAGTTGTCCTGGCCCCTGGCTAGCTCTCTAGAGGGGGAAAGTGGTGGAGAGATCCCTCCCAATTAACACTAGCTGGAGATGCTGGGCTGATACAGGTTCTAAAATGTGAGGATTTCAGGGAAGAGCATCTCTACAAGGGCACAGAAGATTTCTGAGTTACCTGAGTGAAAGCAAAGAGCTAATTGTGCCAGAGAGTCATTGACAATGCCTGGGGTTGGGCTGGGGTACTCGGAGAAAGAGGTCGAGAGAACTCACAAAGGTCAGGGAGAGAGGGGAGGTGAGTGGGAGTAAACCACATTTCTGTCAAATCTCTGAGTAGCCCAGAGCCCTGGAAGGAAGGGCCCTGGTTGCCACAGGGTCTCTATGTCAAGAAAACCTGGGCTGTCATCCCTAGCCTGTCATTTATGAGCTGGACGAGGGGGAAAGTCATGTCACTTCTCTGTGTTTCAGTTTTCTTACCTATAAAATTGAGCTAATGATTGACTTTGCAGGGTCGGTGGGAGGATTAAATGGGGCTATAATAGTTTGCTGGGGCTGCCTAATGGCTTGAGCTGAGACGTTGGTCTTCTCTGGCCCTTAGACTGGGACTTACACCATCAGTGCTTCTGGTTCTCAGGCCTTTGGACTAAAGCTGAAATCTATATCACTGGCTTTCCTGGGTCTCCAGCCTGCAGATAACAGATCATGGGACTTCGCAGCCTCCATAACTGTATGAGCCATTTCCTTATAATAAATCTCATTGTACTCTCTCTCTCTCTCTCTCTCTGTATATATCTGTATACACACACACACACACACACACACACACACACACACACACACACACTATGCCACGCCATGTTTTGTTTCTTCTGGTCTACAGACGATTAATTGCCTATCTAATATTGATTTTTTCTCTTCTTAGTTAGGGAAAATTTACTGGCCACATGTCTAGAGGAAAAATTTTACATTCTAACCTGTCTTTTAGATAGGGTGGCCAATGAGCTATGAGCAGTAAGGCTTCCAGAAAAGCCCTTTAACTTTAATTCTCTTACTTTCATCTTCCTGCCCAGAACTATGATATGATGGCTGGAGTGCCAGTAGCCACATTTTAACCTTGAAGATAGAAGCTGCTTAAAGAATGGTGAAGCACAAAAATAGAATCCTAGGTGACTTTCTAGAGCATACCAGTCTTAGACTGCCTGCCTCTGGAATTCTCTTATGTGCGAGAATAAATTTGTACAAGCCATCATAGTTAGATCTCTGTTACTACTCACCAATTACAATCCCTAATAAATAAACATGTCCTCACCTTTCTGCCGACTCAGCCTAGAGTTCCAGGAACTTTTTTTTTTTTTTTTTTTTTTGAGACAGAGTCTTGCTCTGTCATCCAGGCTGGAGTGGAGTTTGCAATCTTGGCTCACTGCAACTTCTGCCTCCTGGGTTCAAGCAATTCTCGTGCCTCAGCCTCCTGAGTAGCTGGAATTACAGGCGTGCACCACCACGCCCGGCTAATTTTTGTGTTTTTAGTAGAGACGGGTTTCACTATGTTGGCCAGGCTGGTCTCAGACTCCTGACCTCAGGTAATCTGCAGGCCTTGGCCTCCCTCCCAAAGTGCTGGGATTATAGGTGTGAGCCACCATGCCCGGCCTCTAGGAATTTAAGTGGGCATTTCTATGAACATCCAATCATTCCTGAAGAAAAAAGGTGCTTATTATACCATATGGTGTAAGAACAAAGATCACTTACTTTTTTTTTTTAATGGAGTCATATATATATATATATATATATGTCTATGTCTATACACACATATTTTTTGTCTGATTTCTTTTTTTATTATTATTATACTTTAAGTTTTAGGGTACATGTGCACAACGTGCAGGTTTGTTACATATGTATACATATGCCATGTTGGTGTGCTGCACCCATTAACTCATCATTTAGCATTAGCTTTAGCTCCTAATGCTATCCCTCCCCCCTCCCCCCATCCCACAACAGTCCCCGGTGTGTGATGTTCCCCTTCCTGTGTCCATGTGTTCTCATTGTTCAATTCCCACCTATGAGTGACAACATGCAGTTTTGGTTTTTTGTCCTTGCGATAGTTTGCTGAGAATGATGGTTTCCAGCTTCATCCATGTCCCTACAAAGGACATGAACTCATCATTTTTTATGGCTGCATAGTATTCCATGGTGTATATGTGCCACATTTTCTTAATCCAGTCTATCATTGTTGGACATTTGGGTTGGTTCCAAGTCTTTGCTATTGTGAATAGTGCCACAACAAACATACGTGTGTATGTGTCTTTATAGCAGCATGATTTATAATCCTTTGGGTATATACCCAGTAATGGGATGGCTGGGTCAAATGGTATTTCTAGTTCTAGATCCCTGAGGAATTGCCACACCGACTTCCATAATGGTTGAACTAGTTTACAGTCCCACCAACAGTGTAAAAGTGTTCCTATTTCTCCACATCCTCTCCAGCACCTGTTGTTTCCTGACTTTTTAATGATCTCCATTCTAACTGGTGTGAGATGGTATCTCATTGTGGTTTTGATTTGCATTTCTCTGATGGCCAGTGATGATGAGCATTTTTTCATGTGTTTTTTGGCTGCATAAATGTCTTCTTTTGAGAAGTGTCTTTTCATATCCTTTGCCCACTTTTTGATGGGGTTGTTTGTTTTTTTCTTGTAAATTTGTTTGAGTTCATTGTAGATTCTGGATATTAGCCCTTTGTCAGATGAGTAGGTTGCAAAAATTTTCTCCCGTTCTGTAGGTTGCCTGTTCACTCTGATGGTAGTTTCTTTTGCTGTGCAGAACCTCTTTAGTTTAATTAGATCCCATTTGTCAATTTTGGCTTTTGTTGCCATTGCTTTTGGTGTTTTAGACATGAAGTCCTTGCCCATGCCTATGTCCTGAATGGTATTGCCTAGGTTTTCTTCTAGGGTTTTTATGGTTTTAGGTCTAATGTTTAAGTCTTTAATCCATCTTGAATTAATTTTTGTATAAGGTGTAAGGAAGGGATCCAGTTTCAGCTTTCTACATATGGCTAGCCAGTTTTCCCAGCACCATTTATTAAATAGGGAATCCTTTCCCCATTTCTTGTTTTTGTCAGGTTTGTCAAAGATCATATAGTTGTAGATATGCGGCATTATTTCTGAGGCCTCTGTTCTGTTCCATTGGTCTATATCTCTGTTTTGGTACCAGTACCACGCTGTTTTGGTTACTGTAGCCTTGTAGTATAGTTTGAAGTCAGGTAGCATGATGCCTCCAGCTTTGTTCTTTTGGCTTACGATTGACTTGGCAATGCGGGCTGTTTTTGGTTCCATATGAACTTTAAAGTAGTTTTTTCCAATTCTGTGAAGAAAGTCATTGGTAGCTTGATGGGGATGGCATTGAATCTATAAATTACCTTGGGCAGTATGGCTATTTTCACGATATTGATTCTTCCTACCCATGAGCATGGAATGTTCTTCCATTTGTTTGTATCCTCTTTTATTTCATTGAGCAGTGGTTGGTAGTTCTCCTTGAAGAGGTCCTTCATATCCCTTGTAAGTTGGATTCCTAGGTATTTTATTCTCTTTGAAGCAATTGTGAATGTGAGTTCACTCATGATTTGGCTCTCTGTTTGTCTGTTATTGGTGTATAAGAATGCTTGTGATTTTTGCACATTGATTTTGTATCCTGAGACTTTGCTGAAGTTGCCTATCAGCTTAAGGAGATTTTGGGCTGAGACAATGGGGTTTTCTAGATATACAATTATGTCATCTGCAAACAGGGAAAATTTGACTTCCTCTTTTCCTAATTGAATGCCCTTTATTTCCTTCTCCTGCCTAATTGCCCTGGCCAGAACTTCCAACACTATGTTGAATAGGAGTGGTGAGAGAGGGCATCCCTGTCTTGTGCCAGTTTTCAAAGGGAATGCTTCCAGTTTTTGTCCATTCAGTATGATATTGGCTGTGGGTTTGTCATAGATAGCTCTTATTATTTTGAGATATGTCCCATCAATACCTAATTTATTGAGAGTTTTTAGCATGAAGAGTTGTTGAATTTTGTCAAAGGCCTTTTCTGCATCTATTGAGATAATCATGTGGTTTTTGTCGTTGGTTCTGTTTATATGCTGGATTACATTTATTGATTTGTGTATGGTGAACCAGCCTTGCATCCCAGGGATGAAGCCCACTTGATCATGGTGGATAAGCTTTTTGATGTGCTGCTGTATTCGGTTTGCCAGTATTTTATTGAGAATTTTTGCATGAATGTTCACCAGGGATATTGGTCTAAAATTCTCTTTTTTTGTTGTGTCTGTGCCAGGCTTTGGTATCAGGATGATGTTGGTCTCATAAAATGAGTTAGGGAGGATTCCCTCTTCTTCTATTGATTGGAATAGTTTCAGAAGGAATGATACCAGCTCCTCCTTGTACCTCTGGTAGAATTCGGCTGTGAATCCATCTGGTCCTGGAGTTTTTTTGGTTGGTAAGCTATTAATTATTGCCTCAATTTCAGAGCCTATTATTGGTCTATTCAGAGATTCAATTTCTTCCTGGTTTAGTCTTGGGAGGGTGTATGTGTCGAGGAATTTATCCATTTCTTCTAGATTTTCTAGTTTATTTGCGCAGAGGTGTTTATAGTATTCTCTGATGGTAGTTTGTATTTCTGTGGGATTGGTGGTGGTATCCCCTTTGTCATTTTTTATTGAGTCTATTTGATTCTTCTCTCTTTTCTTCTTTATTAGTCTTGCTAGCAGTCTATCAATTTTGTTGATCTTTTCAAAAAACCAGCTCCTGGATTCATTGATTTTTTGAAGGGTTTTTTGTGTCTCTATTTCCTTCAGTTCTGCTCTGATCTTAGTTATTTCTTGCCTTCTGCTAGCTTTTGAATGTGTTTACTCTTGCTTCTCTGGTTCTTTTAATTGTGATATTAGGGTGTCTATTTTAGACTTTTCCTGCTTTCTCTTGTGGGCATTTAGTGCTATAAATTTCCCTCTACACACTGCTTTGAATGTGTCCCAGAGATTCTGGTATGTTGTGTCTTTGTTCTCGTTGGTTTCAAAGAACATCTTTATTTCTGCCTTCATTTCATTATGTACCCAGTAGTCATTCAGGAGCAGGTTGTTCAGTTTCCATGTAGTTGAGCGGATTTGAGTGAGTTTCTTAATGCTGAGTTCTAGTTTGATTGCACTGTGGTCTGAGAGACAGTTTGTTATAATTTCTGTTCTTTTACATTTGCTGAGGAGTGCTTTACTTCCAACTATGTGGTCAATTTTGGAATAGGTGTGGTGTGGTGCTGAGAAGAATGTATATTCTGTTGATTTGGGGTGGAGAGTTCTGTAGATGTCTATTAGGTCTGCGTGGTACAGAGCTGAGTTCAATTCCTGGATATCCTTGTTAACTTTCTGTTTCGTTGATCTGTCTAATGTTGACAGTGGGGTGTTAAAGTCTCCCATTATTATTGTGTGGGAGTCTAAGTCTCTTTGTAGGTCACTAAGGACTTGCTTTATGAATCTGGGTGCTCCTGTATTGGATACATATATATTTAGGATAGTTAGCTCTTCTTGTTGAATTGATCCCTTTACCATTATGTAATGGCTTTCTTTGTCTCTTTTGATCTTTGTTGGTTTAAAGTCTGTTTTATCCGAGACTAGGATTGCAACCCCTGCCTTTTTTTGTTTTCCATTTGCTTGGTAGATCTTCCTCCATCCCTTTATTTTGAGCCTATGTGTGTCTCTGCACGTGAGATGGGTTTCCTGAATACAGCACACTGATGGGTCTTGACTCTTTATCCAATTTACCAGTCTGTGTCTTTTAATTGGAGCATTTAGCCCATGTACATTTAATGTTAATATTGTTATGTGTGAATTTGATCCTGTCATTATGATGTTAGCTGGTTATTTTGCTCGTTAGTTGATGCAGTTTCTTCCTAGCCTCGATGGTCTTCACAATTTGGCATGTTTTTGCAGTGGCTGGAAGTGGTTGTTCCTTTCCATGTTTAGTGCTTCCTTCAGGAGCTCTTTTAGGGCAGTCCTGGTAGTGACAAAATCTCTCAGCATTTGCTTGTCTGTAAAGTATTTTATTTCTCCTTCACTTATGAAGCTTAGTTTGGCTGGATATGAAATTCTGGGTTGAAAATTCTTTTCTTTAAGAATGCTGAATATTGGCCCCCACTCTCTTCTGGCTTGTAGAGTTTCTGCCGAGAAATCAGCTGTTAGTCTGATGGGCTTCCCTTTGTGGGTAACCCGACCTTTCTCTCTGGCTGCCCTTAACATTTTTTCCTTCATTTCAACTTTGGTGAATCTGATAATTATGTGTCTTGGAGTTGCTCTTCTCGAGGAATATCTTTGTGGCATTCTCTGTATTTCCTGAATTTGAATGTTGGCCTGCCTTGCTAGATTGGGGAAGTTCTCCTGGATAATATCCTGCAGAGTGTTTTCCAACTTGGTTCCATTCTCCCTATCACTTTCAGGTACACCAATCAGACATAGATTTGGTCTTTTCACATAGTCCCATATTTCTTGGAGGCTTTGTTCGTTTCTTTTTATTCTTTTTTCTCTAAACTTCTCTTCTCACTTCATTTCATTCATTTGATCTTCCATCACTGATACCCTTTCTTCCTCAGTATCCGAATCGGATACTGAGGCTTGTGCATTGATCACGTAGTTCTCATGCCATGGTTTTCAGCTCCATCAGGTCCTTTAAGGACTTCTCTGCATTGGTTATTCTAGTTAGCTATTTGTCTAATTTTTTTAAAAGGTTTTTAACTTCTTTGCCTTGGGTTTGAACTTCCTCCTTTAGCTCGGAGTAGTTTGATCGTCTGAAGCCTTCTTCTCTCAACTCGTCAAAGTCATTCTCCATCCAGCTTTGTTCCTTTGCTGGTGAGGAGCTGCATTCCTTTGGAGGAGAAGAGGCACTCTGATTTTTAGAGTTTCCAGTTTTTCTGCTCTGTTTTTTCCCCATCTTTGTGGTTTTATCTACCTTTGGTGTTTGATGATGGTGACGTACAGATGGGGTTTTGTTGTGGATGTCCTTTCTGTTTGTTAGTTTTCCTTCTAACAGTCAGGACCCTCAGGTGCAGGTCTGTTGGAGTTTGCTGGAGGTCCACTCCAGACCCTGTTTGCCTGGGTATCAGCAGCGGAGTCTGCAGAACAGCAGATATTGGTGAACAGCAAATGTTGCTGCCTGATCATTCCCCTGGAAGTTTTGTCTCAGAGGAGTACCCAGCCGTGTGAGGTGTCAGTCTGCCCCTACTGGGGGGTGCCGCCCAGTTAGGCTACTTGGGGGTCAGGGAACCACTTGAGGAGGCAGTCTGTCTGTTCTCAGATCTCAAACTCCGTGCTGAGAGAACCACTACTCTCCTCAAAGCTTTCAGACAGGGACATTTAAGTCTGCAGAGGTTTCTGCTACCTTTTGTTTGGCTATGCCCTGCCCCCAGAGGTGGAGTCTACAAAGGAAGGCAGGCAGGCCTCCTTGAGCTACAGTGGGCTCCACCCAGTTCTAGCTTCCTGGCCGCTTTATCTACTCAAGCCTCGGCAATGGCAGGTGCCCCTCCCCCAGCCTCACTGCTGTCTTGCAGTTTGATCTCAGGCTGCTGTGCTAGCAATGAGGGAGGCTCCGTGGGTGTAGGACCCTCCCAGCCAGGCGCAGGATATATTCTCCTGGTGTGCTGTTTGCTAAGACCATTGGAAAAGCACAGTATTAGGGAGGGAATGATCCGATTTTCCAGGTGCCGTCTGTCACCCCTTTCTTTGACTAGGAAAGGGAATTCCTTGACCCCTTGCACTTCTCGGGTGAGGCGATGCCTCGCCCTGCTTCAGCTCATGCTCAGTGCACTGCACCCACTCTCCTGCACCCACTGTCCAACACTCCCCAGAGAGATGTACCCGGTACCTCAGTTGGAAATGCAGAAATCATCCGTCTTCTGTGTCGCCCATGCTGGGAGCTGTAGACTGGAGCTGTTCCTATTCGGCCATCTTGGCTCCACCAACCAGTGTCATTAACTTTAAAAAAGATGGTCAGAAGAGAAGTAGGGGTAGTTCTTGACTTAATTACAACCTGTAATTTTGTACATTACACTTTGATATCTCTAAATAAAGCATTTTTTTTTTTGGGATGGAGTCTGGCTCTGTCGCCCAGGCTGGAGCGCAGTGGCATGATCTCTGCTCACTGCAAGCTCCGCCTCCTGGGTTCACGCCATTCTCCTACCTCAGCCTCCCAAGTAGCTGGGACTAGAGGCATCTGCCAACACGGCAGGCTAATTTTTTTGTATTTTTTTTTTTTAGTAGAGACGGGGTTTCACTGTGTTAGCCAGGATGGTCTTGATCTCCTGACCTTGTGATCCACCTGCCTCAGCCTCCCAAAGTGCTGGGATTACAGGCATGAGCCACTGCACCCGGCCTAAATAAAGCATGTTGAATGTTTGCCCATCTGCTGATAAGTGAACATTTTTATCTCATACTGTGCTAAGCAATTCTGGTTTTGCCAACTTTGTCTGTACAAGATGATTTGTACAGCTATTTGAATTTTTTGTACATTTTACTGGTATTTTATATAAATAAGTGGGAAATGGAAAAATGAAGTTGCTGATAGTGGTGACAAAATGCATGTTTTATAAATTTATTACAATTGAGATCCAATAGCCACCATTAAGTTATGCTGAAAATGCTGACTCTTCATGCTAATTTGGATGCCCATTGATGTTTATTCAGTTCATTCTGTGTTGATTTGCAAGGGAAAAAAATTAAAGAACATGTACTCATACAACCTAATAGTGAGAAAACAAATAACTAAATTTAAAAATGGGCAAAGGAGTCTGGGCACAGTGGCTGTTGCCTGTAATCCCAGAACTTTGGGAGACTGAGGTGGGAAGATCGCTTGAAGCCAGGAGTTTGAGACCAGCTTGGGCAACATAGTGAGACCCTGTCTCTATAAACCACCCCCCCCTTTTTTTTTTTTTTAGATGCAGTCTCGCTCTGTTGCCCAGGCTGGAGTGCAGTGGCGCCATCTCAGCTCACTGCAAACTCCACCTCCCAGATTCAAGCGATTCTCCTGCCTCAGCCTCCCAAATAGCTGGGATTACAGGCACACACTACCACGCCCAGCTAATTTTTGTATTTTTAGTAGAGACACGGTTTTACCATGTTGGCCAAGCTGGTCTCAAACTCCTGACCTCAAGTGATCTGCCTGCATAGACCTCCCAAAGTGCTGTGATTACAGGCATGAGCCACAGTGCCTGGCCTCTACAAAAAAAATTTTTAAAAATTTGTCAGACATGGTGGCATGTGTCTGTAGTCCTAGCTACTCAGGAGGCTGAGGCAGGAGCATCACTAGAGCCCAGGAGTTCAAGGTTGCAGTGAGCTATGATCACAGCACTCTAGCTTGGGTAACAGAGGGAAACCCTATCTCAAAATCAAAAAAAGAAAGAAAGAAGAAAGAAAGAAAGAGAGAGAGGAAGGAAGGAAGGAGAAAAAAAGAAAGAAAGAAAGAAAAGAAAAGAAAAGAAAAAGGAAATTGTAAACTTTGTGAAAACACTTCAAAATGTTTTTTATAAAGTACTGAAAAGGGAAACAACAAAAATGACCAATATGTTAGGGGTTAAACATATGACATTTTCTGGAAGATTGGGTCTGATGAAATATTTGCTTTGCTAATCTGCAATGTATATGGGATGCTATGGGAAAATAGCATTAGAATCAACAACACAAATAATTATTAAAGTATTAGTGCCATAGTGTATAGTTACCTGTTTTTACCTTAAGACCACATCTTGATAAATGTGAGCATTCCTTTCTCTAAATTTGCTACTTACGATGTGAAAGCAGCTCTTTTCCAAATGATCTAGAGGATAATTTTTAAGAAATCAGAAGAATTGTGTTGTTAGCTATTAGCTACTATTGAAGCTATTTCACTTGCAAAGGAAGGAAAGCAAACCCACAAATGTTGAGCAAATGCCAAAATGCCAAAAAGGTCTTACAAAATGGTACAGAGACCACATGGAAACAGCTGTGTTTCTGACAAGCAGCGTGCTCCATCCTGGAAATACAGGAATTAAAGGAGTTAATGAACATGAGGAAGGAAAGGGAAGTATGATCCAGTCTTGGCTAACTTTCACCTTGGAGGAGCTAATAACAATTCTAGAAATAAAGCAGCAGGAGGAGAAACTACTGGTAATGGTAGCTCAAAATTTGAGGCCCGTGAGATTAAATCTGAGCCAATTTTGCTTTATTTTTGCTGAAGATTTTTTGCAGAGATGAATGCTGTTTGTATTTGAGAGTTGAGAAGACATAATTTACTTATTTATTCAGTCAGCAAATGTAAGAGGTGCTGGGGATCGTAATGTTTGAGGGAGACTTGAAGTTTCGTATGATGGATGGGCCAAGTGACGGTGCTGGGGAGTGTATGGGGTGTTCCAGGCAGAGGGAACAGTATATGGAGAGGCACAGAGGATGGGCAGATGGTGATGGTAAAGGAATGATTTTCTCTGTGTAATAGTGGGAAGGAAAAGTGTTGCTCTTCAGAAAGATAATTCCTGGCTTATTATCACTTCCAGGGAAGGGACAACATTCGTGGCACAGATAGGTGGTTCTTTTTTGTTTGTTTTTTCACTCTTGTTGCCCAGGCTGGAGTGCAATGGCATGATCTCAGCTCACTGCAACCTCCACCTCCAGGGTTCAAGCTATTCTCGTGCCTCCGCCTCCCAAGTAGCTGGGATTACAGGCATGCGCCACCACACCCAGATAATTTTGTATTTTTAGTAGAGATGGAGTTTCACCATGTTGGTCAGGCTGGTCTTGAACTCCTGACCTCAAGTGATCCACCCACCTCAGCCTCCCAAAGTGCTGGGATTACAGGCATGAGCCACCATGCCTGGCCTGGACTAATTGTTTTTTAATGTATTAGTTTCTTAAATTGTGTAGGAAACAAAAAGTTTTGGCCAGGTGCAGTCACTTACACCAGTAATCCCAGTACTTTGGGAGGCCAAGGTGGGAGAATTGCTTGAGTCCAGGAGTTTGAGACCAGCCTGGGCAACATAGTGATACCTTATCTCTACTAAAAAATAAAAAATAAAAATTAGGTGGGTATGATGGCACATACCTGTAGTCTCAGCTACTTGAAAGGCTGAGATAGGAGATTGACTTGAACCTAGGAGGTCAAGACTGCAGTGAGCTGTGATCACACTACTGCACTCCAGCCTGGACAACAGAGAGAAACCTCATCTTTAATTTAAAAAATAAAGAAAACAAAAAGTGGAGTTATGAACTATTGTTACAATAATACTAGCTTGTTATAAATTGCCTACATATTTACTTTTAATGAGGTATTTATTTCTTCATATACCTTCAAGTTATTGTCTAGTGTTTCTTCATTTCACCTTGCAGGACTCCCTTAAGCATTTCTGGCAAGGCTGGTCTAGTGGTAATTAACTCCCTCAGCTTTTGTTCATCTAGGAATATCTTAACTTCTCCCTCACTTTTGAAGGACAGTTTGTTTGTTTGTTTGTTTTGAGACATAGTTTTGCTCTTTTGCCCAGGCTGGAGTGAAGGGGCATGATCTCAGCTTGCTGTAACCTCTGTCCCCCAGGTTCAAGCGATTCTCCTGTCTCAGCCTCCCAAGTAGCTGGGATTATAGGCACCTGCTATTACAGCCAGCTAATTTTTGTATTTTTAGTAGAGATGGGGTTTCACCGTATTGGCTAGGCTGGTCTTGAACTCCTGACCTCAGGTGATCTGCCCACCTCAGCCTCCCAAAGTGTTAAGACTACAGGCATGAGCCACCATGCTTGGCTGAAGGACAGTTTTGACAGATATAGAATTATTGGTGTACAGTTCTTTTCTTTTAGCACTTTGAATATATCAGTCCACTGCCTTCTGGCCTCCGAAGTTTCTAATGAAATATGTGCTGATAACCTTATTGAGGATCCCCTGTATGTGATGAGCTGTTTCTTGCTGTTTCAGGATTCTCATTTTGTATTTGGCTGTTGAAATTTTGATTATAATGTCTCAGTGTGGGTCTCCTTGAATGCATCTTACTAGGATATCTTTGAGCTTCTTGGATGTTTACATTCATGTCTTTAATCAAATTTGGGATGTTTTTTGTCATTGTTTATTCAAATATTCTCTCCTTCTCCCTTTCTCTCTCTTCTTCTTCTGAGAATCCCACAATATGTATGCTGGTCAGCTTCTTGGTGTCCCAGAGGTCCCTTAGGCTTTGTTCACTTTCCTTCAACTTTTCTTTTTTTTTTCTGTTTTCCAGACTCACTAATTTTCATTGTCCCATCTTCAGTTCACTGACTCTTCCGCCTGCTTAAATCTGCCTTTGAATCCCTCTAATGAATTTTTCATTTCAGTTATTGCACTTTAAACTTCATAATTTACTTTTTGTAGATTAAAAAAATCTCTTTATTTATATTACTATTTTGTTCATACATTGTTTTATTGGCTTTCTCCACATCTTCCTTTAGTTCTTTGAACATATTTAAAACTGTTGTTTTAAAGTCTTTCTTGCCAGCACAGTGGCTCATACTTGTTTTTTTTTTTTCTGTTCCAAATTTTTATTTTTCATTTATTTATTCAATTATTTTATTCATTCAGCAAACGTTTATTGAGTAACAAATGTAGCAAATAGGCGTCTCAATCCGCAAACTCGGGTGTGTAAGAAATGTAGCCTTCTTTACTGTTCTTTTTTTTTTTTATTTTATTTATTTTTTTTTATTGATCATTCTTGGGTGTTTCTCGCAGAGGGGGATTTGGCAGGGTCATAGGACAATAGTGGAGGGAAGGTCAGCAGATAAACAAGTGAACAAGGGTCTCTGGTTTTCCTAGGCAGAGGACCCTGCGGCCTTCCGCAGTGTTTGTGTCCCTGGGTACTTGAGATTAGGGAGTGGTGATGACTCTTAACGAGCATGCTGCCTTCAAGCATCTGTTTAACAAAGCACATCTTGCACCGCCCTTAATCCATTTAACCCTTAGTGGACACAGCACATGTTTCAGAGAGCACAGGGTTGGGGGTAAGGTCACAGATCAACAGGATCCCAAGGCAGAAGAATTTTTCTTAGTACAGAACAAAATGAAAAGTCTCCCATGTCTACTTCTTTCTACACAGACACGGCAACCATCCGATTTCTCATTCTTTTCCCCACCCTTCCCCCCTCTCCACTCCACAAAACCGCCACTGTCATCATGGCCGGCTCTCAATGAGCTGTTGGGCACACCTCCCAGACGGGGTGGTGGCCGGGCAGAGGGGCTCCTCACTTCCCAGTAGGGGCAGCCGGGCAGAGATGCCCCTCACCTCCCGGACGGGGCGGCTGGCCGGGCGGGGGGCTGACCCCCCACCTCCCTCCCAGACGGGGCAGCTGGCCGGGCGGGGGGTTGACCCCCCCACCTCCCTCCCCGACGGGGCGGCTGGCCAGGCGGGGGGCTGACCCCCCCACCTCCCTCCCGGATGGGGCGGCTGGCCGGGCGGGGGGCTGACCCCCCCCCACCTCCCTCCCGGATGGGGCGGCTGGCCGGGCAGAGGGGCTCCTCACTTCCCAGTAGGGGTGGCTGGGCAGAGGCGCCCCTCACCTCCCGGACGGTGTGGCTGGCCAGGCGGGGGGCTGACCCCCCCACCTCCCTCCCAGACGGGGCGGCTGGCCGGGCGGGGGGCTGACCACCCCTCCTCCCTCCCGGATGGGGTGGCTGGCCTGGCGGGGGCTGACCCCCACCTCCCTCCTGGACAGGGTGGCTGCTGGGTGGAGATGCTCCTCACTTCCCAGACGGGGTGGCTGCCTGGCGGAGGGGCTCCTCACTTCTCAGACGGGGCGGCTGCCGGGCAGAGGGGCTCCTCACTTCTCAGATGGGGCAGTTGCCAGGCAGAGGTCTCCTCACTTCTCAGACGGGGCGGCCTGGCAGAGACGCTCCTCACCTCCCAGACGGGGTCGCGGCCGGGCACAGGCGCTCCTCACATCCCAGACGGGGCAGCAGGGCAGAGGTGCTCCCCACATCTCAGATGATGAGCGGCCGGGCAGAGATGCTCCTCACTTCCTAGATGGGATGGCGGCTGGGAAGAGGCGCTCCTCACTTCCTAGATGGGATGGCGGCCGGGCAGAGACGCTCCTCACTTTCCAGACTGGGCAGCCAGGCAGAGGGGCTCCTCACATCCCAGACGATGGGTGGCCAGGCAGAGACGCTCCTCACTTCCCAGAGGGGGTGGCGGCTGGGCAGAGGCTGCAATCTCGGCACTTTGGGAGGCCAAGGCAGGCGACTGGGAGGTGGAGGTTGTAGCGAGCCGAGATCACGCCACTGCACTCCAGCCTGGGCGCCATTGAGCACTGAGTGAACGAGACTCCGTCTGCAATCCCGGCACCTCGGGAGGCCGAGGCTGGCGGATCACTCGTGGTTAGGAGCTGGAGACCGGCCTGGCCAACACAGCGAAACCCCATCTCCACCAAAAAAATACAAAAACCAGTCAGGCGTGGCAGCGTGCGCCTGCAATCGCAGACACTCCGCAGGCTGAGGCAGGAGAATCAGGCAGGGAGGTTGCAGTGAGCCGAGATGGCAGCAGTACAGTCCAGCTTGCGCTGGGCATCAGAGGGAGACCGTGGAAAGAGAGGGAGAGGGAGACTGTGGGGAGAGAGAGGCAGAGGCAGAGGCAGAGGCAGAGGCATACTTGTCATTCGAGCTACTCAGGAGGCTGAAGAGGGAGAATCACTTGAGCCCAGGAGTTCAAGGCTGTAGCGCACTGTGATCACACCTGTGAAGATCCACTGCAGGTGGGTTGCGGTGGATCATGCCTATAATCCTAGCACCTTGGGAGCTGAGGCAGGAGGATCACTTGAGGCCAGGAGTTTGAGACCAGCCTGGACAACATAGCAACACTCTGTCTCCGCAATAAAAATAAAAATAAAAAAATAAGGGCCACTGCACTGTGGTCTGGGTGACAGGCAATGAGACCCTATCTCTAATAAAATAAAATAAAGTCTTTCTCTAGTACATCACCCATCAAGTCTTTTTCGGGGACAGTTTCTGTTGATTTATTTTTTCCTTTGGGCCATATTTTCCTGGCTTTTAAAAAATGTTTTGTGATTTTATTGTTGAAAACTGGACATTTGCATCTAATGTGGAAACTCTGGAAATCAGATTCTCCTCAGGGTTTGCTGGGGTTTGTGATTGTTTTTTGTTTATTTATTTTTTAAATTTTATATGCAGTGTTTGTGCCAAAGATCAGCCTGAGATGAAAACTTAAGGTCTTCTCAGGTCTTTTCTGAAACTGCACCTTTTCCTAGGCATGTATACTTTTAAATTTTAATTTATATATTTTAACATACAAAAACCACTTTATATGCAATTGTTTTTTAATGTCCTAGTCTTCAGTGTCTGGCTCCCAAAAGGAGAAAAAATGAAAGAGAGAAGAAAAGGATCCTGGGCCTTTAAATCTCCAGGAAGTCACTTCAACTATAGGGGAGGGACTTGTGGCAACGGAGGGAGGTGCAACAACAATGGCCCTTTGACTCTCTGCACTTCTGTTACCAGAAGCAGTAATCAGCAATCAGAGCACAGATCCCTGATATTTGGAGAACAGAGCCATCCTGGCTCCCACAAGCTATGTGCAGGTTGCTCCAGGAACACATCATATCATTCTCCTTGTGGGTGGGAGATGGGTAGCTGCTCCTGTGGTAACAGTTGAAATTTACTGAAATTAACTACAATTTATCACCAAGTCTTCCCCTGGAAGTTGCAAGCCTTCAATAGACTCTGGAGTTCCAAAACTGTTACATCAGACAGAATCTGACAGTGCAATTGTTGTCTAGGTGGGGAGATATATTCTTGGTTCTTCTTACTCTGCTAACTGCCCAGAATCATCTCCAGATTTGTGTTTAGATAGAAGTGCAGGTTCCACTCTAAGAAAACCTTGGGGATGTAGGTATCTGAGGGAGTTTGTAGGTCTTAGAATGGAAGTTCAAGAAGATACAGAGGAATGATTGGGGACCAAAACAAAGAAGGAGGCTGGGTCAGTTGAGAGGATGTATAGAACAGGTAGAGAGTTACAAGGAGAGTTAGAAAGGTAAGGTGACACCTTTGGGTGGAATTTATCTTAAGCATTCCTTGGTGAAAGAGGTACACACAGGCCAGGTGTGGCTGAGAGTCTTCCTGTAGTGATTTGGTAACAACAGGGTACTGGACTCCTGCAGCTTCATATGTGGGTGCAATATAAAAAAAGGGGGTTAGGTGGCCCAGAGCATCTGTCCCAGGGTCACATGGTCACTCAGACCCAGGGCCCAGTTTGTGGGGGGTCCCTGCCTCCCTCTCCAGTCTTCATTGCACTCTGCTGCAGACACAATAGCCTCCTTTTGGACCCTCCGTCATGACACGTTCTTCCCTACCATAGGAGGCACAGCTCTCTGCCTGGGATGCCCTCAGTCTTCCTTCGGATCTTGACTAAAACATCACTTCTTTGGATATACCCTAGATCCCCCACCATTCTCTCTCATCACATTGTGTATCATTCCTTCAAGAACTTATCACAGTTGTAATTTTACATTTATTTGTGTGTTCATTTGATTAAAGCCTCTCTCCTCTTTCTTGTAAGTTTCAGAGGGACCATGCCTGTTTTATATACCGGGTCTCCCAGCATTTATCCCAGTACTTACACAAAATAGTTGTGGTAGTTAAAAAATGTCCACAGGCCAGGCACAGTGGCCCACGCTTGTAATCCCAGCACTTTGGGAGGCCAAGGCCGGAGGATTGCTTGAGCCCAGGAGTTCAAGACCAGCTTAGGCAACATAGCAAGACCCTCATCTTTACAAAAAATACAAAAATTAGCCAGGTATGGCGGTACATGCTTGTAGTCCCAGCTACCCAAAAGGCTGAGTTAGGAGAATCACTTGAGCCCAGGAAGTTGAGGCAGCAGTGAGCCTCATGACACATGCTACCATGCCTGGCTAATTTTTGTATTGTGCCACACTGCACTCCAGCCCAGGCAACAGACTGAGACCCTGTCTCAAAAAAAAAAAAAAAAAAGTCTACAAATGTTTTAACACTTTTTTTTTTTTTGAGACAGAGTCTTACACTGTCTCCCAGGGTTGGAGTGCAATGGTGCCATCTCGGCTCACTGCAGCCTCTGCCTCCTGAGTTCAGGCAATTCTCCTTTTCTCAGCCTCCCAAGTAGCTGGGATTACAGGTGCCTGCCACCATGTCTGGCTAATTGTTTTTTGTTTTTGTTTTTGTTTTTTGTATTTTTAGTAGAGATGGGGTTCCACTATGTTGGCCAGGCTGGTCTTGAACTCCTGACCTCATTGTCCATCCGCCTCAGCCTCCCAAAGTGCTAAGATTACAGGCGTGAGCCACCCACCGTGCCTGGCCCAACACTCTTTTTTTCAAAAGCAGATGTCTATTTCTCCTCCTCGTGAATGTAAGGCCAGACTTAGTGACTTCCTTCTAACAAATAGACTGTGGTGGAAGTGACTGTGTGTGACTTCTGAGGCTGGGTTAAAGAAGATACAGCTTCCTCCCTGCATTTTTCTCACTCTTGGATCACTCATTCAGGGGAAGCCATACCATGCTGTGAGGTCACTGAGGAAAACCAGAACGCCCCTGTGGTATTCTGTCATAGCAACGCAAAATGGATTAAGACAATGCCAAACCAAAAGAAAACAAACAAAAAATTGTTCATAAATATGCTAATTCGTTCATTCAGCATTCATTGCAAAACTATTTTATTATTAGTCATCTATTGCTACATAACAAATTTCCCCAGAACTTAGAGGCTTAAAACAACAATAATCATTTATTATCTCTCATAAGATATAACTTGGTATGGTGGCTCTGGCTAAGAATTAGCCAGATTCTGTGGGAGGCCTCAATTCCTCTCTAGTTGATACCTGGAGAGGAATTGAGGCCTCCCACAAACAGCCAGCAACCACTTGCTAGCGATGGGAGAAAGCTACCTTGAAAGTGCATCCTCCAGCCCCAGTCAAGCTTTCAGATAGCTGCAGTTCTGGTTGACATCTGAACTGTAACCTCACAAGGGATTCTCAGCCAGAACCACCACACCAAGTTATATCCTGTGAGAGATAATAAATGATTGTTGTCTTAAGTCTCTAAGTTCTGGGATAATTTGTTATGTAGCAATGGATAACTAACCATAAAATATTTTGCAATTAATACTGAATGAACAAATCAGCATATACATGAACAATTTTTTGTTTTCTTTTGGTTTGGCATTATCTTCATGCATTTTGTGTTGTTATCCCAGAATACCACACACTGGGTTATTTTATTTTATTTTATTTTATTTGAGACAGAGTCTCACTCTGTTGCCCAGGCTGGAATACAGTGGCATGATCACAGCTCACTGCAGCCTCAACCTCCTGGGCTCAAGTGATCCTCCCACCTCAGCCTCCCGAGTAGCTGGATCCACAGGTGCATGCCACCATACCTGGCTGATTTTTGTATTTTTTGTAGAGATGGAGTTTTGCCATGTTGCCCAGGCTGGTCTTAAACTCTTGGGTTCAAGCAATCTGCCAGCCTCAGCCTCCCAAAGTGCTGGGATTACAGGTGTGAGATACCATGCCCAGCCCAGACTGGGTAATTTTAAAAGAACAGAAATTTATTTCTTAAAGTTCTGGAGGCTGTGAAGTCCAACATTGAGGGTCTGCCTCTGGTGAGGGCCTTTTTGCTGCATCATCTCATGGTGAAAAGTGGAAAAGCAAGAGAGGGCGTGTAAGAGCAAGAGAACAAGAAGTGGCCAAACTCGCTTTTATAGCAACCCACTATCATGATAACTAACCTACTCCTGTGATAACGACAGCAGAGCTCTCAGAACCTAATCACCTCTTATCAGGCCCCACTTCCCAAGACTGTTGCCTTAAAGATTAATTTTTTTTTTGAGACAGAGTTTCACTCTTGTTGCCCAGGCTGGAGTGCAGTGGCGCGATCTCAGCTCACTGCAAACTCTGCCTCCCGGGTTCAAGCAATTCTCCTGTCTCAGCCTCCCGATTAGCGGGGATTACAGGTGCACGCCACCATGCCCGGCTAATTTTTGAATTTTTAGTGGAGACAGGGTTTCATCATATTGGTCAGGCTGATCTCAAACTCCTGACCTCAGGTGATCCTCCCGCCTTGGCCTCCCAAAGCACTGGGATTACAGGCATGAGCCACCGTGCCTGGCCTTAAAGATTAATTTTATAACACATGAACGTTGGGGGACACATTGAAACCATAGCAGGAATAAATCAGGAATTACATTAGTAATAATTCCAACAGGTGCCTGAAATTTTCTTTTACATTTTCTCTGTACTTTACGGACTTTCTCAACCATACAAATTGGAGTAAAAACACAAACAAGATAGCACAAATATCTAATCCTAGAAAGACTGTGTTGGTTGAGTGATTTCAATATGAGGAAAGATTAATTATACATGTACTTCCACTATCCAGTGCCAAAGATTAGTTGGCATACAAGGCACAACGCTTATGGATCATGAAATCACGATGAAATTTTGGTCAAGAAAGGTTTTTTTTTAAAAAAATCTTAAATGTAGATTTTTACCCAATCTTTAAGGCAATAGTTGATTTACATTTTATTACATGCTTTGACCAAAAGTTTGTACTTTTTGGGTTAAAAAAGCCAAATATTTAAGGGTAATCAACCACTGCAACTACTTTGTCTTTGTCTCTGTCAACAGAACCCTCTGAATCCTTTCAGTTTCATAGAGGATAAAGAGAATTTTCACAAGGAATCTTGATGTATTAGTCTGTTTTTATGCTGCTGATAAAGACATAAGGCTGAGGGGAAAAAGAGGTTTAATCGGACTTATAGTTCCACATGGCTGGGGAGGCCTCAGAATCATGGTGGGAGGCGAAAGGCACTTCTTTACACAGTGGCGGCAAGAAAAAATGAGGAAGAAGCAAAAGTGGAAACCCCTGTTAAACCCATCAGATCTTGTGAGACTTATTCACTATCATGAGAATGGCACGGAAAAGGCCAACCCCTATGATTCAATTACCCCCCCGGGTCCCTCCCCCAACACGTGGGAATTCTGGGAGATAAAATTCAAGTTGAAATTTGGGTGCGGACACAGCGAAACCTTATCATTCCAACCCTGGCCTCTCCAAATTTCACGTCTTCATGTTACAAAACCAATCATGCCTTCCCAACAGTCCCCCAAAGTCTTAACTCATTTCAGCATTAACCTAAAAGTTCACAGTCCAAAGTCTCATCCGAGACAAGGCAAGTCCTTCCACCTATGAGCCTGTAAAATCAAAAGCAAACTAGTTACTTCCTAGATACAATGGGGGTACAGGTATTAGGTAAATACAGCTGTTCCAAATGGGAGAACTTGGCCAAAACAAAGGGGTTACAGGGCCCATGCAAGTCCAAAATCCAGCAGGGCAGTCAAATCTTAAAGCTCCAAAATGATCTCCTTTGACTCCATGTCTCACATCCAAGTCACACTGATGCAAGAGGTGTGTTCCCATGGTCTTGGGCAGCTCTGCCCCTGTGGCTTTGCAGGGTACAGCCTCTCTCCCAAGCTGCTTTCATGGGCTGGCATTGAGTGTCTGCGGTTTTTCCGGATGCACAGTGAAAGCTACCAGTGGATCTACCATTCTGGGGTCTGGAGGATGGCGGCCCTCTTCTCACAGCTCCACTAGGCAGTGCCCCCAGTAGGGACTCTGTGTGGGGGCTCCAACCCCACATTTCCCTTCTGCACTGCCCTAGCAGAGTCTCTCCATGAGGGTCCCGCCCCTGCAGCAAATGTTTGTCTGGGCATCCAGGTGTTTCCATACATCTTCTGAAATCTAGGTGGAGGTTCCCAAACCTCAGTTCTTAACTTCCATGCACCCGCAGGCTCAACACCACGTGGAAGCTGCCAAGGCTTGGGGATTTCACCCTCTGAAGCCACAGCTCAAGCCATACATTGGCCCCTTTCAGCCATGGCTGGAGTGGCTGGGACATAGGCACAAAGTCCCTAGACTGCACACAGCACTAGGATCCTGGGCCTGGTCCTTGAAACCACTTTTTCCTCCTGAGTGGTCTCTGGGCCTGTGTTGGCAGGGCTGCCATGAAGGTCTCTGACATGGCCTGGAGATGTTTTCCCCACGGTCTTGGGGATTAACATTAGGCTCCTTGCTACTTATGCAAATTTCTGCAGCTGGCTTGAAGTTCTCCCCAGAAAATGGATTTTTCTTTTCTATCGCATAGTCAGCCTGCAAATTTTCCAAACTCTTATGCTCTGCTTCCCTTATAAAACTGAATGTGTTTAACAGCACCCAAATCACCTCTTGAAGGCTTTGCTACTTAGAAATTTCTTCTGCCTGGCCTGGCGTGGTGGCTCACGCCTGTAATCCCAACACTTTCAGAGGCCGAGGCAGGTGGATCACTTGAGGTCAGGAGTTCGAGACCAGCCTGACCAACATGGTGAAACCCTGTCTTTACTAAAAATACAAAAAAAAAATTAGCTGGGTATGATGGCGGGTGTCTGTAATCCCAGCTACTCGGGAGGCTGAGGCAAGAGAATCGCTTGAACCTGGGAGGTGGAGGTTGCTGTGAGCTGAGATTGCCCTACTGCACTCCAGCCTAGGCGACAAAGCTAGACTCTGTCTCAAACAAAACAAAACAAAACAAAACAGAAAGAAATTTCTTCCACCAGATACCCTAAATCATCCCTCAAGTTCAAAGTTCCACAAATCTCTAGGGCAGGGGCAAAATGCCACCAGTCTCCTTGCTAAAACATAACAAGAGTTGCCTTTGCTCCAGTTTCCAACAAGTTCCTCATCTCCATCTGAGACCAACTCAGCCTGGATTTTATTGTTCATATCACAATCAGATTTTGGATAAAGCCATTCAACAAGTCTCTAGGGAGTTTCAAACTTTCCCACATTTTCCTGTCTTCTTCTGAGCCCTTCAAACTGTTCCAATCTCTGCCTGTTACCCAGTTCCAAAGTCGCTTCCACATTTTCGGGTATCTTTTCAGTAACACCCCACTCTACTGGTATCAATTTACTGTATTAGTCCATTTTCATGCTGCTGATAAAGACATACCCGAGACTGGGAAGAAAAAGAGGCTTAATTGGACTTACAGTCCCACATGGCTGGGGAGGCCTCAGAATCATGATGGAAGGCGAAAAGCACTTGTTACATGGCAGCAGCAAGAGAAAATGAGGAAGAAGGAAAAGCAGAAACCCCTGATAAACCCATCAGATCTCGTTAGACTTATTCACTATCACGGGAATAGCATGGGAAAGACTGACCCTCGTGATTCAATTACCTCCCCTGGGTTCCTCCCACAACTTGTGGGAATTCTGGGAGATACAATTCAAGTTGAGATCTGGGTGGGGACACAGCCAAATCATATCACTTGACCTGGTGAGATGTAATATTCATTATTCCCTGTTGTAATCCAGCACAGAAGTAATGCCTGATACACACACAGCAGACACTCAAAAATATTATTGAATAAACAAGTGAGTGAATAAATCTCTGTACTTATCATAATCATTCAGATGTTAAATTCTATTCCAGTTGCCTAAGTAGGAATGAATGTACAACTAACACTGGTAGAAACAGAGAAAGTCTGAATTATGCAGCATTAATCTAACAAGTACAGTGAACTACTGTATTATTGCTTGTTTGCTCGTGTTTACATTTTCTTCACAAAAATATAATTTTTGTTTTACAACTGTGTGGTAAATTAGGATATGGCTTATTCTGTGACCAGCTCATTCATCGTCTGTTCCAATGTCATTATGGTGTGACTTTCTGAAATGCAGAGAAAAGTTAAACTACGTTTCCCAGGTTCCTTTACTGTTAGAGTTCTAAATGAGACTTAGGTTCCTTCAATCAAATGCATTCACATGGGACCTGAAAAGGAACTGAGCTCCTAATAATTCCCTCATACAGTATATGGTAATTTCCCCTACCTGCAGACTCACTTTGCCCTACCCACAATCTATATGGTTCTAGGGGAGAGTTTTAGGAATCCATCTTTCTGGTCCCAATGGTCATAGAGCTGTTTGGTCTGGACCTGGAAGTGCAAGTGATGGCTCCCTAATTTGGCAGGAGCTTCCTGAAGTGGAAGAGGTGGCATGATTTCAGAAAGTTGGTGGCTACTTGGTGTTAATCCCTGATTCAGCTGGTAGTTTACTATTCTTAGTGGGAGCAGCAGCTTCCTTTACAACTCAGCTCTAGAGTGTGGCTTTGAGAGTTGTTTCTGGAAGACTGGCCTACAGTTTCTCCAGCCCATCTAATCATATTGTAAGCCATTTAATATCTTGCATTACATCCATTTCTTTTTTTTTTTTTTTTTTTTTTTGAGACGGAATTTTGCTCTTTTTGCCCAGGCTGGAGTGCAATGATGTGATCTCGGCTCACTGCAACCTCCACCTCCTGGGGTTCAAGTGATTCTCCTGCCTCAGCCTCCCAAGTAGCTGGGATTACAGGTGCCCACCACCATGCCCAGCTAATTTGTTGTATTTTTAGTAGAGATCGGGTTTCACTATGTTGGCCAGGCTGGTCTCGAACTCCTGACCTCAGGCGATCCACCCACCTTGGCCTCCTAAAGTGCTGAAATTACAGGCGTGAGCCACTGTGCCTGGCCACAATAAATCCATTTCTGTACAAAGGAGTAGTAATTTTTTTTCCCTCTGCCACTGAAACCTAACCCAAAGCAAGGGACTAGGAGGTCCTGTACAACTGACATGATTTATTACTATGTAGATTATTAGAATACATATGTAATTTAATATTTATGAAATTTCACATATTCTATTGTCAGGGACATCCAGCTTCAAACAAAAATATATGCTCTTGCAACATTCTACAAATTGATTTTTCAAAAAATCCTACCAAATTTAAATTCTATTGAAGTATTCTTTTATTGTTTTCTATTGCCATTAGGACTGTGGTTTGCATGCAACAGAATTATACTAGATTTAAGCAAAAGAAAAATGAATTTATATAAGGATACAGGTCATCTCATGAAACTCCAGGGCTAGGAAGTGGTAGAACCTCAGGAATAACCTGGAGCCAAGGATTACAGTGCTAAAGAGAACTTAGGAAGCCCTCTTGCCAGCTCTCACTCTTTCTCTCTGTGTATCTCCTTCATTCTTTCTCATTACTAACTGTAAGGAATATGGCTGTGCTTTGGTCAAAAATAGGCCAAGGTAAACATCCAGAGTGACTCAGCGAGTTTAGAGTGCAGGCGTATAACTCCACTTGTTATCACAGCCTTGTAGCCATAACATGGGAAGGCCATTCCTTGACTCTAAGCCACTATTGTCTGTAAAAGGTATAATTGCCCTGATAACACTGTACAGGCATGCTGGAGCCAAGAGAAAGAGAGTCAAAGCTGTCCATCTTTGCAGACAGACAGAGGGGAGCCAGGACACAGCTTGGCTTGCTTGTGCCCAGAGAGAGAAAGAGTTTAGCTGCTGACCCTGAAGGCAAGGGAGAGCCAGCCACGCAGCTGTGTGTGGGAGCCGCCGGACTAAGCAGCCAAGACAGGGCAGACAGGGCGGACAGTGTGAGAGAGCTGTTGATGAGAGCTGCTGCTGAATAAAATCATCTTTCACCTGCTTATGGCCCCCCTGGGTGTTCTTTCTGCTCATCCACCCACTCCCCTCATACCCCAGCATGACAATTGGCGTAGTTGTGAACTTGACACTAGTGTTCTCTGTATCCTAATCCACTGGCTTAAAAACAAAAAAAGCCTCTAGGCCAGACGTGGTGGCTCACACCTGTAATCCCAGCACTTTAGAAGGCTGAGGCAGGCAGATCACTTGAGCCCAGGAGTTAGAGACCAGCCTGGACAACATGGTGAGATCCCTGTCTCTACAAAAAATACAAAAATTAGCTGGGCGTGGTGGCATACACCTGTGGTCCCAGCTACTCAGGAGGCTGATGTGGGAAAATTGCTGGAGCCCAGGGGATCGAGGCTTCAGTGAGCTGTGATCATGCCACTGCACTCCAGCCTGGGTGACAGAGCAAGACCAAATCTCAAAAATAAATAAATAAACAAAAATAAAAGGATAGGCAGGTAGACTGAGGCAGGAATCTCCCAGACTCAATTCCAGAGTGTTGAGGAAAGTCCATGAGTAACCAGCTTCAGTCTGGTGCCTAGTTCAGCCAAGCTGCACAACTCTAAAGGGTGCCATTCATCTAAACCTCTAAAGGATGCCATTCTATGAAATAGTGCCCCTGGTGCATATTTTACAGAAGGGAATGTGAATGATGCCCCTTGGGCACCAATCAGCTGGAGTCTGGAGTCCGAGTTCCATACAGGAACTTGGCAATGGGTGCTGTGTTCCTGGAACCATATAGATTGTGGGTAGGGGAAGGTGGATTTGTAGATAAGGGAAATTACCATATACTGTACAAGGGAATTATTAGGAGCTCAGGAGACAAGTTCATGGATGTCTATTACAAGAATGGTATACTGATTTTAAATATATTAGACCAGGAAGAGACAAACTATGGCCCACAGGCCAGATCCAGTCTGCCCCCTGTTTTTGGAAACATGGTTTCATTAGAACACAACCATGCTTAGTTATTTGTATATTGTCAATGGCCTCATTTGTTCTAGAATGGCAGAGTTGAGCAGTTGCAACAGAGATTATACAGTTCACAAAGACTACAATATTTACTACCTGGTTCCTTACAGGAAAATGTTGATCCTTTGCCTAAATCCTTGATGCTCAAAAGGAGGTCCACAAGCCTGCAGTCTCAGCATCACCTCGGAGCTTCTCAGGCCTTCACCTGGAACTACTAAATCAGAACTTGCATTTAAATAAGATCCCCAGGTGATTCAGAGGCACATTAAAGTTTGAGAAGCACCATGTGAAACTCATCAGTGGGCGCAAGCAATACTATTGAAATGTTCATTCACAAACCCTTTTTAGCCTATGGGACACGATGCAATACCCCAGCATATTAGATTAGTGTGCCACTATCCCTGGATTTGATGTAGTGATTTTTTTTTCTGACTACGTCAAGGCAGAGTGTCATTACCATCAGCACAAATTCTTACCAAACATCTGCCTGGACAAAAGGATATCTGGCTACAATTTGTTAGGTACCTACTTATTCATTCAATTATAACAGATATTTATTGAGGGCATACTCTGTGCCAGGCATTGGACCACAATAATGAACAAATTGGCACAATTCCAGCCTTCACGTTGTTGTGGAGCTTTCATAAATCATCTTATCTATTTCTTCCTAAAAGCTTTTAGGTGGATATATTAATCTCCATGAGGAAACTGAGGTGCAGAGAGGCTAAATGACTTGCTCAAAGTCATACAGCCGGTGAGTGGCGGAGGTGAAAATTGAACATAAGACGTAAGTCTTTCTGACACCACAGTTTATGCTTTCTCCTATGCAGCAGTTTCATGCGTTCTCCTATTGCAGTGCCAAAGAGAACTTAAGCGTGATTCTAGGAGATTGTAATCTGAAAGAGATCTACATCCAGAGAACCAGTGTTTTCTAGATAAGAAATGGTCTCCCACTTGCCAGATATAGCCAAGATGATACTGCGTGATTGGGGCAGGTTGAAAACTGGAGAAGCCCAGCTCCTTTCCCAAGACCTTCTCTTCAGAAGCCACACACCTGCTACCTTTATCTGTGAGAGAGACAGATGCCTCTGATTCAGTTACTCCTTCCAGACACTTGGAATGAGAGATGCACCTGAGGCCCTGGGTAGGACAGGAAATGCACTCTCTTAGGGAGAAAAGGGGTTGGGGTTAGTGCTTCTTCCTCCAAGAAACTCAGAGTGAATTCCATTCACTGGGGTCACCTTACCTTTCTAGCTCTCCTTCCCACCTGTTCTACACACCCCTTCAACTTACCCAGCCCTCGTTCCTTGTCTTGCTTCTTAATCATTCCATTGTACTTTCTTGAACGTTCGTTCTGAGACCTACAAGTATACCTCTCCTAGATAGTTATGTCCTCAAACTGGAGAAGAGAAATGAAGCAGGCAGAGGGAGGTGGGGAGAGGGATGGAGAGACGAGGGCACAAGTGAATGATGGAGAAAGATATTGGGCTGGACCCAGGTAGTGAGGAAGGAGGAAGAGGTTGAAGACATGGCTGGTTGAGGGAAGAAGGAAGAGCAGGAATGACAGGCATGGAGCAGGATGCTCTCTGATGGAGCATGAGGAAAAGGATGGCACTGAGAAGCTAGCAGCGATGGGCCAAAAACAACAGCAACATCATCATTCCCATCCCCATCTCTATCTCTATAATAGTGACCATATGAAGTAAGTACTGTAACTACCTCCATTTTATAGTTAAGGCAACTGAAAAATAGAAGGATTACGTAAATTGTTTCTGATCACATGACTGTAATGACAGAGTCAAGATGAAGACAGAGGCAGGCTGGCTTCAAAATCCATGCTCTTATCTACCATCCTGTCCTGTCTCGCAAAGGCACAATGTTGAAAACAATAGGACATATTTCCCTTTAGATATCCGTGGCCCAGAATTGACCTGTTTGTGTTCATTTCAAGCAAGACATTTTTTTTATTTTTTATTTTTTTGAAACAGAATCTCACTCGTTTGCCCAGGCTGGAGTGCAGTGGTGCCATCTTGGCTCACTGCAACCTCTGCCTCCCAGGTTCAAGCGATTCCCCTGCTCACCATTACACCCGGCTAATTTTTGTACTTTAGTAGAGTTGTGGTTTCACCATGTTGGCCAGGTTGGTCTTGAACTCCTGACCTCTAGTGATCTGCCTGCCTCAGCCTCCCAAAGTACTGGGATTACAGGTGTGAGCGACTGTGCCCAGCTGCATTTTATTAATAAGCAGAAATGGATTAATAATTATCCCAGTTCATCTATACCCCTTAAAAGCACCTAACATAATTAAACAATTTTAAAAAGGCAAACTGTCAGAATTAGTATATAAATCTAACAAATTATTGGATTTTTTTTCCCTAGCTGATTTCTGGTTTGAACTGGGGACAAATTTATTCTCACTTTGTCACAACCTTTATGTGTCCTGATTTTAGCACCTGTAAATAGTACTCAACCTATGGGTAGTACAGGGTTTCTTGGGAGGTAATGATTTATCAGTTAAAATGTAAGAAGAACTTTAAACAATTCAGCCCATTTAGCAGGCATTCGGTTAGCAGTTGTGGTGTGTTGGGAGCAAGGGGGACAAATAACAGGGCATCAGCTTTGAACTATTCAAAGTGAGCCAGTCAGACCTGGAGTTAGGAAGGCTCCAGGACAGTATGACAGAGGCTGGCGAGGAGCTGGAGCAAAGGGAGTATAGCGGAGGTAGCAAGAGCTGTGCCTGGGGCTTGAGAGAAGGCTTTGCTGAAGCTGCATAAGACCTCTGTCTTAGAGTTCATCTAAACAGACTGAGATAACGCGATAAGCACAAGTACCTTACTTGAGGGTGATTCCAAGAAATATGGTGAGGGAGTAGGAAAGTGAGATAGAAAAGGGAAGAAAGCCATTAACGAGAGGGTTACAGCTGGGAGCAACTGGGGCTCCATCCTGTTGGGTACCCTCTAAGGGAATGGGTAGAAGCACACGTCGGAATTGTCCTACCAAGGAGTAAGGAAGCTGGGGCATTTTCCACCAACTCCCACCCCACATTGATTATGAACTGCTCCCGAGCGTGCTGATTCTCTAGTACCTCAGCCTCCCTCTCACATAAGCCAAGACTCCTCCTGCAGCCAGATAAAGCCTTCAAGCCAAGAGATGCAGGTGTTAGAGGTGTATGGCATCCACTGTTCTCAGGGGCTGCAGGTGCCCTCTGGGCTGGGCCAAGGGCAACGCCTCCATTTTGGCAGCAATGTATGAGGGTTCCAGTTTCTCCAAATCTTCAAATCTTGCTATTGCTAGACTTTTAAATCTTAGCCAATTTGATGGTATAAATTAGCATATTTCACTGTTGTTTTAATTTGCATTGTAATTTTAAAGTTTATTAATCTTTTATTTTGTAGTTAGAAGATATGGAATCTTGTTTAAGAAATCTTACTCTATCCTGAGGTAAAAAAATTCTCCTATATTTTCTTCTAAATGATTTATACAGGTTTTTCTTCACATTCAAGTCCTTGACATGGAGTTAATTTTTTGGGTTTTTTTTGAGACAGTCTTGCTCTGTCGCCCAGGCTGGAGTGCAGTGGCGCAATCTCAGCTCACTGCAGCCTCCACCTCCCGGGTTCCAGTGATTCTCCTGCCTCAGCCTCTTGGATAGCTGGGATTATAGGCACACGTCACCATGCCTGGCTAATTTTTGTATTTTTAGTAGAGATGGGGTTTCACCATGTTGGTCAGGCTGGTCTTGAACTCCTGACCTCAGGTGATCTGCCTGCCTCGGCCTCCCAAAGTGCTGGGATTGCAGGCATGAGCCATGGTGCCTGACTGGAGTTGATTTTTTATAAATGCTATGAGATAGGGATCAATATGGGTAACTGATTGCCCAAAAATCATTTATTGAATAACTCAACATTTCCCCCACTGATTCATAAGGCTACCTTATAATATATCAAGTTTCCATTTAGATGTATGTCTGTTTCAGGGCTTTTTAATTCTATTTTTTGGTGGACATCTAGGTCCTTATCTTACTAGACTTCTTGGCATTGGATCCTGTTGACCCTCTCCTAAACATTGTACTCTCCTGACTTCAACAATGGTTCTTGTCTTTCCTCCTTTCTCTGACTGCCTTGTAAATGTTGGTTTTCCTCAGGGGCCATTCTCTCTACATAGCTTTTCTCACTCTACACCACAGGGAGAAATATTTTTTGCCTAAAAGCGAACTCAAGGAAAACAGAAATGTTTACTGGGTGCAGCTGTTTAATTATGCTTTTAATTTCAGAATAGTTTCAAATGTAAACAAAAGTTGTGAAGATAGTGCAGAGAATTCTCACGTACCCCTCACTCAGTTTCCCCTATTGTTAACATCCTATATTACCATGGGACATATATCACAACTAAGAAATCAACATTGATATGTGACTATAAATTAAACACTTTATTAGCATTTCACCAGTTTTCCCCCAAAAGTCCATTTGCTGTTTGAGGATCCTCTTCAGGACACCACATTACATTCTGTCATCATGTCTCCCTAGCTTCTTCTGGTCTGTGATAGTTTCTCATACTTTGTTGTCCTTGATGACTTTGACAGTTTTGAGAAGCACTGGCCAGGGTTTGTTTGTTTTTGCAAATGTCCCTCAATTTGTATTTGTCCAGTGTTTTTCTCATGGTTAGACTGGGGTCATAGGTTTTGGAAAAAATCACAGAGGTGAAATACCATTCTCATCCCATCATATTGTTACTGAACCAGGCTTCTTCTTCCTGTCATGCAGTATGTCAATCACTGAGATATGTGTTTTGCAGCAGAGGAAGAGTTTATTCATGAGGCAGCCAAACAAGGATATGGGAAAACAGGTCTCAAATCTGCCTCCCTGAAGATGGAATTTTAGGGATATTTATAGAATAGAAGAGCAAGATGGTCCAAAGCATGGGGAAAGGTGATCGTGGTAAGGAAAACTGAGGTAATTGGTCATCTGTGCAAGCATAACAGACTTCATGGCTCTTCATAGAATATATGTTCAGAAAATTACAGCATTAGCATGATCTGAGGATGGAGTTTTTGGCCCTCTGACATCAAAAGGTGACCCATCAGATGCTCACAGAGGCCCAATTGAAAGGTTGGTGGTCTCAGCTGGCTTGAACTGGACAAGAACTGACTCTCTAAGTTCCTGAAAAACAACTTAAGCAACCATTACCATGGTGATCTATACATCAGAGATGTTATCTACAAGAAAGCTAGTGGAAATTTAGTTATATATTACTTGGCAATGTGACTTTTAGCTATATAGGTTTTAAAATCAACTAAAAGCAAATTAATAAAGACAAGTAAGGTAAGTTAAATTTGGTGGGCCTAATTGGGTTTATCCTCAGTTTCAATATCAAGGGCACATTGCCATTAATGTGAGGTATTAGTCTTCTCTCACACTGCTATGAAGAAATACCAGAGACTGGGTAATTTATAAAGAAATGAGGTTTAATTGGCTGATGGTTCTGCAGACTGTATAGGAAGCATGGCACCTTCTGGAGAGGCCTCAGGAAACTTATAATCATGGTGGAAGGTGAAGGTGAAGCAAGGCATCTCACATGGCCAGACCAAGAGGAAGAGAGAGAGGGGGAAGGTGCTACACACTTTTAAACAACCAGATCTCATGAGATCTCACTCACTATCATGAGAACAGCAATCAGGGGGATGGTGTTAAGCCAACCATGAGAAACACTCTCATGATTCAATTACCTTCCACCAGGCCCCACCTCCAACATTGGGGATTACAATTTGACATGAGAGTTGGACAGGAACACAGATCCAAACCATATCATTCTACCCCCAGCCCCTCCCAAATCTCATGTCATTTTCACATTTCAAAGTACAACAATGCGTTCCCAACAGTCCCCCAAAATTTTAACTTATTCTAGCATTAACCCAAAAGTCCAAAGTCCAAAGTCTCATCTGAAACGGGAAGTCCCTTCCACCTATGAGTCCGTAAAATCAAAAACAAGTTAGTTACTTCCAGAGACAGTGGGGGTATAGCTGTTGTGTAAATCAAGCTTGTCCAACTCATGGCCCATGGGCCACACACAGCCCAGGACAGCTTTGGACGTGGCTCAACACAAGTTTCTTAAAACACTATGAGATATGTTTTGCAATTTTTTTTTTTAGCTTATCAGCTCTCGTTAGTGTTAGTGTATTTTATATGTGGACCAAGACTATTCTTCTTCCACTGTGGCTCAGGGAAGCCAAAAGATTGAACACCCCTGGGGTAAATACTCCTATTTCAAAAAGGAGAAATCAGCCAAAAGAAAGGGGCTACAGGCACCATGCAAGTCCAAAACCCAGCAGGGCAACCATTAAATCTTAAAGCTCCAAAATAATCTCCTTTGAATTCATGTCTCACATCCAGGGCACTCTGATGCAAGGGAAGGGGCTCCCAAGGCCTTGGGAAGTTCTGCTCCTGTGGCTTTGCTGGTTCAGCCCCCAGAACAACTGCTCTCAGGGGCTGGCATTGAGTGCCTATGGCTTTCCAGGCACAGGGTGCAAGCTGCCAGTGGATCTTCCATTCCAGGGTCTGGAGGATGATAACCTTCTTCTCACAGCTCCACTAGGCAGTGCCTCAGTGGGGACTCTGTGTGTGGGGTCCAACCTCATATTTTCCCTCTGCATCACCCTAGAAGAGGTTCATCATGAGGGCTCCACTCCTGCAGCAGGCTTCTGCCTGGACATACAGGGTTTTCCATACATCCTCTGAAATCTAGGCGGAGGCTCCCAAGCCTCAACTTGTGTACTCTGTGCACCTGTAGGCTTAACACCATGTGCAAACTGTCAAGGCTTATTACTTGCACTCTCTGAAGCAGTGGCCCAAGCTGTACTTGGGCCCTTTTTAGCCACAGCTGGAGTTAGAGTGGCTGGGACACAGGCAGCAGTGTCCCAAGGCTGTCCTGTGCCTGGCCCACAAACCATTTTGTCCTCCTAGACCTCCAGGCCTGTGATGGGAGGGGATGCCTTGAAGGTCTCTGAAATGCCTTTGAAGCTCTTCCCCCATTGTCTTGGATATTATCACTTTGCTCCTCTTTACTTATGAAAATTTCTGCAGCCTGCTTGAATTCCTTTCCTGAAAATGGGCCTTTCTTTTCTACCACGTGGCCAGGCTGCAAATTTTCCAAATTTTAATGCTCTGCTTCCCCTTTAAATATAAGTTTTAGTTTCAGGTCATTTCTTTTTTCATACATATGAGCTATAGGTTGTTAGAAGCAGCCAGGCCACGTCTCGAACACTTTTCTGCTTAGAACTTTCTTCCACCAGATACCCTAAATCATCTCTTTCAAGTTCAAAATTCCATAGATCCCTAGGGCAGGGGCACAATCCAACCAAGCTCTTTGCTAAAGCATAGCAAAAGTGACCTTTGCTCCAGTTCACAATAAGTTCCATATTTCCATCTGAGACCTCCTCAGCCTGTCCAATATCTGTCCATGTCACTATCAGCATTTTGGTCACAACTATTCAACAAGTCTCTAGAACGTTCCAAATTTTCCCTCATCATCTTTTCTTCTTCTGAGCCCTCCACACTCTTCCAACCTCTGCCCGTTACCCAATTCCAAAGTTGCTTCCACATTTTCAGGTGTCTTTATAGCAATGCCCCACTCCTCAATACCAACTTTCTGTATTAGTCTATTCTTGCACAGCTATAAAGAAATACCTGAGACTGGGTAATTTATAAAGAAAAGAGGTTTAATTGGCTCAGTGTTCTGCAGGCTGTACAGGAAGCATAGCAGCTTCTTGGGAGACCTCAGAAAGCTTCCAATTATGGTGGAAGGTGAAGGGAGAGCAGGCATGTCACATGGTGAAAGCAGGAGCAAGAAAGAGAGGGGAAGGAGGTGCCACACACTTTTAAATGACCAGGTGTCACAAGAACTCACTCACTATGGTGAGGACAGCACAAAAATGATGGTGCCAAACCACTCACAAGAAGTTCACCCCCATCATATAATCACCTCCCACCAGGCACCATCTCCAACATTGGGGATTACAATTCAACATGAGATTTGGGCCGGGACACAGATCCAAACCATATCACATGACCTGTCAGTGATGACGTTAACCTTGATAACCAAGCTGAGTTAGTATTTGACAGGTTTCCTTACTATATAGTTGTCCTCCACTGCTCCTTTCTTGTTGCATTTAAAAATTTTTAAATGGAATAAAAAATGAAATGGAAAACTAAATGAAGTTTATTAAATACCATGGGGGGGTGTGCAGGTGCAGTGGCTCATGCCTGTAATCCCAGCACTTTGGGACACCAAGGCAGGTGGATCACTCGAGCTCAGGAGTTTAATCCCAGCCTGGGCAACATGGCAAAACCCTGTCTCTATAAAAACAAAAATTAACTAGGTGCAGTGGCAGGTGCCTGTAGTCCCAGATACTTGGGAGGCTGAGGTGAAAGGATCACTTGAGCCTGGGAGGCAGAGGTTGCAGTGAGCCAAGATCATGCCACTGCACTCCAGCCTGGGTGATAGGAGTGAAACCCTATACCCCCCACCCCCGCCAAAAAAAAAATACCATGGGAAGAAATTATATTATTGGAACGTAGGTTATTCACTATTCACCAGAAGTTTGTCATAGAGAAATTGGCATTACTTTTTATCCATTAATATTTTAGAGTCTGGGTATATTTGGCCTTATCACTTCCCTTGGTTTTAACTACCATCTATAAGTTGATGACTCACAAATCTTCCCAGGTCCTGATCACTCCCTGCATCTGAAACCACCCTTGCAGAATTATAAGTAATGAGAGATAAATCTTTTTTTTTTTTTTTTTTTTTTTTTGAGACAGGGTCTTGTTCTGTTACCCAGGTTGGAGTGCAGTGGTGCAATCTTGGTTCGCTATGACCTCTGCCCACCGTGTTCAAGCAATTCTCCTGCCTCAGTGTCCTGAGTAGATGGGATTACAGTTGCACGCCACCGTGCTCAGCTAATTTTTGTATTTTTTTTTAAGTAGAGACAGCGTTTCACCATGTTGGCCAGGCTCATCTCAAACTCCTGACCTCAAGTGATCCGCCTGCCTCAGCTTCCCAAAGTGCTGGGATTATAGGCATGAACTACCATGTCAGGCCAGTAATGAGAGAGAAATCTAACATGACTGATTGCATCTTGCTTCTAATCTCACAGGCTAAATTGTTTTTTGCTTATTCTGGTATAGAGGCCAAGATAACTGTGAAAGGAATTTAGTTTATAGCTAAACTTTGAGGTAAGGAAAACTGACCCCCTTCCATGTTTGGAGATTGAAGATGCTTTCATAAAACAAGATTAGAATCATGGTAGGGACTTGAACTTTGCTATAGAATAGGCATAAACAATAACCTGTCATTGTTTAGCTTTTTTTTCTTTTTTGAGATGGAATTTTGCTCTTGTTGTCCAGGCTGTAGTCCTGTGGCACAGTCTCGGCTCACTGCAACCTCCGCCTCCCTGGTTCAAGAGATTCTCCTGCCTCAGCCTCCCAAGTAGCTGGGATTATAGGTATGCACCACCACACCCGGCTAATTTTATGTTTTTAGTAGAGATGGAGTTTTACCATGTTGGCTAGGCTGGTCTCAAACTCCTGACCTCAGGTGATCCACCCACCTCAGCCTCCCGAAGTGCTGGGATTACAAGTGTGAGCCACTGTACGCAGCCAAGCTTGCTTTTCTATAAGTTGCTTTTGCTGTCCCAGAGTCATGTAACTGGGGTCACAAGATTTGTAACTTTCCCAACTACTCAAATGAATTAACATCACTATTGTAAAACCTAAAGAACTAGTCTTTGAGATATTTTTCAGATTTAGCATTTTGGCAACACAAGAGATGCTACCTGGTCCTTAGATGCCCCCCTCCCTGGAACTGATTAGACTGTGCAAAGACAATTTAAACACTCTTGTGATTTTATCCCCAGCCAGTCGATAGTTTCAGTTCCCTAGACCCCTGTCTGCCAAAATGCCCTTAAAACCCTAGCCTCCAAATTGTTGGGGACATGAATTTGAGAAATGCCTCCTGTCCTGCTTGGCTGGTCCTGTGATATTAAACTCTTTCTTTTCAGCATTATCTGCTGTTCTCAGTGCAGCAGGCAAGAGCCCATCAGGCTGTGACAGGTTGGCTACTTAATGTATTCAAACTCCTATAAAATATTTCCCCTGTGATGTTTCAGAGACACTTCAAATTCAATGTACCCCAAGCTGAACTTTTTGTGTCCCCTCCATCAATCCCTGCATGACCCACATCTTCTCCTCCAGTGTTCTCTAGCTAAGTGAATCAAACCAAATCTATCCATTTACCTGAGCCAAAAACCCACCCTCCACCTTAAAACCTGAGTGATCTTTCTAAAACATAAAGTCTGTCTATATCACCACTGCCATGTCTATAATATTAAATCCTCTCTCAAGACTTCTATTTCCCTCTTTGGTTTCAACTTTTACCATTCCCAGACTTGTTCTCTACCCTCATGAGCGCCAAATGACCTTTGGTTCATTGAGCATACCCTGTGGTTTATGCCTCTGTATCTTTGTTCAGGCTGTTACCTTGTCTGGAAGAGTTCCCTCTTCCACCTCTGTCTGCCCACTATCTTCTTATCCTTCAAGATTCAGCCCAGCATTTTATCTTTGTAAACTTCAAAACATCTAGCCCCATTCAGTCTTCCTCACTAGATTGTAAGTTCCTGAGGGTAGGGACCATATACGGTTCATCTGTTTGTTTGTTTGCTTGTTTGTTTGTTTGTTTTTGAGATGGAGTCTCGCCCTGTCACCTAAGCTAGAGTGCAATGGCATGATCTCGGCTCACTGCAACCTCCGCCTCCTGGGTTCAAGTGATTCTCCTGCCCCAGCCTCCTGAGTAGCTGGGACTACAGGCATGAGCCACCATGCCTGGTTAATTTTTGGATTTTTGGTAGAGACGGGGTTTCACTATGTTGGCCAGGCTGGTCTCAAACTCCTGACCTCAGGTGATCCACCACCTCGGCCTCCCAAAGTGCATAAGCCACTGCACCCGGCCTATGGTTCATCTTTGTAGCCCGCCATCCCCACCCACCCTGCTCAATATAGTACCTGCCAGTCAGACTGAAGTTGCAGTCACTCAGAAAATGTTTGGGACCAAGCTGATTTCCACTGTGCTCCTCTGACACTTAAAGCGGTTATTACATTTTATTATTATTATTAATCAAAATGCCTGGCACCTCACCAAGGAAGTGAGCTCCAGGAAGACAGAGTCTTGAGTCTTATTAATGCTACAGGAGCAGTGTTTGGAACACAATAGGTGCTTAGTAAGTATTTCTTGGATGAATGATCAGAGCAGGAACTGTTAAAATTGAATTGCTTTTTTCATGACTCTTCAACCAAACATTGGCCAAACCATCCTGAGGGAAGCTTGGTCTCCTTTGTCAATCTACTTAAGAACAAAAGAAATACATAGCTGAAAATGATGTAAAAATGGCTAAATTGGTAATGTGAGCATCACTAGGTGAAAAGTTTCAAAGCTAGGTTATTTCTCATAAATGGAACATTACAAAATAGGCATCAATTGGCCGGGTGCGGTGGCTCACGCCTGTAATCCCAGCACTTTGGGAGGCCGAGGCGGGTGGATCACGAGGTCAGAGGTTCGAGACCAGCCTGGCCAACATGGTGAAACCCCGTCTCTACTAAAAATACAAAAATTAGCTGGGTGTGGTGGCAGGTGCCTGTAATCCCAGCTACTCAGGAGGCTGAGGCAGGAGAATTGCTTGAACCCGGGAGGCGGAGGTTGCAGTGAGCCGAGATCGCGCCACTGCACTCCAGCCTGGGTGACAGAGCAAGACTCGGTTTCAAAAAAAAAAAAAAAAAAAAAAAAGGCGTCAATTTTCCTTAGCCAGGTACAGTAATATGCAATTAAATAGTTTTAATCTCATGCCTAAAGCATTGCTGTTTAGAAAAGTAAGACAGGTAACTGTAAAGTTTCAAAATCCAGCAAGTAAAATCAGGAACACTCCCAGAATTGAGTCTAGAGGAGACTGAGAGTCAGAAGAGAGTCTGGCAATTAGGAGAAAGAGGAAGCAGTAGTTTGACATTGGAAGGTGCCTGGCATGTAAGAGGAGAATCTGGCAAGGGAGGGACAGGTGACTAATCAATTACCTTACCACAGATTCAGTCTGCCATTGTCTGGGCTTTGGAAATAAGTTGATGAGGTTTGGATTTAATAAACATTAAAATTCTAAGAACACTTAAGAACTGCCCAGGGAGGCTGTGGAGCGATCATCATATGAGTAGATTTCTAAGGCTAGACCAGACACCCATCTATTATGGATGGTTTGAGACTACCACATCCATCCTGCTACCACAGAGAGAAGTTAATGACACTGCAGATCTTCATTCCAAACTTCTGAAAGGTGAAGAGAGGTTAAATGGTGCTAACTTTCATTCTGCTGTTTCATCACAGATTCCTTGCTATTAATTCAGATACAATTGACAAGCATTTTCTCTAAACAAGAGATTTAATTGTTGGTCTTTTCATAAACATTGCTATCCAATTTTTATACACCTTTATACATATATATATATATATATATATATATATATATTCCAACATTTACATACCCCTATACACAGTAAAATTTCACTTGATACGTTTGCTTGGATTTTGCAATACTTTGAATGGGGTCAGGTTAAAGTTAAACTTTGCTTAGCAAACCCCTCCCATTGTAGATTAATATTCATATTTTGAACAAAATTTGAGAGTACATAAGATGACAAGTTTCCTTGAAGATTTAAAAAAACTGGAAGCCAAAGTGATGGTTACCCTCTGCAACAGCAATTTTAGGAGAGATTGTTCCAAGGTTTATCTTCCCACTAGACTATGGACTTCCACGAGGGCAAGGGCCTTGGTTTGTTTGCTGGATATTCCCACCATTCAGCCTAGGACTTGGCACATAAAGGGTACACAGTGAATTTTCTGATAAAATTAATCAATCAAAGAAAACATGCTGAGATTTGGGAGCCCTGCCTTAGGACATAGTGAGAAATATATTAGGGGGAGTTTTACTTAGTTTGTACCCAGTTACACCAATTATTGAGAAATGTGTGATCTAGGACAAGTCATTCAACCTCCTAGAGCCTTAGTTTTCTCATCTGTAAAGTGAAGCTAGTGATAATACATATCGTATAGAGTTATTGCAAGGATTTAGTGAGATAATGTATGGTCCTACCTGATACCAAGTATCACTGTTAAGACGGGGTTTCTCAACCTCATCCCTGTTGACATTTTCAGCTGGATAGTTCGTTGCTGTGGGGTACTGTCCTGTGCATTGTGGTTTAGCAGCATCTCTGGCCCCTACCCACTAGATGCCAGTAGCCCCCCAACAACCCAGTTGTGATAGTCAAAAATGTCTCCAGATATTGCCAAATGTGCCCTGGAAGGTAAAATTGCCTCTTGTTGGGAACCACTGCTATAAAGTTAGGGTAATTAATTTGGTACGAGGATAGACAAATAGATCCATGGAACAGAAGAGAGAGACTAAAAACATACCCATGCATATAGGGAATGTGATCCATGATAAAGATGGAGTTACATCTCAGTGGAGAAGGGATAGGCTCTTTACTAAATGGTGCTGGAGCAACTGATTGAAAAAAATATAATTCTATCCCACATTATTCATATAAACTTTTAGAAGAAAATGTGGGAAATAACTTTATTGTTTCAGAGTAGGAAGGATTTCTTAAACAGGACACAAAAAGCACAAAACATGAAAGAAAAGGTTGATACATTTTACATTTAAAACTACATATACCAATGGCATCATAGACAAAGTCAAAAGCTAAGTGGTGAATTGGAAGAAATGATTTGTGACCCAGATATTCAACAAAAGGTATCTATTAAGAATGTAATGAAGTACCAGTTAATACCTAAACACCAACTACTGTAACAAATTACCAAAACTGGGTAGCCTAAAACCACAGAAATTTATCCTATCTCAGTTCTGGAGTCCACCAGTCCAAAATCAAGGTGTTAGCAGAGCTGGTTTCTTCTGGAGGCTCTAAGGGAGAATCATGCTGTGCTTCTCCCCTAGCTCCTGGTGGTTGCCACCAATCTTCGGCCTTTCTTGGCTTGTAGCTGCATCACCTCAACCTCTGCCTCTGTCTTCACATAGCCTTCTTTCCTGTGTTTGTCTGTGCTTTCAAATGGGCTTCTTAGAAGGATACTAGTCATATTTAGTGCCCACCCTAATCTAATATGACCTCATCTTCACTTGATTCCATCTGCAAAGACCCTATTTCCAAATAAGATCACATTCTGAAGTTCCTGTGGACCTGGATTTTGAGGGATATTCAATCCTGTAGAGTCTGCCCTTCAGCCCCTCAAATTCACATATGTCTCATGTACAAAATACATTCATCCCATCTCAACATATCCAGAAGTCTTAACTAATTCCAGCACCAACTGTTTTTTTCCCTTTTTTTTTTAACAATCTTTCTCTTTCCTTCTTCTTTCTTTCTTTTTTCTTTCTCTCTCTCTTTCTGTCTTCTTTCTTTCCTTCCTTCTCTCTTTCTTTTTCTTCCTTTCCTTTCTCTCTCTCTCCTTCCCTTCCTCCCTCCCTCCTTCTTTCTTCCTTCCTCCCTCCCTCCCTCCCTCCCTCCCTCCTTTATTCAACAAAAGATATCTATTAAGAATGTAATGAAGTAAGGATTAATACCTAAACACCAACTACTCCCTCCCACCTTTCCTTCCTCTCTCCCTCTGTCTCTCTCTCTCTCTCTTTCTTTCACAGACAGGGTCCCACTCTGTCACCCAGGCTGGAGTGCAGTGGCATGATCATATCTCAAACTCCTGGGCTCAAGTGATCCTCCTGTCTCAGCCTTCTGAGCAGCTGGGACTACAGGCACATGCCACTATGCCCAGCTAATTCTTAAATTTTTATTAAAAAATTAAAACAGTGGCTCATGCCTGTAATCCCAGCACTTTGGGAGGCTGAGGCAGGAAGATCACTGAGCCCAGGAGTTTGAGACCAGCCTGGGCAACATAGAGAGACCCCATGTCCATAAAAATAAATAAATAAACAAATAAATAAATAAATTAGCTGGGCATGGTGGCATGCACCTGCGGTCCCAGCTACTCAGGAGGCTGAGGCAGGAGAATCATTTGAGCCCAGGAGGTCGAGGCTGTAGTGAACTCTTTCTCAGACTTCCTTTCAATCTCATTTCTTTCAAGTCACTAACTATTCATTAACCATTGTCCTTGAATTAATATAAATACATGCCTCTGGCTAGCTCTTCTTCCAGGCAAAGTGAACAGCCAGGTGCATTGCTCAAAGTTATGTACATTGGGAAGATTTCCTGTTCATTTAGAGCCACCATTGAGTGGGGCTGTGATGCTGTGACCATTCCCTTTCAGGTGGTATCACCACATTGCACAGACTCATCAGAAAATCAGGCCTGGATTTTTTCTTCCTCATGTAACTGAGTTGAAGGACAGGTGTTAATGGAGTAGGAGTAGGTGCTGTAGGAGTCTGAGTCACTTGCTCATGCAACTCACATGTGTCTTCAGGACCAGCTCAAGGGTAATCTCACACATGTGATATATGAGATATAAATGTAACATATTTGTATATACATATCTTTTTCTCTTACACTTGAGGATAGAATGCTGCTATACCTGTCAAATTTATGGCTTGAAGGATCAGAGAATAGTTTATCATGGGCAACTCAAGTCACATGATATTATTTAGTCTCTATAGAAGCTGTTTTTCATAAAAAGAATGCTTGTCTACAGAAGAAAACATAATTTTGTTCCAAAATACTGAGAGTTTAAACTATGATTATCCTATTATGACGTGGCAGAGGCTTTATTTTATCTCTGTCTGCTACAGACACTTTGAGCGCCACTGTATTCAGCTTGCATGGAAATCCAGATGTTTCCTTTCCTTGATTTGTGCCCCATTTGAAACTGGAAGCCTAATCAGGCATGGTGGCATGCACCTATAGTCTCAGCTACTTGGGAGGCTGAGGCAGGAGGATCTCTTGAGGCCAGGAGTTCAAGGCTGTAGTGTGCTATGATCACACCGGTGAATAGCCACTGCACTCTAGCCTGGGCAACATAGCGAGACCCTATTTCTAAAAAAACAACAAAAAATTAAAAAAATCTGGCAGCCTTGGCCAGACACGGCGGCTCACGCCTGTAATCCCAGCACACTGGAAAGCCGAGGTGGGCAGATCACTTGAAGTCAGGAGTTCGAGACCAGCCTGGCCAACATGGTGAAATCCTGTCTCTAATAAAAATACAAAAATAAGGTGGGCATGGTGGCAGGCACTTGTAATCCCAGCTACTTGGAAGGCTGAGGCAGGAGAATTGCTTGAACCTGGGAGGTGGAAGTTGCAGTGAGCTGAGATCATGCCACCGCACATCAGCCTGGGTGACAGAGCGAGGCTGCAACTGAAAAAAAAAAAAAAAATCTGGCAGCCTTATGGGTTATTTCGTGAAGGAAACAGGCCCAAATGTGGTATAGTCAGCCTCTTTCTCCAGCCCTCTACCTCCCACCATTTTTGCTTAACAGGCTCGTGAACAAAGTGGTCCTGCTTTCAAAATCTAAAGAGATCCACTAGGCACTGAACCTTTTTCTTAGGGGTAGGAAGTACAAGCTGCAACTTGTCCTTCACCTTGAAGAATATATCTTGCCATCCCTCAGACCATTAGACCCCTGAAAACTTCACTGACGTAAGTCTTTGTCTTTTTTTTTTTTCCAAGGCAGAAGAATTTTTCTTAGTACAGAACAAAATGGAGTCTCCCATGTCTACTTCTTTCCACACAGACACAGTAACAATCCGATCTCTCTTTCTTTTCCCCACATTTCCCCCTTTTCTATTCGACAAAACCACCATCGTCATCATGGCCCGTTCTCAATGAGCTGTTGGATACACCTCCCAGATGGCGTGGCGGCCGGGCAGAGGGGCTCCTCACTTCCCAGACGGGGCGGCCGGGCAGAGGCACCCCCCACCTCCTGGACGGGGCAGCTGCTGGGCGGGGGCTGCCCCCCACCTCCCTCCCGGACAGGGCGGCTGGCCGGGCAGGGTCTGCCCCCCACCTCCTGAACGGGGCGGCTGCCGGGCGGAGACGCTCCTCACTTCCCAGACGGGGCGGCCGCCGGGCGGAGGGGCTCCTCACTTCTCAGACGGGGCGGCCGCCGGGCGGAGGGGCTCCTCACTTCTCAGATGGGGCGGCCGGGCAAAGACGCTCCTCACCTCCCAGACGGGGTGGCGGTCGGGCAGAGACGCTCCTCACTTCCCAGACGGGGTAGCGGCCGGGCAGAGGCTGCAATCTCAGCACTTTGGGAGGCCAAGGCAGGCGGCTGGGAGGTGGAGGTTGTAGCGAGCCGAGATCACGCCACTGCACTCCAGCCTGGGCAACATTGAGCACTGAGTGAGCGAGACGCCGTCTGCAATCCCGGCACCTCAGGAGGGCGAGGCTGGCAGATCACTCGCGGTCAGGAGCTGGAGACCAGCCCGGCCAACACGGCGAAACCCCGTCTCCACCAAAAAAATACGAAAACCAGTCAGGCGTGGCGGCGCGCGTCTGCAATCCCAGGCACTCCGCAGGCTGAGGCAGGAGAATCAGGCAGGGAGGTTGCAGTGAGCCGAGATGGCGGCAGTACAGTCCAGCCTCAGCTGGGCATCAGAGGGAGACCGCGGAAAGGGGAGATGAGGGAGAGGGAGACCGTAGAAAGGAAAGAGGGAGGTAGAGGTAGAGGTAGAGGTAGAGGTAGAGGTAGAGGTCTTAATCTGTTTAGCTACTGTAACAAAATATCATACCATAGAATGGGTACCTTATACGAAGATACTAGATATTCCTTATATAAAGAAGTAAATACAGATATTTACTTCTCACAGTTCTAGAGGCTAAGAAGTCCAAAATCAAGGCATTGGCAGATTTGGTGTTTGGTAGGGGCTTGGTTCCTGGTTCATAAATAGTATCTTTAAGCTGTATCCCCATCCCCATATGATGGAAAGAGCTAGCTAGCTCTCTGGGGCCTCTTTTATAAAGGCACTGATCCCATTCGTGAGGGCAGAGCCCTCATGTCCTAGTCACTTCTTAAAGGCCCCACTTCCTAATACCATGACCTTGGTGATTCATTTTCAACATATGAATTTGGCGGGGGAACACAGACATTCAGAACATAGCAATTTCCTGAACTTTTATGATGTTTATTTTCCACTCCAGGCTATGCATGTGTCTTACAAAAGCATCTAGGCAGGGTATTTGTTATGTGACTTCCTGTTCATTGTACAGTCAGCAAAATGTCAGCTACTTACAGAAGTTGGTTAGGTGTTATGGAAAGGTGATACAATCAAAGTCTCTACAATCTAGATTATGACAGAGTTGGAGAGTAAACACAGACTTGAGGCAAGATAGTGAAGTCCGTTTTCACACTGCTGATAAAGACATACCTGAGACTGGGTAATTTATAAAGAAAAATAGGTTTAATGGACTCACAGTGCCACATGGCTGGGGAGGCCTCACAATCATGGCAGAAGGCAGAAGGCAAAAGGCATGTCTTACATGGCAGCAGGCAAAGAGAGAATGAGAGCCAAGCGAAAGGGGAAACCCCTTATAAAATCATCCAATCTTGTGAGACTTATTCACTACCATGAGAACAGTATGGGGGAAACTGCCTCCATGATTCAGTTATCTCCCACCAGCTCCCTCCCACAACATGTGGGAATTATGGGAGCTACAATTCAAAATGAGACTTGAGTGGAACACAGCCAAACAATTTCACCCACTGTCATTCCTGACTTGCAGAGAATGGCCAATACAGAGCCTTTCAAGGATGGTAGTGCTCCTCTCACCAATGCACTTCTCAAAGCTTGGGTTAAAGGAATCTCCTATATTTTTTGGAGACTACTGTAAGTAATCATTCTGCCATCTTAAAATCAGAAGTCCTAAGCCTTTCCCTTTTCAAACCACTTAATTTGTCTTTCTTTTCTATCATTCCAATGCTCTTATTAAGATTATCGGTAACCTCTCGTTACTAAATCCAAGGGATGCTTCAGCCTTTAGCAGCATTTAACAATTTCTATTCTTGGCTTTCATGTTGTCATTCTCTTTTGGAGTTTATTACATATCTCTGCTTCTTCCTCATCTAATGGCTGGCTCTTCCTCCACTATTCATCCTCCAGTGTTAGGGTGTTTTAGGGCTATTTCTTCAGCTCTTTTCTTTTCTTGCCACACTAACTTCTCTCCTTAGATGATTTCATTCATTGTCATCATTTCGGTTACCATATATATGTCAGTTGTGCTCAACTTTATCTCCAGGCCAGAATTTTCTCTCCAACAGTAGACATAGAAAACTGACATTATTATCTCTGCCCACTCCCATCTTCATCTCCATTGTTCTCCATTTTACAAAATGGTTCCACCATCCAGTAATTGCTGAATCAAAGGGGTTTATTCATGAGTCCTCAAATTTCTTCACTCTCACATCAGTCGCAACACCAAAGTCTATTGACTCTGTCTCTAAATACATACATATATATATATAAATTTTTAAATAGAGATGGAATCTGCTGTGTTGCCCGGGCCTGTCTTGAACTGTTGGCCTCAAGCAACCCTCACACTTTGGTCTCCCAAAGTGTTGGGATTACAGGTATGGGCCACTGCGCCCAGCCTAAATACATTTCTGATATGTCAATTTTTTCTCTACCTGTATGTCTACACACTAGTATTTAGTTGCCATGTCTTCCTGGTTTCTCTAGTCTGTAATAGTTTCTCAGTCCTCCCTTGTTTTTCATGACCTTGATTTTCTTGAAGAGTACTGGCTAGGTAGTTCATAGAATGCTCCTCAATCTGAGTTTGTACAATGTTTTCTCATGATTACACTGGACTTTTAGGTTTTTGGAAAGAGTATCACAGAGGTGAAGTGCCCTTCTCATTAGATCCTATCAACAATGAGTGATACCCACATGATATCACTAATGATGTTAACTTTCATCACTTGGTTAAAGTGGTATCTGCTAGCTTTCCATGCAGTAAAGTTACTATTTCTCCCTTTCCCTGCTTTATCCTTTTATAGAGAGTTACTCTGCATAGCTCATCCTTAGAAGGGAGAGGGTAGAAATTAAGCTCCATCTCCTCAAATTGAGAGTATCTATATGTATTATTTATAACTCTTCTGAAAGAAGATAAACCACTGGGTTTTTTTGGTGTTTTTAAAATTAGTATGTAATATTTGTACATATTTATGGGGTACATGTGATACTTTGACACATGCATAAGAATGTGTAATAATCAAGTCAGCATATTTAGGCTATCATCACCTTGAGCATGTATCATTTATTTGCATTGGGAACATTTCAAATCCTCTCTTCTAGCTAATTTGAAATATACAATACATTATTAACCATAGTCATCCTTCTCTGCTATTGAACATTATAACTTTTTCTTTCTGCCTAACTATATGTTTATACCTATTAACCCACCTCTTTTCATCTCCCTTGCTTCACACACTCTTCCCAGTCTCTGGTAACTCTCATTCTACTTTACCTCCATGAGATCAACTTTTTTAGATTCCACATATGAGTGAAAACATGCAATATTTATCTTTCTGTGCCTGGCTTATTTCATTTAACATAATGACCCCAAGTTCCATCCATGTTCCTAAAAATAACATGATTTTATTCTTTTTAAGGCTAAATAGTATTCCATTGTGGATAATACTACATTTTCTTTACCCATTCATCCACTGATGGACACTTAGATTGATCCCATATTTTTGCTATTGTGGATAGTGCTGCCGTGAACGTGGGAGCTCAGGTATCCCTTTGATATACTGATTTCTTTTCCTTTGGATAAATACTCATTAGTGTGATTTCTGAATCATATGGTCGTTCTATTTTTAGGGTTTTGGTTTTTGTTGTTGTTGTTGTTGTTGTTTTTTAACAGATAGAATCTCGCTCTGTTATCCAGGCTGGAATGCAGTGGCACAATCATGGCTCATTGTAATGTCAAACTCTGGGCTGAAGCCATCCTCCTGCCGCAGCCTCCTGAGTCACTGGGATTACAGATGTGAGCCACCATTCCCAGTCCTGTTTTTAGTTTTTTGAGAAATCTTCATACTGTTTTCCATAATGGCTGTACTGTTTTACATTTCCATCAATAGTGTACAAGAGTTCCCTTTTCTCTGTATCCTTGCCAGCATCTATTATTTTTTCTTTTTAATAATAACCATTCTAAGTGGCGTAAGATGATATCTCACTGTGGTTTTGATTTGCATTTCCCTGATGATTAGCAATGTTGAGCATTTTTTCATATGCCTGTTGGTCATTTTATGTTTTCTTTTAAGAAATGTCTATTTAGATCCTTTGCTCACTTTTTAATGGGATTATTTGTTTTTTGCTGTTGTTTCAATTCCTTGTATATTCTAGATATTAGTCCCTTAGCAAATGAATAGTTTGCAGATATATTTCTCCCATTCAACAAATTGTCTCTTCACTCTGTTGATTGTTTCCTTTGCTGTACAGAAGCTTTTTAGTTCAATATAGACCTATTTGTCTATTTCTGTTCTTATTATCTGTACTTCTGAGGTCTTAGCTATAAAATCTTTGTCTAAACCAACATTCTGAAGTGTTTCTCCTATATTTTATTCTAGTAGTTTTCTAGTTTCAGGTCTCTGTTTAAGCCTTTAATCCATTTTGAGTTGATTTTTGTATATGGTAAGACAGAGGGGTCCAGTTTCATTTTTCCCAGCACCATTTATTGAAAAGGGTGTCCTTTTCCCCAGTGTATGTTCTTGGCACCTTTTCAAAAATCAGTTGGCTGCAAACATATGCATTTATTTCTGGGTTCTCTATTCTGTTTCATTTGTCTATATGTCTGCTTTTTTGTTTTGTTTTGTTTTTAACAAGGTCTTGCTCTATTGCACAGGCTGGAGAGCAGTGGCATGATCTTGGATCCCTGCAACCTCTGCCTCCCAAGCTCAAGTCATCCTCCCACCTCAGCCTCCCAAACAGCTGGGACTACAGGTACTAAACACTAAGTCTGGCTAATTTTTGTATTATTTGTAGAGACAGGATTTTGCCACATTGCCCAGGTTGGTCTTGAACTCCTGAGCTCAAGTGATCCACCCACCTCAGCCTCCCAGAGTGCTGGGATTATAGGCATGAGTATATGTCTGTTTTTATACCAGTGCCATGCTGTTTTGGTTACTATAACCTTGTAATATATTTTGAAGTCAGATAGCATGATGCCTCCAGCTTTGTTCTTTTTGCTGAGGATTGGTTTGGCTATTTGGGCTCTTTTTTGGTTCCATACGAATTTTGTGCCCAGAGATTTTGTTAACACTGTCCAAACACTACAGAATAAAGAAATTCAACTAACAGAAATAACCTTAGGAATGCAGAAAATATAAAACCTTACAATTTTAACTCCTCACCTTGTATGTGGACATTAGCCAAGGGCCTTTTGTTGTTGATATGGTTTGGCTGTGTCCCTACCCAAATCTCATCTTGAATTGTAACTCCCACAATTCCCACATGTCATGGGAGGAACCTGGTGGGAGGTGATTGAATTATGGGGGCGGGTCTTTCCTGTGCTGTTCTCGTGATAGTGAATGAGTCTCACGAGATCTGATGGTTTTAAAAATGGGGGTTTCCCTGCAAAAGTTTTCTCTCTTGCCACTGCCATGTAAGAAGCGCCTTTTGTCTTCTGCCATGATTGTGAGGCCTCCCTAGCCATGTGGAACTATAAGTCCATTAAACTTCTTTCTTTTGTAAATTGCCCAGTCTCAGGTATGTCTTTGTCAGCAGCATGAAAATGGACTAATACACTACTTTGGTACCAGTAGAGTGGGGCATTGCTGACAAGATACCCAAAGATGTGGAAGCAACTTTGGAACTAGGTAACAGGCAGAGGGTGGAACAGTTTGGAGGGCTCAAAAGGTGACAGAAAAATGTGGGAAGGTTTGGAACTTCCTACAGACTTGTTGAATGGCTTTGACAAAAATGCTGATAGTGATATGAGCAGTAAGGTTCAGGCTGAGGTGGTCTCGGATGGAGATGAGGAACTCACTGGAAACTGGAGCAGAGATGACTTTTATGTTTTAGCAAAGAGATTGGCAGCATTTTGCCCCTGCCCTAGAGATTTATGGAACTTTGAACTTGAGAGCGATGATTTAGGGTATCTGGAGGAAGAAATTTCTAAGTAGCAAAGCATTCAAGAGATGACTTGGGTGCTGTGAAAGGCATTGAGTTTTAGAAGGGAAGCAGAGCATAAAAGTTTGGGAAATTTGCAGCCTGACACTAAGATAAAAAAGAAAATCCCATTTTCTGAGGAGAAATTCAAGCAGCTGCAGAAATTTGCATAAGTAATGAGGAGCCAAACGTTAATCCCCAAGACAATGTAGAAAATGTCTCCAGGGCATGTCAGAGATAGTTACAATAGCCCCTCCCATCACAGGCCAGGAGGCCTAGGAGGAAAAAAAATGGTTTTGTCGGTTGGGCCCTTGGTCCCTGTGCTGTGTGCAGTCTAGGGACTTGGTGCCCTGTGTCCCAGCTGCTCCAGCCATGACTAAAAAGGGCCAAGGTACAGCTCAGGCTGTGGCTTCAGAGGGTCCAAGCCTCAATCTTTTGAACCTGCAAGTGCACAGAATTCAAGAATTGAGGTTTGGGAACCTCCACCTAGGTTTCAGAGGATGTATGGAAACATCTGGATGTCCAGGCAGAAGTTTGCTGCAGGGGTGGGGCTCTCATGGAGAACCTCTACTAAGGCAGTACAGAAGGGAAATGTGGGGTTGGAGCCCCCACACAGAATCTCTACTGGGGCACTGCCTAATGGAGCTGTGAGAAGAGGGCCACCGTCTTCCAGACCCCAGAAAGATAGATCCACTGACACTTGCGCCATGCACCTGGAAAAGCCACAGATACTCAATGCCAGCCCATGAAAGCAGCTGGGAGGGAGGCTATACCCTGCAAAGCCACAGGGGTGAAGCTGCCCAAGACCATGGGAACCCACCTCTTGCATCAACACGACCTGGATGAGAGACATGAAGTCAAGGAGATCATTTTGGAGCTTTAAGACTTGAATAGGCTGGGTGCAATGGCTCATGCCTGTAATCCCAGCACTTTGGGAGGCTGAGGCATGTGGATCACCTGAGGTTAGGAGTTCAAGAACAGCCTGGCCAACATGGTGAAACCAAGTCTCTACTAAAAATACAAGAAATTAACTGGGCATGGTGGCAGACACCTGTAATCCCAACTACTTGGGAGGCTGAGGCATGAGAATAATTTGAACCCTGGAGGCAGAGGTTACAGTGAGCTGAGATGGCACTACTGCACTCTAGCCTGGGTGACAGAGTGAGACTCTGTCTCAAAAAAAAAAAAAAAAAAAAAAAGAACTGACTGCCCTGCTGGATTCTGGACTTGCATGGGGCCTGTGGCCCTTTTATTTTGGCCAATTTCTCCCATTTGGAATGGCTGTATTTACCTAATGCCTGAACCCCTATTGTATCTAGGAAGTAACTAACTTGCATTTGATTTTGGCTGATAGGCAGAAGGGACTTAGCCTTGTCTCAGGTGAGACATTGGACTGTGGACTTTTGAATTAATGCTGAAATGAGTTAAGACTTTGGCGGATTGTTGGGAAATCTCATGAGGACATGAGATTTGGGAGGGGCCATGGGCAGAATGATATGGTTTGGTTGTGTCTTCACCCAAATCTCATCTTCAGTTGTAACTCCCACAATTCCCACATGTGACAGGAACCTGGTGGCAGGTGATTGAATTATTATTCCTGCACTGTTCTTATGATAGTGAATGAGTCTCATGAGATCTGATGGTTTTAAAAATGGGAGTTTCCCTGCACAAGTTCTTTCTCTTGCTGCCGCCATGTAAGAAGTGCCTTTCACCTTCTGCCATGATTATAAGGCCTAGTCACATGGAACTGTAAGTCCATTAAACCTCTTTCTTTCTTAAATTGCCCAGTCTCGGATATGTCTTTATCAGCAGTATGAAAACGGATTAATACAGGTGTGCTGAGAAACAGAACCATTCTATTCCCTGTAAGGGCTGTGTCCCGTGCATTTCATGGCCATCACACTGGGCACTTTGAGGTTACAGTTTTGAGCTTCACCTAATCTGGTTTGATTCCAGCACCAAAGCTTTTATCATGTCTCAGTGAATCAATATTTCTATTAATATTTATGTTTAAAATTCTTAAATATTTAGGCCCTATAAGGAAACCACATGGCAAAAATCTGCACTCTATTTGAACTAAAACCTGACTAAAATAGTGAAGAGTTTTAGTGAGTCATGAAACGAAGAGATCTGAAAAAGTGGCATTTCTCCTGGCCTATTTACAGGAGTTTCATGTTTTTAACAACATAATTGCATTGTTCAGCTCATGCCTCCTCCCCACCATAGCACCCAGATTTCCCCTCTCAAAATAGCATTTAAGAACACTTGGCATTTTATTCTGGTATTTTTTTTTTTTTTTTGTAGAAGTGGGGTTTCACCATGTTGCCCAGGCAGGTCTCGAACTCCTGGGCTCAAGCAATCCACCTGCCTCAGTCTCCCAAAGTGCTGGGATTACAGGTGTGAGCCACTGCATCTGGCCCTGCAGTTATTTTTAAGGTAAAATTTACATATACTTAAATACAAAAAAGTTAACTGTATAATTCTGACAAATAGATATACGTCTATAACCCATACCTTCAAGATACAGAAAGCTCGATTGTGTCCTTTCCCCATCACTCCTTTCCCCTGACCCCCAGAGAGAACCACTGTTCTGATTATTTTCACTTTAGATTGGTTTTCCTTTTCTAGAAATTCATATAAATGGAATCACACATTATGTACTCTTGTACATAGTCTCTTTTGCTTAGCAATGTCTGTGAGGTTTTTCCATGTTGGTACATATATCAGTAACTTGTTTCTTTATATTTCTTAGTACTATTCAATTGTAAGACTATGCCACAATTTGTTTATCCATTAGACTGCTGAAGAATGTTTGGGTTGTTGGCTGTTTTATGCTATTGTGAATAAAGCTGCTACAAACATTCTGTACAATTCTTTTTGTGGATATTTGTTTTTACTTCTCTTGGCTGAATACCTAGGAGTGAAATTACTTGACTAAATACCCAGGAGTGAAATATAATGCTACATGTTTATGTTTGACTTTACCAAATATTTTTCCAAAGTGGTTTTTTCATTTTACATTCTTACCAGCAACATATGAGAGTTCTCTTTGATCCACATCCTTTCCAACATTTGGTGATACCAGTTGTTTTTTTTTTTTTTGAGACAGAGTTTTGCTCTTGTTGCCCAGAGTGCAATGGTGTGATCTCGGCTCACTGCAACCTCCACGTCCTGGGTTCAAGCAATTCTCCTGTCTCAGCCTCCTGAGTAGCTGGGATTACAGGCATGTGCCACCACACCCAGCTAATTTTATATTTTTAGTAGAGATGGGCTTTCTCCATGTTGGTCAGGCTGGTCTTGAACTCCCGACCTCAGGTGATCCCCCCTGCATTGGCCTCCCAAAGTGCTGGGATTACAGGCGTGAGCCACCGCACCTGGCCAGGGTGATGTGATGCCAGTTTTTAAAAATTATAGCCGTTCTAGTAGGTGTGTAGTGGTTTAAATTTGCATTTTACTGGTGAGTAATGAGGTTGAGCACTTTTTCATGTTCATATTGGCCTTTCATATATCTTGCTTTGTGAAGTGTCTGTTCAAATATTTTGCCTATTTATTAATATTAATTTTAGTAATTCTTTATATATTTTGAATACAAGTCCCTTGTCAAATATATGTTTTGTGGATATATTCTTCCAGTTTGTGGTTTTGCCTATTATTTTCTTTTTGTTGTTGTTGTTTTTATTTTGTTTTTGTTTTTCGGAGACAGGGTCTCACTCTGTCATCCAGGCTGGAGTGAAATGGCACAATCATAGCTCACTGCAGCCTCAACCTCCCAGGCTCAAGTGATCCTCCTGCCTTAGTCTCCTAAGTAGCTGGAACTACAGGCACATGCCACAATGCCTGGTTAATTTTTTAAAATGTTTGTAGAGACAGGGTCTTGCTTTGTTGCCCAGGCTGATCTTGAAGTCCTGGACTCAAGTGATCCTCCCATGCTGGCCTCCCAAAATGCTGGGATTACAGGCATGAACCATTGTACCTGGCCTCCTATTATTTTCTTAATGATATTTTTTGATGAATAGAAGTTTTAATTTTGATGAAGTCTAACTTTTTACTTTAAAAATTATTATTGCTTTCCATGTCATATTTAAGAAAATTTGTCTACTCCCAAGCCTCCTTTCTCCCCCACCAAAGGCTTTAGTTTTAGGTTTTACATTTAGGTGTCATGAATTAATTTTTGTATATGGTGTGAGGTAGGAGTTGAGGATCATTTTTTTTATGGATATTCATCTATTCTAGCACTATTTGATAAAAGACTTTCCCTTTTCTGTTAGATTGCTTTGATTTTCTGTTAGCTTGTCCTTGTGTTGCTATAAATAAATATCTGAGGCTGGGTAGTTTATAAAGAAAAGAGGATTAATTGGCTTACAGTTCTGCTAGAGCCTGCAGAACTTTATAAATTATCCAATCCCAGATATTTATTTATAGCAACACATGTTCAAGCATGACTCCAGCATCTGCTCCTGGTGAGGGCCTCAGGAAGCTTATAAACATGGTGGAAGGCAAAGGGGGAGAAAGCTTGTCACATGGTGAGAGTCGGAGCAAAAGGCAGAGTGGGGAGGTTCCACAGGCTTTCAAACAACCAGCTCTTGCCTGAACTAACTGAGTGAGAACTCTCATCACCAAGGGGATGGTGCTAAGCTGTTCAGGAGGGATCTGCCTCCATGATACAAAGACCTCCCCCCGGGTCCCACCTCCAACACTGGAAATCACATTTCAACATGAGATTTGGAGGGGACAAATATCCAAAGCATATCATTCCACCTCTGGCCCTCCAAATCTCCTGTCCTTCTCACATTGTAAAATACAATCAACTTTTCCCAACAGTCCCCCAAAGTCTTAACTCATTCCAACATCAAGTCCAAAGTCCTAAGTCTCACTTGAGACTCATCTCCTTCCACCTATAATCCTATGAAATTAAACAAGTTATTTATTTCCAAGATACAATGGTGGTATAGTCATTGGGTGAGCATTCCTATTCCTAAAGGGAAATAAGCCAAAAGAAAGGGAGAAACAGGCACCACAGAAGTCCTAAACCCAGCAGGGCAGTTATTGAAACTTAAAGCTCCAAAGTAATCTCCTTTGACTCCATGTTCTGTATTCAGGGTGCACTGGTGCAAGAGGTGGGCTCCCAAGCCTTGGGCAGCTCCGCCGCTGTGGTTTTGCAGGATGCAGCCTCTGTGGCTGCTCTCACAGGCTGGAGTTGAGTGCCTGCAGCTTTCCCATACTGAGGTTGCAAGCTTGCTGGTGCTCTACCATTCTTGGGTCTAGAGGGCATGGCCCACTTTCCACAGCTGTCCAAGTCAGTTCCCTGATGATGGCTCTGTGTGGGGGTTCCAACCCCACATTTACCCTCAGCATTGCCCTAATAGAGGTTATCTGTGAGTGCTCCACCCCTAAGACAGGCTTCTGCCTGGGCACCCAGGCTTTCTCATATACCCCCTGAAATCTAGGTGGAAGCTGCCAAGCCTCCTTCACTCTTGCATTCCATGTGTCCACAGACTTAACATCATTTGGAAGCTACCAAAGCTTGTGCTTTCCAAAGTGGTGGTCCAAGCAGTACTTGGGTCCATTTGAGCTGTGGCTGTAGCTGGAACAGCAAGGATGCAGGGATGAGGTTCAGGGCTTTGGTGCTCCACGCCTGGCCCATGAAACTATTCTTTCCTCCTAGGCCTCTGGGCCTGTGATGGGAGGAGCTGCCTGGCAGATCTCTCAAATGCCTTCAAGGCCCTTTTCCCATTCTCTTGGCTATCAGCACCTGGTTCCCTTTTAGTGATGCAAATCTCTCTAGCAATTGGTTGCTCTGCAGCCTGCTTGACTTTTTTCTCTCTCACTTGGCCAGGTGGCAAACTTTCCAAACTTTTACACTATGATTCCCTTTTAAATATAAGTTCCAACTTTAAGTCATTCCTTTCCTCCTGCATCTGATTGTAGGTGTTAGAAGCAGCCACACTAATTCTTGAATACCTTGCCACTTAGAAGTTTCTTCTGCAAGATACCCTAAGCTGTCACTCTTAAGTTCAACCTTCCATAGATCTCTAGGATGTGGACACAAGGCAGCCAGGCTCTTTGGTAGGGCTTAGCATGGGTGATCTTTAATCCAGTTCCTAATAACTTCTCAATTTCCATCTGAGGCTTCATCAGCCTGGCCTTCACTCTCTCTCTCTCTCTCTCTCTTTTTTTTTTTTTTTTTTGAGATGGCGTCTCACTCTTTCGCCCAGGCTGGAGTGCAATGGAGCAGTCTTGGCTCACTGTAACCTCTGCCTCCCGAGTTCAAGCTATTCTCCTGCCTCAGCCCCCCAAGTAGCTGGGATTACAGGTGCGTGCCACCATGCCCAGCTAATTTTTTTGTGTTTTTAGTAGACATGGGGTTTCACCATGTTGGTCAGGCTGGTCTCGAACTCCTGACCTTGTGATCCGCCTGCCTCAGCCTCCCAAAGTGCTGGGATTACAGACGTGAGCCACTGGGCCTGGCCAACTCTCTCTATCTCTATCAACATTTTGGTCAAAACTACCTAACCACTCTGTATGAAGTTCCAACTTTCTCTCATCTTCCTGTCTTCTTCTGAGCCCTCCAAACTTCCAACCTCTGCCCAATACCCAGTTCCAAAGCCACTTGCACATTTTCAGATATCTTTATAGCAATATCCCACTCTCAGTACCAATCTCCTGTATTAGGCCATTTTTTGCATTGCTATAAAGAAATACCCAAGGCTGGGTAATTTTTAAAGAAAGGAGGTTTTGTTGGCTTACAGTTCTGCAGGCTTTACAGGAAGCATGCTGCTGGCATCTGCTCCTAGTGAGGGCCTTAGGAAACTTACAATCGTGGTAGAAGGTGACAGGGAGACAGCATGTCACATGGCAAGATTGGGAGCAAGAGAGAGAGAGGGAAGAGGTGCCACATTGTTTTAAACAACTAGATCTTGTGTGAATTCATTCATTACCACAAGAATGGCACCAAGCTATTGACAAGGGATCTGCCCCCCATGATATAAACACCTTCCACCAGGCCTTACCTTCAACACTGGGGATTTTATTTCAACATGAGATTTGGAGGGGACAAACATCCAAACTATATTAGTGCCTTTGACTCATCATATATACGTGAGTTTATTTATAGGTTCTCTATTCAGTTCCAATGGTCCATATGTCTATCTTTATGCCACCATAAGTTTTGTTTTTTTGTTTTTGTTTTTGTTTTTGTTTTTGTCTTGAGACAGGGTCTTACTTTGTCTCCCAAGCTGGAGTGCAGTGGTGCAATCATGGCTTACTGCAGCCTTGACCTCCTGGGCTCAAGCAATCCTTCTGCCTCAGCCCCCTGAGTAGCTGGTACAACAGGAGTGTGCCACCACGCCCAGCTAATTTTTGTATTTTTTTTTTTTTGGTAGAGATATGGTTTTGCCATGTTACCCAGGCTGGTCTCAAACGCCTGGGCTCAAATAATTCACCCACCTTGGCTTCTCAAAGTGCTGGGATTACAGACGTGAGCCACTGAGGCTGGCCCCTACAGTCTTAATGCTATAGTTTTATAGTAGGTCTTGAAGTCAGGTAGTATGAGTCCTCTAGCTTGTTTCCCTTTCAGGGTTGTTTAGTCCTTTGCATTTAGATTCTAGGTCCTTTGCATTCTCATATACATTTAAGAAACTGCTTGTCAATTTCTACTTAAAAACAAAAGCAAAAAACCTGCCTAACCTGATTGAATCTACAGATAAATTTGGGGAGAATTGACACCTTAACAAGACTGAGTCTTCTGACCCATGAACCTGGTATATTTCTCCATTTATATAGATCTTTTGATATACCTCTTAAAACTGTTTTGTAGTTTTCAGTTTACAGGATTTCCATATGTTTTGTTAAATTTATACCTAAGTAGTTCATGTTTTTTGATGCCATTGAAAATTGATTTTTTTTTTTTTTGAGATGAAGTCTCACTGTGTCGCCCAGGCTGGAGTGCAGTGGCATGATCTCAGCTCACCGCGACCTCTGCCTCTTGGGTTCAAGTGATTCTCCAGCCTCAGACTCCCAAGTAGCTGGGATTATAGGTGCATGCCACCATGTCCGGCTAATTTTTGTATTTTTAGTAGAGACAGGGTTTCACCATGTTGGCCAGGCTGATCTCAAACTCCTGACCTCAGGTGATCTACCCACCTCGGACTCCCAAAGTACTGGGATTACAGGTGTGAGCCACTGTTCCTGGCCAAAAATTGAATTATTTTAAATCTCACTTTCCAATTATTTATTTATACCTCATGCATGAAGTTGATCAGATATTCTGAGGAACTCTCTGACTCATGCTATGGGGTAATTCCAGGCTTCCATGGCTGGGTCCCAGTTCTAGAAAGGTGGCCTGAAGATTGGATACTCCCTACCCAATAAGGCATTTATTTCATAGAATTGCATGAAATTGAACTACCAAAATGGTGCTGACATGCTGACTTGGGGTGAATTAAATTGTTTATATGGGTAGGGGCCCTAGAAAATTTTTTTTCCAGTGTCCTTTACTTTTTAGGGGCAGCCCTAACCAGGTGTGTCGTTGTCCCCCTTAGGGGAGGAGAGAAATAGCATATCAGGAGAGTTCTGTTCTCCTCTTTGTGAGAACATTCATTCTGGCAAGAACCACTACTCTCTCTATCCTTCTGGGACCTGAGAGAAAGGTAGTTCACTATATTTCCCCCAATCTCACCAAAGCCTCTGAAATGGATCATCGTAGGAAAGTAACTTATCATAACTGCATCCTTGACCAAAAATTTACCCCTTATTTCTATTTAAGTATACATGAAAGCATGGCAAAAATACATTTCAGGGAAACTGATTCCTTACCCCTGCAGCATGCTGTCTGTTGCACAAGAGCTAGTTATGTATCTGAAGTGTGAATGGGCCCAGTTGAGTCTTATTCTGACTTTCCATCACATTGAACTTTGGAGCCTTTTCAAGTCTGTGAAGTTGAGATGGGAACCATTATGAAAAGCTAATGTAGGCCGGGAGCAGTGGCTCACACCTGTAATCCCAACACTTTGGGAGGCTGAGGCAGGCAGATCATGAGGTTAGGAGTTTGAGACCAGCCTGACCAACATAGTGAAACCCTGTTTCTACTAAAAATACAAAAAACTAGCCGGGCACAGTGGCGGGCGCCTGTAAGCCCAGCTACTCGGGAGGCTGAGGTGGGAGAATTACTTGAATCCAGGAGGCGGAGGTTGCAGTGAGCCGAGATTGCACCATTGCACTCCAGCCTGGGCGACAGAGCGAGACTCCATCTCAAAAAAAAAAAAAAAAAAGAAAGAGAAGCTAATGTGAATGTTCTGTTTACCTGTGGCTTTTATATAATTTATTCATGCACTTTTAGGCTAGCAGAATTATTCCCATGTTAGTTTAGTATTTCTAATTAACCAAAGTGAACATCACTGATGAGTGGCAAGGCTTCTCAACTGAAGGATGTCTTTATGCTGAAATCAGCACTACTCTGGCAGCAAAGGGAAGACCCTAAGCCTATTCTTCTGCACTGATGAGTAACTTTCTGGGTTCTTACCTGCTCTTAGCTTTTGTTCCTGGGAGAAAAGAGATTGTGATTTTTTTTCTACGTCTGAATATGCCATCAACCAACAAATTTTCTATATTTAAAAATACTGATTCCCATAGAACTTGTGGCATAAAAAACAAGTGAATTTAATATAAATACAAAGTATTAGGCTGGTGCAAAAGTAATTGCAGTTTTTGCCATTACTTTTAATGAAAAACCGCAATTACTTTTGCTCCAATCTAAAAATTAGCTGGCTAGGCATATTTTCTAGTGAGGAGTCCTGATGTCCTCATGGTCAGGACTCCACTCACCATATGAGTAACGTGTTGAAATGATATTTATTGGGTTAAAATGAGAGAGTTATGGTCTGAACTTAAGAAGAATAGCTGGTTCATAATTTACCTGTGGATGGATGTGGGAGACTGAACAATATGGTTTAGAGGCCCAGAAAAGATGTATCATCCAATGTACAAATTAGAGAGCGTGACATTAGATGTAATGTTTTAGGGTAATCAAAAGAAGGTATGAACATATTCAATTCACAGATGCGCTTTTCATTCTCCCTCAAAATTTTATATATTCTCTGATGACTATGTTACTTGTCTATTTTTTCTTCTTCAGACTTCTCATTTCAGCCCAAGAAGAAGAAGCTTCCAGTAAATATATGATCATTCCTAGAAATTTCACGATTTATGTGACTCAATTATGGGTTTTGTTTGTTTGAGTTGGAGTCTTGCTCTGTCGCCCAGGCTGGAGTGCAGTCGTGTGACCTCAGCCTACTGCAACATCCGCCTCTTGGGTTCAAGCAATTCTCCTGCCTCAGCCTCCCAAGTAGCTGGGATTACAGACATGCACCACGACACCCGGCTAATTTTTGTAGTTTTAGCAGAGACGGTGTTTCACATGTAGGCCAGGCTGGTCTCAAACTCCTGACCTCAAGTGATCCGCCCGCCTTGGCCTCCCAAAGTGCTGGGATTACAGACGTGAGCCACCACGCCCAGCCTCAATTATGTTTGTAATGCTGCTTTTCCCATGCTGCCAAATAGCACTGTTTCACCATGCTATTTGGACCTAAGGCACCCACTATTTATCATCAAGGATCATTGCCAATGAGCTTAAGAACTGTCTTTTCTTTTCTTTCTTTCTTTTTTTTTTTTTTTTGAGACAGGGTCTTGCTTTATTGCCCAGGCTGGAGTGCAGAGTGCAGTGGCACGATCTTGGCTCACTGCAACCTCTGCCTCCAAGGTTCAAGCAATTCTCCTGCCTCAGCCTCCTGAGTAGCTGGGATTACAGGCGTGTACCACCATGCCCAGCTAACTTTGTATTTTTAGTAGAGACAGGCTTTCTCCATGTTGGTCAGGCTGGTCTTGAACTCCCAACCTCAGGTGATCCGCCCGCCTCGGCCTCGGCCTCCCAAAGTGCTGGGATTACAGGCATGAGCCACCACGCCTGGCCAAGAGTTGTCTTTTCTTAAAACCCCTCTCTCCAAAATTTTAGGCTTCATTACTCCTCAATCTGTATTCTTTCTAAATGGGGTAACTAAGATAAATAAAAGCTTACTAGGTTTCATCTTGTCAAATAAACTCTATGTCTTGGTATGTTTTCTGCATTTAAAAAATTCACATTGACTTAGGAAAGTGTGATCTAACACTCAGGTTACACTCGGGGGCAACTGGCAAGAGTAGGTGGTATGTGTTGGCGATAGTGAGACAGTTAGAGGCTGCTTCCTGCCTACCTGCTCCAGGTGGCAGCAGCACCCCAGAAGGAAGGATGAGGGAAGAACTTTCTGAGCAGTGGTAAACCTCCTACAAACCTCCCTCCTCCTCTGGTAGAGGAGTGGGCAAAGTTAAGGCAATGAAGCCCTGACCAAATACAACTATGCCTCAACTAATCCTCTAAGATAGCATATTTGGATTTTTCCCAGATTTTCTCATTTCACAACCTAACAGTACTACAATACATGTTGCTGTACACAGGTGAACTTGTCTGATTACTCCTTCGCAATATGTATATACAGCTGAAAATTGCTCAGTTGAAGATATATGAATAATTCTTAACTTTTTGATACAGGTTCTCAACTTGGCCTCCAGAAAGGTGGATGAAAGTTTCTATTTCCCCATATTCTCACCCATATTCAGTGTTAAGGATCTGTTTCTTTTGCTAGTACAATAGGTTAACTATTGTTAAAATATAGGGTTGTTAGCAGATAATCTTTGTTTTTGAGTTTTGTAGGAACATTTCTGGAGTGTCAACATTAATATACAACATTTGTTGGTGGTTGATATAGTTTTTTTTTAATGTTAGAGCGGTATTCTTCCTTCTTTCCTATTTTACTAAAACATGTTTAAATCATAAGGAATATATGCTATACATTATTAAATGCCTTTGGCAACATTTTTTTAAGATCGTGTTCAACCTTTTGGCACCTTTTAAGGTGCTCATATAGTTTTTCTTCTTCGAAAATTTATGTGTTAAGTTGTATTAATAGATTTCCTAATAGTGAACCATTCTTACGTTTCTGGAACAAATCTTACATAGTTGTGGTGGATAACTCTTTTAATATTCTGCTGAATCAGTGTGCTAAAGTTTTATTTATGAATTTTGGTCAAGTGAGATTTTTCTGTAACTGTTTTTGTGTGCTGTACTTGTCAGGCCTTTGAATTGGGGTTATGGTACCATTGTAAAAGAAATCATGAACATTTTCTCCTTTTTCTTGGTCTGGAAAATTTTAAAGAATATTGAAATTATATGTTTAGTTATGGCTTGAAATAATTCACCTTTAAAATTATTAATAGATGAATCTTGTGCCTTTTCTTGAGATTTTCTTGTGTATCTTTTTCAAAATCGTTCATATTTATTGCTACGTCTAGTATTTGGCAAAATGTATTTTGTGAGACACTAGTCCTTTGAAGTAGTCTTTAAAAAACTTTCATGGCCAAAGAAGTCTTGGTGACTCACAGTGGACATAACCATATATTCTGCTGTCAAGAAAAAATGAGGTCTCATTCGTTTAACACAGAATTTCCAAAATGTATTTGATGTGATTTTCTTTTATAACCTAACACTTGTGGCAGAAGCTGCTGATTGTTCAGTCCCAGGATTTATTTTTTCCATCTTCCTTTGGTATTAGAATCCCCAAATCTGTACTGAGCACATGGGTACTCAGAACAAAGACAATTTTTTTCTTTATTCTTTTGTTTTTTTCTTTCTTTTAGATAGTTGCGACTGTATGATTAAGTTCTGGCCAGCAGGATGTGGGTGAAAGTGACATGTGTGTCTTCAGAGTGGTAGCTTTAAAGGAAGGGGCATGATCTACACAATAATTGTGCCTCTTACCAGACTTAATGGAGGGTGCATCTTGGACAAGATGCAAACTGCATGTAGAGTATCCCTGAACAACAAAATAAAAGAAGGCTGGGTGTCTGCCTCCAACAAATAACCATTTCAGCCCTAGGTTTTTGTAAAAAAATACAAAACAAAATTTTGTCTCAAACCAAGACACCACGAACCTTCCTTGCCAAAGAAAGTAGCTTGTCTTCCTGTGTTTGCGTACACTAGCCTTGCTTTGGTTGAAAACTGGTAACAACCTAACTGGGATAGTTTTGCAAAGGGATATGCATCCTCCTCAAGAATCACTACAATCACCTTTGGTTGCCACTAGAATCATAAGTAGGGTCCAATCTCAGTTTGCTCTAGGGAGTCGGATATTGTGTTAATCCTTTCTTGCACTGCTATAAAGAAATCCCTGAAACTGGGTAATTAATAAAGAGAAGAGGTTTGATTGGCTTACAGTTCTGCAGGCTGTACAGGAAGCATGGCTGGGGAGGCCTCAGGAAACTTTCAATCATGATGGAAGGGGAAACAGGAACATCTTACATGGCCAGAGCAGGAGGAAGAGAGAGAAGGGGGAGGTGCTACACACTTTTAAACAACCAGATCTCATGAGAATTCACTCAATATCATGAGAACAGCAAGGGGGAAATCTGCCTCCATGATCCAGTTCACCTCCCACCAGGCCCCTCCTTCAGCATTGGGGATTACAATTTGACATGAGATTTGGGCAGCAACACAAATTCAAACCATATCAGATATACGGTATGACCCAGGAAGAAATAGCTAATTCACCATTATTACACGGTTTGGCTAATATATACAGTGTTAACAGAAACCTGAGAACATTTGTAGTAGGTTCTAAAGGTGTCAGACCAAGGTAACCGGTAGAATTAATTGATCATGTAGAATTAATTAATTGGGGACACTTACTAGAGATTCCAGGTTTAATGTGTTGATGTATGCAGATGGAGATGACTGTAACAGCTTTATGAGTTGGTTGACTGAAATTTTAACTCAGTGGTGACATATGTTTAATGAGGATGAGATACTGGAGCTTCACTGGCATGAAGTAAAGAAGGAAATCCAAACACTTAAAGGCATTGAAAAGTTGGAGTGAGTTTATTATGTGCAAACTGCACATTCATCTTCCCACTCTAACTCCTGAGGAGGCCTGGAAAACACTTCTGTCACTAGGGCATGGAGTGATACATGCTGTGATTGCTTTCCTCTGTGGGAAAGGTATGACCATGTGAGTTGCTGCCATTGAAATGAACTCCCAGATTTCACTAGAAATGATGTGAGCCCAAGTAGCAGATATCAAATGACAGCACTTAACTGTGAAAGACAAGGTGGGTGGGTGCATTACTGTAAAGGGCAGCAGAGATGTTATCAGTAATAAAGATGCTGTGACCCTGTCTTGGTTTGTTTTGGCTGCTATAACAAAAATACCATAGACTGGATGGTTTCAACAACACACACTTATTTCTCACAGTTCTAGAGGTTGAGAAGTCCAAGATCAAAGTGCTGGCAGATTTGGTGTCTGGTGAGGGCCTGCTTCTTAGTTCATAGATGATTGGCTATTGTCTCATTGTGTGCTCACACAGCAGCAAAGGCAAGTGGTCTTTCTGGGGGTCTCTTTCATAAGGAGACTAATTTTATTCATGGGGGATCCACCCTTATGACCTAATCACCTCCCAAAGGCCTCACCTTCTAATACCATCACATGGGGGGTTAGGATTTCAACACATGGATTTTTTTGGTGGGAGGGGGGATACAAGCATTCGTTCTATAGCAGATCCATAAGGAGTCTTGGTTTTAGCCAATTAATTATGATGTTCTTTGGAGTGAAACAGAGCAGCCTATCCTGTGTCTGGTAGCCAAAAACCCGACTTGAGTTACCACAATGGAGCATCATGGCCTCTCAGCCAGTTGACATACTTAAGCCAGTTTACAAATCGTACAGCCCTTGACTGAATGAGAGCCTTCTCTCCCTTAAGGAGTGATCCAGCAACATTAAATTTCATCCAGCTGCAAGAATACATTATAAAACCTTCTCCAGGCCTTACCCAAAGAGACCTTCGCCATTTACTAGAGTGGCTGTACGCTAGGAAAAAAAAAAAAAAAGAATATCCAGACTTTTAAGGTATTAACAGGCACTGTCTCTGAATTGATGCTAAGTGATTGGGATCCAAAATGACACAGGTGGCTCACAGTGGGGCTATCGGTGACAGGTGATAAATGGAATCTTAGCCTAAGTTAAAGTAGGACTGCTTTGTCCACAGAAATATCCTATGGTTGTTTCCCTATCTTCTGAACATATAATTGGCACAAACATGTTTATGAGCACCATTGTGGTAGAATGGGCTAAACCTGTCTACCAAAATAGCAAACCAAAAGCAATACTGCATCCCTACAGGAATTGCAGATATTAGTGCCATCAAAGGCTTGAAACAGCTCAGATGCTGATAACTTTCATGTCCACATTCAAAATACCTGTTTCAGCTGAGTGCAGTGGCTCATGCCTGTAATCCCAGCATTTTGGGAGGCCGAGGCAGGCAGATCACTTGAGGTCAGGAGTTTGAGACCAGCCTGAACAACATGGTGAAACCCCTGTCTCTACCAAAAATACAAAAATTAGCTGGGTGTGGTGGCACATGCCTGTAATCCCAGCTACTCGGGAGGCTGAGACAGGAGAATCACTTGAACCCAGGAGGCAGAGTTTGCAGTGAGCTGAGATGTGCCATTGCACTCCAGCCTGGGAGACAAAGTGAGACTCCGTCTCCAAACAAAACAAAACAAACAAACAAAAAACCACCTGTTTGGCCTCTACAGAGATTGGATGGATCTTAGAGAATGACTATAGATGATCAGGTCACAAGACAACACCATGAAAGGATGGGATTTTGTCTTTCAGCATGCAGTATATGCTTTGAATCAGAGATCATTAGATGGCACTGTCTCTTCCATAACCAGAAACCAGAAATCAAGAGATGGAAGTGGCTATTCTCTCTATTACATGTAATAACCCACTCACCAGATTTTTGCTTCCCCCTTCAGCTACTTTGAGCTGTGTTGGTTTGGAGATCTTAGTTTCTAATGGGGAATAGAACAACAATTCCACTGAATTAGAAGATGAAACTCCATTTGATTATTTGGGCTCCCTACGTCACTGAACCAACAGGCAGATAAAACAGTTACTTTATGCAATGATTACTTCCTTAGTACCATGGGAAAATTGAGTTGCTGCTACACAATGGAGCAGAAAGAATGATTCTGACACCAGGGGATTCTCTGGAACTACTTTTAATACTTTCTTTTCCCTTCCCTTCCCTTCCCTTTTCCTTCCCTTTTCCTTCCCTTTTCCTTCCCCCTCCCTCCCTCCCTCCCTCCTTTCCTTCCTTCGTTTCCTTCCTTCCTTCCTTCTCTCTCTCTCTTTCTTTCTTTCCTTCTTTCCTTGATGGAATTTCACTCTTGTTCAGGCTGGAGTGCCATGGTGCTATCTCGGCTCACTGCAACCTCTGCCTCCCAGGTTCAAGCAATTTTCCTGTCTCAGCCTCCTGAGTAGCTGGAATTACATGCACCTGCCACCACTCCTGGCTAATTTTTGTATTTTTGGAAGACATGGGGTTTCACCATATTGGGCAGGCTGGTCTCAAACTCCTGACCTCAAGTGATTTGCCCACCTGGGCCTCCCAAAGTGTTGGGATTACAGGCATGAGCCACTGCGCCCAGCTACTTTTAATACTTTCACACCCAAAGTTAAGGTTACAGAAAACTATAGCACTTTTTAAAAGCACAAGACTATTGAGGATTTTTCAGGAATGAAGTTTCAGCTCACCTCTACGTTATAAAAGAGCAAGATGGCTAGTGGAAGAAGGAAGTCATAGATACCACCTATGGCCAATTATAGACGTGAGGACTGTAGTAGCATTACCTATTTTCTCTTTGTTTACTATATGTATGTTTACTTGTATATTTAACTATTTTATCATTCACTCTCTTTTTCCTCTTATTATTTTATATACCAGTTGTTGGAGGTTAACTTTACAATTGTGTCTTTAGGTGGAAGAATATTCAGCGGGACCATGACTAAATTTGAGGCTAAATTATTAGGTTGGTGCAAAAGTAATTGCAGTTTTATATCGTGAATTTTAAATCATTATAACTAGGCTCAAACACTTATTTATTAATCAAAATAGGAACCATTACAATCAACACATTTTTGCCAATGAGAAATAAGTTTATTTATTCCTGTAGCATAAACATCTGTGCTTCGGGATTCAAAGAACTCTCTTGGAAAGCATTTTCTGCATCCTGCTGGTCGTAGAAGCATTTTCCCTGCAAAAAGTTGTCGACATACTTGAAGGAGTGGCAGTCAGTTGGAGAGAGGTCAGGTGAATATGGCGGATGAGGCAAAACTTCATAGCCCAATTCCTTCAACTTTTGAAGTGTTGGTTGTGCGACGTGCAGTTGGGCATTGTCGTGGAGAAGAATTGGACCCTTTCTGTTGGCCAATGCTGGCTGCAGGCATTGCAGTTTTCGGTGCATCTCAGTGATTTGTTGATCACACTTCTCAGATGTAATCATTTTGCCAGGATTCAGAAAGCTGCAGTGGATTTGACTGGGTGCAGTGGCTCACGTGTGTAATCCCAGGGAGGCCAAGGCAGGCGGCTGAGGTCAGGAGTGTGAGACCAGCCTGGCCAACATAGTGAAACTCCATCTCTACTAGAAAAATACAAAAATTAGTCGGGTGTGGTGGTGCACACCTGTAGTTCCAGCTACTCGGGAGGCTGACGCAGGAGAATCGCTTGAACCTGGGAGGCACAGGTTGCAACGAGCAGAGATCAAGCCACTGCACTTCAGCCTGGGCGACAGACTGAGACTCTGTCTCAAAAAAAAAAAAAAAAAGCTGTAGTGGATCAGACCGGCAGCAGACCAGTGACTATGACCTTTTTTTGGTGCAACTTTGGCTTTGGGAAGTGCTTTGGAGCTGCTTCTTGGTCCAGCTACTGAGCTGGCCATTGCCAATTATATAAAATCCACTTTTTGTTGCACATCACAATCTGATCGAGAAATGGTTCGTTGTTGTTGGGTAGAATAAGAGAAGACGATACTTCAAAACAACAATTTTTTTGACTTTCCGTCAGCTCATGAGGCACCATTTATTGAACTTTTTCACCTTTCCAATTTGCTTCAGATGCCAAATGAACATAGAATCGTTGACGTTGATTTCTTCGGCAACTTATTGTGTAGTTGTAAGAGGATCAGCTTCGATGTTTGCGCTCTTTTGGTCATTATCAACTTCCAATGGCCAGCCACTGTGCTCCTCATCTTCAAGGCTCTTGTCTCCTTTGCAAAACTTCTTGAACCACCACTGCATTGTACGTTCGTTAGCATTAGCAGTTCCTGGGCTAAATGCATTGTTGCAAGTTGTCTCTGCTGCTTTACGACATTTTTTAACTTGAATAGGAAAATTGCTCAAATTTGCTTTTTGTCTAACATCATTTCCATAGTCTAAAATAAACATAAAATAAACAGCAAGTAATGTCATCAGCAAAAAAAAATTAATAAATAAAGCGAGAATGTCCATTAAAATAATGTATAACATAACCACATTTATTTGAGAGTGTATCCCAATATCAAAAGGCAAATTCCAACAATGCAAAAACTGCTGTTCCTTTTGCGTCATTAGTATAACTAATGATGGATATAATGACTGGACTATGTGTCTCCTCATTTTGTGGAGTTGGTGAGAAATTCACTTATATAAAGTTTAACCGAATCTTTTTAGGTAGAAACATAGAGTTGTTTTATTGTTGTATGGAAGTTTGAATGTGTGTAAATGGGTGCATATGGAAGCCAAATGGATGAATTGTGCCATTTATTAATTTATTGCTTCTCAGATCCAAATGTACCCTTCTTTGCCCTGCTATTTAATATTGGAGATGGACCCTGTAAACAGGTTTACTTTGTCAGCTGCTTGATATTAGTCTTGTCAATAGGGAGTTCTGGAGAAACACTGCAAGGCCATAGAAGAAGAAAGATACTTCATTTCCTGGTTCCACTGAGCTGGTTTTTGACATCATGAAGGAGGCCTGGTATTTCTCTCCTCAGCAGCCAGCTTTGCCCTGCATCCTTTAGCATATTTCTCTGCTACCTAGCAGGTTGCTTTTACTGACCAGCTACAGCCAACCTGCGCCCTTCAGCAAGTTTTTCCATCAGGCTGTGGGGTGCCCCTACAAAGCAGATCCAGCTGCCTACATGGTCCGGCAAGTTTTCCTCCCTCTGGTGAGTCAGTCCTATGAGCCAGCTCTGGTCTGCAACGTTCGGCAAGTTCTTTCACTAACTGAAGGCATCTTGTTCCTGAGGCAGCTACTCCCTCTCCAAAGAGGTCTGAGTCTTGGCTTAGTAGTGGGACTCTTCTAAGGCTTTTGTTCTTTCCTTGTTCCCTTGTTTTGCTTTTCCTTCTTAAATTCCAGTCCTCACTGGGCTTGTATGACCACACTCTCCACTTCTTGTATGACTCAGTCTCTTTTGTTGCTTCTCCCTGTATGTCTACCCCTCAATTATTGGTGGTCACTTGGTTTCATCCTAGTTCCTCCCTGCCTCCCCACCCTCAACTCTATATACTTGTTCTGGGTGATCTTAACTTTTTCTATAAGATCCCAGCTCTTACCCTAACCCTAACCAAATTCTTCTTTGTCCTAAGTTATTCTCCTAGGCTTCAGACCAATTTACACTTGGATTTCTCACAAGTACCTCAACCCTAACATGTCCCAAAAGTGAACTCATCATTCTTTCCTTGAAATCTGCTACTAGTGAATTTTCTATTTTGGTTATTGACTTCAACTTTTACTACATAGTCCAAGTTAAAGATTTGAAACCACTTTCTACTTTCTTTATTTTTCATCAAAGCTTCTTTATTGCTCCAGGTCTGCTTAGTCCACCTCCCGAATAGTTCTTAAATCTGCTTTAACATTCTTCTCCTAACCCATTGAAATATCCATGGAACCATTCTCATTGCCATTGTTTTCTGTCCTCTCCACACCATTTTCGTGCTACTGCCATATTTCTACCTCCTCTTTGTATACAATTTAATCTGGTCATTCCCTTCTTAAAAATCTCGGCTGGCTCCTAAGTGCTTACAGGATAAAATGTAAGCTCCTTAGAATGGCATAAAGGGTCCTTCAGCAGGCGTCACTAACTCTTCATGTTCCAGTCAGTTCAAACTTTTTGCCATAGCCCTTTCAAATCTAGAAATTTGTGTGCCTCAATTCTGGGAAATTTTATTGAGCTCTTCCTTTCCTTTTTCTTTTTTTAGAGACAGGATCTCACTCTGTAACTCAGGCTGGAGCGTAGTGGTGTGATCATAGCTCACTGTAACCTCAAATTCCTGAACTCAAGAGATGCTCTCACCTTAGCCTCCTCAGTAGTTAGAACTACAGGCATGTGCCACCAAGCCTGGCTAAGTTTTTAAAAATTTTTTTGTAGAGATGGGGTCCCACTGTGTTGCCCAGGCTGTTCCCAAACTCCTGGCCTCAAGCAAACCCTCCTGCCTTGACCTTCCAAAGTGCTGGGATTACAGGCATGAGCCACTTTGCCCAGCTTAAATTATTTCACTGATGATTCCCTCCCCTCTGATTTTTTTGGGTGACTGCTATTATTCTGATGTTGTACGTTTTGAACAGGTCATCTAGTTTTCTCATCTTTTCTCTCCTATTTTCCATTTCTAACTCATTTTGCAGTACTTTAAAGAGATTTCTTCAACTTTATTAATATGTGAATTTCTGCTATTATGTATTTAATTTCCAAAATTCTTTTTCCTTTGTCCTCTAAATGCTCCTTTTATTAATTCATTCTTGATGACACCCTATTCTTGTTTTATGCATGTGTTATTCTCTCTTCTCTCTGTGGAATTTTCTTCTCCTGGCAGATGCTTTATTTTCCCTAAGATTTTTTTTTCCATTTGTTGTTTGGTTGTTTTGATATATGTCTTTGGTGTGAGACATATATCTTCTTCAAAGATATAAAAATTCTTGGTTATCTGATCATGATTACAAGTTAAAGAGCTGATTGGAAGCTTGAGCACAAGGTGGGGCTTATTCATTTTGAGTCTCTCTGTGAACAGATCAACAGGAGCCATTTGTTGGAAAAACCCCTAATGTCAGTATTTTTAGGTCTTTCTTTTGGGATGGTCAGAGTGCCCGGTGAGAGTCTTGCATTTCCTGCCTGCAGAGGTCCAGCTGCAGCCAATGTTCTGGGAGCAGTGTGGGAGATGAACTAAGAGGGTCTCAGCATTTAGTATGTGTATTGTCATCTGATTTCCCTGTTTTTACAAGGTATCCAACCCCTTAACTATACCTGGCACCCCCAGACCAGAGGTCTTCATCATATCCTCCCCCAGAAAATCAGCCTCCAAACTTCTACTGTAGTGGGAGAGGGACGGTCACGTAGCCATAGGGAAATGGGGGAGGAGATGTAGGAAAGTAATCACTACTCAAATAGCTTTTACCCAATCCTCATTTTAGCCACTCTCCTTCATCCCTAGTTTCAGAAGTAATTGATACTGCCAGTTTTTATTAATGCCTGGGCATTAAGGAGATACTGGTGAAGACATAGAGATCTTTACATCTAGACCACTTATTCAAATATGACAATGAAAAGAGAGTGTGAAATATAACACAAGTCAGAGAGAACTGAGGGGTCAAACAGAGACTCTTTTCCTCTCAGAATAAGAGAGTTTGTACATACTGGAACGGAAAGTGAAAATCCCCAGCGGAGAGAGAGAAATTGAGAAGGTCTGAAAAATAGGGGCTAATTATGACGGGAAGATCCTGAAGGACCCAGAGAAGGTGAGTTGGAGGGCATAGGCAAAGAGCTTAAATTTGGTAGGAGGCAGGATAAAAAGAAAGCAGGATGCTGTGATCTTTAGAGAAGGAAAGGAAGAAGTCAGTGCAATGGCCTATTGTTTTTTGTAGAATAAGTGGATAACTCATCTTCTGAGGATAATAAATTCAGAGCTTTTTTTTTTTTTTTTTGAGACGGAGTCTCGGCCTGTCGCCCAGGATGGAGATGGAGTGCAGTGGCGTGATCTCGGCTCACTGCAACTTCTGCCTCCCAGTTTAAGCGATTCTCCTGCCTCAGCCTCTCGAGTAGCTGGGACTACAGGAGACTGCCATTGCACCGGGCTAATTTTTGTCGTTTTTAGTAGAGATGGGGTTTCACCATCTTGGCCAGGCTGGTCTTGAACTCCTGACCTTGTGATCCACCCGCCTCGGCCTCCCAAAGTGCTGGGATTACAGGCGTGAGCCACTGCACCCGGTCGTTCTCATCTTATATATGATTCTGGTAATTATTCCTTATTACTTTTCAGAAATTGAGGCAGGTCCAAGTTTTGTGGGACCAGGAGCCTATGCAATCTAGGTGTTGTCTTTAAGAAAAGGAACACAATTATGAATATAATATTAAGCACAAAAGCAAACTAGTTACAAGAGTTTAAATGGGGCCAGGTGCGGTGGCTCACGCCTGTAATCCCAGCACTTTGGGAGGCCTAGACGGGCAGATCTCTTGAGGTCAGGAGTTCGAGACCAGCCTGGCCAACATGGTGAAATCCCGTCTCCACAAAAATAGGAAAATTAGCCAGGCTTGGTGGCATGTGCCTGTAATTCTGGCTACTTGGGAGGCCAAGGAAGAGGAATTTCTTAAACCCAGGAGGCAGAGGTTACAGTGAGCCGAGATCACACCACTGTACTCCAGCCTGGGTGACAGAGTGAGACTCTGTCTAAAAACAAACAAACAAAAAGGTGCGGTTTAAAAGCAGCCAGCAGCCAGTGCGGCTGGGCGCAGTGGCTCACGCCTGTAATTCTAGCACTTTGGGAGGCTGAGGCAGGTGGATTACCTGAGGTCAGGAGTTCAAGACCAGCCTGGCCAACATGGTGGACCCTCGTCTCTACTAAAAATACAAAAATTAGCTGGGCATGGTGGCACGCACCTGTAATCCCAGCTGCTACTTGGGAGCCTGAGGCAGAAGAATTGCTTGAACCTGGGATGGGGAGATTGCAGTGAGCCGAGATCGCACCAATGCACTCCAGCTTGGATGACAGAGCAAGTCTCTGTCTCTACCAAAAAAAAAAAAAAAAAAAAAAAGCAACTAGTGCAAGTGAGGGGTTTTGAAACTTAAACTTCATTATAATCATGTTATATCTATTTTTATTCAGAGATAAAACCTTCTCCTCTTATTTAAAGTCCAGTAACTGGGTCTTTGCGTCTCTACGTCTGAGTTCATTTTATTTTTGTTTTCTGCCCAGGTCGTCAGTTTCTCTTTCTTCTTCAGGACTAGAGACACAGGGTCATGGAATCTGAGAGCTAGAAGAGACCATAAAAGATCATCTGATTTAAACATTTAATTATGGAAAAGAGAATAAGATCCAGAAAAGTGAAATGATTTGCATGAGGCTCCATCACCAAGGAGATGTGAATTAGCACACCCTCAACTGCAAATATTAGAAACCCCACATCAGAATAGCTTTAATGAAAAAGACTTCTGGTTAACTATAATGGGTTGAACATTTACATTTATTTCTGCTCCTTCCGCTAAATCTCTCTAGATCAGTACTTCCCAAACTTCAACATGCATATGAATCAACTAAGGAGCTCATTAACATGCAATGCATCCAAAAATTCTGGGGTGAGGCTTGATTCTACATTTCTATCAAGCTTCTAGGTGATGTCAGTGTTGCTGATCTGTGGATCACATTTTGGATAGTAAGGCTCTGGATCAGGGGCTGATGAACTACAGCCACAGCCTGTTTTTTGCATGGCCTGTAAAGCCTAAAATATATACTATCTGGCTCTATATAGAAAAAGTTTTGCCAGCCCCTGATCTAGATGGCAAAAAGAGAATGAGAAAAGTATAAACCCATGGAAAGAACAAATGAGATAACAACAGAGGACCAACATTTTAAAAAAATCTGGGAGATGAAAAGCCGACGGACAAATTGTCTTTGCTGAATGGAGTAAGAAGAAACCCGGGAATCTTCATGGGGTGAAATCCACAAAGAAGGTTTGTTTAGATTACATCCCTTAGAAAAACTCAGGGCTTGGAGATACCAGGTGCCTGGAAAAGTTGATAAGGGTGGGTGTATAGGAAGAAAGGAAAAAGTGGTAGACACACAACTGGGTCACTGATATCCCCTTTTGAGAAGGACTATTTGCTCCACTGCAAGGAATGTGTTTAGCTAATAGTTTCCAGCTGTTAGCTTCATCAGGTTCTACCTCAGTTTGTGAGCTGAAGGCATGCTTTTCTCAGGGAGGCTCTAGCCAATGACTGTACATGTGCCTTGCCATTTGTGCTTAATGCAGGACTCTTTTAATGGGAAATCTTTGCCCTGAAGCCCTCTATTCGGCTGCAAAGGTTGGCACCATGGTCTGACCATTCTGCCTGTCTGATCCCACCGTGCCTCTGAAAATGCCCCATCCCTATGAACCCTCAGAGTTGGGGTGGGGACAGTGGAGGAGATTAGTGCCATGTTTAAAGATTGAGAGGGTGCAAAGGATGCGAGGGGTTGTGATCCCTACTGTAACCCCATTTAACTTGCCAATATGGCCCCTGTAGAATCTAGAAAGTTTCCAAAGGATGCCTGTAGATTACCACAATCTCAACCAAGTAGCAGCCCTGATTGTATGGCAGTAGCAACTGCCATACTGGACATGGTATCATCACTAGATTAGATTAATATGGCCTCAGGTACATAGCATGTAGCCATTTTGTTGGCAAATGCATTTCTTTTCTGTCCTAATCAAGAAAGAATCAGAATGACATACATTCACATGAAACATAGTTATTGTATTAGTCAGGGTTTTCCAGAGAAGATCTACAAGGTAAGTTGGCAAGCTTACCTTGCCTGGAGACTCAGAAGAGCCAATGGCTTAGTTCTAGTCTGAGTCTGAAGGTGTAAGAACCGGGAAAGCTGAGAGTATAGTTCCTGTCTGAATTATGTGAGGCTTGAGACCCAGGAAAAACCAATATTTCAGTTTGAGTCTGAAGGCAGGAAAAAAGCTGATGTCCCAGTTCAAAGGCAGTCAAGCAGGAAAAACTCCGTCTTAGTAAGGGGAAGGTCAGCCTTTTTGTTCTATTCAGAACTTCAGCTAGTTGGATGAGGCCCACCCACATCCAGGACGGCAATCTGCTTAACTCAGTCTACTGATTTAAACGCTAATTTCATTCAAAAATACCCTCAGAGAAACACCTAGACCAAATATTTGGGCATCTCGTAGCCTAGTCAAGTTGACACATAAAACTAACCATTACAGTTATTTATAGTTTTGCCTTGGGGTTATATTACATTTCTTGCCCTTTGTCATAATGTAGTATGATCCGGACCATCTCAAAGAACATCATGTTGATTCATTACATTGATGACATCAAGTTGACTGAAAAGCATAAGCAAAAGTTTGCTAGGATGCTAGTGGCCTTATTAAGACACATATGTGCTGTGCAGGGTGGGAGAAAACTACAGTGAATTGGAGACATGTCATTTTGGTAAAACGCTTAGGGGCCCAGTTTCAGGGCATGTTAGGATATCCCCTTCAAAGTGAAAGATAAAATTGTTTCTTCTTGCATCCCAAGTACATAGAAAGAAGCACAGAGCCAGATAGGCCTCTTCAGGTTCTGAAGGTAAGAGGGACTGCACACCTAGGAATACTGTTCTAGCCCCTATACTGAGGTAACACAGAATGCTATCATTCTTTGTGGTGCTTGGAGTAGGAAGGGGCTCTGAAGCAGGGCCAAGCAGTAGGGGAAGCAGCCTTGATGCTTGGGCTGTATAAGCCAGCAGGCCCAGTTGAAGGTATCTATGGTGGGAAAAGATGCAATATGGAGTTTATGGGAAGCCCCAGTGGAGGAATCACAGTGCAGGTCCTGGGAATTTGGAACAAGGTCATGTTAGTCACAGGACAGGATTATATACCCTAAGAGAAATAGCTCCTGGTGCCTTACTGGGCCCTGGTAGAGACAGGACGCTTGACTCTGGGGCACTAAGTTACTTTGAGTATGAAACTTTCCATTATGAGCTGGGTTCTGTTAGACCTGCCAAGTCATAAATTCAGCCATACCAGCATCTGTCATTAGATAGAGACATTACATCCAGGACTATAACAGCCTTAGGAGGAATAGAGAGCATGAGCAGGAAGTCTAGGCCTCCTATACTACCTGCTATATTTGCATTATTGCTCTTCCCTAAGCTTGTGCTTATATCTATATGAGAGAAGGTAAATCTGATGTGAGCGCTGAAAAAGGAAGAAAAAGCCTGAGCTTGGTTTATGGGTAGGCCTGTTTGGAATGTGGATACAAGCCAAAAATGGACAGTAATGGCATTATAGTCATATTCAGCAGTGGCCCTGAAAAATGGTGGAAAGGAAAACTTTTCCAAATGAGTAGAGCTGGGAGCAGTGCATCTGGCTAGCTGCTTTGTGAGCAGGTGAAAGTGGCTAGAGAGGTGAATATATATACAGATTCCTGGGCAGTGACCAGAAGGCAATGACCAGAGGGCTTAGGCCCTCTGGTCAGGGACCTGGAAGGGAAAGGATTTTTGTGTCACATATTAATGGCCACCTAAAAGCATCCAACATGAAAGAGGCATTGAACAGTCAAGCAGACAAAAATGACTTGGCCAGGTATTGCTAACTAGCCTGGTGCTAACTAGCTGGCTGCCCCAGGACTGGTATGATGGGGACATGACAGAGAACTCATGGTGGCATAAGTGGAAATTACATATAGGCTCAACAGCAGGCATTCCCACCTATCAAGATTTATCTAGCTATTGCTGCCTTGAATGTCCAACCTGTTGGCAACCAAAATGAACAACTAACCTCCTGATATAGCATTGTTCCTGATACAGGCCAACTGTATCACACAGCACACCAGTCCCTTTCATTCTAAAAGGGTCAAGAGTTTGTTTTCAAAAGGAGAGATACCTGCATATGAGTTTGCCTTTCCTGCCTACAGACCTCAAATAGCACCAGTACCCAAGGGCTTATGAAATGCCTGATCCACAGGCATAGAATTCAACAAGGAATAGCATCCAACCAGGGAACCCACTTCACAGCAACAGGTGTTTGAGAGTCATCTGGTACTATAGTGTGAATGTCCCTTCTAAAACTCATGTTGAAATTTAATTGCCATTATAACAGCATTGAGAGTCAGGACCTTTAAGAGGTGATTAGGTCATGAGGGCCCTGCCGTCATTATCATGATAGTAGGTTAGTTATCACAGGAGTGGGTTCCTGATAAAAGGATGAAGTTTGGCTCCCATCCTCTGTCTCACAGGCTCACTTTCTTCCATTGTGGGAAAACACAGCACAAAGGCCCTCACTAGATGTTGGTGCCATGCTCTTGGACTTACCAGCCTCCAAATCATGTGTTGAATAAACTTACATTCTTTGTAAATTACCCAGTCTGTGGTATTCTGTTATTGCAGCACAAAATGGACTAAGATATCTGGCATCACCATTGAATACCCTAGTCATATCATATAACACAATATCCAGCCAGCCTCATAAAATGCTGGAAAGACCTTCTACAGGCATAGAAGCAACCAGCCTTATAAAATGCTTAAATGCCCTTCTATAGACACATTTGATATGCCTAGTTCAGAGACCACATTTTGAAGGGATGGGGTGGCATCCTTCAAGATGATGAGTATGCAATGAATTAGGCTCCTCTATATAGTGTTGTGGCTCCAAAAGAAATGAGAAACCAAGGAGTAGAGACAAGAGTGGCCTCATTATTTATCATCATTTACAATGAACTTCTGGGAGATTCTGTGCTTCCTGTCCCCACAACTCTAGGTTCTACAGGACTAAAGGTTCGAATCCATTGCACCCTAACTTACGGCTGCTGCCAGGGCATCAGAGACTCCTTGTGCCCAGGGGCTAGCAGGTGAGAAAAGGAGTTAGCATACTGGCAGGAGTCATTGACCCTTAAGCAGGAGGCAGTATTCCTCTTATACAGTGTGAGCAGGAAGGAATACGTGTAGAACTGAAGAGATCTTCCTGATTGCCTCCCTGCCCCACTGTAACTGTGAACAGACACATGGAATAATCCTGGCCTATAAAGGTATCATTGCTGAGAGCTCAGAACTCTAAGGACTGAGGGTTTGGATCACATCTCTAAGCAAGCTCCAAGACCCGCTGAGGTGATAACTGAGGGTGAGGGGAATTCAGAATGGATAGTGGAAGAAGAAAAAGATGAGTTCCAGTGGTGGCCCCAAGACCAGTTGTAACAATAGGGAATATAGCTCATCCCATTAACTATCCTCTTCTGAGTTTCCCCTCAGGAAGAGAACTGTGGAAGATCTGCTCCCTGATTTTGCATGAAGAAGTAAATTGGTGAGGTAAAAGAGGTGAACTGTGGCAACCATGAAAATGCTCTTCTCAGATTTCTGGCTGTGGGAGGCATACTTTACTGACCACTTTAGCTGCTGTGCTCCAAAATCTATCCCTGCATTTACCTCTGGATAAATGTTTTCCACAGGCTGCTGCCACCCAATGATTTAGTACAATGAGAAGGAGTACTAAGACAGGTCCATTCCTAGAAGGCGCAGGACTCCTCTGATGGGCACATTTGGTCTTGCCTAACTTTCTTAGAACTGTACTGCACTCTAAGACCCCCCCATTCAACCTTCCTTCCTTTCTTTTCTCTTTCATCTGCATTGAGATCTGATGTCTCTTACAGTCTTCCTTAGCTCCTAGCTTCCTCTCCATGTTCCCTATTAAGCATAATGTCTAATAAATCTCTTGCACATCTAATCCCATCTTGACTAATTCACACCCTAAATGTCCATTAGAGGGAGAATAGACAAACAACATGTGGTACATTTATATAGTGGAATACTACTAAGTATAAAAACAGAACAAACTGTCATGAGAATAACATAGGTGACTCTCAATTATTATTATGCTTAATAATAAACCAGACATAAAATAATTTATGCCATATTATTCCATTTAAATGAATAATTGGTATCTCTGGGAGGTGGGTATCAAGCTGAAAGGGACATAAGGGACTTTTCTGGAATGATAGAAACATTCTGCATTTTTTCTACGTAAAGACCTCATGGGTGTATACATTTGTAAAAAGTCTTCCTAGAAAGCAGACTCAGAGGGGGAAAACATCATCAAGCTGTACACCTGAGAATTGTGCCTTTTAATTAAAAGTACTCAAAAAAAAAAAAGATTGGTGCTTTTTTTTTTTTTTTTTTTTTTTTTGAGACGGAGTCTGTCTGTTGCCCAGGCTGGAGTGCAGTGGCACGATCTCGACTCACTATAACCTCCGCCTCCTGGGTTCAAGCGATTCTCCTGAGTAGCTGGGATTACAGGTGCATGCCACCATGCCCAGCTAACTTTTGTATTTTTAGTAGAGATGGGGTTTCACCATGCTGGCCAGGCTGGTCTTGAACTCCTGACCTCATGATCTGTCCACCTCGGCCTCCCAAAGTGCTGGGATTACAGGTGTGAGCCACCGTGCCCGGCGATTTGCGCATTTTAATGCATGAAAATTCCGCTTCAATAAAGTATTGAAAAAATAACAAAGGAGATTTATTGGTTCATGTAACTGGATGTTGATAGACTTAGAGGGCTTCAGGTAGGTTTGATTCAGCTGTTTAGCAATGCCATCAGAAATCTCATTTTTTTTTTCATCTTTCCCATAAGTCTTTTGGTATGTCAGCTTCAACCCAAGCCTGGCTTACCTTTGTATTCACAGCATGCTACCAACAACCTCCTTTTCTGGGTCAAGGCACTAAGAGAATTGCTTTTGTAAGCTCTCTTAAAAGAGTAAGAACTTTCTTCTTTCCTGGAAGTTGCTAGCAAACCACATATCTTATTGGCCCAATAGGTTATGCTCATTCCTGAACCAATCTCTACGACCAGGGAAATGCCATACACTGATTGACTTATCTCTGCCTATCCCTGAATGAATCACTTTAGAATGAGATATGGAATTATGCCAGTTGATCAGACAAGTTAGCGCTTACCCTTGGAGCTAAAGTCCTCTAATTTTATGGCTGCTCCATAACTGAAGGAAGAGAACCACAAAGTCTACCACAAGAAAAATAGCAGTTGACTGGACACAGTGGCTTACACCTGTAATCCCAACACTTTGGGAGGCTGAGGTGGGTGGATCACCCAAGGTCTGGAGTTCAAGACCAGCCTGCCCAACATGGTGAAACCCTGTCTCTACTAAAAATACAAAAATTAGCCAGGCATAGTGGCGGGCACCTGTAATCCCAGCTACTCAGGAGGCTGAGGCAGGAGAATTGCTTGAACTCAAGGGGTGGGGGTTGCAGTGAGCTGAGATTGCATCACTGCACTCCAGCCTGGGCAACAAGAGCGAAACTCTGTATCAAAAAAAAAAAATACCAGAGTTGGGTAATAGGTCCAATCAATTCAAATCATGGTCTTCTAGCCAGGCGTGGTAGCTCATATCTGTAATCCCAGCACTTTGGGAGGCCAAGATGGGAGGACTGCTTGAGGCCAGAAGTTTGAGACCAGCCTGGGCAATATAGGAAGACCTTGTCTCTACAAGTGTGGTGGCGAATGCCTGTGGTTCCAGCTACTTGGGAGGCTGAGGTGGTAGGATCTCTTGAGCCTAGGAAGCAGAGGTTTTAGTGAGCCAAGATTGTACCACTGCACTCCAGCCTGAATAACAGAGCCAGACACTGTCTAAAAAAAAGAAAAAAAGAAAAAAAAATCATGATCTTCCTTTCTAATTCCTAAATATTTCTCATTCCCACTTCACTCAGTGTTCATTATATACCCAAACAAAGTGTTATCAGGAAGCACAGGTGTCTATCTTCTACATTTTGAAATAGAAGCAAAAATAAATTTTATTAAATAAATGACTGGGTTGCATACAGTTTGCTTGTCAAATGATACCTAAATCCTCATCTCTGAGTCTCACTCTATCGCTCACCTTCATCTCATCATTTCATTCCATGCAAAGGGGTTGAGGATGTTTCACAAATGCAAATTTAAAGATTTATTTCTAAGGTTGGATCAAAATTTTCCTGACATCAAAAGAGTTGTCTTAAGATGTGAGGTATTCTTCCTGGTTATTGATTTTTGGTATTTGTGTTTTCACCCTGGGGATTGCAATGCTGTAAAATAAGTATCTTTAGACTCCCACATTCTCCTTGAAATATGTCAATTCTCTCAACAGAGAAGAGGGATCAAACAGAGAGAGGTAACACAGGCCCAGAGCCATTGCTAGCCCATATGGTCACTTGGTGAGAATGAGAAAGAGGCACCCAGATGCAACCTGGTTGGTGCAGGGATGGGCAAATGGAGTGCAGGCCAGATTCCAGCCCCTTTTTGCCCGATGTCTAGATATCTTTTCGTCCAATGCCTTCTACAAGCCTTTATTACCTCCTTCCCACGCTGTTGGTTTATCTCCAAACTCATCCTTTGCCTCCAGACTTTATCTTTCTCCTGATTCATCCTACATATTTCTGTCTGGTTAATATTCCTAAAACACTGCCTTTTATCATATAACTGTCCTGCTCAAAATACCTTTATTAGCTTCCCTCCACCAACCTAAGAAAATGCAGATTCCTCAAGTTAGCATTTTACAATGCTTTTAAAAGCTTTTCACAATGTTTCCTGTCTCTCTTGCAGTCTTTTCCCACTATTTCTCACCACAAACTTATGGTCCAATTAATCTAGCATTCTTGTTATTCACAACCACATATTGCATATTCCCAAATGTCTTATTTGCCGTGTTATTACCATCTGTATTTATATATTTATGTGCTTATTTTTTATTTATATTTTTGAGACACAGTCTCACTCTGTCTCCCAGGCTGGCAGTGGTACAATCTCGGCTCAGTGCAACTCCGCCTCCTAGGTTCAAGCAATTCTCCTGCCTCAGCCTCCCGAGTAGCTGGGATTACAGATGCCCACCATCATGCCCAGCTAATTTTTGTATTTTTGGTAGAGGTGGAGTTTCACCATGTTGACCAGGCTTGTCTCGAACTCCTGGCCTCAAGTGATCCACCCACCTCAGCCTCCCAAAGTGTTGGAATTACAGGTGTGAGCCACGACGCCCGCCTAACATGGAGCTTATAGTCTATTTTGGGAAACAGACATTAAGCAAATAAACACATAAATATAGGCTAGACACCATGGCTCACACTTGTAATCCCAGCACTTTGGGAGGCTGAAGCGGGCAGATCACTTGAAGCCGGAGTTTGAGACCAACCTGGTCAATGTGGTAAAACCCCATCTCTACTAAAAATACAAAAATTAGCTGGGCATGGTGGCATACACGCCTGTAGTCCCAGCTACTTGGGAGGCTGAGGCAAGAGAATCACTTGAACCCAGGAGGCGGAAGTTGCAGTGAGCCAAGATTGTGCCACTGCACTCCAACCTGGGTGTGACAGAGTGAGACTGCATCTCAAAAAAAAAAAAAAAAAAAAAGGCAGTAACTGATTAAATCAGAATAACATATTCATTGATTCAAAGTGCAAATATTTTCTGAACATCTTCTATGTGTAGGCATTTTGGCAGGTGGTAGAAATAGGCCCTTACATGGAAATGGTTCCTGCCCTTCCACAGCTCATAGTCTAGTTAGGGGGACAGGCATTAAACGAATATTCATTCTCCCAAAAAACTCTGATAAATTATAGGAAGGAAAATAATGTGTGTTATGGAAGCCTGTAAATGTGGTACCAGATTCAAGGTGGAGTAGGGATTATGCTATTTTGCAGTAATCTATTTATAGATATTTACAGATATAAATCCATTTACCAATATAAACAGATTTCTTTTTCTTTCTCTCTTTTTTTTTTTTTTTTTAGAGAGGGTCTTGCTCTGTTGCCTGGGCTAGAGTGCAGTGGCATGATCATAGCTTACTGTAACCTTGAACTCCTGGGCTCAAGCAATCCTCCTACATCAGCCTTTAGGGTAGCTAGGACTACAGGGTGTAGGCCACTAATCCCTGCTATTTTTTATTTCTTGTGTAGAGATGGGGTCTCCAGTCTGCTCTGTTGCCCAGGCTGGTCTGGAACTCCTGGCCTCAAGGGATCCTCCACTTTGGCCTCCCAAAGCCTTGGGATTACAGGCATGCGCCACTGCATCTGGCCTAAACAGATACTTATTGAGTACCTACTACACTGAATAAGCAAACAATTTGAATTACTTCTAATTCCAGCCAGCCTGGGCAACATAAGGAGACCTCCCCTCTACAAAAATTTAGAATTAGCTGGGTGTGGTGCTGTGCATCTGTAGTCCTAGTTATTCTGGAGGCTGAGATGGAAGGATAGTTTGAGTCCAAGAGTTTGAGGTTGCAGTGATCACCCCACTGCACTCCGGGCTGGACATCAGAGTGAGATCCTGTCTCTAAAAAAACTTTTTTTAAAGTGAATTATTTCTAATTCTTACAACATTTATGTGTAGAAGCATTATTACTAGCTCCCTTTTGCAAATGATTTAATAGAATCATGAATAGCATCACACACAGCAAGTGTGATTCACACCCAATTCTGACTCTATAGCCTGTGCTCTTTAATTCTGAGATAACAGCAAAACCAAACTGTGGCTCCAGCCTGTCTCCAATCATTTACTCTCTTCTTACTCTTACTTTATCCTACACTCTAAATCTCGCTCACTTTGAAGAGCAAACTCAACTACAGAAACTCTTTTAATACAGTTCTTGGAACGTTTTAAAGTTGTAGAGATTAGTTTGTCAGCAAATTCTGAAATAATCTGAGCTTTCTTGATCGAGCAAGAAACAGTAACTTACAATTGCGTGTTGTTTATGGAGTTAGTGATGAAGCTGCCATTCTTGAGCACCCACTATGTGCCAGGCAGACGATAAATTATAGTGAAGGAAATAGACATGATTCTCACTCTCATGGAGTTGACAGTCAGACATTAAACAAATATATAAAAATACAACTGTGTAAAGGTGTAGAAGACTGAGCCAAGTGAAGAAAACATGAAAGACCTAATTCAGATTGGAGGTAGGGGATCAGAGAATTCTACCAAAAAACACGCAAAAGTGTTTTGTATTCTAGGATGCAAGGTGCTAAACCCTCCAAAAGACCCCACCAGGATGCAGCCCCCGTGGCGATAAGATCTTGATGCCCCATTGTCAAGGGGTAGTGCGACTTTGTCCCACTCTGGGGTGGGGTGACCGCCGGCTTTATCCTACATTGTTGTGGCGTGAGGCGAGTTTTCATCATCCGAACTTTCTGATGTTTTCCCCTAGTGTCTTCTTTCCCAGCGTCTTTCTGCCAGATCTTCCGCTCTGCTGTGACAACCTCCTGTCACATCAGTACCGTTGGAGCTGGATTGTTTTTTTCTCCTTCTACCCCGCGAGCCTATAACTTCACGGAGGCGGCTCCTTGGATGGCTTATGGCCCCGCCATTTCATTCAGTCACCCAGTCCATTCCTGTCTGGCCGGCGGCAGGTGGGTTGGAGGTGCGCGGGCGGGCGGGCGGGCGTGCGAGCGTGCGAGAGTCCGGCGCTCCTCTCCCCTCCGCGGTCGCCGGATCCGCGAGAGCGCTCGGCTCGCGTTCTGGGCTGTTTGCGCCTGGAGCGCGCCGCGGGCCCGCGCTCGCTCCCGCCTGTCTTCGCGTCCGCGGCGGCCCGGACACCGCGCGCCGCCTCACGCTACCCCGCAGGCCGCCCGCCCTCGCGGCGCGCTCCCGGGCCCGGCCGCGGTTCCCCACTCGGGCCGGCTGGCTCGCGGGTTCTCTCGCCCCGCCCTTCTCGGCGCCACCGCTGGGCGCTTGCGCGGGGCGCGTGGCCGTGGCCGGGGTCTCCGCCGCAGCCCGAGCAGCCGCAGCCGCCTCAGTCAGTCAGTCAGTCCCCAGCAATGGCGGACGGAGGTGAGCGAGAGGAGCTGCTCTCGCCGTCACCGGTCTCTCCGGCCAAGCGGCTGTGTTCGTGGCCCAGCCCGCAGGCTCATCACCCTCGCGGTTCGCCTGGGGCAGCCGGCGGAGGGGCAGGGGGCGTCGGCAGCAGCTGCCTGGTTCTCGGGGCCCGCCCCCACCTGCAGCCGGAGTCCTTACTGGACTGCGCCGCCAAGACGGTGGCGGAAAAGTGGGCATACGAACGGGTGGAGGAGCGCTTCGAGCGGATCCCGGAGCCCGTGCAGCGCCGCATCGTCTACTGGTCCTTCCCGCGGAATGAGCGGGAGATCTGCATGTACTCCAGCTTCCAGTACCGGGGCGGCCCCGGCGCCGGCGCTGCTGGCGGCGCCGCGGGGGCTTCGCCGGCCGAGGAGGGGCCGCAGCCACCCCCCGGGGCCGCCGCTCCGGCCGGCTCCGCCCCCGGGGGCGTCGCGGCTGGGGCATCCCCCGGGCTGGGCGCAGGGGCCGGCGCGGCCGGCTGCGGTGGCGAGGGGCTCCCGTTCCGCCGGGGCATCCGTCTGCTGGACAGCGGCTCCGTGGAGAACGTGCTGCAAGTCGGTATGTGCTCGTCCAGGCGTTCTCGGGTCCTCAGCCTCCTCTTCCGTAGGTGCCTCTTCTCGGCCCGAGCCCTGGGGCCGAGACCCCGGCCTTCTGCCCAACTCCTGTACCCCTGCCGAAGGACGAACAAGTCACAAAAACTTTTTTCAACCTTTCACTCAGGTCCACCACTGCTCTTTCCTCCACTGACCCTCTACCCCAATTTCTTTTTGTTTGAAGAGTGAATAGATCTCTCTTCTTCACTCTTTCTATTCCCCACACCAAGGCAAAGAGAATGGGGAGGTATGACTTTTTGGATGTAATAATTTCACAAATGTGTTGTCCTAATTTTAGTTTGGAGAGGAGAGGATTGTTAGTAAATCTGGAACAAGCGGTTTTAGAGGGAGCGTTTGAGGGACAGACTGTCAGAGGCAATCTATAGCCCTAGCCGATTGAATCTCGATGAAATTAACACTGGGAAAAAAGCCCCAACAAAATACTGCATGTTTCAGACAGTTTTAATTGTCTGCGTTAGGATTTTTCCCCTGGACCGGTGATGCTTGGGAATCTAGGCTGCGGACTAACAATAACCGAAGATGGAAATGTGACAGCTTCTCCTCCACACCCCCACCCAAGGAAAAAAAAAAAAAAGCCATACAATCTGGAGTGGGGGTGGGGTCTCTCTTCCTTGTCAGACTGGGGTAAATCAAAAGCTGGTCACGCTGGGTTTTTCAAATGCTTCTCATTTAACAAGTCCTATTTGCTTTTATCTTTTTGTTATGGAAAAATATATTGTACGAATGATTTCTTCCTTTACTCCTCCGGAGTTTCTAGTCAGTTTGTTAATCTTATTAAATATATAAATACAGTGCTTCTGATTTGTGGAATGGTTAAGGAGAAGGATAAAAAAATGACTGATTAACATTGACTTTGCTATGTGGAAAATTAAAACATGAATTTTTTTCTATTTGGATTATTATAGCATTCTGGAAGTACATATCTTTATGCGTTTTATTGTACACTATATGCTCGTATTAATTGAAGAAAATACTGATTTTTGAAAGGAGTTGAAGGGAGGTTGTTTTTAGAATTAAACAAGCACAGAAAGACACAAACCCCAGACATCTAGCTCTCCAGGTAAAACCTGGAGAAAACATTTGAAAAATGTTTTTCTTTGAATCGTGCTGTTTCATATAAAGTAATCTGCTTCTGGTTATTGAGAATCATTGATTCCTGTGTTTCTAACCAAAACAACAGCATACCACAACTTGTTTTGCAAATGTGAAATGTAAATTTATCCTGTGCCAGAATATAGTGATAGTGGCTTGAGCAAGTTTTGTTTATTTGAAAGAGGTTAGTCCTTTATTTGTGTATATTTTTGAAAGAGTGACTTGAATAAATATGTAATTAAGGTGTACAGCTTTAATACTGAAACACTGAAAACATGAAAATAAATACAATCATTTTCCTATTAGTCTGTAAATTTTAATTTTTCTGAGTTTCGATCATTTATTTAACTTTTAAGATTCTTGTTTCAAATATTTTAAATGGAAAAGGATCAATTTAAGTGGTCATTTTATAGTAAGAGATGGATGAGGAAGAATTTTCAAACCAGAGGGAACAAATGAAAGAGAGGAAGAGTTTTAAAGAGGTGTCTATTTTTAAAGTGACTAAAGTGTCACGTTCCAAATGAAATAGGATATTTTGGGTACTCTAGATCATGTTTAAATCAGATATTTCTCCTTTATAATATGAAAGTTAATGTGGTTCTGGAGTTACAGGCTCTCTTATGGTAGTTTCAGAAAAGACACATATAAACATGTTTTCTGATTGACTTGAGAAAAGACACATATAAACAAACATGTTTTCTGATTGACTTGAGAAAAGACATATATAAACAAACATGTTTTCTGATTGACTTTGGATTTCAAAGACGAAGACCGGTGAATAAATTTATCACTTTAAGTTTATGCTACTTGAGAACCACGAGCTGTGTAATGTTTATTATTCTGACCTTAATTTAGGTTAATAAGTATAGGAGAGAAGGATAGCCTGTTCTGCATCTTTTTGAGTTCTGTATTTTGGTATGAACCACCTTTAATAGAGACTCATCCCCCATCTCCTAAACTTAAAGTTATAAGTAAATGACTTAATCTAGAGAGTAGGCTTTCTAAAAGTATTGCCAAGAGATGAGTAAGGAAGTGATTCGTATATACCAAGATAGTAATCGTGTTTTTCAGTTTATAACTGCACTTCAAACTCAGTTAATTACTAAGTGATGCTAATTAAGAATTCTACGTATTTCCTTACTGTTTCTAAACGATAGAACCTCAGATTTGGGAAGTTACTGAAGGCCGATGCTTTAGGAAGAACAGAAAGTTGGGGTATTTCTGTGACAACATCTTTTTAAGAAAAAGAGTCATAAGGGAATTTAATGAAAAAGGGAATTTAAATGAAAAAAGAAAGCACAAACAAAAAAGCCTTCAAGGCAAATAAATTAAAAACAAACAAAAACTTGTGGAAAGAGTAGGTAGATTAAATTCTGTAATTTCTAATTACTTTCCACACAAAATCTGGTATTGGGAAGTCATGAATTCTGGTTAAAAATTGGATACTTCAGATTTTAAATCAAAACTAAAACTTTTCCAGCTATGCTCAAAGGATACATTTCTTTTATGTAAGTACTGCATCAGAAGTAGTATTCCTTTTAAAAGGGGAAAATTGCAAATTAGTCTCTTCAGGGATGTCTGTAAGTTTGAAGCTATGTCAATAGACTTACAGTCTGATCTCAGTATTGTAAAGGTTAGAGTATGAACTCTGTTGAAAACATATGAATGTTTTCAGCATCTGCATTTTTAACTTGTTTCAGAAGCCCATGGATGTAGTAGTAGTATAAACTTTGGGAAAATACTTATTCAGGAGTCTGCAGATGGCATAAGAATAAGACACCTATAATTTACCAACGGTTTTAACATTTTGACCCTTTTGCTATCCACTGTATTTTAAATTGATTTCTTTGTGTTTGGTAAAACTTAAAGAAGCTTTGCTTTTTCTCAGGAAAATCTGAATTGATTGAAGGAAAAAAACATTAACAATTTTTCTCACTTAAACACAGAAATGTTATATTTACTTGGATATTTAGTTTTAAAAATTGGCTAAAGGCATGCAGGGGCCTTCTGCGCCTGGTACATCTTAGTTATGTACGTATTTATCCAGAAATTTTAAGTAGATTTTGACAGGTGACTTCAACAAAACCCCATAGTTTTAGTCTACACATTTTTTAATAAGTACATGATTTATTCTTGAAGTCTTCAAGACTAGACCCAGAATGCTAAGTATTACCTTATGTGGAAGAGGTACAATTACAAAGTCAATAATGGAAATATAAAAAGTGGCCCATTTCAGGAAGTTATCTATAACTTAAACATCAAGTAGTAAGTTTAAAATTGTGTACACTTGTATATCATCAATAAACAGGTCTGTGAAATTTTTCTGTAGTATAACTTTTATGAAATGTATCAGTAACAAGTATTACAGTTTGTTGATTTTTATATGTAATTTGTTTTAATCTATATTGTTTGGGGGAACAAAAGATATCTACATTAAAAAACTGTGGCATCATATGTGAGTTAGAATGAATAAAATTATAATAAAATTTCATGTGGAGAAAAATGACTTTATTGATATTTAAGATATTCCATCACAGAAGGCAGCTGCATTCCTTTAAGTGGGTGTGCTTTTTAGCATAGAAATTTTTCAAGTTTTAAATCACATTATCTTTTTTTTTTCTGATCAGTGAGTTCTCTCCCTCCACCCTAACACATCACATATGCACACATTTTAATGTTCAATAAGTGCTTGTTGAATGACTGAATGTTAAGAATGGATTTCTCAGTGTTGTAAAACAGAGAGAGACCTGAATTTTGAGTATGAGTAGTATTGGAATATGTGGGGAAAACTTCAGACTTGTGCATATAATAAACTGATAGCATTAAGTAGTATGAGTGTTACAACTTAGGTGTATCTTCTGTGTTTAACCATCTATTTTGTGTGAAGAATGGTGATTTATCAATTTCTTCAAATGAAAGCTTTAAATGAATTTTTCTAAAGGTGACTTTCTCAAGGATAGAGCTTTGGATTTTAAAGATGATGGATAAACTAAAAAGAGTGAATTTTATTTTAGAGGTTATCTTTATTTTAGGAATTTTAAAAATATATTATGGAAAAGGCTGGAAATTTATGCGTATGGGAGACAATTTTATTTCTCTTGTTTCAATAATAGCAATTAAAAAACAAGACATTAACTGTCAGTAATCTATTATGGTGAGGGTTATATGAATATATACATGTATTAAAATGCATGGAACTATACACCAAAAAAAGTCAAGTTTACTATATGATACCGTAGAAAATAAAATTTTTAAAAATCAATGCATTGATATAATGTACAAGAGAAACATATATATTACTGTAAAAATGCTGTATTAGTTTCCTATGGCTGCTGTAACAAAGTATCATAAACTGGATTGGCTTAAAACCACAGAAATGTATTGTCTCAGAGTTCTGGAGGCTAGAAATCCAAAATCAAGGTGTTGGCAGTGCTATGCTCCTTCTGCAACCTACAGGGGAATCCTTTGTTGCCTCTTGCTAGCTTCTGGTGGTTTGTTGGCTGTCTTTGGCATTCTTTGACTTGGAGCTGCAAAATTCCAATCTCTGATTTTGTGGTCACGTGGCGTTCTCCCTGTGTGTGTCTGTTTTCACATGGCCTTCTTATAAGGACACCAGTCATATTGGATTAGGGGCTCACCCTACTCCAGTATGACGTCATCTCAATCACATACGCAACAACCCTATTCCCAAGGTCACATCATGAGGGACTGAGGTTATGTTCTGAGGTATTGGGGGTTAGGACTTCAGCATATTTTTTGGGGGGTGACATAATTCAGCCCATAACAGCTTCTCATACTTGTTTCTTGTTGCATATCTGAGTTTCATGTGAATTTTAAACTTTATTACGTTAAGTATGGCTTAAGTTAGGAAATCACATTAATTTTATTAGGTAAGCATTATTTAGACTTACTTGATTCAGTTTGCATGATTGATTATTTAATCTTAATACATGTGGAATATTTTTGACAAATAAGTGGTTATTTAAAGGTTAAAATTGTCATTCTTGATAAAAATGATGACTGTGTGATATAGCACTCATGGTATACATATATGAATGAATAGATTACTGTGGGTTTTTTTTCATGCACACCATTTATAACTCAGCTTTAGAAATGGATAACCTTGAAAGCATATGAACAGTGTTGTAATGTCTGTTTCCAAACCCTAAATTACTATGGTTTAGAATTAGTGTTTGATATTAGAAATAGACAATAATTTATTCCAGATAATTTTTATGTGAATTTTTTTACCTTGTGGTTTATTTATAGGCTTATTTCTTTCTAATATAGGCAGCATGCTTCTTGGACACTTTTAGCCTATCATGGAGCTAGTAGACTAAGAAAATCATACTTATTTAAATATTAGCTGTAGTATTATGTGATTGTATGCTAAATTACTCTGTGATAGTTTTTGTAATCATATATAGTCAACTGATTAATTTTTGGTTTTCAGTGTAATTGTTCTCCCCCTTAGGATGTATAATGTGGTTTGTCCTAAGTTGGTGCTCAGTAAATGTTTATTGAATGAATGAGTAAATTGTCATATCATTTTTTGTATTTGTGTAGTATGACATCTCTCTTAATTGATTTATATGTAACTGAAGCCTAAAAGATGTACTGGCATTTGTGGCTCAATTTCTGGATGCTTCTGATTTTTAAAGCATTACATAGATAAAAATTATCCTTGAAGCTTATTATTAACTTGTTCTTGGTTCAGTCATTGAATTAACATTTAGTCACTTATTACATGTAAGGCTCAGTAAATAATTGTTTACCTGTTTTTGGTGGAAGTCTTTCTGTAGTACTTTGCATTTTCGTATCTCAGAGTACAAAGTTAGGTTGGGCATCAAAGCCTAAACTAAGGACTACATTACGTTGCCTTCCTTAGGTAGGGAGGTAGTTATAAACAGTGAATATTTGACTCTGAGAGTTTCTGAAGCCTGTTTTTGAAAAGTTCCTTGCATACATGTTTTTTGGTCATTTGCCTGTTCCTTATAATGGAGTGATGAATGTGGTATTTAGGGGAGTATAACATAGTTACCTTATTTAAAAGTAGACTATTGAGGCCAGGTGTGGTGGCTCACTCCCAGCACTTTGGTAGGCCGAGGCGGGTGGATCATGAGGTCAGGAGATCAAGACCATCCTGGCCAACATGGTGAAACCACGTCTCTACTAAAAATACAAAAATATTAGCCAGGTGTGGTGGCGTATGCCTGTAGTCCCAGCTACTCAGGAGGTTGAGGCAGGAGAATTGCTTGAAGCCGGGAGGCAGAGGTTGCAGTGAGCCAAGATCGTGCCACTGCACTCCAGCCTGGGCGACAGAGTGAGACTCCATCTCAAAAAGAAAAAGAAAAAAAAAGACTATTGAAGCAAAAGCTGAAGTACCCTTCTGCCTAGTGGTTTTCTTGCCTTAACAGCAGTTGTTTGCATACTTTGTATACTTTAGTCCTTAGAGAAATACAAATTAAAATTCAAGGAAATACCTACATTACACACACACTAAAATGATTAAAGAAAAAAAAAGACTGTACCAAATGCTGACAAGTATATGGAGTAACTGGAACTCTCATACATTGCTGGTACGTAATGTATGGCATGAATGCAAAATGGTGCAGCTACATTGGAAAACAATGTCCTTTATAGCTAATCATATACTTAAGCAAAAGATTCAGCAATCCTACTCTTAGGTATTTACCTGAGATAAATGAAAACGTATAAGGGGATTTCAAAAGCTCATGGAAAAATGGAATTAAAGGATAAAAATTAAAAGTATAAACTTTATTTCTCAACATAAACTCCATCAAGTTCAAGAACTTTTGTAAGCAATGATACAAGCCACTTAGCACATCCCTAAAGAAATGAAGGTCCTAGGAATTCAACCATGTCAATGCAGTCTTCTTTACATTATTGACTGAAGAAAAATTGGTGCCTTTTGAAGATTTTTTTAAAGATTAGGGAACAAAAAGAAGTCAGAAGGAGCCAAATTAGGACTGTTAGGTGGATGCCTAATGATTTCTCATCAAAACTCTCATAGAATTGCCCTTGTTTGATGAGAGGAATGAGCAGGAACATTGTTGTGGTGGAGAAGAACTCTGGTAAAGCTTTTCTGGGCATTTTTCTGCTAATGCTTTGGCTAACTTTCTGAAAACACTCACATAATAAATCAAATGTTATCATTCTTTGTCCCTCCAGAAAGTCAGCAAGTAACATGACTTGAATATCCTAAAAAACTGTTGCCATGACCTTTGCTCTTGATCAGTCTGGTCTTGCTTTGATTGGACCACTGCCACCTCTTGGTAGCCATTGCTTTGATTGTGCTTTGTCTTCAGGATCATACTGGTAAAGTAATGTTTCATCTCCTGTCACAATTCTTCAATGAAATGCCTCAGGATCTTGATCCTACTTGTTTAAAATTTCCAATGAAAGCCCTGCTCTTATTAGCTGATCTGGATGCAGTGGTTTTGGCACCTGTCAAGTGGAAAGTTTGTTCAACTTTAATTTCTCAGCAGAATTGTGTAAGCTGTACAAATTGAGATGTCTATGATATTGTCTGTTGTTTCTGCTGTAATTGTCTGTCCTCCTCGATTAGAGCACAAACAAGATGAATGTTTTTCCTCACAAATTGATGTGGATGGTCTGCTGCTGCAGGCTTCATGTTCAGCATCGTCTCATCCTTTTAAAATGACTTATCCATTTGTAAACTGCTGATTTATTTGGGGCATTGCCCCATATACATTTTATAAAGCATCAGTGGTTTCACCATTCTTTCTCCCAAGCTTCACCATAAATTTGGTTTTTGTTCTTGCTTCAATTTTAGCAGTATTCATGTTTCTCTGATAGGGGCTCTTTTCAAACTAATGTCTTATCCTTTTTAGTGCCTTAAACTAGATCCTATCCAGATATGTTATAGCAAGTTAGTATGAGTTTATCTTAGTGCAAAACAAAGTGAAATCCATGTGCAGTTTTTTTATAATACTCATTTTCCACAAACTTCACAAACTTTTTGAAGACCCTCATATGTTCACATAAAGACTTGTACTTGAATATTTATAGTAGCTTTATTCATAATAGCCCAAAACTAGAAATGACCCAAATGCTTACCAAATGGGGGAATGGATAAGGAAATTGTTGTATATCCATACAGATGGAATACTGTTCAGCAATAAAAAAGAACAAACTTACTGATAGGCTAGCAACATGGATGAATCTCAAAAGTATTATGCTAAATAAAAGAAACCATACCCAAAAGACTATATACAATTTCATGTGTATGAAATTCTAGAAAGCCGAGATATAATGACAAAGTAGATCAGTGGTTTGATCAGTAGATCAAAGTAGAAGGGAATGGAGTTTGTGAATAAAAGTTCTCTGAAATGGAATTTAGAGGAAAGAGACTATTCCGCAGAACAGCTTGCAAACCAGGAAGATGCAGCTGTTGGTGTAAAACAAAGGTGCATTCCAGAGAACAAGGGATTTGGCTTTTATACTGAAAGTTCCTGTCCAGGTTCCCAAACAGGTCCATGTATGCAAATAAAGGAGTCAAACTTTCTTAGTTCTGATTGGTCAACACAGCTGAGTTCTGATTGGTTGATGCAAGCCACAGCCTATTGGTTGTTTTGGGCAATGTGAATAGGAATAGTCAGCTATGAAAGTCCCAAAGTTAAGCAGAGGTGTGGGTTTTCCAGGAACTCAGAGTAAGTGTGTAACCTCTAGTCAGTAAATGGCTCTTGGGCTCTATTTTAAATGTAGGCCCAGTTAACCACTCAGGATTCATCTTGGGAGATTGGCTCAGGTTTGTAGGTGTGAGAAAACTTCTGGGTGATGGAAATGTTAATGACTGTAGTGGTTACATGACTATATTCTTTTGTCAAAACTTATTCAATTGTGTGCTTAAATTGGCAAATTTTACTGATTGTAAATTGTACCTCAAAAATTTGATTTTAAAGAAAAGAATTGTGGGCTTCAGCCAGGCGTGGTGGCTCACGTCTGTAATCCCAGCACTTTGGGAGGCTGAGGCGGGCAGATCACGAGGTCAGGAGATCGAGACCATCCTGGCTAACATGGTGAAATCCCGCGTCTACTAAAAATACAAAAAATTAGCCGGGCGTGGTGGCAGGCGCCTGTAGTCCCAGCTACTCGGGAGGCTGAGGCAGGAGAATGGCATGAGCCCAGGAGGCGAAACTTGCAGTGAGCCGATATCGCGCCACTGCACTCCAGCCTGAGCAACAGAGCAAGACTTCCGCCTCAAAAAAAAAAAAAAAAAAAAAAAAAAAGAATTGTGGGCTTCAATCTTGATTTCACATTAAAATCACCTAGGGAGATTAAAAAACAAAACAAAACAGTACCTGGCACTCACCCCAAATTAATCACGTCAGAATCTGCTGAGAATTAGGACCAAATTTCAGAATTTTTAGAAAGCTCCCAGGTAATTTTATATGCAGCCAAGGTTGAGAAATGCCGTTATAGAAAAATGATCACCTGGCCAGGCTTGGTGGCTCACACCTGAAATCCCAGCACTTTGGGAGGCAAGACAGGAGGATCACTTGAGCCCAGGGGTTTAAGACCAGCCTGGGCAGCATATTGAGACCTCATCTTTAAAAAAAACAAAAAACAAAAACTAGCTGGGTGTAATGGTGCTCACCTGTAGTCCCGGCTACTTGGGAGGCTGAGGTGGGAGGATTGCTTGAGCCCAGGAGGTTAAGGCTGCAGTGAGCCATGATGGCGTCACTGCTCTCCAGCGTAGGTGACAGAGCGAGACCTGTCTAAAAAAAAAAAAAGAAAGAAAAATTAACACCTTTATTAGTGTTATCATTGTTTCTGAACCTGTTGTTGGCAGTCAAAACATTATGTAATTTTTATTCTACAAATGCTATGGACCATGTCAACTTTCTTTTCTATTTATTGTTTCACCTATCTTTATTAATGGATGTGAAGGAAAATCATTCTCTTAACTACTCAGAGAAGGTCTCTCTGTATTTTGGAGAGGCCTTATTCCAAAGTAAAAATTGTCATTGTTACTATCATCAAAAGACATTTGTATTTAATGTAATGCCAAGCTATAATTTTCTTCATGTTTGTTCACCCATTTATTTATTTATAAAACCTTTTTTTTTTTTTTTAACTGGGCACAGTGGCTTACGCTTGTAATCCCAGCACTTTGGGATGCTTAGGTGGGAGGATCACTTGACCCCAGGAGTTCAAGAACAGCCTGGGCAACATAGGGAGACCCTGTCTCTTTTAAAAAAAATTAGCCAGGCATGTTGGCACACACTTAGAGTCCCAGCTACTTGGGGGTGCTGAGGTGGGAGGAATGCTTGAGCCTGGGAGGCTGGGGCTGCAGTGAGCTGTGATCACAGGCCATTGCACTGCAGCCTGGGCAACAGAGCAAGACCCTGTCTCAAAAACAAAAAAACAAAAACTTTAAATTTTTTAGTATGATCTGTGCAAAACAGAACATAATTTCTATATTTAAGAGGCACACAGTTTACTATGGAATGTACATATAAAAATGGCGTTTAAAAATTTTCTATTAAATCAGTTAAGGGTCTGAATAGATAAAATGGCATTTACCACAATGTTCTGTAATAATAGAAGAAGTTACTATGGGGGAAGAGAGTAGGAAGTGATTAACTTGGGAAGTGGGGACTACAGGACACATTGCTCTATTTTAATATAATTCCAATTATAAGAAATTTTAGAATTATGTCTAATATTGCAATAAAGATTGAAAACACTTTACTGCTTACAAGTTAGATTAACCTTTTTTTTTTTTTTTGAGACGGAGTCTTGCTCTGTTGCCCAGGCTGGTGTGCAGTGGTGCAGTCTCAGCTCACTGCAAGCTCCGCCTCCTGGGTTCACACCATTCTCCTGCTTCAGCCTCCCGAGTAGCTGGGACTACAGACGCCCGCCACCACGCCCGGCTGATTTTTTGTATTTTTAGTAGAAACAGGGTTTCACTGTGTTAGCCAGGATGGTCTCGATCTCCTGACCTCGTGATCCACCCGCCTCGGCCTCCCAAAGTGCTGGGATTACAGGTGTGAGCCACCACGCCTGGCCAGATTAAGCTGTAATAAAATTCTTTCTGTATTAACATTTTGTATGCCCCGTAATACTTTGGTGCATAGTTGATCCAAAGGGGTAATATTAGTAGGAAGGAAGATGGCAAGATGTTACCAAATATTAATCCTTTTTTCTGAGAGTAAACTTTACAGATTTCTGGCTTTAAAATAGCTTTTTGTTATCTTCAGATAATCCTTACCTTTTTTGTTAAAAAAAATTGTTGCTTCTTTTAGGTATAAACATACAGTGGAACTAATCAGGAAAATAGCTTTTTATGCTTCCATTATCTTTTGGTCTGTGAGCAACAGGAAAATGTATTGTGTCTTTGAAAGCCTTGGAGATAATTACATTTTTCCCCCTATTCATTCATGGTTTTATTGAATGGAGAGGCCTGTAGCACTGATAGATTCTGGAAAAGCCAGCTTGTTCTTATTTTGTTTAAATCTGTCAATACCTGCTAACTGATATGACTAGCCAACATCACCAACATACATTGATGTTATTAGTAATATAAAATCCTTCCCCACATTATGGCTCCCTATTGTGAAAAACTCTTATCTTTTGTCTCACTGAATATTATATTATTGTAGTCTTTACCATCACATGTATTTGGATATATCTACCATATGTGTGTGTGTGTATATATATATACACATATGCACACATATGTACACATACGTACTATCACAAATATGTAATTCTGGCTCCTTCAAAGTCTCAGTTTTTTCAACTGTAAAAGGGCAAAATGATGGTACCTACTTCATAGGTTGTTTTGAGAATTAAATTAGTTAATATATGTAAAGCACTTAGAATGAGGCTGAACACATATTAAGTGCTATGTAAATATTCACTATTATTATTACAGCCTTTACCAAAATTGAGAGTATTCTGTATTTATCTTCCCTCCCTCAACCTTCACTCCACCTTCTAAAGGTTTTGTAGTCTGACTTATGCTTTCAGTCACTAAATTAAAATTGATCTCTTAAAGGTCGCTAGTGACCTCATGATTGCCAAACACAGTATCTTTTTTCTAGTCCTCATTCTTCATGACCTCTGTATAGAATTTTCTGTAGTCTACTATACATTTCTCTTGAAATGCTTCTTCCTAGATTTTTGTTTTACTTCACCATTCTGGCTTTCTTTCTATTTTCTTTTATTCTCTTACCCCACAATAGTAGGATGCGCCTTCTTATATCAGGTCTTCTAATTTACAATCTAATTTATTTCTACAGTTTCAACTACAATTTTATGAACATAAGATAGCATGATATGATGTAGTGGTTTAAAATTTGTTTAAAGCAACTGTACTCTAACTTTCAAAGGAAATCTTATGCTGGAATTCCAGCTTTTGCAGCAGATAAAATCTGAGCTGTGTTGGGGATTGGGGTGGAGACCAGAACTTAATCAGCATGGCCAGCTACTTCTTCCCTTTGAAACTCTGAAGCACTTCCAAATAATCCAAAGATCAGCATATATATTTGCCTGCCAGATATTTCTAAATGGATATCTTAATAGCCACTCAAAACCAAACTGCTTGATAAGGGGATTAATATCCAGAATATATTAAAGAACTACAACTCAGCCACAAGAAACAACCTAATTCAAAAATGGGAAAGGACTTGAATAAACATTTCTCCAGAGACAATGTACAGATGACCAATAAGCACAAGAAAAGATGCTCAACAGCACTAATTATTAGAGTAATGAAAATCAAAACCACAATGAAATACTACTTCACACCCATTAGGATGGTTATTATTTTTTTAAAAAGCCAGAAAATAACAAATGTTGGCAAGGATGTGGAGAAGTTGGAACCATTTGGAAATATAAAATGGTGTAGCTTTTGTAGAAAACAGTATGGCAGTTCCTAAAAAAATTAAACACAGAATAACCATATGAACCAGAAATTCTGCTTCTGGTTGTATAACCAAAATAATTGAAAGCAGGGAATTGAATAGATATTTATACAACCATGTTTTATAGCAGCATTATTCACAATAGGCAGAAGATGGAAACAACCCAAGTGTCCATCGACAGATGAATGGATAAACAAAAGGTGGTCTATTTTCCTTCCTTCCTTCCTTCCTTCCTTTCTCTGTCTTTCTATCTACAGGAAATGTCATTTAGCCCTGAAAAGGAAGGAAATCCTGATACATGCTACAACATGGATGAATGTTAAAGATTATGCTAAGTGAATAAGCCAGACACCAAAGGACAAACATTATATGATTCCACTTACATGCAGTATTTAGGTAGGCAAATTCATAGAGATAGAAGTAGAAAAGAGGTTGTCAGGGGCTGAGGGGAGAGAGAAATGAAGAGTTACTGTTCTGTTGAACTAGAATTTTAGTATGGGAGGATGAAAAATTCTGGAGATAGGTAGGAGTGGTGGTTGCACAACAAAGTGAATGTGCTTAATACCACTGAACTGTCCACTTAAAAATGATAAATCAGTATATTTTACCACAATAAAAAAGTTAAAAGCCACATATATTATTTTATTTATACAAAATGTCCAGAATAGGCAAATCCTAGAGACAGAAAGTAGGTTAGTGGTTTCTAGGGCCTGTGAGTAAGGGGAGTGATTACTAATGGGTATGGGATTTCCTTCTGGGGTGAAAATGTTCCAAAATTAGATAGTGGCAATGGTTGCACAAATCTTTGAATACACTAAATAACACCAAATTGTGTACTTTTCAAAGTTGTGTACCTCTCAAGGGTGAGCTCTATTATGTATGAATTATATAATAAAGCTATCATTAGAAAAGCAAATATTCCAATAAAACAAAAAGGAAAGGAAAACCTTCAAACATTATGTTTCGTAGAGAATGAGCTCTAAATTCCTAAGTGCTGTGTTTGGAGACCTGGGCCCAAATCCCAGTTCTGCCACTTTCTAGCTGTGTAAGCTTGGACAAGTTACTTAACCTCTCTGAGCCTCAATTCTCTGTGTACTTTCAGGACACTTATAAAGGAGTGAGGAAAGCACGATTAGGAGGGCAGAGAAGTCGAATTGATGCAATCACAACGGAGACTTCAGTCAATCCTATGGGGAGCTCTGCAGCTGGGATGGCACTTGAGAATTATCTGGAAATAGATGTGGGCTGGCTGACCTGAGGGAGAAGAGGCATAACCCTGGGTGGGGTATTTTTCTTTATGTGGTAGAGATGAAGGTGGAACTACACTGTTTCTCTTCAGGGAACTACTTGCTGCCCAGCTGCCGGAAGTGCTTTCATCAGACAGCTTCCAACTGTCAGCTGATTCACGGTCTGTCTCAGCAGCAGAGATGTGCTTCATCTGAGGTCATACTTTTCTACGGGCAGCCTGCAAATGACTGAGCAAGGTAGGAGCGTAACGATCCAGCTATTTCGGCCGGGCGCGGTGGCTCACGCCTGTAATCCCAGCACTTTGGGAGGCCGAGGCGGGCGGATCACGAGGTCAGGATAACGAGCGGGCGGATCACGAGCTCCCTACTAAAAATACAAAAAATTAGCCGGGCGCGGTGGCGGGCGTCTGTAGTCCCAGCTACTCGGGAGGCTGAGGCAGGAGAATGGCGTGAACCCGGGAGGCGGAGCTTGCAGTGAGCGGAGATAGCGCCACTGCACTCCGACCTGGGCGACAGAGGGAGACTCCGTCTCAAAAAAACAATTCCAGCTGTTTCAGCCGAACATGGAACTCTCCGACAGGCAATACCTGCTCCTGAGAGCCAAATCTGGTTGGCTGAGCTTTTATCAGGCCTGCATTGCAGTTTGATTTCTTCCTCTTCCCAGTCCTGCTTCTGTTGCCGTTCTTTCACAGATGTTGATCCCTAGTAAGTGTGTTGCATTTCTCATTCTATCTTGGTGTTTCCTTTCTGAGAACTCAATCTGTGATATTTTGGTTGAGGGCAGCTCATGGAGGAGGACATAGCTGTAACCTCTCAGCAGCCAGCTCTCCTGGCAGTTAGAGGAATAAATGCCTTGGTCCTGAAGGAAGGATCCGAGCGCTACATTTCCTCTGACTCTTGGATTCATTTCGTAGAGTAAATTCACCCTATAAGGGAACCGCTCCTCCAGGATTGTTTGGTCTCTTTTTTTGGGGATGCTTACAAGAGTAAAATTAGGAGGCAAATCACAACTTCTGTCACTGAAAGTAGTCCCCAGAACACAGCTGATCTTGTCCCGCTCCTCTAATCTCCATTATGGATTCTTAGCCAGAATCTCTGGTGGTCTAAGTGGTTTACCTGGGAATGGGTGGTGACTGTTTTTTTTTGAGACAGGGTCTGGCTCTGTCACCCAGGCTGGAGTACAGTGGTATGATCTCACTGCAATCTCCAGCTTCCTGGCCCAGGTGATCCTCCTACTTCAGCCTCCCGAGTAGCTGGGACTGTAGGCATGCACCACTATGCCTGGCTAATTTGGCTAATTTTTATATTTTTTTGTGGAGACAGGGTTTTTCCATGTTGCCCAAGCTGGTCTCGAACTCCTGAGTTCAAGCAGTCTGCCTGCTTCAGCCTCCCATAGTGCTGGGATTACAGGTGTGAGCCACTGTACCCAGCAACTGTTTTACAGAAAAGCCTGAGCCTAGTTACTGTGACGTTTCTCAGGCCTTGCTCACTGCGTTTGTTCATTTACTGTCAACATTGGGCAGGGAAGTATCAAGAGATGCCCCAGTGGTAAATTAGATGCTAAATATCCTCTACTCCCTGATGTTACTTTACTTTGTGTTGATAAATCTGCTTTATTTCTTAAACACCATCTGTTGCTGAGATAGCACATTATGTGACATTAAAATCAGGTAATTATGTAGGTTGTTTTTGTTTTGTTTTGTTGTTTGAGATGAAATCCAGCTCTGTCACCCAGGCTGGAATGCAGCGACAAGATCATGGCTTACTGCAGCCCCTACCTTCTAGGCTCAGGTAATTCCTTCACCTCAGCCTCCCGAGTGGCTGGGACTGCAGGTGCACACCGCCATGCCTGGCTAACTTTTTGTGTTTTTTGTAGAGATAAGGTTTTGCCATGTTGCCCCACTGGTCCTGAACTCCTGGGCTCAAGTGATCCACCTACCTCGGCCTCTCAAAGTGCTGGGATTGCAGGTGTGAGTCACCAGCCCGGCCTATTATGTAGGTTTTAAAGATCAAATATAGTATTGTTGAATATGCTTTATTAATGGTTCTTTGATATATTATTAAAGTACTAATTGCAAAAGTTTTCAGATTATTACTTTGTGTATTGTCCCTTGCAAATATTATTATTATTATTATTATTATTTTCTTTGAGACAGAGTCTCTGTCTATTGACCAGGCTAGAGTGCAGTGGCATGATCTCAGCTCAATGCAGCCTCTGCCTCCCGGGTTGAAGTGATTCTCCTGCCTCAGCCTCCCAAGTAGCTGGGATTGTAGGTGTGCACCACCATCCCTGGCTAATTTTTGTATTATTAGTAGAGACAGAGTTTTTCCATGTTGGTCAGGCTGGTCTTGAACTCCTGACCTCAGGTGATCTGCCCACCTCAACCTCTCAAAATTTCTGGGATTACAGGCGTGAGCCACCGTGCCCAGTCCCTTGCAAATATTACTAATATAGCATCAAGGTAATTAGCAACAAAAGAAGTCACTCAACCAGAATGTTATCCAGTATGTTAGTGTAGTTTTATTTAGAACTTTATGTAGTAGTGAATGGTTTTTCAGTACCTACTCCCTTTTATCTATTCACTTGGAGGTTAGAATTGAAAAGGAGTTGGATTTTAACTTTCCTCAGTTATATATCCGTGTGATAAATATGCTGTCTAGCAGACCATCAAAACAGGTTAGCCTTGCTAGGGTTTTTGTTTGTTTTGTTTTTATTAGGGAGGCTATCTTCTCTCTGTTTTGACATCTAGGCTGCCTAATGAGGCCTTGAAAACCAGTCTCCAGCAGTGTCCCTGAAGACTTTGTAGTCTGGAATGAGGGGACCTTACAGCAGGTTTTCCCCACCTAATATCTTTAGTGAGATATACTTCATGTACTGTATAACTCATCCATTTAAAGTTTACAATTCAGTGGCTTTTACTATATTCACAGGTAGGGGCTGCCTTCACCACAGTCAATTTTGGAAGATTTTCCTCACCTCAGAAGAACCCTGTATCCTTTAGCTATCACTCCCCAATCCAATCCCATATAGTCCTAAGCAATTACCAGTCTACTTTCTGTCTCTATGGATTTGCTTATTCTAGCCATTTTATATAAATTGAGTAAGAATATGTAGTCTTTCATGACTGGCTTCTTTCACTTAGCATAATGTTTTAAAGGTCCATAAATGTGTAACATGTATCTGTACTTTATTCCTTTTTAATGGTGAATAATATTACATTGTATGGATATACCACATTTTGTTTATCCATTAATTGGTTGTTGCATGTTTGGGTTGTTTTCCTTTTGGTTATTGTGAATAATGCTGCTGTGAACATTTGCATACAAGCTTTTGTGTGGATACGTGTTTTCATTTCTCTTGGGTATACATCTAAGAGTAGAATTGTTGGATCATGCAGTAACTATGTATAACATTTTGAGGAACTGCCAAACTATTTTCCAAAGTGCATCATTTTATAATTCTACTATCAATGTATGAGTGTCTGATTTCTCCACATCTTTGCCAATACTTGTTATTATCTATCTTATTTATTATTTCCATCGTGGTGGAGGCCCGGAAGTAGTATCTCATTGTGGTTGGTTTGGATTTGCATTTCTCTGGTGACTGATGATGTTGAGGTCTTTTCATGTGTGTATTGGTCATTTGTATAACTTCTTTGGAAAAAAATGTTTATTCAGATCCTTTGCCCATTTTTAAATTGGATTTTTTTATTCTTAAGTTTTGACAGTTCCTTATTCATTCTAGATACTAGTCCGTTATCAGATACGTGATTTGCAAATATATTTTCCCATTTTGTGAGGTGTCTTAACTTTCTTGATAGTGTCCTTTGAAGCACAAAAGTGTTAAATTTTGATGAAGTACAATTTATTTTTTTTCTCGGTTGCTTTTTTCTTTCTTTCTTTTGATGGTATAGCTAAGAAACCATTGCCTAACCCAAGATCAAGAAGATTTACTACCATGTTTTCTTCTAAGTGTTTTCTAGTTTTAGCTCTTATATTTTGTTTTATGTTTCATTTTGAGTTGATTTTTGTAATGTCAGAAGGGGCTTCAACTTTTTTTTAATATGGATATCCATTTTTTCCAGCATTATTTGGTGAAATGACTAGTCTTTCTCCATTGAATGATCTTGACATGCTGTTGAAAGCCAGTTAACCATAAATGAGTTTATTTTAGGACTCTCAATTCTATTCCGTTGATCTTTATGTCTATCCTTATGTTAGTACCACATTGTCTTTATTACTCTTGCTCTAGTAAGTTTTGAAATTGCAAAGTGTGAGTCCTCCAACTTTATTCTTCTTTTTCAAGATTGTTTTGGCTGTTCTCGTTCCCTTGAGTTTACCTATGAATTTTAGTATCAGTTTATTTTTTGCAAAAAATAATCTAGTTGGGATTTTGAAAGCGATTGTATCGAATCCGTAGATCAGTTTGGAAGTTTTGGCATCTCTATTAGTGTTCTATAAGGAAACTACTACTGTAACAAATTACCACGAACTTAGTGGTTCAAAACAACACATATTTAATATTTTACAGGTCTGGGGGTTTTCTGGGCTAAAATCAAGTTGTTGAGGGCAGGTATGATGGCTCACATCTGTAATCCCAACACTTTGGGAGGGCTAGGACAGGTGGATCACTTGAAGCCAGGAGTTCGAGACCAGCCTGGCCAACATGGCAAAACCCGGTCTTGACTAAAAATACAAAAATTTAGCCAGGCATGGTGGTACACGCCTGTAATCCCAGCTACTTGGTGGCAGAAGCACCCGGGAGGCAGAGGTTGCAGTGAGCCGAGATCATGCCACTGCACTCTAGCCTCGGTGACAGAGCGAGACACTGTCTCAAAAAAAAAATAAGTAAATAAATAAAACCAAGTTGTTGGCAGAGCTGTATTCCATCTAGAGGCTTTTCTTGGAAAGAATCTCTTTCCATGTCTTTTTCCAGTTTCTAGAAGCTGTCTGCATTCTGTGGCTCACAGCCCCTTCCTTTTTTATACTGTATCATTTTTTTTTTCCTGAGGTTCAAGGGATTTTATTATTATTTTTTCTTTTTTTTATTATTATTATACTTTAAGTTTTAGGGTACATGTGCACAATGTGCAGGTTAGTTACATATGTATACATGTGCCATGCTGGTGTGCTGCACCCATTAACTTGTCATTTAGCATTAGGTATATCTCCTAATGCTATCCCTCCCCTCTCCCCCCACCCCACAACAGTCCCCAGAGTGTGATGTTCCCCTTCATGTGTCCATGTGTTCTCATTGTTCAGTTCCCATCTATGAGTGAGAACATGCGGTGTTTGGTTTTTTGTCCTTGTGATAGTTTACTGAGAATGATGATTTCCAATTTCATCCATGTCCCTACAAAGGACATGAACTCATCATTTTTTATGGCTGCATAGTATTCCATGGTGTATATGTGCCACATTTTCTTAATCCAGTCTATCATTGTTGGACATTTGGGTTGGTTCCAAGTGTTTGCTATTGTGAATAATGCCGCAATAAACATACGTGTGCATGTGTCTTTATAGAAGCATGATTTATAATCCTTTGGGTATATACCCAGTAATGGGATGGCTGGGTCAAATGGTATTTCTAGTTCTAGATCCCTGAGGAATTGTCACACTGACTTCCACAATGGTTGAACTAGTTTACAGTCCCACCAACAGTGTAAAAGTGTTCCTATTTCTCCACATCCTCTCCAGCACCTGTTGTTTCCTGACTTTTTAATGATTGCCATTCTAACTGGTGTGAGATGGTATCTCATTGTGGTTTTGATTTGCATTTCTCTGATGGCCAGTGATGATGAGCATTTTTTCATGTGTCTGTTGGCTGCATAAATGTCTTCTCTTGAGAAGTGTCCATTCATATCCTTTGCCCACTTTTTGATGGGGTTGTTTTTTTCTTGTACATTTGTTTGAGTTCATTGTAGATTCTGGATGTTAGCCCTTTTTCAGATGAGTAGGTTGCGAAAATGTTCTCCCATTCTGTAGGTTGCCTGTTCACTCTGATGGTAGTTTCTTTTGCTGTGCAGAAGCTCTTTAGTTTAATTAGATCCCATTTGTCAATTTTGGCTTTTGTTGCCATTGCTTTTGGTGTTTTAGACATGAAGTCCTTGCCCATGCCTATGTCCTGAATGGTAATGCCTAGGTTTTCTTCTAGGGTTTTTATGGTTTTAGGTCTAATGTTTAAGTCTTTAATCCATCTTGAATTAATTTTTGTATAAGGTGTAAGGAAGGGATCCAGTTTCAGCTTTCTACATAGGGCTAGCCAGTTTTCCCAGCACCGTTTATTAAATAGGGAATCCTTTCCCCATTGCTTGTTTTTCTCAGGTTTGTCAAAGATCAGATAGTTGTAGATATGCGGAGTTATTTCTGAGGCCTCTGTTCTGTTCCATTGATCTATATCTCTGTTTTGGTACCAGTACCATGCTGTTTTGGTTACTGTAGCCTTGTAGTATAGTTTGAAGTCAGGTAGCATGATGCCTCCAGCTTTGTTCTTTTGGCTTAGGATTGACTTGGCAATGCAGGCTCTTTTTTGGTTCCATATGAACTTTAAAGTAGTTTTTTCCAATTCTGTGAAGAAAGTCATTGGTAGCTTGATGGTGATGGCATTGAATCTATAAATTACCTTGGGCAGTATGGCCATTTTCATGATATTGATTCTTCCTACCCATGAGCATGGAATGTTCTTCCATTTGTTTGTATCCTCTTTTATTTCATTGAGCAGTGGTTTTTAGTTCTCCTTGAAGAGGTCCTTCACGTCCCTTGTAAGCTGGATTCCTAAGTATTTTATTCTCTTTGAAGCAATTGTGAATGGGAGTTCACTCATGATTTGACTCTCTGTTTGTCTGTTATTGGTGTGTAAGAATGCTTGTGATTTTTGCACATTGATTTTGTATCCTGAGACTTTGCTGAAGTTGCTTATCAGCTTAAGGAGATTTTGGGCTGAGACAATGGGGTTTTCTAGATATACAATCATGTCATCTGCAAACAGGGAAAATTTGACTTCGTCTTTTCCTAACTGAATACCCTTTATTTCCTTCTTCTGCCTAATTGCCCTGGCCAGAACTTCCAACATTATGTTGAATAGGAGTGGTGAGAGAGGGCATCTCTGTCTTGTGCCAGTTTTCAAAGGGAATGCTTCCAGTTTTTGCCCATTCAGTATGATATTGGCTGTGGGTTTGTCATAGATAGCTCTTATTATTTTGAGATACATCCCATCAATACCTAATTTATTGACAGTTTTTAGCATGAAGTGTTGTTGAATTTTGTCAAAGGCCTTTTCTGCATCTATTGAGATAATCATGTGGTTTTTATCTTTGGTTCTGTTTATATGCTGGATTACATTTATTGATTTGCGTATATTGAACCAGCCTTGCATCCCAGGGATGAAGCCCACTTGATCATGGTGGATAAGCTTTTTGATGTGCTGCTGGATTCAGTTTGCCAGTATTTTATTGAGGATTTTTGCATTGATGTTCATCAAGGATATTGGTCTAAAATTTCTTTTTTGGTTGTGTCTCTGCCCGGCTTTGGTATCAGGATGATGCTGGCCTCATAAAATGAGTTAGGGAGGATTCCCTCTTTTTCTATTGATTGGAATAGTTTCAGAAGGAATGGTACCAGTTCCTCCTTGTACCTCTGGTAGAATTCGGCTGTGAATCCATCTGGTCCTGGACTCTTTTTGGTTGGTAAGCTATTGATTATTGCCACAATTTCAGATCCTGTTATTGGTCTATTCAGAGATTCAACTTCTTCCTTGTTTAGTCTTGGGAGAGTGTATGTGTCGAGGAATTTATCCATTTCTTCTAGATTTTCTAGTTTATTTGCGTAGAGGTGTTTGTAGTATTCTCTGATGGTAGTTTGTATTTCTGTGGGATCAGTGGTGATATCCCCTTTATCATTTTTTATTGTGCCTATTTGATTCTTTTCTCTTTTTTTCTTTATTAGTCTTGCTAGTGGTGTATCAATTTTGTTGATCCTTTCAATAAACCAGCTCCTGGATTCATTAATTTTTTGAAGGGTTTTTTTGGTTTCTATTTCCTTCAGTTCTGCTCTGATTTTAGTTATTTCTTGCCTTCTGCTAGCTTTTGAATGTGTTTGCTCTTGCTTTTCTAGTTCTTTTAATTGTGATGTTAGGGTGTCAATTTTGGATCTTTCCTGCTTTCTCTTGTGGGCATTTAGTGCTATAAATTTCCCTCTACACACTGCTTTGAATGTGTCCCAGAGATTCTGGTATGTTGTGTCTTTGTTCTCGTTGGTTGCAAAGAACATCTTTATTTCTGCCTTCATTTCGTTATGTACCCAGTAGTTATTCAGGAGCAGGTTGTTCAGTTTCCATGTAGTTGAGCGGTTTTGAGTGAGCTTCTTAATCCTGAGTTCTAGTTTGATTGCACTGTGGTCTGAGAGACAGTTTGTTATAATTTCTGTTCTTTTACATTTGCTGAGGAGAGCTTTACTTCCAACTATGTGGTCAATTTTGGAATAGGTGTGGTGTGGTGCTGAAAAAAATGTATATTCTATTGATTTAGGGTGGAGAGTTCTGTAGATGTCTATTAGGTCTGCTTGGTGGAGAGCTGAGTTCAATTCCTGGGTATCCTTGTTAACTTTCTGTCTTGTTGATCTGTCTAATGTTGACAGTGGGGTGTTAAAGTCTCCCATTATTATTGTGTGGGAGTCTAAGTCTCTTTGTAGGTCACTCAGGACTTGCTTTATGAATCTGGGTGCTCCTGTATTGGGTGCATATATATTTAGGATAGTTAGCTCTTCTTGTTGAATTGATCCCTTTACCATTATGTAATGGACTTCTTTGTCTCTTTTGATCTTTGTTGGTTTAAAGTCTGTTTTATCCGAGACTAGGATTGCACCCCCTGCCTTTTTTTGTTTTCCATTTGCTTGGTAGATCTTCCTCCATCCTTTTATTTTGAGCCTATGTGTGTCTCTGCACGTGAGATGGGTTTCCTGAATACAGCACACTGATGGGTCTTGACTCTTTATCCAATTTACCAGTCTGTGTCTTTTAATTGGAGCATTTAGCCCATGTACATTTAATGTTAATATTGTTATGTGTGAATTTGATCCTGTCATTATGATGTTAGCTGGTTATTTTGCTCGTTAGTTGATGCAGTTTCTTCCTAGTCTCGATGGTCTTTACATTTTGGCATGTTTTGCAGCGGCTGGTACCGGTTGTTCCTTTCCATGTTTAGTGCTTCCTTCAGGAGCTCTTGTAGGGCAGTCCTGGTGGTGACAGAATCTCTCAGCATTTGCTTGTCTGTAAAGTATTTTATTTCTCCTTCACTTATGAAGCTTAGTTTGGCTGGATATGAAATTCTGGGTTGAAAATTCTTTTCTTTAAGAATGTTGAATATTGGCCCCCACTCTCTTCTGGCTTGTAGAGTTTCTGCCGAGAGATCAGCTGTTAGTCTGATGGGCTTCCCTTTGTGGGTAACCCGACCTTTCTCTCTGGCTGCCCTTAACATTTTTTCCTTCATTTCAACTTTGGTGAATCTGACAATTATGTGTCTTGGAGTTGCTCTTCTCGAGGAGTATCTTTGTGGCGTTCTATGTATTTCCAGAATCTGAATGTTGGCCTGCCTTGCTAGATGGGGGAAGTTCTCCTGGATAATATCCTGCACAGTGTTTTCCAACTTGGTTCCATTCTCCCTGTCACTTTCAGGTATACCAATCAGACGCAGATTTGGTCTTTTCACATAGTCCCATATTTCTTGGAGGCTTTGTTTGTTTCTTTTTATTCTTTTTTCTCTAAACTTCCCTTCTCGCTTCATTTCATTCATTTGATCTTCCGTCACTGATACCCTTTCTTCCAGTTGATTGCATCGGCTCCTGAGGCGTCTGCATTCTTCACGTAGTTCTTGAGCCTTGGCTTTCAGCTCCATCAGCTCCTTTAAGCACTTCTCTGTATCGGTTATTCTAGTTATACATTCGTCTAAATTTTTTTCAAGGTTTTCAACTTCTTTGCCTTTGGTTTGAATTTCCTCCTGTAGCTCGGAGTAGTTTGATCGTCTGAAGCCTTCTTCTCTCTACTCGTCAAAGTCATTCTCCGTCCAGCTTTGTTCTGTTGCTGGTGAGGAGCTGCGTTCTTTTGGAGGAGGAGAGGTGCTCTGCTTTTTAGAGTTACCAGTTTTTCTGCTCTGTTTTTTCCCCATCTTTGTGGTTTTATCTACTTTTGGTCTTTGATGATGGTGATGTACAGATGGGTTTTTGGTGTGGATGTCCTTTCTGTTTGTTAGTTTTCCTTCTAACAGACAGGACCCTCAGCTGCAGGTCTGTTGGAGTTTGCTAGAGGTCCACTCTGGACCCTGTTTGCCTGGGTATCAGCAGCGGTGTCTGCAGAACCGCGGATTTTCGTGATCCGTGAATGCTGCTGTCTGATGGTTCCTCTGGAAGTTTTGTCTCAGAGGAGTACCCGGCCGTGTGAGGTGTCAGTCTGCCTCTACTGGGGGGTGCCTCCCAGTTAGGCTGCTCGGGGGTCAGGGGTCAGGGACTCACTTGAGGAGGCAGTCTGCCCGTTCTCAGATCTCCAGCTGCATGCTGGGAGAACCACTGCTTTCCTTAAAGCTGTCAGACAGGGACATTTAAGTCTGCAGAGGTTACTGCTGTCTTTTTGTTTGTCTGTGCCCTGCCCCCAGAGGTGGAGCCTACCGAGGCAGGCAGGCCTCCTTGAGCTGTGGTGGGCTCCACCCAGTTGGAGCTTCCCGGCTGCTTTGTTTACCTAAGCGAGCCTGGGCAATGGCGGGCGCCCCTCCCCCAGCCTCGCTGCTGCCTTGCAGTTTGATCTCAGGCTGCTGTGCTAGCAATCAGCGAGACTCCGTGGGTAGGACCCTTCGAGCCAGGTGCGGGATATAATCTCCTGGTGCGCCGTTTCCTAAGCCCGTCGGAAAAGCGCAGTATTCGGGTGGGAGTGGCCCGATTTTCCAGGTGCCGTCTGTCACCCCTGTCCTTGACCAGGAAAGGGAACTCCCTGATCCCTTGGGCTTCCCGAGTGAGGCAGTGCCTCGCCCTGCTTCGGCTGGCGAACGGTGCGCTGCACCCACTGTCCTGCGCCCACTGTCTGGCACTGCCTAGTGAGATGAACCCAGTACCTCAGATGGAAATGCAGAAATCACCCGTCTTCTGTTTCGCTCACACTGGGAGCTATAGACCAGAGCTGTTCCTATTCGGCCATCTTGGCTCCTCCCTATACCGTATCATTTTAACCTCTGCTTCCATTGTCACATTTCCTGTCTCTGACTTTAAGCCTCTTGCCTCCCTCTTATAAGGACTATGTGATTACATTGAACCCACTCAGATAATCCAGGATAATTGCTACATCTGAAGAATCTTAATCACATCTGTAAAGTCCCTTTTGTCAGGTTCTGGATGTTAGGGTGTGGACATATTTGGTGAGGGGCATTATTCTGTTTACCATGCCATCATAACAACATCTCATCTTCTGATCCATGAACATGGGATGTCTCCCCATTTATTGGATCTTAATTTCTTTCAACAATGTTTTGTTGACGTTTTATCTTTTTTCAACTTTTATTTTAGAATTGGGGGGGCACATGTGCAGGTTTGCTACAAAGGAATATTTCACGGTGCTGAAGTTTGGAGTACGTATGAATGAATCTGTTACCCAGGTAGTGAGCATAGTACCCAATAAGTATTTTTTTTCAACCCTAACCCTCTCCCTTCTCCATCTTGTATTCATCAGTGTCTGTTGTTCCCATTTTTACAACCACATATACCCAGTGTTTAGCACCTTCTTGTAAGTGAGAACATTTAGTCTTTGAATTTCTGTTTCTGCATTAATTAACATAGCATAATGGTTTCCAGGTGCATTCATGTTTTTGTGAAGTACATGGCTGTGTAGTATTCCATGGTGTATATGTACCATGGGATGTACCTCATTTTCTTTATTCAATCCACTGTTGGTGGGCACCTGAGCTGATTCTATGTTTTTGCTAATTTGAATAGTGCTGTAATGAATATACAGGTACACGTATGTGTCTTTTTGGTAGAATGACTTATTTTCCTTGGTTGGATTTACTCCTAAGATATTTTTTTTTTCATGCTATCATAAATGGAATTGTTTCCTTTGTTTCATTTTTTAATTGTTTGTTGCTAGTGTATATAGATATAAATATAACTGATTTTTGTTTGTTGATCTTGTACTCCTAACCTTGTGAAATTTATTTATTTATTTAAATTTTAAATAGTATCTTATTGAATGTTTTATTCACAGAAAAATAAGCTTTAATCTACAATGAATGCCAGATTATACAGCAGAGAGCAATTTTCTTAGTTTTCCACACTGATAGAAAGGTTCTTACTAAGTGAAAAAAGCCATAAAATTATATTCACAAATAGAGTACTCTGTCTCAAAACATTCCACATGATTTTTCACAATACTAATACAATTAAATCAGTCATTTAGGTTAAAGTATAACAGTGATAAAAAAATGCAAAATCTAATATAAATTACATTAAAACTTTTGTTATATCAAATCAGAAATGCAAATTTCTTGCTAAATACAGAAAAATGGTAAAATATATAGTAATTTATGATATTACATTAATGATACAGAATAGGAAAGTGGTAAACTCCAAAAATCTATAGGCATATCTGCAAACTTCAGACTTCAAAGTAGAATCTGACCACCCAAACATTAATGTAGCATTTGTCTAATTTTTGTTTTGTTTTGTTTCTGAGACGGAGTCTCACTCTATCACCCAGGGTGGAGTGTGATGGCGCCATCCTGGCCCACTGCATCCTCCACCTCCCAGGTTCAAGTGACTCTCCAGCCTCAGTCGGTCGAGTAGGCGGTACCACAGGCATGCGCCACCACACCCGGCTATCCCTTCATTTCTGCAGAGACAGGGTTTCAGCATGTTGGCCAGGCTGGTCTCCAACTGCCGACCTCAGGTGATCCGCTTGCCTCAGCCTCCGAAAGTGCTGGGATTACAGGTGTGAGCCACCATTCCCAGCGCCATTTGTCTAATTTGAAGATACAGTTGTCCCTTGCTATCCGTGGGGTTTTGGTTTCATGACCCCCTAGGACCTGAGGATGCTTAAGTCCCTTAGATAAAATCACATAAGGCCGGGTGTAGTGGTTCACGCCTGTAATCCCAGCACTTTGTGAGGCCAAGGCAGGCAGATCATCCGAGATCAGGAGTTTGAGACCAGCCTGGCCAACACCCTTGTGGAATGAATTTATTACTCAAATAGAGATAAACTCTTATCTTCCTTTCCAATCTGGAATCCTTGGTCCTTATCAAGTCACAAAACTCAGTGTTGTTTGTGCCATAGAATGCATTGTATTAAGGGATTTTTCTGCTTGCATTAGACTGGGAAATGCTTTTTAATGTGCTATTGTGTTATTAAAGAATATGATCCCAGGGAAGCAAGAGTGAGAGAAAATGAAATGAGACAGGGAAGGAGGGTAAGGCAACATAAGGATGTGTCATAGAGCTGGTTACCGTTTGGTATCAAGTAGCAACTGATTGCTCAATCTCCCCGATTTGTCTTATAAAGGAGCAGAGAGAATCGCCTTTCATGCCCATCTTTCATTTCATGAGATTCAGACCTGGGAAATATTTTGCTATTAAAGGTATATTTTGCATACCCCTCTGTAACTTTCACCATTATTGATTTCACAGTTTGGGTTGTAGGAATTGTAGAAATTGCTCTATTGCTGTTACCACTCTGTATAACCTACAAACTTAAGTACCTTAAATTCCCTGTGTATATGGTGTAGGTTTTTCAGTTCCAATGTGGAAAAGGGGGTTGGCCATAGTTCATAGCCTTGTTAGAGTCTATAACAACTCTTAATGATTGGAAGTGTAAAATAAATAAGAACAAGCATTCAGTACATTTAAGAAATTTTTTTCTTTTTCAGTGTCATATTCTTTTCTTCTTTCCTATTATTTTCTTTAGTGTTTATTCCTTATTTTCTGCATACGTTTTAGAAACATAAAGAATCACTGTATAGCAAAATAGCTAATTATGAGGTATCATACAATGATACTGCTCTTCTCTTCCCTCCTCTCTCTAGTTCCTGAATCCTTAATCATTCCCTTTTCTTCTGACTTCCCTTCCTGAAAACTTTAGTTCAAACCTGGAAGAAGCAAGAGAAAAGGAAGTGAGATGGGAAGAAGGGATAGTAGCAGTGGCCTGAAAGGGTATATTGGAGCCCAACTGGAGCAGTGGCCTAGCATGGGGTGCTAGAGCCAAAGTGGGGTAAGGAGGGTATCCACATGAAGGGGGATATAATTTGAGATGTCAGAGTCTGAAAGGGTTGAGGATGACTTTTGTATAGGGGTGAAGGGGAGCATAGAGCCATAGGGTGTTAGTGTTCAGATGGGGTGAAGTGGGCATAGCAGGGGGTGGCAGCAGTAGGTGCAGGTTTTTTGAGCTTGAGCACAGTGAGAAGAGTGTCCTTATTGGCGGGGAGGAGCTGTGGTGGCAATGAAAGATTAGTTATTTATAGATATTGATCAACTAAGTAAATCAATTAAGGATAACAGGAGCCAAATTTCTCACTATCAGAAAAAGTAGCTAAAATGTAGACCAGGCCAGGCGCGGTGGCTCATGCCTGTAATCCCAACACTTTGGGAGGCCAAGGCGGGTGGATCACCTGAGGTCATGAGTTCAAGACCAGCCTGGCCAACATGACGAAACCCCGTCTCTACTAAAAAATACAAAAATTAGCTCGGTGTGGTGGCATGCACCTGTAGTCTCAGCTACTCAGGAGACTGAGGCAGGAGAATCGCTTGAACCCAGGAGGTGGGGGTGGCAGTGAGCTGAGATTGCACCATAGCACTCCAGCCTGGGCAACAAGCAAGACTCCGTCTGAAAAATAAAATAAGATAAGAAAAGATAAAGACCAGGGAGAAAACGTGAATGAACTCTGGGTTTTGGATTGTAATTGGAGATACCCACGTGAACTCATGGTTTTTAGTATATATTGGAATATATATATATATATATATATATATATTCATATATATATGGCATTCGGTTAACTGAGAGGGCCTTAGAGCAGTAATATCCCAATAGCAATAAGCACACCTAATGCCCATATCTTGGTTTCCAAGTACTTTTCTCCGATAAAAGGAACAAAGCCTCCTTGGAGAAATGGCTGAATTTAGGGGTGAGGCAGAGAAAGTATCAAATGAGCCTTGAACATGTTCTTATGCCAGAAAGCAGGGAGGTTCTTAAAGAATTATAGCAACACATCAAAAAGGATACAAAAGCCAGCTTTGAAGAGATTCCCATTAGCCAAATATGGGATGAATTGAGTGTCAAAATAATGATAATAATGGATATAACCAACCCATTGAATGAAATAGAAACCCATGAGGTCATTGTGTCAATGGTTTTTTTTTTTTAAAGGCCAGGTGCCATGGCTCATGCCTATAATCCCAGCACTTCGGGAGGCTGAGGAGGGAAGATCACATGAGCCCAGGAGTTTGAGACCAGCCTGGGCAACATGGCAAAACACCATCTCTACAAAAATTTTAAAAAATTAGCCGGGCATGGTGGTGCATGCCTGTGGTCTCAGCTACTTTAGGAGGCTGAGGTGGGAGGATCGCTTGGGCCCAGAAGGTCAAGGCTGCAGTGAGCTGGGATTGCTCCACTGCACTGCAGCCTGGGCGACAGAATGAAACCCTGTCTCCAAAATAAAATATTTTTAGAAAGAGTAAGTTGAAAATTTGATGAGTATATTGGCATAATGTCAATATGGTTCCCATGAGATACTTTAATTATAAGGGGAAAAAGGTAACTTTAAAATGAGGAATCCAGGCAAACACTACTTTGATCAAATGAGCAAAGTTAACCTCACCAGTGATGGGAGAAATCAAAGTTGTGTGCCATTTGATAGGAAACAATAAGAACATGGCTCCACTTCTATGATATTTCTGCCAAAGATGGATAACCTGAATCTAATCATGATGAAATAACAGGCACTACTGAGGGACATTCTTCAAAATAGCTAGCCTGAAGTCTTCGTAAGTGTCAGAAGTCGGAAAGTTAAGACTACAGGTGGTTCCAGATTGAAGGAGAATAAGGAGACATAAAAACTAAATGCATTGTATGACTTTGGACTGGAACCTTATGGGGACATTTTTGGGGCAATTGGCAACAGTTGAATGGGGCCTGTGCATTATATGATAATGTTATGGTATTGATTTCTGATTTTCATGATTTTTATAGTTCTGTAGGAGAATATCTTTGTTTGAAGGAAATACACGAAAAAGGTATTCTGGGGTGATAAGGCAGTACGTTGACAACTTACTCTCCAATAACTCATTTAAAATTATTTGAACTGTACTTGCAACTTTTCTGTAAGTTTGAGATTGTTTCAAAATAAAAAGGGATAAATATGATAATCTTTTTCTTTTTTTTTTGAGACAGAATCTTGCTCTGTGGCCCAGGCTGGAGTGCAGTGGCGCGATCTCAGCTCACTGCAAACTCCACCTCGCAGGTTCAAGCAATTCTCCTGTCCCAGCTCCCCGAGTAGGAGAGTATTTTGTATTGGGTGTGTCATGCCCAGCTAATTTTTTTTTTTTTTTTTAGTAGAGACGGGGTTTCACCATGTTGGCCAGGCTGGTCTCAAACTCCTGGCCTAAAGTGATCCGCCCACCTCGGCTTCCCAAAGTCCTGGGATTACAGGTGTGAGCCACCTCACTGAGCTGATAATCAACTTGAATGAACTTTGATTAACAGTGAGTACTCCTCCAATTACCTATTTATTTTGAATTGTTTAAGAGAATATGTTTTTCTTAGCTTACATTAAAAATCTCCAATTATTTTTATTAAAATATCACTTTTGAATGTTTTAGTTTTATTTCATGTTTTGTTTTGTTTTGTTTTTTTGAGACAAGGTCTCGCTTTCTCACCCAGGCTGGAATGCAGTGGTCTGATCTTGGCTCACTGCAACCTCTGCCTCCGGGTTCAAGCAATTCTCCTGCCTCAGCCTCCTGAGTAGCTAGGAATACAGGTGTATGACACCATGCTTGGCTAATTTTTATATTTTTTGTAGAAATGGGGTTTCATCTTGTTGGCCAGGCTGGTCTCAAACTCCTGACCTCAAGTGATCCACCCACCTTGGCCTCCCAAAGTGCTGGCATTACAGTCGTGAGCCACTGCACCCAGCCTTCATGTTCATTTTAAAGGTTAAATTATAATCAGTACAAACATACGTAACTCATCTAATTTCATTTTAAATGATATTTGGTTCCTACTCAGATTATAAGCTAAAGTTTTTTTAAGCAATTATGTCTTTATTGGTTATATAAATTTACAGTCTTTTAAAGCTGTGTAAATATTGCCACTTAATATAGTTTCACTTTTTATTTGCATAACAATAATAACAATATTAAAAGCTAACACAAAGTGCTGGGTGCTTTGCCAAATATTTAACATGTTATAATTTATTTAATCCATATAATATTCTTTTGAGGTATGTACTATTATTATCCCAATTTTACATATGAGGAAATGAGGCCCTGATAAGAAACTAGTCCAAATTTATATAGTTATGTGGGACAGCTGGGGTTAGAGCCCGGCTCCTGTGTTCAAGATCTTAATCACTGTTCAGTTATGCACAGTGAAAAATGCATGGATAACTTAAGTCCTATAGAGATTGAAAAGAATGAAAAAAACTCAGTTAAATTTAGGAATTATATACTGAAATTGTTTCCTTTTCTGTCTATAGATAAGAAAATTCAGACATAGGTTTTGTATTTGGTGTGTGACACTAATATTTATTGCCTTAGTAACATCCATTCTTGCCTTTTATGTAATATCACACTTTTAATGTACAGACTTAAAGAGAAATTATTTAGTTGGTGCTGTACCAGAGCATTAACTCCGTTATTGAGAGTAATATATTCAGTTCATATGTTGTGGACCTATTATGTATTCATGCAAAAGTAACATTTTCTCTAGTAGTACCAAATTGTTTAAATTGGTGATGATTATAATTTTTGAGACAAGGTCTTGCTATGTCACCCAGGCTGGAGTACAGTGGTATGATCATAGTGTACTGCAGCCTTGAACTCTTGGGCTTAAGCAATCCTCCTGCCTCAGCCTCCCAAGAAGTTGGGACCACAGGCACACGCCACCATGCCCGGCTAATTTTTTAAATTTTTTGTAGAGACTGGGTCTCACTGTGTTGCCCAGGCTGGTCTCGAATTCCTGGTCTTAAGCAATCTTCCCACCTTGGCTTCCAAAAGCATTGGGATTATAGACATGAGCACAATGCCTAGCAGCAGTAAGTTTTAACAAAGGAAGAAAAGAGGCACAACATTCTGAAGAGTGATTTTAAGAATGATTTACATAATAATTATAAACTAAATATATGATTCCTTTGTTTAACTGCTCTAAACTGTGATCCTGTAGGTCCAGATAAGACTACAAGGACATGCTGTGGGAGAAAAAGATATGTAGCAATCTTTGTAGTTCCTTTTGTGGGAGGATATTTTTCCCCAAAGAGTTCAGCTGCAAGAGGTAGTGTATCTGAGGTACCTATTAAAATATAAAGCTCTGTATTGTTGATGTTAGTGTCTTGTCTAAGGTCTTATGTAGCTTGTTTGCTGCAGAACTACCAATTATAGCAGCCATTCATTATCATGTTGCAAAATAAAACAGTTCAAAAATATAAATTAGCACTTTTTCAGCTTTTTTACGTGGTAAAATATTTTTAAAAATATTTTGTTCTTTTCAGTTCACTTCACTAAGAATATATCTGCACTGCTAATTTGGTTCTGCGTTCTTCAGTTATTATAATATTGCCTTTAACCAATATATTTGCTGTTTATTACCAATTGAAGTTGATATTTTATCTTCCTTTTTGGACAAGTTAACTTTTTGAGAGACGAGTACAACTATTAATATTTGCTCAGCAAATACGGTCAAAACAAAGTATAGGGAAGCCCCCAACCAGAATCATGTTTGTTTAGTTTCGCAACCGTGAGTCACATTTTGGTTCTAACACTAAATGGATTATCTTTCCTTTTTTTTTTTTTGAACATTACATCTGAGTTCACACCTCTGAGCATTCTTACAATATTATTAGATTTTCCTCTGCATTTTGGACTGTGAATTTGAGAAGATTTTAGAAAAAAATTTGGGACTGAAAAATTCATATAATGAACTTATGATTCTTTAAAGCAGAGACTGAATAAATATGAAGTATAACTTGAATAGTCTCATTCAAATCTCAAATTTTGTTACACTTTTTATGTTATAGAAACAATTGTAGTTCCAAATAATTATCTAAAAATTTTGCTAAAATAACTTCTGGTGAGTTGGTTACATTTAAATAACTTGTGTTAAGTTGGTTAAATTTCTGTTAAAGTGTATTCATTGAATTATTCATTATTAGTAAAAATTGGTTATGGTGATGTAATGTTCTCTACAGTATTCCCTCAGCATTTTTTGATAGTATTGGTTAATGTTCACTCTTACAAAGCCCCTTTGATAGTGCTTTATTTCTTTATAATTATACCTTTGCACTTTTGTGGTTCTGATGAGGTTATGGAATTATAATAATATGATGTCCTATCTTATGAAAATAGGCTGAACTATAGCTGAAAGAAGTATGATAACAGAGCTGTAGCAAGAATCTTTCACATGATTTTGATAGGCTGTAAAACTGTTAGTAGACTTTCGTTTCAGAGACAATGTCTGTTTTAGATTAATCTTTGTCACTTACCTACCACTGTAGGTAATTCAAATTCAATTGATTTTCTGACCTTGTAACAAAGAAATACCATACACTAGTTTTTTCAATATAAAATTAATTTTTTGAGTCTTAGCTACTGTGGTATAGTGCTAGAACTTGTTGAAAAGACAACAGAGGAATGTATTTGGCATTTGTATTACTTTTTTGAAATAAGCTTGATTTTAGAGAATTGAAAATGTACATGGAGGAATATAGGCTATTCTGGAAACCAACAAAGAGTAGTTATTCCAGTGGTAGAATTTTTCAGTAACTGATCAAGCAGTTAATTATTTGAATAAATCCTCATGTTGAATTTTCTTAGTTCTGCACTGTTAAATGTAGTTTTTCCAAAAGTTGCATCTTCTAAAGTAGATGTGAAAATGTATGATTTGTTTTTAAAAAGATTTCTGCATTGTGAAATGAATGTAATTACTTTTCAATAATCATGTGAAATATTGTAAATTCAGTGCTGTGCCAAATATTGGTAATATTCTAGTCATTTTTAATTTAATAAAAAGTCATTTCAGCCAAGTGTGGTGCCTCATTCCTATTTTCCCAGCCCTTTGGGAGGCTGAGGCAGGAGGATCACTTGAGGCCAAGAGTTTGAGACTAGCCTGGCAGCCTGGGCAACGAAGCAAGACCCCATCTCAACAGAAACCAATAATTTTTAAATTAACCTTGTGTGGTGGCATGCACCTGTGCACCTGTAATCCCAGCACTTTGGAAGGCCAAGGCAAGAGGATCGCTTGAGGCAAGGAGTTCAAAGCCAGCCTAGTCAACATAGTGAGACTCTGTCTCTACAAAAGGAAAGTAAAAAAATTAGCCAGGCATGGTGGTACGTGCCTGTAATCCCGGCTATTTGGGAGGCTGAGGCAGGAGGATCACTTGAACCCAAAAGTTCAAAGTTGCAGTGAGTCATGATCCTGCCACCGCACTCCACCTGGGGTGACAGAGCAAGACCCTGTCTCAAAAAAAAAAAAAAGTGATTTTATAGCCTTTGTTTGTATAACATTTCCTCCTAAAATTAAAACTGTCTTCTGATTTATGTAGTTACCTCTTCTTAGGGCTTTAATGTTTACTTTGCCAGTGTGACTCAGTATGTTTTTGAGTAAAGTGGGAGGGAATATCTCATTACTGTTGAGGATTCAAAATAATTGTTTCTTAAATAGCTTTATTGTTTTTCAAAAATTACATACTTATTTATAAATCAAACAATATATAAAAATTCAGAGAAAAAAAGTAAAAGTCCACCTGGACATTATTCTAGCTTTCAGATGGCTTTTTCGGAATGTAGGTACAGCAGTGTATCCATACAACGTTATATAAATAGGCTATAATAAGGCATTATTCTGCAACTTTTAAAATGTTTTAGAACTTTCCTTTAAAATGAAATAAAATAGCAATTTACACACACACACAGAAATGTTGCTGAGTTTTAGTATTTCACTAGCTTAGAGGTAAAATGTTAACTGTGCAGAATTTTTTTTAAAAGGAGGATGATGTTTCATAACTAGTGTATATGTGTATAATATAGGTTTTAATACTTTTTTTAGTGCATGCTGTGTATTAAGTGATGTAAGAAATGCTAAAGAAAGTATTCAGATTCTACCATCTAATACAGAACACTAGTACAATAGAAGTTTTCTTATTTATTTGTTCCTTTAATAATATGAGTTGAATTAGTTGAGACTATGTATTAAGCTTGTATTGCTGAGTTAGGAATACAAAGATAGAATGGTTTGGATTTGTTTACAGTAGGCAACTGTTGGAGGTACCTGAATAGAAAAGTGACATGATGAAATATATTAGGAAATTTAATCTGGCCGTTCTGTGTCATTTAAATTGAAGTAGGAAGAGACAGTATGGTCTGATGATGATTACATGGGCTTTAGAATTAGAGAGGTTAGGATTCATATTCCAACTGTGTCACTAGCTCCTTAGTCTTGATTAAGTTGATCTTGATTAAGTTACATATCTTTTTTAAGTAATGATATCTTTGTCTCTTTTATGGTATAATAATTCCTACCTCTTAGAGCTGTTGTAAAGACATTTAATAAGAACTTACTATATGCCAATCTCTGTGCTAAATGTTTACATGCATTATCTCATTTATATAAGGTTGTCTGTTTTCCCACCTTCTGGAATGGTTGAGTTTTAAAGGAGGAAGGATTAGAAGAGTTTTTCAGATGCTTAGATACATAGGGAAATGAATGTGGGAGGGTATTCCAAGCAGAAGAAACTAGATATACAGATTGGAAGTGTAAAAGAACGTATAAAGGAACATGATGTGTTGGAAGAAAGATGAGCCTGTTTATGAGAGAGTGCGTAAGAGATGGGCATTGATAGTGGAAAGTTAGCTTGAGCCAGATTATCAAGAGTTTTGTATATCTTTCTGAAGAGTTTGGGTTTTACTTTGTAAAGCAGATAGCACAAATTCAGTTGTTTATGGGGAACCAGGCAGGTAAGATAAAATGAATGAATTGGACTTGGTAAGGACGTGATAAACTGAAAACTGCAAATCACATATGCCATTTTACCTAGATGTCCTTTCCTCTGTTCTAGCTGAGTTTTGCTATGTAGAAATTTGGGCCCAGTGTTGCCACATTTTCTAATTTTTAAAAGTGAAACCAGATATTTTTAAATGTGAAATTTTCCTATTTTCAAAACTAACTTAAAAAAATTAAAAACTCCCATGTGGGAAAAAAAATTCAGTCTTTATTCTTTTTTTTTTTTTTTTGAGATGGAGTCTCACTCTGTCGCCCAGGCTGGAGTGCAGTGATGCGATCTCAGCTCACTGCAACTTCTGTCTTCTGGGTTCAAGCGATTGTCCTGCCTCAGCCTCCCGAGTAGCTGGGATTACAGGCATGCGCCACCACACCCAGTTAATTTTTGTATTTAAAAATATATATATATATATATATTTATTATACTTTAAGTTCTAGGGTACATGTGCACAACATGCAAGTTTGTTACATATGTATATATGTGCCATGTTGGTGTGCTGCAGCCATTAACTCGTCATTTACATTAGGTATATCTCCTAATGTTATCCCTCCCCCCTCCCCCCTTGCCCCAGTCCACGACAGGCCCTGGTGTGTGGTGTTCCCAACCCTGTGTCCAAGTGTTCTCATTGTTCGATTCCCACCTATGAGCAAGAACATGGGGTGTTTGGTTTTCTGTCCTTGCGATAGTTTGCTCAGAATGATGGTTTCCAGCTTCATCCATGTCCCTACAAAGGACATGAACTCACCCTTTTTTATGGCTGCATAGTATTCCATGGTGTATATGTGCCACATTTTCTTAATCCAGTCTATCATTGATGGGCATTTGGGTTGCTTCCAAGTCTTTGCTATTGTGAATAGTGCCACAGTAAACATACGTGTGCATGTGTCTTTATAGAAGCATGATTTATAATCCTTTGGGTATATACCCAGTAATGGGATGGCTGGGTCAAATGGTATTTCTAGTTCTAGATCCTTGAGGAATTGCCACACTGTCTTCCACAATGGTTGAACTAGTTTATAGTCCCACCAACAGTGTAAAAGTGTTCCTGTTTCTCCACATCCTCTCCAGCACCTGTTGTTTCCTGACTTCTAATGATCACCATTCTAACTGGTGTGAGATGGTATCTCATTGTGGTTTTGATTTGCATTTCTCTGATGGCCAGTGATGATGAGCATTTTTTCATGTGTCTGTTGGCTGCATAAATGTCTTCTTTTGAGAAGTGTCTGTTCATATCCTTTGCCCACTTTTTGATGGGGTTGTTTGATTTTTTCTTGTAAATTTGTTTAAGTTCTTTGTAGATTCTGGATATTAGCCCTTTGTCAGATGGGTAGATTGCAAAAATTTTCTCTCATTCTGTAGGTTGCCTGTTCACTCTGATGGTAGTTTCTTTTGCTGTGCAGAACCTCTTTAGTTTAATTAGATCCCATTTGTCAATTTTGGCTTTTGTTGCCATTGCTTTTGGTGTTTTAGACATGAAGTCCTTGCCCATGCCTATGTCCTGAATGGTATTGCCTAGGTTTTCTTCTAGGGTTTTTATGGTTTTAGGTCTAATGTTTAAGTCTTTAATCCATCTTGAATTAATTTTTGTATAAGGTGTAAGGAAGGGATCCAGTTTCAGCTTTCTACATATGGCTAGCCAGTTTTCCCAGCACCGTTTATTAAATAGGGAATCCTTTCCCCATTTCTTGTTTTTGTCAGGTTTGTCAAAGATCAGATGGTTGTAGATGTGTGGTATTATTTCCGAAGGCTCTGTTCTGTTCCATTGGTCTATATCTCTGTTTTGGTACCAGTACCATGCTGTTTTGGTTACTGTAGCCTTGTAGTATAGTTTGAAGTCAGGTAGCGTGATGCCTCCAGCTTTGTTCTTTTGGCTTAGGATTGTCTTGGCAATGCGGGCTCTTTTTTTGGTTCCGTATGAACTTTAAAGTAGTTTTTTCCAATTCTGTGAAGAAAGTCATTGGTAGCTTGATGGTGATGGCATTGAATCTATAAATTACCTTGGGCAATATGGCCATTTTCACGATATTTATTCTTCCTATCCATGAGCATGGAATGTTCTTCCATTTGTTTGTGTCCTCTTTTATTTTGTTGAGCAGTGGTTTGTAGTTCTCCTTGAAGAGGTCCTTCACATCCCTTGTAAGTTGGATTCCTAGGTATTTTATTCTCTTTGAAGCAATTGTGAATGGGAGTTCACTCATGATTTGGCTCTCTGTTTGTTATTGGTGTATAGGAATGCTTGTGATTTTTGCACATTGCTTTTGTTTCCTGACACTTTGCTGAAGTTGCCTATCAGCTTAAGGAGATTTTGGGCTGAGATGATGGGGTGTTCTAAATATACAATCATGTCATCTGCAAACAGGGACAATTTGACTTCCTCTTTTCCTAATTGAGTACCCTTTATTTCTTTCTCCTGCCTGATTGCCCTGGCCAGAACTTCCAACACTATGTTGAATAGGAGTGGTGAGAGAGGGCATCCCTGTCTTGTGCCAGTTTTCAAAGGGAATGCTTCCAGTTTTTGCCCATTCAGTATTATATTGGTTGTGGGTTTTGTCATAAATAGCTCTTATTATTTTGAGATACATCCCATCAATACCTAGTTTATTGAGAGTTTTTAGCATGAAGGGCTGTTGAAGTTTGTTGAAGGCCTTTTCTGCATCTATTGAGATAATCATGTGGTTTTTATCTTTGGTTCTGTTTATATGATGGATTACGTTTATTGATTTGCGTATGTTGAACCAGCTTTGCATCCCAGGGATGAAGCCCACTTGATCATGGTGGATAAGCTTTTTGATGTGCTGCTGGATTCAGTTTGCCAGTATTTTATTGAGGATTTTCGCATCGATGTTCATCAGGGATATTGGTCTAAAATTCTCTTTTTTTGTTGTGTCTCTGCCAGGCTTTGGTATCAGGATGATGCTGGCCTCATAAAATGAGTTAGGGAGGATTCCCTCTTTTTCTATTGATTGGAATAGTTTCAGAAGGAATGGTACCAGCTCCTCATTGTACCTCTGATAGAATTCGGCTGTGAATCCATCTGGTCCTGGACTTTTTTTGGTTGGTAGGATATTAATTATTGCCTCAATTTCAGAGCCTGTTATTGGTCTATTCAGGGATTCAACTTCTTCCTGGTTTAGTCTTGGGAGGGTGTATGTGTTCAGGAATTTATCCATTTCTTCTAGATTTTCTAGTTTATTTGTGCAGAGATGTTTATAGTGTTCTCTGATGGTACTTTGTATTTCTGGGGGATCGGTGGTGATAACCCCTTTATCATTTTTTATTGCATCTATTTGATTCTTCTCTCTTTGCTTCTTTATTAGTCTTGCTAGCGGTCTATCAATTTTGTTGATCTTTTCAAAAAACCAGCTCCTGGATTCATTGATTTTTTTGAAGGGTTTTTTGTGTCTCTATCTCCTTCAGTTCTGCTCTGATCTTAGTTATTTCTTGCCTTCTGCTAGCTTTTGAATGTGTTTGCTCTTGCTTCTCTGGTTCTTTTAATTGTTATGTTAGGGTGTCAATTTTAGATCTTTCCTGCTTTCTCTTGTAGGCATTTAGTGCTCTAAATTTCCCTCTACACACTGCTTTAAATGTGTCCCAGAGATTCTGGTATGTTGTGTCCTTGTTCTCATTGGTTTCAAAGAACATCTTTATTTCTGCCTTCATTTCATTATGTACCCAGTAGTCATTCAGGAGCAGGTTGTTTAGTTTCCATGTACTCGAGCGGTTTTGAGTGAGTTTGTTAATCCTGAGTTCTAGTTTGATTGCACTGTGGTCTGAGAGACAGTTTGTTATAATTTCTGTTCTTTTACATTTGCTGAGGAGTGCTTTACTTCCAACTATGTGGTCAATTTTGGAATAAGTGTGATGTGGTGCTGAGAAGAATGTATATTCTGTTGATTTGGGGTGGAGAGTTCTGTAGATGTCTATTAGGTCTGCTTGGTGCAGAGCTGAGTTCAATTCCTGGGTATCCTTGTTAACTTTCTGTCTCGTTGATCTGTCTAATGTTGACAGTGGGGTGTTAAAGTCTCCCTTATTATTGTGTGGGAGTCTAAGTCTCTTCGTAGGTCTCTAAGGATTTGCTTTATGAATCTGGGTGCTCCTGTATTGGGTGCATATATATTTAGGATAGTTAGCTCTTCTTGTTGGATTGATCCCTTTACCGTTATGTAATGGCCTTCTTTGTCTCTTCTGATCTTTGTTGGTTTAAAGTCTGTTTTATCAGAGACTAGGATTGCAACTCCTGCTTTTTTTTGTTTTCCATTTGCTTGATAGATCTTCCTCCATCCCTTTATTTTGAGCCTATGTGTGTCTCTGCATGTGAGATGGGTCTCCTGAATACAGCACACTGATGGGTCTTGACTCTATCCAATTTACCAGTCTGTGTCTTTTAATTGGAGCATTTAGCCCATTTACATTTAATGTTAATATTGTTATGTGTGAATTTGATCCTGTCATTATGATGTTAGCTGGTTATTTTGCTCGTTGGTTGATGTAGTTTCTTCCTAGCATCAATGGTTTTTACAATTTGGCATGTTTTTGCAGTGGCTGGTACCGGTTGTTCCTTTCCATGTTTAGTGCTTCCTTCAGGAGCTCTTGTAAGGCAGGCCTGGTGGTGACAAAATCTCTCAGCATTTGCTTGTCTGTAAAGGATTTTATTTCTCCTTCACCTGTGAAGCTTAGTTTGGCTGGTTATGAAATTCTGGGTTGAAAATTCTTTTCTTTAAGAATGTTGAAATTGGCCCCCACTCTCTTCTGGCTTGTAGAGTTTCTGCCAAGAGATCCACTGTTAGTCTGATGGGCTTCCCTTTGTGGGTAACCCAACCTTTCTCTCTGGCTGCCCTCAACATTTTTTCCTTCATTTCAACTTTGGTGACTCTGACAATTATTTGTCTTGGAGTTCCTCTTCTCGAGGACTATCTTTTTGGCATTCTATGTATTTCCTGAATTTGAATGTTGGCCTGCCTTGCTAGGTTGGGGAAGTTCTCCTGGATAGCATCCTGAAGAGTGTTTTCCAGCTTGGTTCCATTCTCCCCATCACTTTCAGGTATGCCAATCAGACGTAGATTTGGTCTTTTCACATTGTCCCATATTTCTTGGAGGCTTTGTTCATTTCTTTTTACTCTTTTTTTCTCTAAGCTTCTCTTCTGACTTCATTCATTTGATCTTCTATCACTGATACCCTTTCTTCCAGTTGATTGAATCAGCTACTGAAGCTTATGCATGCGTCACATAGTTCTCGTGCCATGGTTTTCAGCTCCATCAGGTCATTTAAGGTCTTCTCCATGCTGTTTATTCTAGTTAGCCATTCGTCCAATCTTTTTTCAAGGTTTTTAACTTCTTTGTGATGGATTCGAACATCCTCCTTTAGCTCGGAGAAGTTTATTACCGATCTTCTGAAGACTTCTCTCAACTCGTCAAAGTCATTCTCTGTCTAGCTTTGTTCCGTTGCTGGCAAGGAGCTGCGTTCCTTTGGAGGAGAAGAGGCACTCTGATTTTTAGAATTTTCAGCTTTTCTGCCCTGGTTTCTGACCTCTTTGTGGTTTTATCTACCTTTGGTCTTTGATGATGATGACGTACAGATGGGGTTTTGGTGTGGATGTCCTTTCTGTTTGTTTCTTTTCCTTTTAACAGTCAGGACCCTCAGCTGCAGGTCTGTTGGAGTTTGCTGGAGGTCCACTCCAGACCCTGTTTACCTGGGTATCACCAGCAGAGGCTGCAGAACTGCAAATATTGCAGAATGGCAAATGTTGCTGCCTGATCGTCCCTCTGGAAGCTTCATCTCAGAGGGGCATCTGGCCATATGAGGTGTCAGTCGGCCGTTACTGGGAGGTGCCTCCCAGTTAGGCTACTTGGGGGTCAGGGACCCACTTGAGGAGGCAGTCTGTCTGTTCTCAGATCTCAAACTCTATGCTGGGAGAACCACTACTCTCTTCAAAGCTGTCAGACAGGAATGTTTAAGTCTGCAGAAGTTTCTGCTGCCTTTTGTTCAACTATGCCCTGTCCCCAGAGGTGGAATCTACAGAGGCAGGTAGGCCTCCTTGAGCTGCGGTGGGCTCCACCCAGTTTGAGCTTCCTGGCAGCTTTGCTTACCTGCTCAAGCCTCAGCAATGGTGGGTGCCCCTCCCCCAGCCTGGCTGCTGCCTTGCACTTCGATCTCAGGGTGCAGTGCTGGCAGTGAGCAAGGCTCCGTGGGCGTGGAATCCTCCAAGCCATGCGTGGGATATAATCTCCTGGTGTGCTGTTTGCTAAGATTGTTGGAAAAGCACAGTATTAGGGTGGGAGTGACCCGATTTTCCAGGTGCCATCTGTCTCCGCTTCCCTTGGCTAGGAAAGGGAATTTCCTGACCCCTTGTGCTTCCTGGGTGAGGCGATGCCTCGCCCTGCTTTGGCTTATGGTCCATGGGCTGCACCCACTGTCTGACAAGCCCCAGTGAAATGAACCCGGTACCTCAGTTGGAAATGCAGAAATCACCCGTCTTCTGCATTGCTCACCCTGGGAGCTGTAGACTGGAGCTGTTCGTATTCGGCCATCTTGGAACCTCCTCTCCCAATTTTTGTATTTTTAGTAGAGGTGGCATTTCACTATGTTGGCCAGGCTGGTCTCCAACTCCTGACCTCAGGTGATTGCCCGCCTCAGCCTCCTCCCATAGTGCTGGGAGTACAGGCATGAGCCACCATGCCCAGCTTTAATCTTTATTCTTTATTTAGCCTATAAGTTATCAGTTTATGATATCTGTTGTACATAACTGGGAGCCATAAAATCTTTTTAATAACAAGTATGGTGACATGGCTTGCCAGATTTAATTTTCATATGGATCATACTGGTCTCAGTGTAGAGATTGGATGGTGAAATTAAAGAATGAACCTAGGATGGCTGTTGTAATAGAAAAAGCGAGAGCAGAGGAGTGACTAACCTAAAGAGTGGCATTAGAGCTAGAAGTGGGAGATGGATTGAATAGATAATTTCAGTGCAGTGATTCCTAATATTTTCACTTTCATGGAGCAGTGTGGATTTACTGTTTGGAAATATTTTTATCTTACAAGTAAGCTGTGTTTATTAGTAATCATATTACCATAAAAATGTAATTGTCAGTTATAAGTTCCTATAGGCATAAGGTAACTAGTGTAACCCTTATTGACTTGATGAAATTCTAGTTCATGGTAAAAAGAAATATAAAGAAAATCCTGAAGTTGTAGTTAGCCTTTGCAACTTTATTGTAATTATAACTACAATAGGGAAAAGTGAACGTGCACACTTCTTAGTTACCACTCAAAATCAATCTAGCCAAAAAAATGTGGGGGGAGGGAATAACTCACCTAGAAGTTTGACAGACCATAGTATACTTTGAATCAAGAGAGCATATATTTTCCAAGTGTTCAGCATCACCAATTATCAGGGAAGTGCACATCAAATCCACAGTGAGATACCATCTTACCCCACATAGAATGGCTGTTATTAAAAATACAAAAAATAACAGATGCTTGCAAGGATGCAGAGAGAAGGTAACTCTTACACACTAATAATGGGAATGTAAATTAGTACAACCACTATTGAAAACAATATGGGGATTTCTCAAAAAACTAAAATAGAACTACCGTTTGATCCAGCAATCTCACTACTAGGTGTTTATCCACAGGAAAATAAATCTCTATGTCAAAGGGATCCTGCACTTGCATGTTTATCATTAGCACTATTTACAATAGCAAAAATATGGAATCAACCTAAGTGTCCACCTACAGACAAATGGATTTTTAAAATGTGGTATATAGGCCAGGCACGGTGGCTCATGCCTTTACTCCCAGCACTTTGGGAGGCCGAGGAAGGAGGATCACCTGAGGTCAGGGGTTGACCAGCCTGGCCAACATGGTGAAACACCGTCTCTACTAAAAAAAAAAAAAAAAAAAAAAAAAAAAAAATTAGCCGGGCATGGTGGCAGGCGCCTGTAGTTCCAGCTACTTGGGAGGCTGAGGCAGGAGAATGGCATGAACCCGGGAGGCGGAGCTTGCAGTGTGCTGAGATCTTGCCACTGCACTCCAGCCTGGGCGACAAAGAGAGACTCCGTCTAAAAAAAAAAAAAATATTACCCAGGCATGGTGGCGTGCACTTGTAGTCCCAGCTACCCAGGAGTTTGAGGCAGGAGAATCGCTTGAACCCTGGGAAGAAGAGGTTGCAGTTAGCCGAGATCATGCCATTACCATCCAGCCTGGGCAACAAGAACGAAACTACTTCTCAAAAAAAAAAAGTGGTACATATATACACAATGAAATACTATTCGGCCATAAGAATGAATGAAATCTTGTCACTTGCAGCAACATTGGTGCAGCTGGAGGTCATCGTATTAAGCAAGATAAGCCAAGCACAGAAAGACAGATACCACATGTTCTTACTCAAAGGTAGAAGCTAAAAAAGTTGATCTCATGGAAATAGTAAAATGATGGATACCAGAGGCTGGGAAGAGTACATGAGTAGGAAGGTGTGGTAAAGAGAGGTTGATGATAGAAGAAATAAACCTTAATATTCCATAGCAGAGTGGGGTGATGATAGTTAGCAACAATGTATTGTATATTTCAAATTAGCTATATATAAGAGAGGACTTGAAATGTTACCAACACATAGAAATGATAAATACTCAGGATGATGAGCACCTCAAATACCCTGACTTGATCATTACACATTCTATGCATGTGACAAATATTCACATGTACCCAATAAATATGTAAAATATTTTGGATCAACAAAAAAAAGTATATATATTTTCTAATCAATGCATTGTTATCAGTCTCAAATACTTTGGTTTCAGGACCCTTTTCTATTTTTAAAAATTACAGCAGACCCTTAAAGAGCATTTGTTTATTTGAGTCACACCTATTCATATTTACTGTATTAGAAATTAAAACTTAAATGAAGGGCCTTTGGTGAGTAGAGTTCATCAAAAAAGTGACATTTAAATTGAGATCTGAAGTTTGCAAAGTGTATTCTTTCTATCAGTGATTTTTAGTCAGTTTAACAATTGAGAGGCCGGGCATGGTGGCTCACGCCTGTAATCCCAGAACTTTGGGAGGCCAGGGTGAGCAGATCACTTGAGGTCAGGAGTTCGAGACTAGCCTGGCCAACATGGTGAAACCCCATCTCTTCTAAAAATACAAAAATCAGCTGGGTGTGGTATTGGGCACCTGTAATCCCAGCTACTCGGGAGGCTGAGGCAGGAGAAGCGCTTGAACCCAGGAGGCAGAGGTTGCAGTGAGCCAAGATCGTGCCACTACACTCCAGCCTGGCCAACAGAGTAAGACTCTGTCTGAAAAAAAAAATTGAATCATAATCATATCTCAATAACCTCTCCAGACTGGAAAATGTGAAGCCCAAACTAGTCATAGAAAATCTAAAAAACTTTGATTAACATTCTTTAACAATAATAATAAATAATATTTATTTGGTAGTTACTGTATGCTAAAAGTATTCTGTGTTAAGTAAGAGGTTTATAAACTTATTTAATCCTCATTATAGTGACATAAGATGATATTATTATCCTCATTTTACAAATGAAAGAAGTGACATTTAGAAGAGCTAATTAACTTGACTAGTTAAGTGGGCAGAATTTGGATCCAGAACTTGAAATTTTTATAGCAATAAATAAATATGGGAACAGAAAGCAATAAAGCAAGTTCTGTATTATATAATATAGCTCTTATTTATAGTGATTACTATAACTTACACTAACTTATATGAAGTTATTAGTATAACTTAGTTGCTTAAAATATTAACATGCTGAAGTTATTGTCTTAAAAATGCTTTTAGGTTAAACTTTTTAAAATGTGAATCTCTATAGGAGGTGAAATTCTGGTATGGATAGGATTCAGTACAGTTGTATTTGCAGTAGCATGTCATTTAAATTTTCCACTAGGCTATAGGAGATAACTGGTAGCCTAATATAAATTATTCACCTTTTTCTTTCCAGTTTCACCTCCAGCTGAATTTCATTTGATTTGAGTATTTTTAGATTTAGCTTTATTTTGCATATGTTAGTGAGCTAGAATAAGAGAAAGACATATTAATCTCTTCCCAGGAGCCCTAATTCTTTATATCTTCTCTATTGTAATGATTGGTACTATTGTGAAAATTTAAATTTTTAGAGTTTTGCAGTCTAAGATTTGCAGTTCAGCTATTTAAGGCAGCAACTGCCACATTATAGAACTGACATTTATTAAGGATCTTTTATGTACCAGACATGTTGAAATCCATTGTCTAAATCATCACAACAACCCTATAAAGGTAATTATTATATCTATTTTACAGATGCAAAAAGATGCCCAGAAAAGTTAAATTAACTTGCTCAAATTCTTACAGCTAGTTATATGCAGAGCCAGGTTTTAAATTCAAGGCTATTTGATTTTAAGGAGAGGAGTTCTGTAGCATTATTTAAAATCTATAAGTAGTTCAGACCAGGCACGGTGGCTCACATCTGTAATCCCAGCACTTTGGGAGGCCAAGTCAGGTGGATCACTTGAGGCCAGGAGTTTGAGACCAGCCTGGGCAACGTGGCCTCTACTAAAAATACAAAAATTAGCCAGGCATGGTGGCACACACCTGTAATCCCAGCTACTCTGGAGGCCAAGGCATGAGAATTGCTTAAACCTGGGAGGTGGAGGTTGCAGTGAGCAAGCCGAGATCATGCCACAGCACTCCAGCCTGGGCAACAGAGCAAGACTGTCTCAAAAATAAAAATAAATTAAAAAAATATATGTATAGTAGTATACATTCAAAATATATGTAGTTCAGTCAATAAATACTGGTCCCTTGGGAGATGATATTCACCAGACTTACAGTTGACAAGAAATTGGTATTTAAGATAGCTAAAGAATGCTAACAACTCAATTATAAAAAGAAAACTCAATAAGATATGGACAAAAGATGTGAACAAACACATCACAAAAGGTTATATACAAATGGATATTAAACACATGAAAAAACATTCAATCATTAGTCATCAGGGAAATGTAAATTAAAACCACAACGAGATAATACTACATTCTCACCATAATTACTAAAATTTAGAAGCCAATGTCCATCAGGACATAGAGCAATCAGAAGTCTCAGACATACATTGTCGTTGGGAATATAAATGGTATAACCACTTTGGAAAAAGGTCCATACATACACTTACCCTATGACCGAGAAATTCTCCTAAGTATTTATGCAAGCCAAATGAAAGTGCATTTCAACAATGTCAACAAAAAAACCTGTATAAAAATATTCAAAGCAGTTTTGGTCATAATAGTCCCAAGCTAGAAACATCCTAGTTGTACACGGATAGGAGAATGGCTAAACAAACTGGTATATTCATATAATGGACTACTATTCAGCAATAACAATAAACTATTGATACATAAAAAGAACATGAATGTATCTCAAAAATAATTCGTTGGCCAGGCATGGTGGCTCATGCCTATAATCCCAGCACTTTGGGAGGCCAAGGTGGGAGGATCACTTGAGCCCAGGAGTTCAAAACCGGCCTGGGCACCATGGGAGACCTTGTCTCTACCAGCAACAACAAAAATTAGCCAAATGTGGTGGCATGCGCCTGTAGTCCCAGCTACTTGGGAGGCTGAGGCAGGAGGATCACCTGAGCCCAGGAGGTCGAGGCTGCAGTGAGCCAAGATTGTGTGCGACTGCCTGGGCAACAGAGGAAGACCCTGTCTCAAAAGTAATCATAACCATAATAATACGCTGAGTGAAAAAAAAACCTTACTGAAAAGTACATATTGTATAATTTCATTGTATGAAGTTCTAAAATAGGCAAAATTTGTTAATGGTTAAAAAAATCAGAACAATGGTTGCCTGTGGAGGGGATTGACAAGTAAGGGCATGAGGGAACTTTCTGGGATAATGGTAGGGTTCTATTTTGATTATTTTCTTATTTTCAGTTTTGAATTGTTCATTGGAAGTGTGTAAAGTTCAACTGAGGTTGTGCTTTGAGGCTTTAACTTTGCTGAACTCTCTTATTGTCTCTGTTAATTTTTGTGTAGATTCTTAAAGATTTTCTACATACAAGATCATGCTATCTGTGAATAGAGAGAATAGTTTTACTTACTCCTTTCCAATCTAGATGCCATTTGTTTTATTTGCGCAACTGGCCTTTCTCAATCACCTTTGCAGTGTGTTCTTTTTTTTTTTTTTTTAACTTCCTACACTACCCCGACGTATGCAGTATGTTCCTACTTTACCCAAATTAGGTATAGTTAAGTGCTTTCTGGGTATGTCCACTTAAATATCTTTTTAGCCCATCAAACTCAGTATGTCCAAGACTGAACTCTTTTCCCATCAAAGTCCTCCTCCTCCAGAGTCCCCTGTCTTGGAAATGACATCACATTCAACTAATTGTACAGCCAGAAAACTGAGAATTATCTTTGACTTCTCCATTTTCTTTGTTTCTTTTTTTTTTAAAAATAATTTCAACTTTTATTTTAGATTCAGAGGTACATATGTAGACTTGTTACATGGGTATATTGTATGGTGCTGATGTTTGGGGTATGATTGATCCTGTCACCCAGATAGTGAGGATAGTACTCAATAGTTAGTTTTTCAGTCTTTGCCCCCTCCCTCCTTTCTCTCTCTGGTAATCCCCAGTGTCTAATATTGCCATCTTTGTGTCCATGTGTATCCAGTGTTTAGTTCCCACTTGTAAGTGAGAACATGTGGTATTTGGTTTTCTGTTTCTGCATTAATTCACTTAGGATAGTGGTCTCCAGGTGCATCCATGATTTCATTCTTTTTTTATGGCTGTGTAGTGTTCCATGGTGTATATATACCATGTTTTCTTTTTTTCTGAGTTTTAATTTTTTTTCCTTCTTTTAACAAATTTTTATTTCCGTAGGTTTTTGGGGAACAGATGGTATTTGATTACATGAGTAAGTTCCTTAGTGGTGATTTGTGAGATGTTGGTGCACCCATCACCTGAGCAGTATACACTGAACCCAATTTGTAGTCTTGCATTCCTCACCCACTTCCCACTCTTTCCCCCCAAGTCCCCAAAGTTCGTCGAATCCTTATTATCCCTTTGCATCCTCATAGTTTAGCTCCCACTTATAAGTGAGAACATAACGATGTTTGGTTTTCCATTCCTGAGTTAATTCAGTTAGAATACTAGTGTCCAATCCCATCCAGGTTGCTGCGAGTGCCATTAATTCGTTCCTTTTTATGGCTGCGTGTATTCCATCTTATGTATATACTACAGTTTCTTTATCCACTCATTGATTGATGGGCAGGGCGTTTGGGCTGGTTCCACATTTTTGCAGTTGCAGGTTTATAGCGCTGCCGTAAACATGCATGTGCAAGTTTCTTTTTTGTGTAATGACTTCTTTACCTCTGGGTAGATACCCAGCAGTGGGATTGCTGAAATGGTAGTTCTACTTTTGTTCTTTAAGGAGTCTCCACACTGTTTTTCATAGTGGCTGTGCTAGTTTACATTCCCACCAGCAATGTAGAAATGTTCCCTTTTCACTGCATTGATGCCAACATCTATTTTTGTATTATTATTTTTTGATAATGGCCATTCTTGCAGAAGTAAGGTGGTATTGCATTGTGGTTTTGATTTGCATTTTTCTGATAATTTATGATGAGCATTTTTTCATGTTTGTTTGCCATTTGTATATCTTCTTTTGAGAATTGTCTATTCATGTCCTTAGCCCACTTTTTGATGGGATTTTTTTTTTCTTGCTAATTTGTTTGAGTTCCTTGTAGACTCTAGATATTAGTCCTTTGTCGGATGTATAGATCGTGAAGATTTTCTCCCACTCTGTGGGTTGTCTGTTTACTCTGCTGTTTCTTTTGCTGTGCAAAAGCTCTTTAGTTTAATTAAGTTCCACCTATTTATCTTTGTTTTTGTTGCATTTGCTTTTGGGTTGTTGGTCATGAAATCTTTGCCTGGAAGGGTTTTTCCAATGTTGTCTTCTAGAATTTTTATAGTTTTGGGTCTTAGATTTAAGTCCTTAATCCATCTTGAGGTTTTTTGTATTTTTTTAGCTGGAGTTTCACTCTTGTCACTCAGGCTGGAGTGCAATGGCACAATCTCCATTCACTGCAGCCTCCCCTTCCTGGGTGCAAGTGATTCTCCTGCCTCAGCCTCCCAAGTAGCTGGTATTACAGGTGCCTGCCATCATGCCTGGCTAATTTTTAATTTTTAGTAGAGATGGGGTTTCATCATTGTTGGCCAGGCTGGTCTCGAACTCCTGATCTCAGGTGATCCACCCACCTCGGTCTCCCAAAGTGTTGGGATTACAGGCGTGAGCCACCACACCTGGCCAATCTTGAGCTGACTTTTGTGTAAGGTGAGAGATGAGGATCCAGTTTCATTCTCCTACATGTGGCTTGTCAATTATCCCAGCACCATTTGTTGAGTAGGGTGTCCTTTCCTCACTTTATGTTTTTGTTTGTTTTGTCGAAGATTAGTTGGCTGTAAGTATTTGGGTTTATTTCTGGGTTCTCTCTTCTGTTCCATTAGTCTTTGTGCCTATTTTTATACCAGCACCATGCTGTTTTGGTGACTGTGACCTTATGTTTGAAATCAGGTAATGTGGTGCCTCCAAATTTGTACTTTTTGCTTAGTCCAGCTTTGGCTATGTGGGCTCTTTTTTGGTTCCATATGAATTTTAGGGTTTTTTTTCTAGTTTTGTGAAGAATGATGGTGGTATTTTGATGGGAATTGCATTGAATTTATAGATTGCTTTTGGCAGTATGGTCATTTTCACAATATTGATTCTACCCATCCATGAACATGGGATGTGTTTCCGTTTGTTTGTGTCATCTGTGATTTCTTTCGCCAGTGTTTTGTAGTTTTCCTTGCAGGGGTCTTTCACCTCCTTGGTTAGGTATATTCTTAAGTATTTTATTGTTTTCACAGCTATTGTAAAAGGGGCTGAGTTCTTGATTTGATTCTCACCTTGGTCACTGTTGGTGTATAGTAGAGCTATTGATTTGTGTACATTAATGTTGTATCCTAAAGCTTAGCTGAATTCATTAATCAGTTCTAGGAGCTTTTTGGAGGAGTCTTTAGGGTTTTCTAGGTATACAGTCATATCATCAGATGCAAACAGCGACGGTTTGACTTCCTCTTTACCAATTTAGATACCTTTTATTTCTTTGTCTCGTCTGATTGCTCTGGCTAGGACTTCCAATACTATTTTGAATAGAAGTTATCTACCACATTTTCTTTATCCAGTCCACTGTTGATCAGTGCCTAGATTGATCCCATGTCTTTGCTATTGTGAATAGTGCTGCAGTAAACATATGAGTGCATGTGTGTTTTTGGTGGAATGATTTATTTTCTTTTGGATATATACCTGGTAATGTTGGGGAGTCTAATAGTAATTCTATTTTTAATTCTTTTTTTTTTTTTTTGAGACAGAGTCTCACTCTGTTGCCCGGATTGGAGGGCAGTGGCACAATTTTGGCTCACCACAACCTCTGCCTTCCAGGTTCAAGCGATTCTCATGTCTCAGCCTCCTGAGTAGTGGTGACTACAGGCACACACCACCACATCTGGCTAATTTTTATATTTTTCACAATGTTGGCCAGGCTGGTCTCGAACTTCTGACCTCAGGTAATCTGCCCACCTCGGCCTCCCAAAGTGCTGGGATTGCAGGCGTAAACCACTGAGTCTGGCCTCTATTTTTAAGTCTTTGAGAAATCTCCAAGCTGCTTTCCACAGTGGCTGAATTAAATTACCACCAGTAGTGTGCAAGTGTGTGTTTTTTTTTCTCTGCAGTCTCACCAGCATCTGTTTTTTCTTTTTTCTTTTTTTTTTTTTTTAACTTTTTAATAGTAGCCATTCTGATTGGTGTGAAATGGCACTTCATTGTAGTTTTGGTTTGCATTTCTCTGATGATTAGTGATGTTGAGTATTTTTTCATGTTTGCTGGCTGTTTGTATGTCTTCTTTTGAGAAGTGTCTGTTTGCATTTTTGCCCATTTTTTAATGGGGTTATTTGTTTTTTGTTTGTTGAATTGTTTAAGTTCTTTATAGATTCTGGATATTAGCCCTTTGTCAGATGCGTAGATTGAGAATATTTACTCCCATTCTGTAGGTTGTCTGTTTACTCAGTTGATAGTTTCTTTTGCTGTGTAAAAGCCCTCTAGCTTAATTAGGTCTCACTTGCCAATTTTTGCTTTTGTTGCAAATATTTTTGAGGACTTAGTCATAAATTCTTTCCCAAGGCCAGCATCCAGAATGGTGTTTTCTAGGTTTTCTTATAGATGATTCTTATAGTTTGAGATGTTATATTTAAATCTTTAATCCATCTTGAGTTATTTTTGCATATGGTGAAAGGTAGTGGTCCAGTTTGATTTTTCTGCATATCTCTAACCAGCTACCCAGCACCATTTATTGAATAGGGAGTCCTTTCCCCATTGCTTATTTTTGTTGACTTTGTCAAAGATCAGATGGCTATAGACATGCTCCATTTTCTTTACTCATCATATTTAACCCATCACCAACTCCTGATGGTTCTGCTTTCTAATTATCTCTTGAACCAATGTAAAACTTATCTGCCACCACCACCTTGGCCAAACTACCATCGTCTCTTGCCAGGATTATTGCACTTGCGTAACTGGTTCCCCCAGAAACCACTCTTGACTTTCTCTTCTGTGTTCTTCACTTTTTTTTTTTGTCAGATCTTTCTGAAAAGAAATATGATTATATCACTGCCCTGCTGAACGCCTTCTAATGACGTCCTGTTCAAGTTCAGCATGGCTTGGCCCTGCTTGCCTCTCACTGGTCTTTGTATAAAAATCCAAGTATGGTCTACATGGCCCTGCAGAATATAGCCCTTACCTACCTCCCCAGACATTGTTGCCCTGCCTTTCTTTTGCTTCCTTGAATTAGACATCTATTGAACTGTAAAAGGGCAGAGATCATACACCAATGCATACTCAAGACCTGACACATGGTAGATACCAATAAGTACCAGTTGAGTAAATAAAAATTATGTGCCAAGGTGGAGATGGATATGTTCATTATCTCAATAGTGGTGATGGTTTCATGTATGTCAAAACTCACGTCAAACTTAACGTGTCAAAACTTAACAATTATATGCTTTAAATAGGTACAATTTATTGCATGTCAATTTTTTCTCAGTAAAGCTGCTAAACAAAAAACATGTTCCTTTTTCGAGTCTTGGCACATTCTTTTTGTCTTGTCTTTTTTTACCCTTCTTTGCTTACCTAATTCCTGCTTATCCTTCAGTTTCTGCTTCAGTGTATTTTGTCGGGCCTTCCTAATCCCACTAGGTTAGGTATCCCTGTTATATGTCCTATACTTTCCTTGAGAACATTTGTCATAATTATATATAATAATTATATGCAATTATGTAATGTTTAATGTCTTCTCTTTCCTTATAATCCTTCATAATTATAGAAAATGTGCCTTTCTTCTTCATTAATGTATCCTAGGGGTATATTATAGGCACTTAATATTTGTTGGCTAAATTAACAAATGAAATATATATTCATTTATTTATTTTGCAAACATCCGTCAAGCCATACCATGAACCAGGTATTATTGTAGGTTCTGGAGTTACCACAGTGAATAAAACAGACTTTTATCTCAGCCCTCATGGAACTTATACTTAAAGGTTGACATAGACCATTTTTAAGTATATATAAATATATAACTTTTAAGTATATATATATTAACTCAATAATCAGATGGTAGTAAATACTATGGTGAAAAATAAGGCAGAGAAGTGGGGGAAATAAGTAGTGCTGAGGCATGTGGAGAATTTGTCTCATTGCCCATAGAGACATATGTGGATTAGAACCTGGGCACTGAGGGATGACCTGGAAGCTCTGGACTCCTTGGAGTGACAGGGCATAGAAGACATTATGAAATTAGTTCTGAAAGTCTCAAGGCATAGTGAAGCTGTGAATGTTGAGCAAGGGGAAGATCAGGAGTCATGCTGGAATTACAGAGAATCCTGGGTTCCTTCTGTTCATCTTGCAAATGGCAATGTGGAAGTTTAGGTGATGTTATCTAGGTCACATAAGGGTCTGGGTCTTTCCCTGGATTATTGTTGATAGATTTATTAAGTACTGATCATGGGCAAGATCTTGTGGGATAAATGAAAGTAATATACCAGACTTCATTTTCTCGCTGCTCTCAAGAAACTCACTATCTGGTGGACAAGACAAACATGTAGAAAAATAATTATGATATAAAACAATGTAATAAGAGTAATAGTAGAAATGTAAATGTGCTAAAGGATCACAGAAGGAAAGAATAATTGCAGAGTTAAGGGTATGGGGCAGAAAGGGGAGCTGGAAGGTGGATAGAGGAAAGATAAAATTTCAACGAGCAGAAATCGTAGTAAATGCATTCTAAGCAAATGAACATCTCTATTTGGATGCCTTTCTTCTGCCTCAAACTCAGCATGCTCAGTCATATGGTAATTGTGTTCCACTTTTTAAGGAACTGGCAAACTATTTTCCACAGTAGCTGCACCATTTTACATACTACTAGCAATGTTACAAGGGTTCCTGTTTCTCCTGATGCTCGTCAATACTTCGTAGTTTCTGGTGTTTTTATTATAGCCATCCTAGTGGATGTGAAATGGTATCTCAATGTGGTTATTTGCATTTTCTTAATGATTGATGTAACTATGTTTTCAAAATGGTTATTGCCCATTCGTGTATCTTCTTTTTTTCTTTTCTTTTTCTTTTTTTTTTTTTTAAGAGATAGAGTCTCACTTTGTTGCCCAGGCTGGAATGCAGTAGTGTGATCAGAGCTCATTGCAGCCTCGAACTCCTGGGCTCAAACAGTCCTCCTGCCTTAGCCTCCTGAGTAGCTAGGACTACAGGTGTACACCACCATGCCCTGCTAATATTTAAATTTTTTTGTAGAGATGTGGTCTTGCTATGTTTCCTGGGCTGATCTTTGAACCCTGGCCTCAAGTGGTCCTCCCACTTTGGCCTCCCAAAGCTGGAGTTATAGGTGTGAGCCACCATGCCCAGAGTATATGTTCCTTCTTGTCCCTTTTATATGGTAGTTTAAAAGTTAATGGATTAATTTTTGTTTCAACATAATTTATAGGGAAAAATGAACAAAGTATTGTTTTATAAAGAATGTGATAAACTTGAAATAGATTTATTATGAAGATAGATGCTATGTTTTAATATAAACAAATATTTAACTCTGTGTTCTGTACTTCCATGTGGATGCAATGGGTAATGAGCCTGTTATAGATAAATGAAAGCAAGATTTAACTCATATACTACAGTTATGTATGTTCTTTCATCCTTATCTCCATGATTTAATATGGTTACCTTAATGTATTTTGTTAGGAAGGTTTTAAAAAGCTATAAATCAGTCCCTTGATAGTGCTTTGTAACATGTATGCCAATATGTGAAATTACTTTCATCCATCAGTTATAAATTTAACAATGGTATAGTGTTTATGTATGCCTTACATGAGCATAATCATTCCATAAAGATTTGTGCTAAATTGTATATTCAGTTGATGACATTTATCATGAAGCCTGAAAACGTAGTATGATTTTCAGTTAGTACTTACTATTGGTAGATTATTTTACTGTGTTTGTACATGTAACAATCACGTTTTTGTTTTTCTTTTAGTTTTAGAGACAAGGTCTTGCTCTGTTGACCAGGCTAGCGTGATGTGGTACGATCCTAGCCCACTGCAGCCTCAAACTCCTAGACTCAAGCAGCCTTCCTGCTTTAGTATCAGTTAGGACTATAGATATGCCACCATGCCCTGCTAATTAAAAAAAAAAAAATTGTAGAGATGGAGTCTTACTATATTGCCCAGGCTGGTCTCAAACTCCTGGCCTCAAGAAGTCCTTGCGTCTTGGCTTTCTAAAGTGCTGGGCTTACAAGGCATGGGCCACCATGCCCAGCCACAATTATTAATGTGTATTTTGAAGAGTTTTGTTGTTGTTGTTGTTATTCCCTTAAGCAGCTGTGATCTTATGGTGTGTTGATACAAATTGAAGGAAGAAAAAAATTAGTATGAATATTATAGGACAAGCACTATAAGAAAAAGTGTCTGTATTTGGTATATTATAAAGGGTTCAGTGTCTACCTTTGAGGAATGAATATTAGCTATCCGAGGGAGGCTATCACTGTGTATAGCTTTGTCTGCTCCTTTTAGAGAAACTTCATGATGCTCTAGAATATGCAGTTAGTTACAAGCTTTGGATCTCACAAAAGCCTGAATACATCTTTGATTGGTTATATATTAAAAGAAATAGCCCACAGCATGGTGCCAGACAAGTGTAGAGCCCAACCAATTTGATCCTTAAGCAGGGAGAAGAATTCTATTCACTATTAAGAGGTTAGATTATAAAATGTAGCCATTATTTCAGCCTAAATTGGTTTACAGCTTTTTTTTTTTTTCAATGAAACTTCTCTTCAAATTGTGTGGCAAGAAGACAGTTTTCATTTTGATGACCTTTTTTGCATTGTGTTTTTCTTCAAGTCCTCCCACCCTACCCTTTGGCCTACTTTATTTGGTGTTCAAATCTGAATCATAATGTGCATCTGGAGGGATCCTGAATCATGTGATTGACTGAAGTGTCTCATCATTTATGAACACTCTTTGAAGGCCTAATTTTGATGTAGTATTTGGTTATATCATGAATAAATGTGTTCCCTCTCTTGATGGCTTTATGGGTTTGTGCATATGTAACATTATTTTTTCTCTTTTTATCCATATACAATTTTTTTGTGTTTTTAAATTACAAAATTAAACAAAGAACGACAGCCACATTGGGCCTTGACAGAGATCCTTTCACTTGAAGGACCACTCCTGTAATGAATGATTTTGATTTAAGTGAATATTCATATATTTCTCTGAGTCTCATTTGTATGAAATGACAGACTGCAAACCACTTTGTTTGATTACAATCCCTTCACCTTCATTATCTTTTATGTCTATTTAAACTCTGGATTTGCCATATCCATCTTGACCCTCCCCCACATCTCTCTGTTTTTATTTTTTTTATTGCAATTTTCCTCTTTTCTGTGGGCATTCACAGATTGTTTTTGGAGTTCATTAAAAAGGAAGTGTGTTGTCTGGGTAGAAAATTACATTTGCATGCTTGAGAGAGGCCTAAGGGCTTTTGTGGGGTTTGGCATGGATCTTGTGTTTTTTGGGGGTGTGGGTGATGAGAAAAGGGAAGAGTAAGAAGAAGGGATTTTTAGAAAGGAGAAAAATAAGAAATGTTGAGATTATTTCTCCTATCCCCGTTTTTTCCTTTCCATATTATATATGTCCAACTGGTTTCTTCCTTTTTTTTTTTGCATGTGTAAACCACTTAACTAACAATGGAACAGATTAAGAGATCTTTCTTAGAACTGTATTTGAATGTACAGTTGTGTTCTGCAAAGCAGAAAACGTTTTCTATATGGTAATTCTACATTTACAAGTGAAGCTGCAAGTTGATAAACATATCTGTCTGTCTGTCTATCTCTTTTCCTTTGTGGTAATTGGAGGGAATTTTATAGAAAATTGTCTCTTGAATTAGTATGACGTTTTATTTAAATTAGTATCTACACAGAAGTTTAGCCATGTTTTGATTTGGAATTTCCCACTTTCAGAATTTAGATTTTTAGGTATAATGTTTAGCCCTTTTAAAAGTTGATAATGCTAGCCGGGCATGATGGTGAATGCCTGTTGGTCCCAGCTACTCAGGAAGCTGAGGCAGGAGTTCTCCTGAGCCTGAGAGGCAGAGGTTGTAGTGAGCCAATATTGTACCACCGCACTCCAGCCTGGGCAACAGAGTGAGACCCTGTTTAAAAAAAAAAAAAGTTGATAATGCTAATCTTTTCTTTTATTAAAGATGATGTCACTTGTTATTCAGAACATATCATTTTTGTCCATTGGGACGTGGGGAAATCATAGAACATTTATAATAACAGAACTGTATTTCTCAGCCTTGAAAACTTAGAATTCAGTTAGATTCATAGTTAATAACAGAAATGTGGGTAATGTAGGACCAAGGATGGTCATGTGGTGAGTCAGGAGTGGACTGGGAAATCAGGGAGTTACTTTGACTGTACTATAAAGCATATTCATAGGAAAGTAAGTTGATTTATAGAGCTGGCCAATGGAGCTTATAGTCAATATGAGTACGTACGTATACAATTATGTGTGTGTGTGTGTAGTCTATAAAGTCTGGAGACAACTTTGGAAGGCTGAGGCGGGTGGATCACTTGAGGCCAGGAGTTCGAGACCAGCCTGGCCAACATGGTGAAACCCTGTCTCTACTAAAAATACAAAAATTAGCCAGGCGTGGTAATGTACACCTGTAATCCCAGCTACTCAGGAGGCTGAGGCACGAGAATTGCTTGAACCGGGGAAGCGGAGGTTGCAGTGAGCCAAGATTGCACCACTGCACTCCAGCCTGGGTGAGAGCGAGACTCTGTCTCAAAAAAAAAAAAAAAAAGTCTAGAAACAGATACCTGTATTTTATACTTTTTTTTTTTCAAATCAGTTAAGTTTTTGATGACATGATATTTGCTTTTGTTTTCAGACTGTGGTTACAACATGGTAGGTATCTGTATAAACGAATAGTTATAAGTGCTGAAAAAAGCTGGACTACATCATCAACTTTTTATTTTCTATTGGATATTCCCATTAGCATAAAAACATACTTTTATTTCTTAGTAAAAAATATCCTCTTAATTCTACCAGCTATTGTCCTATCTCTTTACTGTCTTTTGTAGCAATATTTCAAGAGTTATCTATACTTGTTAACTCCAATTTCTGTCCTCCCATTTTCTCTTAAATCTGTTCCAACCAGTGTTTACTATGCCAGATCCATTCTCATGAGAGCCACCTCTACATTGCCAGTTGTCACTTCTCAGTCCTTTTCTTACTTGAATATCAGCAGTTTTTGGTATAGTTGATCACTGTCATCCTTGATTCATTTTCTTCATGAGGCTTTTAGGGTACCACACTCTCCTAGTTTTTCTCCTACCTTGTTAGTAGCTCCATCTCAGTCTCCTTTGCTTGTTCTTCCTGTTCTCTTTTTTCCTTGAAATCTAAAAATAGATAGTATTTTTAAAAATATCACACAATAAAGGTGACTTTTTTCTTTTGATGTACAGTTCTGTGAATTTTAACAGATGTATAAACTTAAGTAAGCTATACCATAAGCCAGGATATGAACAGTTCCATCACCCCAAAAAATTCCCTCCCATTGTAGTTACACTGTTAACATTTGGCAGCCACTGATCTGTTCTCCATCATTATAGTTTTGGTTTTTTTTAAGAATGTTATATAAATGGAAATATATAGTGTGTTACCTTTCTAGATGGCTTTTTTACTCAGCATAATGCCTTTGATATATTCCTCTAAGTTGTTGCCTGTATCTATAGTTTATTCTTTCTTTTTGCTGGGTAGTATTCTGTTATATAAATGTGCTACAAATTGTTTATCCTGTTAAAGCATATTTGGGTTGTTTCTAATTTTTGGCAGTTATGAATGGAGCTGCTATAAATGTTGATAACCAGTTTTTTGTTGTTGTTGTTAACATAAGTTTTCATTTCTCTAGGGAGAAATCCCAGGAGTGGGATTGCTGGGTAGTATGGTAAGTGAGTGTATATTTAACTTAAGAAACTGACAAATGCTTTTCCAGAGCGCCTGTACCATTTTGCATTCATGCCAGCAAAGCATGAGAGTTCCGGTTCTGCATCTTCATCAGCACTTGGTATTGTCAATATTTTTCATTTTACTCATTTTCATTGGTATGTAGTAATATTTCATAATGATTTTAATTTGCATTTTTCTAAGAGCTAATGATGCTGAACATTTTTTCATGTACTTATTTGCCATTTGTATATTCTCTTCAGAGTAGTACCCACATCTTTTGCCTATTTTTAAATTGACTTGTTCATATTCTTATTTTGAGTTTTTAGAGTTCGTTTTCTATCCTAGATGCAAGTCCTTTATTGGATATGTGTCTTGCAAATATTTTCTCCCAGTCTGTGGCTTGTTTCTTCAATATTTTAATAGTGTCTTTGCCAGAGCAAGAGTTTTTAATGTTAATGAAGTCCAACTTACCAGTTTCTTCTTTTATGGAGTCTGCTTTTGGTTACAGGTATAAAAACTCTTTGCCTAATCCCAGGTCACAAAGATATTCTGCTGTGTTTTATTCTAAACAGTTTAAACATTTTTGTACAAAATGTGAGGTTTAGATTGAGGTTTGTTTATTCATTTTGCATATTTATGTTCAATGTTTAGTGTTCAGTGTCCAGTCCTATATATTGAAAAGACTGTCCTCTCTTCATTGAATTGATTTTATTTCTTTTGCAAAATCGATTGGCCATATTTGTGTGGAGATAGGGTCTCACGCTGTTGCCCAGCCTAGAGTCCAGTGGCACGATCATAGCTCACTTGCAGCCTCAAACTCCTGGGCTCAAGCAAACCTCCTGTCTCAACCTCCCAAGGAGCTGGGACACAACAGTTGTGCACCATCATGGCTGGCAATTTTTTCTTTTTTTTTTTCTGGAGACAAGATCTCGTGATACTGACCTTGCTGGTCTCAAACTCCTGGCCTCAAATGATACTCCTGCCTCAGCCTCCCAAAGTGCTGGGATTACAGGCTTGAACCACCATGCCTGGCTGCTTTATAGTATTTCTTAAAGTTCATGTGATTTCTCTAACTTTATTCTTCCCTTTCAGAATTATTTTAGCTCTTCCAGTTCCTTTGGCTTTCTGTATAAATTTTAAAATTAGCTTGTCTATATTTTAAAAAATCTGAGATTTTGACTGATATTGCATTAAACCTATATATCAAGTTTAGGAAAATTGAAATCTTCACTATATTGAGTCTTCAATCTGTGAACACAGTATATCTCTCTATTTATTTAGGTCTTCCTGGATTTCTTTCATCACTGTTTTATAGTTTTCAGTCTATAGACGCCTACATGTTTTGTTAGACTTATACCTAAATATTTTACTTTTTTGAAGTTATTATAATTGGTTATTTTTTTAAATTTATGTTTGTATTTGTATATTGCTAGCATAAAGAAATATGTTTGGTTTTTTTATGATGATCTTGTAACTGAGTCCTTGCTAACTGCACTTTTTTGTAAATTCCTTGGGAGTTTCTAGGTAGACGATCATGTTCTCTTTGAATAAGGATAGTTTTATATCTTCCTTTCCAATCCGTATGTTTTTATTACGTTTTCTTCCTGTGTTGCACCAGCTAAGATTTTCAGTACAGTGTTCAATAGGAATGGGGAGAATGTACATCATTGCCTTATTCCCGATATTAGAAAGAAGGCATTGAGTCTTTCACCATTTAGTATTTTGTTAGATGGAGGATTTTCGTAGATACCCTTTACCAGGTTGAAGAAATATACTTCTATTCCAGGTTTGCTAAGAGTTTTGTTGTTGATGTTGTTTTTAGTCATGAACAGTTGTTGTATTTTGTCAAATGCTTTCTTCTGTGTCAAATTGTATGATCATGTTTTTTCTTCTTTAGACTGTTAATATGGTGGATTACATAAATTACTTTTCAAATATTGAAACAGCTTTGCATTCACAGAAGAAAGCCCACTTTGTTGTGGTATATTATTCTTTGTATATGTTTCTGGACTTGGTATGCTAATATTTTGTTGAGAGTTTTTGTGTCTGTGTTCATGAAAAATATTGGTCTGTGTTTTCTTTTCTTTGTTTTCTTCTTTTTTTTTTTTTTTTTTTTGAGACAGAGTCTCACTCTGTCGCCCAGGCTGGAGTGCAGTAGCACAATCTCAGCTCACTGCAACCTCTGCCTCCCAGGTGTAAGCGATCCTCGCACTTCAGCCTCCTGAGTAGCTGGGACCATAGGCATGCACCACACCAAGCTAATTTTTTTTTTTTTTTTTTGGTAGAGACAGGGTTTCACCATGTTGCCCAGGCTAGTCTCAAACTCCTGGGCTCGTGTGACCCGCTCACCTCGGCCTCCCAAAGTGCTAGGATTATAGGTATGAGCCACCATGTCCAGCAGTCTATAGTTTTCTTCCTTGTGTTTTCTTTTTTTTTTTTAAATACTGTTGTTGTCTGGCTTTAGTACAGAACAGTGTTGGGATCATGAAACGAGTTTAGAAGTATTCCTCTTTCTTTTTTCTGAATGAAATTTTATAAAATTGGTATTATTTCTTTTTTAAATATTTGGAAGAGTTTGCCTGTGAAACCATCTGTCACTGGAGATTTATTTTTCAGAAAGTTTTTGGCCACCTATTCAATTTCTCTTGTAAATATACAACTATTGGCCAGGCACCATGGCTCATACCTGTAATCCCAGTTGCTTGAGTCCAGGAGTTTGAGACCAGCCTGGGCAACGTGGCAAAACTCCATCTCTACAAAAAATACAAAAAATTAGCCAGGCATGGTGGCATGTACCTGTGGTCCAAGCTACTAGGGAGACCAAGGTGGGAGGATCTTCTGAGCCTGGGAGGTCAAGACTGCAGTGAGCCATGATTGTGCCACTGTACTCTAGCCTCGGTGACAGAGTAAGACCTTATCTCAAAATAACAACAAAAAACAAAAAGACTATTCAGATATCTGTTTAATCTTTGGTGGATGTTGGTAGTTTGAGTTTGTGAGAAATTAGTTGATTTCATTAAAGTTGTCCAATTTGTATGTGTAGTTATCTCTAATAATTCTTTTTATTTATTAATTTTTTTGAGACAGGGTCTCACTTTGTCACCTAGGCTGGAGTGCAGTGGTGTGATCTCGGCTCACTGCAGCCTCAGCTTCCCTGGGCTCAAGTGATCCTCTCACCTTGTTCTCCTGAGTAGCTAGGACCACAGACATGCACAACCATGGCTGGCTAATTTTTGTATGTTTTTGTAGAGGTGAAGTTTCACCATGTTGCCTTGGCTGGTCTAGAACTGCTAGGCTCAAACAATACACCCACCTCTCATATAGTAATATAAGACAAAGCAGACTTTGAACACACAAAAAACAATGCAGATAAAGAAGAATATTATGTCATAATAAAAGGGTAAGCTAGTAATTCCACAGTGGCTCATGCCTGTAATCCTAGCCACCGTGGGATTACTGCCTGACCCTTTTATTATTACATGATATTCTTTTTTATCTGTGTTGTTTTTTGTGTGCGTGTTCAAGGTCTACTTTGTCTCATACTACTATAACCATTCCAGTTTTATTTTGATTAGTGTTTACATGGTAATATATTTTCCATGTTTAAACTTTTAATCATTTTAGTCTACCTGTATCATTGTATTTGAAGTGAGTTTTTTGTAGTCAGCTGGTTTTTGATAAATCTTACGGATTATGTTGATAGTTGTTGTTTTAGTAGGCAGTCTATCTGGTTGGATTCAGACCCCAAGTTTCAACCTGGCTGCTATGGCCTATAATTCCAATGAATGTCACTTCTGTTTATTATATGCTGAATTGGACAGATCTACATGTTCTCTACTTGGGCTGGGGCCAGGAGTTCATAAACCAGTTTATGGGCTTGCTCTCCTGAGTTCTTCATCTCTGTGATCTCCCTAGTACTTTCTGGTTCCCTGAGGCTTCCCTTTTCTGTTCTCTCACCAGAAACTTAGAACAGTTACCCCTTTCTGATGTATACTTGCATATCTAGGTCCAAGCAGCAGGAAAACAGAAAAAGACAGAGTGGGAATTGGTCTCATCCTCTTAGAATTACTGCTCTACCAAAAGAGAGGAAAGTCTCCCTTTTTCAGAATTTTGACTTCTGATGATTCCCATTGCTACTGGTGCTGCAGCTGCTGCTGCTTTCACTGCCGTCATGACAGGATTGCCCGGAGGTTGGGGTATGAGAAAATGGATAAAAGAAAGTGGAAAAAATGGGGGATTTTTCACACTTTCTCTGAGTATTAGGAGTTCTTTTTCCCACCCTTTGAGAGGCTTTTCCTGGATCTTTCTCTGTATGCACCCCAATACTCACTACTGGGCTTTTGAATGTGTTGAATTCAGGCTGGGTATACTAGAGGGAAAAAAAAGGATAAACTCACTGCTGGTTCAGTGGTACTTCAAATTCTGGTCTCCTTTCCCAGTCTGTCTGCTACTAATGACTTTTCAGCATCTTCAAATACTACTGCATACATTCTTTCCAGGTTTGAAAGCTGCCTTCAGTGGGAGAGAGTAAAGTGTGCTTACTCCATCTTATCCATCTCTAGAAGCTTAATCTTTTTAACCTATTTATGTCTTTATATTTTAAGTGGGTTTGTTGTAGGCAGTGTATGATCAGATCTTGCTTTTTTATCCAATGTAATAATTTCTGCCTTTTTTATTGGGCTGTTTAGGCTGCTTACGTTTAACATGGTTGTTGATATGGTTGTGTTTAAATCTACCATCTTGCTATTTGTTGCCTGTTTGTCATCTGTTCTTTGTTCTCTTCTTATTTTTCTGCCTCCTTTTTTATTATCTTTTGTGATTCCATTTTATCTCCTTTGTTGGCATATTAGCTGTATCTTTTTGTGCATATTTGAGAGTGTATAGTATATACCAGAGGTCAGCAAACTTTTTCTATAAATGTTCAGATAGCCTAAATATTTTAGGTTTTGTAGATCACACTATCTGTTGGAACTACAATTCTGCCATTGTTGCACAAAAGCAGCCATAGACAATAGATAAATGAATAACTGTGGCTGTATCCCAATAAAACTTTATTCACAGAAACAGGTGGCAGGTCAGATGTGGCCTGCAGGCTGTAGTTTGCCAACCTTTGGTTGTACCTTTAGCACTATCTACTTTCAAGTGATATTGTACTATTTCACTAATAGTATTAGTACCTTATCACAGCACACTTCCATTCTCCTCTACCAGCCTTTGTGCTAATGTTTTCACACATTTTACTTTTATACAAAATGTAAACCTTAAAATACATTGTTATTGTTTTTCTTTTAATAGTTGTATTTTCAGGAGATTTAAATAATAAATGAAGTCATTTGAATTTATCTACATTGCTACTGTTTCCAGTGTTCTTCATTTTTATGTGCAAATGCATATTTTTCATTTGGTATTATTTCCTTCTGCCTGAAGGACTTCATTTAAAATTTTTGCTGTTGCTGGGCAGGATGTCTCACACCTGTAATCCTAGAATTTCGGGAGGCTGAGGTGGGAGGATCACTTGAGTTCAGGAGTTTGAGCCAGCCTGGGCAACAAAGCAAGACCCTGTCTCTACCAAAAAAAAAAAAAAAAATCAAAGAAAGCAAAAGAAGGAAAGAAAAGAAAAAATTAGCTGGGCATGGTGGCATATACCTGTAGTCTCAGCTACTTAGGAGGCTCAAGCAGGAGGGAGGATTGCCTGAGCCCAGGAGTTTGAAGCCGGGCATGGTGGCTCATGCCATAATCCCAGCACTTTGGGTGGGAAGATTGCTTGAGACTCTGTCTCTACAAAAAAAAAAAAGAGAGAGAGAGAGAAGGAGGGAGGGGGAGGGAGAGAGGAGGGAAGGAGAGAGGGAGAGGGGGAGAGAGAGAGAGGGAGGGAGGGAGGGAGGGGGGGAGAGAGAGAGAGAGAGAGAGAGAAAAGAAAAGAAAAGAAAGAGAAATTAGCCACCATGGTAGCATGCGTCTGTAGTCCCAGCTAGTAAGGAGGCTGAGGTGGGAAGATCACTTGAGCCCAGAGGTCAGGCTGCTGTGTACTGTGATTGTGCCATGGCACCACAGCCTGGGTAACAGAGTGAGACTGTGTCTCTTAAAAAAAGGAAAAAATGGCTGGTGTGGTGGCTCACACCTGTAATCCCAGCACTTTGGGAGGCCGAGGCAGGCGGACCATTTGAGGTCAGGATTTTGAGACCAGCCTGGCCAGTGTGGTGAACCCCCGTCTCTACTAAAAATACAAAAATTAGCCGGGCATGGTGGCAGGTGCCTGTAACCCCAGCTACGAGGCTGGAGAATCGCTTAAACCCAGGAGGCGGAGGTTGCAGTGAGCTGAGATCGCTCCACTGCACTCCAGCCTGGGCAATAGAGCAACTCAGTCTCAAAAAAAAAAAAAAAAAAAGAAAAAGAAAAACGAAATTTCTACTATTGATGAATTATTTCAGCTTTTCATAAGTCCTTGTCATCCACACGTGAGTTAATGTTAGTGAGGATAGGAGCTGGTTGCCAGGAGAATCACTCATGAGATTAGTGGGTTGGAACCTTCACTCTACCCGACCCCCTGATCTCCCCTGGGGAGGGGAGAGGGGCTGCATTTTGAGCTAATCACCAGTGGCCAATGATTTAATCAATCATGCCTGTATAATGAAGCCTCTATCCTCATGTCCCATAGTCAGCCCTGTGGAACCTGCTTATTTGAAAAGTTGACCTTCCATATGTGCGGGTTGCAAATCTCATGAATACTCTATTTTGTTTTTCTTTCTTTCTTTTTTTTTTTTTTGAGTTGGAGTTTCACTCTTGTCTCCCAGGCTGGAGTGCAATGGCGTGGTCTTGGCTCACTGCAACCTCCTTCTCCTGGGTTCAGGCGATTCTCCTGCCTCAGCCTCCGGAGTAGCTGGGACTACAGGCACACACCACCATACCCGGCTAATTTTTGTATTTTTAGTAGAGAAGGGGATTTCACCATGTTGGCTAGGCTGGTCTTGAACTCCTGACCTCAGGTTATCCACCTGCCTTGGCCTCCCAAAGTGCTGGGATTACAGGTGTGAGCCACCATGCCCAGCCTTTCTTTTCATTTTAAAAAAATTTTCATCAATACTGTATTTTCTATTTACATTTGGTTGAAAAAAAAAATCCTTGTATAAGTTGACCCGTGTTGTTCAATCCTATGTTGTTAGGGGTCACTTGTGCATGTTTTCTATTTGTGGAGATACATATTTAGGCAGTTTCATAGAAATGAGATTGGTAAGAAAGTAAACCCCAGTATTGGAGGAACTGCTTCCAACCCTTTCCACCGTTATCACCCTAATTCAGGCCAATGTGATCTCTCCCGTGAATTCTTTACAGTAGCCATGTAACTGGCCTCCCTATTCCTACCCTTGCCTCAGTATAGTCTGTTCTCAACACAGCAGCCAGGATGATAGTAGTCTGCTTAGAATTCTGCAAAAGTTCCTCATTTCACTTAGAGTAAAAGCCAAATTCCATACAATAGTTTACAAGACTCCAACTAATCTGTCACCCTTCCCTATGTTACTGCTCTAACTTCTCTTTTACTGTCCCACTAGCTCATCCTGCACCAATCATAATGTCCTCCTTGCTATTCTTTGAACATGCCAGGCATGTTCCTGTCTTTGGATCTTTATATTGTCTATTGCCTCAGCTCGTAAAGTTTTTGACTCAGATATTCACATGGGCAAATCCCTCATCTTCTTCAAGTTTTTGCTGAGTTTTTACCTTCTTGTGAGGCAGGCCTACCCTGTCCACCATATTTAAAATTACAGTTTACCTTCTAGCCCTTTATACCCAACCTCGATCTACTTTTTTTTTCTATAGCAGTTGTCTTCTAATATACTGCAATTTACTTATTTTTTGTTTATTGCCTTTCTTCTAAAATAGAAGGTCCACAAGGGCTAGATAAATATTTTTAAAAATCTGTTTGGATTAGGTGCTGTGGCTTATGCCTGCAATCCCAATGCTTTGGGAGGCCGCGGCAGGAGGATCACTTGAAGCCAGGAGTTCAAAACTAGCCTGGGCAACATAGCAAGACCCTAAAAAAATTAGCTGGGCATGGTGGTGTATGCCTGGAGTTCCAGCTACTTGGGAGGCTGAGGCAGGAGGATCACTTGGCCTCAATGAGCTATGATTGCACCTTTGCACTCTAGTCTGGCCGACACAGTGAGACTCTGTGTCTAAAAAAGTAAAGAAATCTGAAGGCATCAGAAAGTACCAAGGCAATGAGAATTTGTGAGGGTAAGATCTGGTAGAAGGGAGAAGCTAAGAGAGGTGAGCCCAACATTTAGGACCACTCAAGGTGATTGCTGTTTACAAAATTAGCAAGGATAAGAGGCTGAGAAACTGAATAGGGCTTTCAGCAGTCTTATGGGGCTAGAAGGGCAAAATATGAAGAGCTGCTAAGGAGGAGAGCCCCTGGTAAACACCCCAGGCTTTTTATTGGAACCCTGAAGAATTATACCCTAGGAGTAAGGGTGAGCCAAAAATAGACTAGTATTCAAAAGGGCTGAAACCTAATTTTTATCATCTCGATCCTGCTTAAAGCAATCTTCCTTTAGCTTAATTGCCTGTCAAATAAGAAAAGTAAATTTTTGGAGGAAGGTAACGTGTTCCAGAGCCTCAGGTTATTTCTACAGTTTTCCATGTACAATAACTGAAACTCAGTAAAAAATAACCAGTTATGCAAACTGACAAGATTTGACTAAACACCAAGAGGGAAAACAAAAAAAGACAAGAGAAACAGGCCCAGGAAATCCTGATATTGTACTTATCAGATGTATACGTTAACATCGTTAAAGAAGACCTTCCATGTCTGTAGTAGGAGCAAAAAAAAGGGATAAAAAGTTAAAGAGAACCCAAACGGGCCGGGTGCTTTGGCTCACACTTGTAATCCCAGTTGCTTTTATTTTCGCTATGAAATTTTGTAACCATGATAAATTATATTTTATATATTATGAATTTGATGTATTGTTTAATATATGAAATAAATTATGGATTTAAGATTAATGTAGCTGGCTGAAAGGAAGTGTTAGTTTTTTATGACCTGTTGTGAACTTCAATATTTCAAGGTTTTCTAAATAATAAAAAGCCCTACTAAGACTTCACAAATTGAGGCTGGGCACAGTGGCTCACGCCTGTAATCCTAGCACTTTGGGAGGCTGAGGCAGGTGGATCCCTTGAGCTCAGGAGTTCGAGACCAGCCTGGGCAACATGGCGAAACTCCATCTCTACCAAAAATAGAAAAATTAGCCAGGCATGATGGTGCATGCCTGTGGTCCTAGCTACTTGGGAGACTGAGGTGAGAGGATCACTTGAGTCTGGGAGGTAGAGGTTGCAGTGAGCCTAGATCACACCACTGCACTCCAGCCTGGGTGACAGAGTGAGACACCATCTCAAAAAAAAAAAAAAAAAAAAAAGACTTCACACATTGAGAAGTCCCTCCAAGTTGGACAGCTGTACAACTAAAAAATCCTGAAAATTTTCTACCATTAGGAAGTAGGTGAATGGGAGGAGTAGATGTGTCCAATGGACAACGAGAATTGGTTTGTTCTGATAATGGAAGATTAAAAGTCAAAGAAAAAAATGGCTTATAGTCTTCAGTTTTCTTATCAGGATTATTAAATTCACTAATCTTAATTCTTTTTTTTTTTGAGACGGAGTCTTATTCTGTCACCCAGGCTGGAGTGCAGTGGTGCGATTTCGGCTCACTGCAACCTCTGCCCTCTGAGTTCAAGCAATTCTCCTGCCTCAGCCTCCCAAGTAGCTGGGATTACAGGCGCCTGCCACCGCACCCAGCTAATTTTTTGTGTTTTTAGTAGAGACGGGGTTTCACCATCTTGGCCAGGCTGGAAAATTCACTAACCTTAATTCTTAGTAGACATGTGTCTCTTTGAAAATGAAAGACTTTTTCAGAAGTAATCAAGAAATATCAGAGTATAATTGGAGGCTGTAAATCACACAGTTCAAGCTGTTAAGACATTCCATAAGCATAGATAATGAAGTCTAAGATTTGACCAATAATTGCAGTCACTTGTTTATATAAAGCTAAACCATTAGAAGATTTCAGTGTGACATAATCTGTTTTTTAAGACAAAACACATAACATTAAGTTTATCATCTTAACCATTTTTAAGTTCAGTAGTGTTAAGTATATTCACATTGTTATGCAGTAGTTCTCTAGAACTTTTTCATCTTGCAAAACAGAAACTCCATACCCATTAAACACTAATTTCCTCTCCTCCCTACCTCATCCCTTAGCAACCCCTTTTCTGATTTCTGTTTCTATGACTGATGCAGAAAAATTGGAACCCACATGCACTGTGAGTGGGAATGTAAAATGGTATTTTTACATTATGGAAACAGTATGAAGGTTCCTCAAAAAAAAAAAAAAAACAGAATTACCGTATGATCTAGCAATCCCATTTCTGAGTATATATCCAAAAGAATTCAAAGCAGAATTTTAAAATAATCCCATGTTCATTGTAGCATTATTCACAATAGACAAGAGGTAGACACAACCCAAATGTCCACTGATGAATGAATAGATAGAGGAAAGGTGTTATATACATACAATGATGTATAATGCAGGCTTTAAAAAGAAAGAAATCCTTTCATGTGCTACAACATGGATGAGCCTTGAGGACATTGTGCTAAGCGAAATAGCCAGCCACTAACGGACAAATATTGTATGATTCTATTCATATGAAGTATCTCACATAGAAGTGGCTGGCCATTACAGGTGTGAGCCACTGCACCTGTCCGCTAGAGACTATTTCTGTTCTGTTTTTCTTCCCAGCTCAGGTTTTGCTTGCCTTCCAGTATCTTTCAGCATCATGCTTTTTTCCAATCTAAACCAAAAAGAAGGAAACGATTCTGTTTACATATGCACTGTTTTCCTGGGATTACCCTCTGCTGCTTTTTCCAGTCTGGATGGAAATTTTCTCTTGAACTCTGCTCTACAGCTTCCTGTCCTTTGAAGCCTTGAAACTGTTATAAAAACTAACTGGCATCAGACACAAAAGATTATTCATTAACTTTTCTCCTCAAGACCTACAGCCCTTTCCAAGCCTGAGTCTAATATTTTTAAAGGACTCATCTTTTTCCTTTCTTTTTAACAAACATTTTAGAATACATTTGAACAGAGTATGGATAGTTTTTAAACAATTGCTTTATATGCCATATTTAGTTTAAAAGGTATTTATTTATATTAATGTAAATTGTATTTATTTTTATACTTTCATTTTCACTAGTTTTGCTTCTAGGCAAAAAGCAAAATGCTCATGGATAGGAAGAATCAGTATCGTGAAAATGGCCATACTGCCCAAGGTAATTTATAGATTCAATACCATCACCATCAAGCTACCAGTGACTTTCTTCACAGAATTGGAAAAAACTACTTTAAAGTTCATACGGAACCAAAAAAGAGCCCGCATCGCCAAGACAATCCTAAGCCAAAAGAACAAAGCTGGAGGCATCACACTACCTGACTTCAAACTATACTACAAGGCTACAGTAACCAAAACAGCATGGTACTGGTACCAAAACAGAGATATAGACCAATGGAACAGAACAGAGCCTTCGGAAATAATACCACACGTCTACAACCATCTGATCTTTGACAAACCTGACAAAAACAAGAAATGGGGAAAGGATTCCCTATTTAATAAATGGTGCTGGGAAAACTGGCTAGCCATATGTAGAAAGCTGAAACTGGATCCCTTCCTTACACCTTATACAAAAATTAATTCAAGATGGATTAAAGACTTAAATGTTAGACCCAAAACCATAAAAACCCTAGAAGAAAACCTAGGCAATACCATTCAGGACATAGGCATGGGCAAGGACTTCATGTCTAAAACACCAAAAGCAATGGCAACAAAAGCCAAAATTGACAAATGGGATCTAATTAAACTAAAGAGGTTCTGCACAGCAAAAGAAACTACCATCAGAGTGAACAGGCAACCTACAGAATGGGAGAACATTTTTGCAATCTACCCATCTGACAAAGGGCTAATATCCAGAATCTACAAAGAACTCAAACAAATTTACAAGAAAAAAACAACCCCATCAAAAAGTGGGCAAAGGATATGAATGGACACTTCTCAAAAGAAGACATTTATGCAGCCAACAGACACATGAAAAAATGCTCATCATCACTGGCCATCAGAGAAATGCAAATCAAAACCACAATGAGAAACCATCTCACACCAGTTAGAATGGCAGTCATTAAAAAGTCAGGAAACAACAGGTGCTGGAGAGGATGTGGAGAAACAGGAATGCTTTTACACTGTTGGTGGGACTGTAAACTAGTTCAACCATTGTGGCAGACAGTGTGGCGATTCCTCAAGTATCAAGAACTAGAAATACCATTTGACCCAGCCATCCTATTACTGGGTATATACCCAAAAGATTATAAATCATGCTGCTATAAAGACACATGCACACATATGTTGATTGTGGCACTATTCACAATAGCAAAGACTTGGAACCAACCCAAATGTCCATCAATGATAGACTGGATTAAGAAAATGTGGCACATATACACCATGGAATACTATGCAGCCATAAAAAAGGATGAGTTCATGTCCTTTGTAGGGACATGGATGAGGCTGGAAACCATCATTCTCAGCAAACTATCACAAGGACAAAAAAACCAAACACCACATGTTCTCACTTATAGGTGGGAATTGAACAATGAGAACATTTGGACACAGGAAGGGGAACATCACACACTGGGGCCTGTCGTCGGGTGCGGGGAGCGGGGAGGGATAGCATTAGGAGATATACCAAATGTAAATGACGAGTTAGTGGGTGCAGCACACCAACATGGCACATGTATACATATGTAACAAACCTGCATGTTGTGCACATGTACCCTAGAACTTAAAGTATAATAAAAAAAAAAGAAAAAAAATTATTTTCCCGTAGACACATTATAAATGGTGATTCAATGTCTCAAACTCCTAAGTCTTTTTTAACTTGAATCACAGTGCTATTTAATTTATAAGTGACAGTAGCTATATCCTTGTTTTTAGGGCACAGGGACACATTTCCCATGAGTTATTCTAGTATTGCATAGAGAAAAGTACTGTGCCTACAGTGTCCCAGTAATTTGTTTAACTTTCAATGCTACCAGCATAGAATCATAGACTGTATGAACTAGAAGGGACTTCAGAGATAAAATAGTTTTAACTGCTTATTTTATGAGGGAGAAAATTGAGAGCCAGGGAAGCTATTATAAATGACATCTCTTTTAGTAGCATCATCTCACCGCACATCAGTGAAATTTGCATGTTTTTTTCTTATTTTTTGTTGTATAAATTTAATGTATACAACATGTTTTCATATACAAGTACATATATAAATATATAGTGATATTCAATTACATATATACATAGTGAAATTATTATAAAATTATAAAATGTTTGTAAAATTATATATTATTATATAATTTATTATTATAAAATTCTAAAATTTTTTGATCTTTCTGCTTACAATACCTGATCAACTCCTTAGTATCTGTCAAGTTTCAGTTATTCAGTGAGACTTTGTGTCAGCTGCCCTGCCCCAGCATATAAACTGCTCGCTCCAATCTTTATATTCTCTCCATACATTGTATAATTGTATATAACTTTTATATCACTTGTTAGCTACTAATGGTAAGAAGTCACCAGACAGCTCTATACTTCAGTTTGGTCATCCATAAAATAATAATAATAATAGTACTACCTTTTAGTAGCTACTATCATCATTAATTGTGATTGTGATTTTTTTTTTCTTTTTTTTTTTTGAGACAGTCTTGCTTTGTCTCCCAGGCTGGAGTTCAGTGGCCCAGTCTTGGCTCACTGCAACCCCCACCTCTTGAGTTTAAGCGATTCTCGTGCCTCAGCCTCCCGAGTAGCTGGTGCTATGGGTACGCACCACCGTGCCCAGCTAATTTTTTGTATTTTTAGTGGGGACTGGGTTTCGCCATGTTGGCGAGGCTGGTTTCAAATTCCAGAGCTTAAGTGGTCCACCCACCTCGGCCTCCCAAAGTGCTAGAATTACAGGCATGAGCCACAGCACCCGGCTGTGATTTTGATTTAAATGCCTGACTTCCCCACTACTGCTCTGTGAGTTCATTGGCTCACCAGGGGCAAGAATATTATATATTATTCATCTTTATAAGCATTATATGTTTTTTATTAAACTTTTTATTTTGAGATAATTATAAATTTATATACAATCCTAAGAAATAATGTAAAGAGATCCCATATGCCCTTTACCTAATTTCCCCCAATGATAACACCTTCAAACTGTAGTAGAATATTACAACCAGGATATTGACATTGATACATTTAAGATTCAAAATGTTTACATCACCACGAGAATCCATTACATTGCTACTTTATAGCTATACTCATTTCCGTCTGGTATTACTCTCTCCATGAACATCCTAATCCCTGCCAACTACTAATCTGTTCTCCTATAATTTTACCATTTCAAAAATGTAAATGTTACATAGGTGGAATAGTATAATGTAGCTTTGGGGGATTGTCTCTTTTCACTCAGCATAATTCTCTGGAGATTTTAAGTTGCATGGTGCTGTTGTGTGTTATCAATTGCATGTTTTTTTATTGTTGAGTAGTATTCCATGGTATGAATGTACACTACAGTTTAACTGTTCACCCACTGAAGGACATCTGAATGACTTCCAGTTTTTAGCTGAATATGAATTATGAATAAAGCTGCTTTCAACAGGTTTATGTGTTCAGTTTTAATTTTACTGAATGCCCAGGAGTGCAATTGCTAAGTCATTTGTTAGTTGTATGTTTAGTTTTTTAAGACACTCTGAATCTGTTTTCCAGTTCACTGTACCAGTTTACATTTCCACCAACAACTTACAAGTGATTCAGTTTTTCTGCATTCTCATCAATGTTTGGTGGTGTTGCTATTTTTTTTTATTTTAGCCATTCTGATAGGTGTGTTGTGATATCTCATTGTGGTTTTAATTTGTTTTTCCCTAGTGGCCTGTTATGTTGAACCTCTTTTTATTTGCCATCTGTCTATCCTTTTTGGTGAGATGTCTCTTCATGTCTTTTGCCCATTTGCTAATTGCGTTGTTTGGTTTTTGGGTTTTGTGTGTGTGTGTGTGTGTGTGTGTGTGTGTTTTAAGTGTTCTTTGTATATTATAAATAGTGTTCCTTTGTTTGATAATTAGTTTGCAAATATTTTCTCCCAGTCTGTAGCTTGTCGTTTCATCCTATTAATAAGTTCTTTAATAGAGCAAGAGTTTGTAATTTTGACGAACTCCAGTTTACAGTATTTCTTTTTATGATGCTGGGCATGGTGGCCCACGCCTGTAATCCCAACACTTTGGGAGGCCAAGGCATGTGGATCACTTGAGGTCAGGAGTTCGAGACCAGCCTGGCCAACATGGCGAAACCCCATCTCTACTAAAAATACAAAAATAAGCCGGGCATGGTGGCAGGCACCTGTAATTCCAGCTACTCAGGAGGCTGAGGCAGGAGAATCACTTGAACCCGGGAGGCGGAGGTTGCAGTGAGCTGAGATCACACCGCTGCACTGCAGCCTGGGTGACAGAGCAGAACTCCATCTCAAAAAAAAAAAAAAATTTCCTTTTATGGATTATGTTTTTGGTGTCAAGTCTAGGGACTCTTAGCCCTTGATCCTGAAGATTTTTTTCTATTTCTTCTAAAACTTTTATAACTTTACATTTAATCTGTGGTTCATTTTGAGTTCATTTTTGTGTAAGGTGTGAAGTTTAAGTCAAAGTTTATTACTTGTATTGTTTTTTGCCTGTGGACATTTAGTTGTATCATTTGTTCAAAAGACTTTATTTTCTCTCCATTGTATTGCTTTTGTACCTTTGTAAAAAATCAGGATTATAGCAAGGTTGAAGGAAGCAGGTAAATATATGAAAGTCAATTGCTTTCCTATATGTCAGCAATGAACAACTGGAATTTGAAATTTAAAATAACACTATTTATATTAGCACTTCTCCCCACCAAAAAAAGAAAGAGAAACATATACATAACTCTTAAAAAAATGCAAGATCTGGCTGGGCACGGTGGCTCATGCCTGTAATCCCAGCACTTTGGGAGGCCAAGGCGGGCGGATCACGAGGTCAGGATATCGAGACCATCCTGGCTAACGCAGTGAAACCTCATCTCTATTAAAATACAAAAAATTAGCCAGGCGTGGTGGCGGGTGCCTGTAGTCCCAGCTACTCGGGAGGCTGAGGCAGGAGAATGGCATGAACCCAGGAGGCAGAGCTTGCAGTGAGCTGAGATTGCGCAATTGCGCTTCAGCCTGGGCAACAGCGAGACTCTGTCTCAAAAAAAAAAAAAAAAAAAAAAGATGTATATGAGGAAAACTATAAAACTCTGATGAAAGAAATCAAAGAAGACCTAAATAAGGGGAAAGATGTTTCATGTTCGTGGATAGGAAGACTCAATATTATTAAGTTGTCAGTAGGTGAATGGGTAAATAATCTGTGGTATTTCCAGACAATGGAATATTTTTTGGTGCTAAAAAGAGCTGTCAAGCCATGAGAAGACATGCAGGAACTTTGAATGCATATTAAGTGAAAGAAATCAGTATAAAAAGGCTACATACTGTATGATTCCAAGTATATGACATTTGGGAAAAGGTAAAACTTTAGACAGTAAAAAAAAGAAGGAAAACCTAGTGGTTGCCAGAGGTTTCCGGAGTACTAGCAGGGAAAGGATGAATAAGTGGAGCACTAGGGATATTTGAGGCAGTGAAACTATTCTGTATGATACTGTAATAGTAGATACATGGCATTATGCATTTATCAAACTCATAGACCTATACAGCATAAAGGATGGACCCTAATATTAACAAATGTACTTTAAAACAAATAAATATTAGCTGGCACATTTATGTGAGTCTATTTTTGGATTCCCTGTTCCATTGATTTATGTGCCTCTCCCTCCAGTGCTACATAGTTTTAATTACTATATCTCTGTAACAACTCTTAAAATAGTGGGCCAGGGGCGGTGGCATACACCTGTAATCCCAGCACTTTGGGAGGCCAAAGCGGGAGGATTGCTTGAGGACAGGAGTTCAAGACCAGCCTGGGCAACATAATGAGACCCTGTCTCTACAAAAATTAAACAAACAAAAAACTAGCTGGGCATGGTGTGTGCCTGTGGTCACAGCTATTTGGGAGGCTGGAGGTGGGAGGATTGCTTGAGCCCAGGGAGTTGAGGCCGCAGTGAGCTGTGATGACAGACTAAGACAGTGTCAAAGAAAGAAAGAGAAAGAGAGAAAGAGTGTAGACTGTTTCTTTCTACCTTATTCTTCTTTTTCCGTATTTAAGTGCCTTTGACTTTCCATATAAATTTTAGAATAATCTTGTCTATGTTGTCTATGTCTGCAAAAATATCTTTCTAGAATTTTGATGGGAATTACATTAATGGCATTTAGAAAGAATTGACATGTTTACTATATTGAGTCTTCTAATCCATGAACATGGAATGTCTCTTCATTTATTTAGATCTATGTTTTCTTTCACCAGTAGTATTTTATAGTTTCCAACATAAAAGTTCTGTATATGTTTTGTTAGATTTATATCTCCCTCGTCTTTTCTTCTTTTTTCAGTGACTCTAGTATTAAGTTTTTAGTTTGGGTTTCTATATGTTCATTACTAGTATATAGAAATACAGTTTATTTTTCATATGTTTATCTTATGTCATGTGACCTGACTGAACTCACTGATTCACCACTGCTTTGTACAGTAAGAGTGGTGAGGGCTCAAGCCTGTAATCCTAGCCCTTCAGGAGGCTGAGGCGGAAGGATGGCTTGAGGCCGAGTTTGAGACCAGCCTGGGCAACAAAGCAAGACCCCATCTCTAAAAAAAAAAATTTTTTTTTTAAATTAGCCTGGCATCGTGGTGTGCACCTGTAGGCCCAGCTACCCAGGAGGATCCCTTAAACCTGGGAGATCAAGGATGCAGTGAACTATGATGGCAGCATGGCACTCCAGCCTAGGTGACAGAATGAGACCCTGTCTCTTCAAAAAAAAAAAATTTGAGAGCAGAATCTTGCCTTGTTCCCTATCTTAGGGTAAAGCATTTAATCTTTCACCATTAAGTATGTTAGCTGTAGGTTTTTTGTAGATGCTCTGTATCAAATTGAGGAATTTAATGTGTATTAAATTTTGTCCAAATACTTTTTCTGTGTCAACTGATATGATTATATGATTATTGGGTGATTTTTTTTAGCCTGTTAATATGATGGAGCGCATTAGTTGATTTTCAAATATTATATCAGCTTTGCATCCCTGGACTGAATTCTACTTGGTCATGGTGTACTATTCTTTTTATATATCGTTGACTTCTGAGTGCTCATGTTTTGTTAAGGATTTTTGTGTCATATTTATGAGGGATATTTGTCCTTAGTTTTCTTACTTGGTACTGTCTTTGGTTTTGGTATCAGGGTAAAGGTAGCTTAATAAAATGATTTGGCAGCTGGTCACAGTGTCTTGTGCCTGTAATCCCAGCTGCTCGGGAGAACGAGGTGGTAGGATTGCTTGAGCCCAGGAGTTCCAGGCCGTAGTGAGCTGTGATCGTGCTACTGCACTCCAGGATAGTTGACAGAGTGAGACCCCATCTCTTAAAACAAGTTGTTGTTGTTTTTCTAATAAAATGATTTGGGGAGTGTTCTCTTCTCTTACATTTCTATAAGCGATTATGTAGAATTGATATAAATTCATTTTTTTTCCTTTTTGTGGAGAACAGTCTCACTATGTTGTCCAGGTAGGTGTTGAACTCCTGAGCTCAAGCTATCCTCCTGCTTCTGCCTCCCTAAGTGCTGGGATTACAGGTGTGAGCCACTGTGCCCAGCATTGATTCATTTTTGAACATTTGGTAGGATTCTCCAGTAAAATAATTTGGGCACAAGGATTTCCCTTGGGAGTTTTGAGATTATGGATTCAATTTTCTTGATAGTGTTAGGGCTGTTTCAGTTAATCTGTTTCTTATTGGATGAGTTTTGGTAGTTTGTGCTTTCTAAGGAATTGTTTTTTTTTCTTTTCATCTGTGTCCTTAAATGTGTGTGCGTAGAGTTGTTCATAGTATTTACTTATTATTCTTTTGAAGTCTGCAGGGCTGGTAGTGATATTCCTTGTTTCATTCCTCATGTTGGTATTGTGTCTTCTCTTTTTTTCTTTGTCATTCTTGCTGAAGGTTTATCAATTTTATTTATTTTTTCAGTGAACCAGATTTTTGTTTCATTGATTTTTTTTTTTTTTCAGTTTCATGGATTTCTCCTCTTTACCTTTATTACTTCCTCCTTTCTGCTTGGTTTATTTCGATTTTTCTAGATTTTTCAGGTGGAACTTATGTTAATTTGAGATTTTTTTTTCCTTTAAATTTTTTTTAAATTTAATTAATTATTTTTGAGACAAGGTCTCGCTCTGTCACCCAAGCTGGAGTGCAGTGGTGCAATCAAGGCTCACTGTAACCTCAAGCTCCTGGGTTCGAGTGATCCTCCCACCTCAGTCTTCAGAGTAGCGAGGGGTGCAAGCGCTTGCCACCATGCCCAGCTAATTTTTAAAATTTTTTTGTAGAGATAAGATATTGCTATGCTGCCCAAGCTGATCTCAAACTCCTGGCCTCAAGCGATTCTCCTGCCTTGGCCTCCCAAAATGCTGGGATTATAGGCATGAGCCACTGTGCCGGCCTTCCTTTTTTTTTTTTTTTTTTTTTTGTGAAACGGAGTTTTGCTTTTGTTAGCCAGGCTGGAGTGCAATGACGCGATCTCGGCTCTGCCTCCCAGGATTAAGAGATTCTCCTGCCTCAGCCTCCCGAGTAGCTGGGATTACAGGCGCTTGCCACCATGCCTGGCTAATTTTTGTATTTTTAGTAGAGACAAGGTTTCACCATGTTAGCCAGGATGGTCTCAAACTCCTGACCTCGTGATTCCCCCTGCGTTGGCCTCCCAAATTGCTGGGATTATAGGCGTGGCCTTTTGTTTTTTGTTTTTTTAATGTAAAGCAGTTCCTGCTATAAATTTCCCTCTCAGCATTGCTCTACCTGCATTCCACAAATTTTTGTCTGTTATATTTTCATTTTTATTCAGTTTTGTATATATTCTTCATTTTCCTTGAGACTTCTTTGACCCCTGGATTATTTAGAAGTATGTTGTTTAGTTTCCAAGTGTTGGGTGATTTTCCTGTTACCTTTCTGTTATTGACTTCTAGTTTGATTGTTTAAAAAAATATGGTCAGATAACACACTCTGTATTATTTTCATTCTTTTAAATTCATTGAAATTTGCCTCATTACCTGGAAATGGTCTATTTTGGCATATGTTTCACAAGTATGTGAAAAAACAATGTTTATTCTGCTGTTGCTGGAGGAGATGTTTTATAAATATCGATTGAATTCTCTTGGTTGATGGCATTGTTGAGTTCTTCTATATACTTGTTCCTTGTTGATTTTCTGTATAGTTGTTCTGTCAGTTGCTGAGAGAGGTATTAACTGTATTGTGGATTTGTCTGTATCTTTTTTCAGGTCAGTCAGATTTTGCTTCACATGTTTTGCAGCATGTTGGTTCATACAAATTTAGGATTGCTGTGTCTTCTGGGTTAATTGACTCTATCATTATGTAATGTCCCTCACTTTCTGATAATTTTATTTGCTCTAAAGTCCCTCTGGTAATATAACTACTCCTACTTTCTTTTGATTAATGTTTTCATGATACATCTTTTTCATTTCTTTTACAATCTTACCTGTATTGTTATATTTGAAGTGGGCTCCTTCTAGATAGGATATACTTGGGTCGTGTTTTTAAAATATCTGCTCTACCAATCTCTTGTCTTTTAGTTGGTATATTTAGACCATTTTCATTTAATGTATGTTTTGACATGTCTTTCATTTTATTTTTTGTTTTCTGTTTATTGCTGATTTCTGTTTCTGTTTTCTTTTGCCTTTCTTTTTCTGTGGGTTGTTACTTGAACATTTTTTAGAATTCGATTTTGATCTATCTATAGCATTTGTAGTGTATCTCTTTTTACAGTTTTTATATAATAGCTATTCTAGGTTTTATGTTCTGTATACATAATTTAATCATAGTATACTGATGTTGATATTTTACCACTTCAAGTGAAGTATAGAAACCTTATTTTTCTTTATATCTCTTTACTTTCTCCATTTATAATTGGCTTAAATATTTTCTCTACATACATTTAGAGGCAGATCAGACAATGTTATAATTTTTTTTTCCAAGTGTCAAATACAATTTAGAAAACTCAATTGGAGAAGGAAAACCTATTTAATTTACTCATATTTTTGTTTACTGCCTTTTTTCTTCTTGGTGTTTTGAGATATCTTCTTTTATCATTTCCCCTCTGTTTGGGAAACTTCCTTTAGCTACTCTTTTAGGGTAGACAGCAGATTTGTTTTAATGTCTTGATTTTGCCTTCATTTCTGAAGGGTTTTTGTTTTTGTTTTTACTGAAGATAGAATTTGGGGTTTATAGTTGTTTTCTTTCAACACTTGAAAAAACTGTGTTATTTCTTCTGGCCTGCCTGGTTTCTGATGAGAAATCTGCTACCATTTGAATTGTTTTCTCCTGTAGGTGTTATTTCTCTTGCTGCTTTTAAGGTCTGGGGTTTTGTTTACTTGTTTGGTTTTCTTGTCTTTAGTTTTCAGAAGTTTGACTATGATGTATCTTGACGTGGATTTCTTTGGGTATAATCCTCTTTGGGGTTTATTCAGCTTCTTGAATCTGTAGCTTTATGTCTTTTGCCGAATTTGGGGAGTTTTCAGACATTATTTCAAGTATTTTTTCAGCTCTGCCCTCTTTTTTCTGCTTCTGGTATTCCAGTGAGATTAGATCTTTTGTTGTAGTCTGACAGGTCCCTGAGACTCTGGTGTGGTTTTCTGTTTTGTTTTGTTTTAGTCTATTCTCTGTTTTTCAGATTAGGAAATTTCTGTTATTCTGTCTTCAAGTTTACCGATTTCTCTGTTTCATCCATCTGCTACTGAGTCCATACATTTTTTTATTTCAGTTATTGTATTCTCCTGTTTTAAAATTTCCACTTTGTTCTTCTTTGTATCTTCTGTTTCTCTGCTGAGAGATTCTATTTTTTCATTTCTTTCACATACAGTTGTCATTGCTCATTGAAATGTTTTTATAATGGATACTTTAAAATCTTTGTGACAAAATTCTAATATCCCTGTCACTTTGGTGTTGATATCTACTTATTGTCTTTTTTTATTCAAGTTGAGATTTTCTTTGTTCTTGGTGTATCCAGTGATTTTAAAGCTGGACATTTGGGGCATTATATTATAAGACTCTGGATTTTATTTAAATTTCCGTTTTAGCTGGTTTCCTCTGATACTCTTGTGGCAGAGGTAGGAAGGGAGCTGCCTCATTATTGCTAGGTGGAGGTAGAAGTCCTGGTTCTCCACTCAGGCCCCTCCATGCTTAGAGAATTAGGAATCCTTCATTACTGTTCCTTGCATGGCCTCTACTGACACCAGAGGAGGAAGGGTGGTGGCCTCGTTACCACTGGGTAGTGAAAGTCCTGATTTTCCACTGGGCTTCATCTGACACCACTGCAGCAGGGAGAGGAGGACATAGGGGGCACCTTGTTATAGCCTGACAGATATAGAAGGCTCCCCACTCAGCCTTGGTGGGGGTTTGGTTTCAGTGTTCTCTGTGCTGTTTGGAGTAGAACTGTTATTGTCTAAAAGTGCCTTTGTCTTCCTAGGCTGCCCTTTAGTTAGAGCAGGCTTTTTTGTTGGGGTTGGATTTTTTGTGTTTTTCTGTGTTTTTTGGTCTGCATCTGTTGGCATTTCTTGGTTGCAGGCTTCTTCACACCTCCAACTCTGAGATATATGAAACAAAAAGAAAACCCAGGGAAATCCTCACTGTGTTATTCCTTGGGTCCTGAAGTTCCTAACCAGTCTGCCTTCTGCCCTCCACCTTTCAGAGTCTTTTTATGTTTGTTTTGTATATAATGTCCAGGGTTTGTTGGATGTATTCATGGGAAGAATAGGAAAAAGTATATCTACTCCATCTTCCCAGAAGAAGTTACTAGTGGCTGTTATATAAGTTTTAACCGTCATTACTTGTCATTGAGTGTTTACTATATGTTTAGCACTAGTCTGAGTGTTTTGCATACATTTGTTTATTTAATCCTTGCAATGACATGGAATGCAGATTATTATCACCATTTTACATATGAAGAAGCTGCGGTACTGAAAGGTCAAGCAGCTTTCTCAAGACATATAGCTGTTAAGTGACAGAGTCAGCCTTTGAACCCAGGTCTGATTCCAGAGCCAGTTTTCTTTAACACTTGATAATACTGTTTCTCTGGGTATTAGCCTCAATATACTGATATTATTTAATGAATAAGACAGAATGTAATTAGTTGTGTACTATAGATAATAGGTGCCAAACAGGTTAGCAGAGTGAGAAATCAGTATAATTTGAGATCATCAAGGAAGATATTTGGAGTTCATTAGATTTGAACTGTTTAAGAGAGATTAATGGAATTTGGATAGACAGAGAAAGATAAGGATTAGGAAAAGGAAGCATCAAGAATGATTCTTGGTCAGGTGTGGTGGCTCATGCCTCTAATCCCAGCACTTTAAGAGGCTGAGGTGAGGGGATCACTTGAGCCCCGTCATTTAGACCAGACTGGGCAACATAGTGAGACCCTGTCTCTACAAAGGAAAAATTAGCTGGGTGTGGTGACACATACCCATAGTCCTAGCTACTTGAGAGGCTGAGGCAGAAGTGAGCCCAGAAATTCAGGGCCACAGTGAGCTATGATTGTGCCACTGCACTCCAGCCTAGGCAACAGCAAGACCCTGTCTCAAAAAAAAAAAAAAAAAGAAAAAAGAAAAAAAAAGATTCCTATCTATAAATGAGTGGATAAAGAAAGAGGTTTGGGGTGAAGAAGAAGAGTCAAGTTTTATACACATTAAGTCTAAGTCCCTGCGGAAAATCCAAGTGATAATGAAGTTGGTTACATGGGTTTGGACTAGACCTGTGGTCATTGAAGCCATGGGATCATGAGAGAGGATAAAAGGAGACAGCAATTTAAGACAGAATCCTGAGGAACATTAAAGTGATAGGCAGAGGAATAAGAGCCTACAGAGGGGACTGTTGAGAAGAAGCCAATGAATAAGGAAAACTGACTACTGTATGAGAAAAAATAATCCAAAGAGTTGAATTAAGACGAAAGGTGGGCCAGGTGCTGTGGCTCACGCCTGTAATCCGAACACTTTGGGAGGCTGAGACGAGCGGATCACGAGGTCAGGAGATCGAGACCATCCTGGCTAACATGGTGAAACCCTGTCTCTACTAAAAAAATACAAAAAATTAACTGGGCAAGGTGGCGGGCGCCTGTAGTCCCAGCTACTCGGGAGGCTAAGGCAGGAGAATGGCGTGAACCCGGGCGGTGGAGCTTGCAGTGAGCCGAGATCACACCACCACACTCCAGCCTGGGGACAGAGCGAGACTCCGTCTCAAAAAAAAAAAAAAAAGATGAAAAGTGATAGGATCCAGAGCAGAGGTGGAAGAATTACCCTTAACTAGGAGGGAAACATCTATTTTGACAAGAAGAAAAGTGAAAGGAGGGATGGGGATGAAGAATAGTGTATAGGTTTAGAAGCTTTGGGGGAGGTTGGAAGTTCGAGAGTAGTGGATAATGAAATAGCCCCTGTGGGCTGGGCATGGCGACTCACACTTACAATCCCAGCACTTTGAGAGGCCAAGGCAGGAGGATCACTTGAGCCCAGGAGTTCAACACCAGCCTGGGCAACATAGGGAGACCCCCATGTCTACAAAAAAAAAAAAGAAAAACTAGCCAGGCATGGTAGCATGTACCTGTGGTCCCAGCTACTCAGGAAGGATGCTGAGGCAGGAGGACTGCTTGAGCCCAGGAGGTCAAGGCTGCACTGAGCCATGGTCACACCATTGCACTCTCCAGCCTGGGCAACAGAGCAATACCTTGAAAGAAGAAGTAGCCCCTGTGGAGTAAGATAGAGAACTGAATATGGAAACAATTGGAATGATATGAGAAATTGAGAGTGTGTTTGAGGTTGATAGCTATAATTAATGTATTAGTGTCAATTTGCAGTGTTGTGTGGTTTTTGTTGTTGTTGTTGTTTTTTCGCCCTGTCATCCAGGCTGGAGTGCGGTGGCGGCTAACTGCGACCTCCCCCTCCGGGGTTCAAGTGATTCTCCTGCCTCAGCCTCTTGAGTAGCTGAGGCTACAAGCATGTGCCACCACGCCCAGTTAATTTTTGTAGTTTTAGTAGAGATGGGGTTTCACCATGTTGGCCAGGCTAGTCTAGAATGCCTGACCTCAAGTGATCCACCCACCTTGGCCTCCCATAGTGCTGGGATTACAGGTGTGAGCAGTTGCGCCTGGCTTGTATGGGTTTTGATAGCAATGTTCAGCAACTGTGGTTGAATTTAGAAAGAACAGGCAATTGGGTTCATCTAGACTTAGGGTTTTGCCATTGGGTAAAATGAAAGGATGGTTGTGCAAAGTAGAACTGAAGTGAGTAAAAGAGAGTGGATGTGATAAAGATAATTTTGTCAGTAGAACAATGGGAAATGACTGTTGGCTTCTGATTTCTCTGGGAGGTGTAAGATGAGATCATCAGAAGAGATGTGAAAATGAGAAGTTTTGGGATTCTAAGTGATTACTACCAGACTGTGCTAGGTTTGGAGATACAAAGGTAAATGATAATCATAAGACAAAACTCCTACTGTTGGGTAACTTATAGTTAGTGTGACAAAATTTAAGACAGCTACTGACGATGAGTGAAAGAAAGTCAGTTTCTCAGAGAAACTGAGATTGGAAACCATGAATTTGTAACAGCATACACTGACAAGTTTGTAATATTTCTTTAGCATGCTTCTAAGGCCTGAGGAAACTTAACTAGTTGACCATCCTTACCCCGCAAGATAATAGCGCTTGAAATAAGGCTGCATAGTCATCTTAGGTATCTTTAAAGAAGGAATTTTTGAAATTGAATTTTAATGCTCAGAAAAGAGTAAAGTGCAGTGTCTGAAGGGATGGGCCCGAGTATTTCCGAGCTTAAATACAGTAGCATAAAGGGTGGATTTTATGATTATTTCACAGAGACTTCTATGATACAATGACCTTTTACTGCAGTGTGAGGAAGGTCTGGAATAAGAACAAGGGGGTTGGGATGCTGATGAGAAACTAGAGTGAGGTAAGCAGGACTATAAACTTGGGGAAAAGAATGGGTGGAAAAAAATGGTCTTAAGCCCAGATTAAGATTTTCTCAAATCATGGTAAGTGCTAGAGAATCATGTCATTTCCCTGTTTAAAATTCTTGGGTGGGTTTCTGTTGAACCTGTTGGCTGCTTTTCTTCCAGTTTCAGTTAAAATGTCATCTCTTTAGGCCATTCTTAACCATACCATCTAAAATGGTCACTCTGTTCTCCTTCCCTGTCTACACCCCTGAATATACATGACATTTTAATTCTTTTATTGTACTAACATAGCAAGAAGTTATTTTGTCTACTCATTTATTTCCTGCTCCTCTCTATTATAAGCTCCATGAGGACAGGGCCCTGTTTCTCTTATTTACTACTGTGTTTTCAGTACCTAAAACAGTGTCTAGTACATAGTAGTGCTCAATAAATATTGGATAAGTGATTGATTAATTCGTCCAATAAAATAATTTTTTCTTTTCTTTTCTTTTCTTTTTTTTTTTGAGACAGGTTCTCTGTCACCCAGGCTGGAGTGCAGTGGCTTGATCTCAGCTCACTGCAACCTCCACCTCCCAGGCTCAGGTGATCCTACCACCTCAGCCTCCAGAGTAGCTGGGACTACAGGCATGCACCAGCACACTTGGCTAATTTTTTGTATTTTTTGTAGAGATGGGGTTTCACCATGTTGCCCAGGCTGATCTCAAACTCCTGGACTCACACCTCTGCCTGCCTCGGTATCCCGAAGTACTGGGATTATAGGCCTGGGCCACCTCGCCCCACCAAAAATCAATAAAATTTTCCCTGAGTTTATTTTTCTTAGTACTCAGGAACTTAGTATCAAAATAAGTGATTAAGTTAAAGTATTCCTCACTTTTGTGGCTCTGCATTATCTAAAAATTACTGTTACATTTAGCAATGTGATAGACATTTAAATACTTTCTCATTTTGCTTATTGTTTTTGAGGAGAAAAAGTAATCATCTTGGACTACAGTTTATTTCTTAATGATTGTCTGGCAATGCCTGTGGAGTTAGTTGTACTTTAAAGCATTTAAGTACAAATCTTCAAATGTGAGTATCATGATAGGGATATTGATTTAAAGTGGTAGTTATAGATTTACAACAAGAATTTTTTTTTTCAAGACAGGGTCTTGCTCTTTTGCCCAGGCTGGAGTGCAGTGGCATGATCTCGGCTCCCTGCAAGCTCTGCCTGCCTGCAAGCTCTGCCTCTCTGCAAGCTCTGCCTCTCTGCAAGCTCTGCCTCCCAGGTTCAAGTGATTCTCACACCTCCACCTTCCACATGAACAACTACCAAAACCACTATATGACCTATTCTCAGATGCAACCCTCAAATAATCTGGACCTGAATGATTGACACCTGCTTTTTCATACAAACTGATATAGATTGACTTGCCATTCTCTTTTATTAAAGCTACTGAATATTTTCTGCCATCTTTGCTGAATTTAAACAAGGCCACTTAAGTTACAGTAACCAGTCTCTGTACCACTTTATGCTCATACAACCCAACCCTATTGGTTTAAACTAGTGTGGGAGATGATTGAGGATGACCTCCTTGTTACTTTTTTTTGAAACAAGGTCTCTCTCTGTTAACCAGGCTAGAGTGCAGTGGCATAATATGGCTCACTGCAGCCTCAATCTCCCAGGCTCAAGCCATCCTCCCACCTCATCTCCCAGGTAGCTGGGACTACAAGTATGTACTATCATGCCTGGCTAATTTTTTTATTTTTAGTAGACAGGGTTTCACTATGTTGCCAGGGCTGGTCTCAAACTCCTAGGCTCAAGCAGTCCTCCCACTTTGGCCTCCCAACGTTCTGGGATTATAGGTGTGAGCTACTGTGACCGGCCTCCCTGTTACTTTTATGAAGTGAATTTAACTGGGCAACCATGTAACCAGGGAGAGTTATATAGGATTTGATTTCTCTATTCTGAATGATCTGATAATGATCCTCTATCTAGAGTTGAAGGAGTTTCTCAACCAGTGACTGGATACAAACACTCTTGCTACATTTTCGTCTTCAGTTATTGCTCTGCCTTCACCCTAACACTCCACTGTTTTATACCTTGCTCCTGATTCAGGTCTTGGTTGTGAGGATTAGTTAACAAGCTTATAAAAATTCCTTTTTTCTGTCTTTTGAGCTTCCTTTCACCCTCATACAAATAGGCTGCCTTCTGTGTAGGTTCCTGCTGTGGATCCCAACTATTGCATAATAAAATGACTTGACCTTGAATTCTTCGAAGTTTAAAATGTTTTGACTACGTGTGTTACCTTTGGCTTATTGTAAACAGCCTACCCTAAATATAGTTACTTAAAGTTCTTTTGTGTTTTTTATCTGTGCTCTTCCTCTCTTATCCAAGATGGGTATGGACAGGGGTGAGGAGCAAATGTAACATAGTGTCCTGAATTTCTAACCTATCCTTTGGAATTCTTTATGTTGCCAATCGGTATATCCTTGCTGACCATACTGAATAATATCCTTTAAAAAAAAACAAAAGTCCTAGACAGTAAACTGGAAGGTAGTCAAATAATTTTTTTAATTCCTCAAGGTAATTGCTTATCATTTTCGGAGGTTATACTGTTTGGCCATTGGTTTTTCCTGCCATACCTTACTGCCTTCAGTTGTTCTCTGGCCTCATAGGAGGGCTTTCTTCTGCAGTTTAACATTACTAAAAAGAAGCTGTGTAAATAGAGCAGGAAGTGGTTTGGTTTTGTTTTTTTAATCACAGTCTGCTATCTATACTTCCAGCTTCAGACTCTGTACTTGTGTTATTAATGAAGCATTTGCTAGTAAGGAGGAGAAAAGAGAATATACTTGTGTTATTAATGAAGCATTTGCTAGAAGGAGGAGAAAAGAGATTGCTCATGAAGCATTCCTCAGGATGAAAAAACTGACAATCGTATTGATAGCTCAGGTGCTGATTAAAATCTCCTATATTCTCTAGGGAGAAAAGTCTGGGGAGTTGCAACCAGTTCCTTATTTCCAATTTTATAAGTTATGAAAGCAATGAAACTCATTGCTGTAATATATGGCATTTCGTTGAACAGAGTGATACAGGATTGATTAATATGTTTGGCTACAAAAAGAAAAGATATACACTAAAAATACAAAAATAGTCCTCTCCCTCTCCCTCTCCCTCTCCCTCTCCCTGTCCCTGTCCCTGTCCCTGTCCCTCTCCACGGTCTCCCTCTGATGCCGAGCCGAAGCTGGACGGTACTGCTGCCATCTCAGCTCACTGCAACCTCCCTGCCTGATTCTCCTGCCTCAGCCTGCCGAGTGCCTGCGATTGCAGGCGCGCCCCGCCCCGCCTGACTGGTTTTCGTATTTTTTTGGTGGAGACGGGGTTTCGCTGTGTTGGCCGGGCTGGTCCCCAGCTCCTAACCGCGAGTGATCGGCCAGCCTCGGCCTCCCGAGGTGCCGGGATTACAGACGGAGTCTCGTTCACTCGGTGCTCAATGGTGCCCAGGCTGGAGTGCAGTGGCGTGATCTCGGCCCGCTACAACCACCTCCCAGCCGCCTGCCTTGGCCTCCCAAAGTGCCGAGATTGCAGCCTCTGCCCGGCTGCCGCCCCGTCTGGGAAGTGAGGAGCATCTCCGCCTGGCCGCCCATCGTCCGGGATGTGAGGAGCCCCTCTGCCTGGCTGCTCAGTCTGGAAAGTGAGGAGCGTCTCTGCCCGGCCGCCATCCCATCTAGGAAACAAGGAGCGCCTCTTCCCGGCCGCCATCACATCTGGGAAGTGAGGAGCGTCTCTGCCCGGCCGCCCATCGTCTGAGATGTGGGGAGCACCTCTGCCCTGCCGCCCCGTCTGGGAGGTGAGGAGCGTCTCTGCCCGGCCGCCCCATCTGAGAAGTGAGGAGACCCTCCGCCTGGCAACCGCCCCGTCTGAGAAGTGAGGAGCCCCTCCGCCCAGCAGCCGCCCCGCCCGAGAAGTGAGGAGCCCCTCCGCCCAGCAGCCACCCCGTCTGGGAAGTGAGGAGCATCTCCGCCTGGCAGCCACCTCGTCCGGGAGGGAGGTGGGGGGGGTCAGCCCCCCGCCCGGCCAGCCGCCCCGTCTGGGAAGTGAGGAGCATCTCCGCCCGGCCAGCCGCCCCGTCTGGGAGGGAGGTGGGGGGGCCAGCCCCCCGCCCGGCCAGCCGCCCTGTCTGGGAGGGAGGTGGGGGGGCCAGCCCCCCGCCCAGCCAGTCGCCCCGTCCGGAAGGGAGGTGGGGGGGTCAGCCCCCCGCCCGGCCAGCCGCCCCGTCCGGGAGGGAGGTGGGGGGTTAGCCCCCCGCCTGGCCAGCCGCCCTGTCCGGGAGGTGAGGGGCGCCTCTGCCCGGCCGCCCCTACTGGGAAGTGAGGAGCCCCTCTGCCCGGCCAGCCGCTCCGTCCGGGAGGGAGGTGGGGGGGTCAGCCCCCCGCCCGGCCAGCCGCCCCGTCCGGGAGGGAGGTGGGGGGGTCAGCCCACCGCCCAGCCTGCCGCCCTGTCCGGGAGGGAGGTGGGGGTTCGGCCCCCCGCCTGGCCAGCCGCCCCATCCCGGAGGTGAGGGGCGCCTCTGCCCGGCCGCCCCTACTGGGAAGTGAGGAGCCCCTCTGCCCGGCCAGCCGCCCGGTCTTGGAGGTGTACCCAACAGCTCATTGAGAACGGGCCATGATGACAATGGCGGTTTTGTGGAATGGAAAGGGGGGAAAGGTGGGGAAAAGATTGAGAAATCGGATGGTTGCCGTGTCTGTGTAGAAAGAGGTAGACATGGGAGTCTTTTCATTTTGTTCTGTACTAAGAAAAAATTCTTCTGCCTTGGGATCCTGTTGATCTGTGACCCTACCCCCAACCCTGTGCTCTCTGAAACATGTGCTATATCCACTCAGGGTTGAATGGATTAAGGGCGGTGCAAGATGTGCTTTGTTAAACAGATGCTTGAAGGCAGCATGCTCGTTAAGAGTCATCACCACTCCCTAATCTCAAGTACCCAGGGACACAAACACTGCGGAAGGCCGCAGGGTCCTCTGCCTAGGAAAACCGGAGACCCTTGTTCACATGTTTATCTGCTGACCTTCCCTCCACTATTGTCCTATGACCCTGCCAAATCCCCCTCTCCGAGAAACACCCAAGAATGATCAATAAATACTGAAAAAAAAAAGAAAAGATATAGAGTACAAACATGCTGTGTGCAAGACTTGACCAGCTGTCATTTGAAAAAGTGAGCAGAACTATATATTATTTTTTCTATCAATTATTGAAAAAGGAAGTATTGAAGTCTCCACTAAAATAGCGAATTTACCCATGTCTTCTTTAATTCTATTAGTTTTTGCTTCATGTATTTTGAAGCTCTGTTATTAAATACATGTGCATTTATGATAATTATTTTCTTCCTATTGATCCTTTTTATCGTTATAAAATGTCCTTCTTTATCTCTAGTATACATTCCTTGTCTTACAATTTATTTTATTTTATATTAATATAACCATACTAGCTTCTTTACAATTATATTGAGACAGTAGACATAAGCCCACTTTGTACCAGGCAAACTAGTTACTCTCCTTATAATGCTTGTGGTGCTTTTTTCCCCCATGAATGAACTTCTCCCGAACCTTCCATGCCGAAGGATAGTTATTTAGGTTGATTTCTTCCATGAAGCTGACGTCACATGATCCCCTGAACTTTCTTGATTTTGGACTTGCACATTATATTTAAGGATTGTGTTTAATTATGTATTGTCACTGCTCAAATTTAGCACATTGTTCAAAAGATGTTTGATTGTTTGCTTGAATGGTTGGCCAAGTGAATGAACAGATAGTTTCTAAAATCATTTTGGGAGAACTTATAAACTACATATGTGGAAGGTGAGGAAAAGTAGAAGTTGTAGAACATTAGACTAAGCAAGGTTCGACACTAAGTGATCAGGATGATTTCTTTAACAGATTCTGGGAAATCAGGAGGAGCATAATTTTTAGGAGAAAGATGATGAATTCAGTTTGGGACAAATTGAGTTTGAAGTGACTTCTTGAGGGGATGTCCAGCAGGCAGTTGGAAATGTAGGTCTGGTGCCTAGATTTCTGGAGTTATTCTTTTGGGTATTACCAGCAAAAAGCAATCATTGACATATTTTAAGCTATCTTAATTCTTACCATCATTTTATCTTCTGTAGATAATCATGACAGCCTCCTAACTAATCTTTCTGCTTCTGTTCCAGTTTCTCTCTTTCAATCCATTCTCCACACTTCTAAAAGAATGATCTTTCTAAAACATAGATCTGATCATGACATTTCCTTATTTAAAATAACCTTTTAGCCTGGTGCATTGGCATGTACCTGCAGTCCCAGTTACTTAGGAGGCTGAGGTGGGAGGATTGCTTGAGCCCAGGAGTTTGAGGCCAGCCTAGGCAACACAGCAAGACCCTGTCTCTAAAAAATAAATAAATAAAATTTAAATGGCTCTTCCTTGTCTTCAGAATGAAAATTCTTTACCTGTTTCCTTTATAATCTCATCCCTCCCTACCTCTTCAATATCATCTCTGCCATTCTCTTTTTTATAATCTAACCTTCAGCCATGTAGGTCCATCTATAATTCCATATATAGACCACATTACAGTGCTGGTGATAGAGGTGGGTGTTGATACTACTAATCATAGCAGTATTTTTTCAACAAGTGTTAGAATTGTGCCCGTCATTACTCTAAGCAGTTTATATGTAATAAAAAATAGCTAACACTTAACACCTATCATGTAGCAGCACTTTTTAAGAGCTTTACAGTTTTCCACATCTATGAGGGTTGTCTTCTTAGAATCAATTAAGCATTCAGACTCACAAGCCTATAATAGGCCACACTTGACATCAGTCTACTCAAAAGTACATAGGACAGGAGCCAAAGCTTGCTAGCAAGACATTCATCTTCAGTGAGACCTTGTAGCACTTCATAGAACTGTCTACACAGTTGTCCATGAGCTACTCTTTGCCTTCGTTTCCCTGGGTGATGCTCTGGTACAAAGGAATGAGATCCACATTGGATAGATTTAGGAGTTGCCCTGTGTATAAATCCTCACATTCCACAGGAGCTAGTATCTCTTGTAGCAATTCCATAGGCATAGTAGTCAGAGTACCCTTAAGGGTCATGCTAAATTACAAGAGTTACTACACTTAGGGAAGCCCACAGATTTGGCTTCCAACTAGGTATTTATAAGTCTTCCAGTTCTTACCAATCAGGAGTCATTTTTAATCATAAAGTTGTTCAGGAACATAGCTGACATTTTACCTTTATCAGATTTTCAGGGGAACATAGTTAAAAATTGAATCAAATGTCAAAATCTCATATAAAACAGTTTCCCTTTACCTACATACATATTAACTCATTGATTTCTCACTATAATGAAATAAAGTAGTTACTATTATTATTCCATTTTACAGATAAGTATACTTATTTGTACTTCAGGTACAGACAAGTTATGTAACTTGCCGAAGATCACAAAACTAATTATAAAGATGGCAGAACATGATGAATCTCAAAATAACTATGCTGGGTAAAAGAAGCATAACTACATACTGTGTGGCTTCATTTATGTAAAATTCTGAGAAATGAAAATTAATGTATAGTGACAGATCAGTTGTTGTCTGGAATGGGGAACAGGGAGCCAGGGGCATGAACATAGATTTGGGGGTGATAGGTTCATTGTCTTGTTTGTGAAGATAGTTTCGTGAGTGCATACATGTGTCAAAACTTAACAAATTGTACCCTTTAAATATGTGCAATTATGGTGTGTCAATTATACCTTAATAAATCAGCTTTAAAAAAATCCTGTAATATGAACCCAGGCAGTATGACTCCAGCATGTGCAATTTCAATCATTATGTTAGGCAGAATGCTAGTTCTCCAAAGATGTCAGCATACAAGCCATCAGAACCTATGAATATGTTGTATTACATGGCAAGAGGGAATTAAGGTTGCAGGGAGAATAAATTTACTAATTAGCTGACTTTGATACAGAGACATTTACCTGGATTATCTGGGCAGGCCCAATGCAACCACATACATCCTTATAAGTGAAAGAGGAAAGCAGTGAAAGAGATTCAATGTCAGATTGATACAGTGTAAGATACAGCCGTTGCTGGCATTGAAGGTGGAGGAAGGGGCTATGAGCCAAGGAATACAGGCAACCTCCAGAAGCTGGAAAGGCGAGGAAACAGATTTTCCCCTAGAGCCTCCAGAAGGAATGCAGCCCTGCCAACACTTTGATTTTAGCCCATTGAGACCCATTTTGGACTTCTGACTTCCAGAACTGTAAAATAATACATTTGTGTTATTTTAATCCACCAACTTTGTGGTAATTTGTTACAGCAGCGATAGGAAACTAATACACTCACTGTATTCTGTTGCATCACATACTGTACTATATTTCCTGTTGCCAGGCCTTCCCACTGCTGTTTTGTTTCTATGTGTAACAGTCTGCCTCCTTTACCCACTTCTGGAGAACCTTTCCTGGCCCCCTCTTCAGTCTGGATTGGTTGGTTCACCTTTGTGTTTTTAACTTACTCTGTAGCCATTCTTATATTGCATGTCAAATAATGCAGATCTTAGCACCTATCTGCCTCCTTCCTACTCACATTTCAAGGTTTAACTCAAATGTCGCTTCTGCCTGGAAGTTTTTCCTGAGCCCCCTAGACTTGGACAAGTGTTCCTGCTTTGTTCTACCACTTGCTGAGTTTTGCTATAACATTTACTTCTTCAATTATAAATGTTTACTTGTCTGTCTCTCCCACTAGACAACATTCCTTCTCATCTTAGTATCCTGTATACCCAGCTTAAAGGGTACTGTACTGTAAGGGCTTAAATGTTTGATGAATGAGTAAATGAATCAATCAGTCACCAAATCGATATCTTGGGATTGCTGTTGGAATATTACATTCATCCTGAGCTTAAAAGTCAATGTTTTTCTCCCTCAGGGTACAGAAATTAAGATAAAGAGCTCTCTGTGGCCACCATAAAAAATATGAGTCCTAACTTGCTGATCAGAGATTTATCCCTTTCAGCATTCATTCTCTCAAATGATTATTAAATTTTAGCACTATTTCCATAGAGACTTGCTTGGTTATTTTTCTTTTTCTTGTCGATTTTCATGAGAAAATGCTTTACCTGGCATAATATTTTGGCACAGGGAATAGGATTCTACTGTGTGGTCCAAGACTTTTGAGCCAAAGAAACTTACTTGGCTCTTGATCTACATGAATTCTTTAGATTTTTATCTTTCAGCTGCCTTGAAGGTAAGAGTATTTCCATTCACCCTCCAGGAGTCTGCATATTCATTTCTGCAAAAACATCCCGGAGCTCTCTTCTTCACCAGCATTCTTAGTCTTGAAAGCCTCTTCATGAACTATAGATGAACTCTTGAATCTAGACCTGAATTAGATGGGAGAAGGCTCCCTCTAGACTTTTTGTTTATCCTACAGACTCCCCCGGTGAGTTTGATTCTTATAACTCACAGAAGAAGGCTTTTCTTTTTCTTGATGTCTGTATACTTTCTGAGCTATAGTCTGCTTTAATTCTGAGAACAGACCAGGGTAAATTGAGCTTCAGCTCAGAACATGACTGTTTTATAAACAAATTTAAACATTGTTTAAATACAAGGGCAGGTGTGGTGGCTCACATCTATAATCCCAGCACTTTGGGAGGCCAAGGTGGGAGGATTGTTTGAGCCCAGAAGTTCAAGACCAGCCTGGGCAACATAGTGATATCCCATCTCTGCAAAAAAAAATTAAAAATTAGCCAGGTGTGGTGGTGTGCATCTGTTGTCCCAGCTTGTTGGGAGGCTGAGGGGGGAGGATCGCTTGAGCCTGGGAGATTGAGAGTGCAGTGAGCTGTCTTCATGCCACTGCACTCTAGCCTGTGTAACACAGCGAGACCTTGCCTAAAAAAAAAGGAAAAATATAGTACATAGAGCGTGAGAATTCATAAATACACAATTGACAGTTTAGGTATTCAAAAGATGTTCAGGGAATCTTTCTGAAGAAGTAGTATATGTGAGGAATAACATTCTTTTTTTTTTTTTTTCATACGAAGTCTAGCTCTGTCGCCCAGGCTGGATTGCAGTGGCTCGATCTTGGCTCACTGCAACCTCTGCCTCCCAGGTTCAAGTGATTCTTCTGCCTCAGCCTCCCGAGTAGCTGGGACTACAGGCACGTGCCATCATGCCTGGCAAATTTTTTGTATTTTTGGTAGAGACAGGGTTTCACCATGTTGGGCGGGCTGGTCTTGAACTCCTGACCTCGTGATCTGCCCACCTCAGCCTCCCAAAGTGCTGTGATTACAGGCGTGAGCCACCGCGTCTAGCCAGGAATAACATTCTTTTTAGCAATTTTGTTCCCTGCCTTTGGGTTAGAGCAGCAAAGGAGTTAAAAGCTATATAAGAACACAAGGAGATGCTGGCCAATTAATGGGGTTGTACAGTAATATAATTTTGATTCACTAGAGTTGCTGACACTAGAGGTTTTTCCTATGAAGAACTGTTCCTTAGATCCCATGGGTGATGTGAATGTATATACAACCCTGAATAAAGACTTAATGAGAATGAATATCTTCTGCTTTGGTGTTTATATGGAATCAGGTTACTGTAGAATGTGGAAAAATGGTTTTGCTCCAGTTCCTAAACAAAATGATAAGCATTGTCCTAACTGAATTTGTTTTGACATTCTTGCTGCCCCATACAGGTCAAGTTGCAAAATGGAACAAAAGACTAGAGCTAGAGGGTGATATACGGCCTTGACCAAAATGCTATAAATGTTTGGAATGGCATTCTTACTAGGATATGAAATCTTTAAATAAAGCATGTAATGGGGAATATGCATTCATCTCCATATTAAAAAGGCCATGTTGGAAATAAAATATCATGGAGTTTTTAAAAGATGAGGATTAAGATCACCTGAAAATTAGTCTTTTGATTACTATGAGAATTTGATTATAGTTTTTATGATATTTATGCATAGGCATTTTTCGTTAGATTATTTGAGGTTTGACTCTGCTTGAAATGAGTTTTTTAAGTATTTGAATAAAGGAGCTAGCTGGAATTATAGGCAGAACATTAACATAATAATATTTTTGAATGCTTACGATATGCCAGACACTATTATAAGAGCATTATATGTAATATATAATATATAAAACATTTAAATATAATTTCAGTATATTCTGATGACTTGATTCAGTGCACAGAATATAACTCACAGAAGAAGGCTTCTCAGTCTCAAGAGAAGTAGCCAGGAAATCTCTTTCCTCCTGGAAAAGGGTGTGACTAATTTTTTAATGCTTTAAAATAAATCTGAAAACTATTTCGAAGGCTCTCAAAAATAAACCGTTGATCATGCAATGCTGTGGTTGGTCAAATATAGCTACCTATGTCCTCTTCCTTTTGAAAGCAGTTTATTGTTTACTTTTTATTCTGCCCCTCCCCCACTGTCCTCCCAACATTGATGTAATGGAACAGAATAATTTCTAAAATCAGTTTACAATTATATGTTGCCCTTTTCTCTGTTTGAATCAATAAGTCAGGTGGTAGACATTAGCCTCTAACTACCATTTTGGCAACATATGTACCTTGTATGTGTGCACGTTATTTCTCCAAAGAAATGCTTGAGGAGGGTGATTTATTTTTCCCAATCTATGTTCAAATCTGTGAGCTGAAAAGGAGGCATCTGGACTCAGCACAGTGGCTCACACATGTAATTAATCCCAACCCTTTGGGAGGCCGAGGCAGGAGGATCCCTTGAGTTCAGGAGTTCAAGGCCAGCCTGGACAATACAGTGAGATCCCATCTCTACAAAAAATAAAACATTAGCTGGACATGGTAATGCATGCCTGTGGTCCCAGCTACTTGGGGGGCTAAGATGGGAGGATCACTTAAGCCAAGGCAGGGAGATCAAGGCTGCAGTAAGCTGTGATTGTGCTACTGCACTCCAGCGTAGGTGACATAGCAAGACCCTGTCTCAAAAAAATAAGAAAAGAAAAGAAAGAAAGAAAAGGAGGCATCTGATCTGCAGTTCTGAATAGAATGGTTATCCACCATGATGTGAGGTAAGTTGTTCTGTAAGTCTTATGTGCCACAGAGTTGTTGGGGGAAAATTAAATCACTTTTTTTTTTTTTTTGAGACGGAGTCTCACTCTGTTGCCCAGGCTGGAGTGCAGTGGTGTGATCTCGGCTCAATGCAAGCTCCGCCTCCCGGGTTCACACCATTCTCCTGCCTCAGCCTCCTGAGTAGCTGGGACTACAGGTGCCCACCAACAGGCCCAGCTAATTTTTTTGTATTTTTTTTTAGTAGAGACAGGATTTCACTGTGTTAGCCAGGATGGTCTCAATCACCTGACCTCATGATCTGCCCGCCTCAGCCTCCCAAAGTACTGGGATTACAGGTGTGAGCCACTGCACCCGGCCTAAATCACTATTTTTAAAGTAATTATGTTTTATGCATGTTAGATTTTTTAATGAATTTTCCAGACAAATGCCTCTCATTTTACCTTTTTTATACACGAAATGTTTCCAAAATAACGAAAATAAGATCTCAGTCTTTTTTTTTTTTAGTATTTATTGATCATTCTTGGGTGTTTCTCAGAGAGGGGGATGTGGCAGGGTCATAGGATAATAGTGGAGAGAAGGTCAGCAGATAAACACGAGAACAAAGGTCTCTGGTTTTCCTAGGCAGAGGTCCCTGTGGCCTTCGGCCCTGTTTGTGTCCCTGGGTACTTGAGATTAGGGAGTGGTGATGACTCTTAACGAGTATGCTGTCTTCAAGCATCTGTTTAACAAAGCACATCTTGCACCACCCTTAATCTATTTAACCCTGAGTTGACACAGCACATGTTTCAGAGAGCAGGAGGTTGGGGGTAAGGTTATAGATTAACAGCATCCAAAGGCAGAATTTTTCTTAGTACAGAACAAAATGGAGTCTCCTATGTCTACTTCTTTCTACACAGACACAGTAACAATCTGATCTCTCTTTCTTTTCCCCACATTTCCCCCTTTTCTTTTTGACAAAACTGCCATAGTCATCATGGCCCGTTCTCGATGGTCGCTGTCTCTTCGGAGCTGTTGGATACACTTCCTAGATGGGGCAGCCTGGCCGAGGCGCTCCTCACTTCCCAGACGGGGCGGCCGGGCAGAGGCGCTCCTCACTTCCCAGACAGGGTGGCCGGGCAGAGGCGCATCTCACTTCCCAGATGGGGTGGCAGCCGGGCAGAGGCGCTCCTCACATCCCAGACGATGGGCGGCCGGGCAGAGGCGCTCCCCACCTCCCAGATGGGGCAGCTGGGCAGAAGCGCTCCCCACCTCCCAGACGAAGAGCGGCCGGGCAGAGGCGCCCCCCACTTCCCAGACAGGGCGGCCGGGCAGAGGCGCTCCCCACATCCCAGATGGGGCGGCTGGGCAGAAGCGCTCCCCACCTCCCAGACGAAGAGCGGCCGGGCAGAGGCGCCCCCCACTTCCCAGACAGGGTGGCCGGGCAGAGGCGCTCCTCACTTCCCAGACGGGGCGGCCGGGCAGAGGCGCTCCTCACCTCCCAGACGGGGCGGCCGGGCAGAGGCGCTCCCCACCTCCCAGACGATGGGCGGCCGGGCAGAGGCGCTCCCCACCTCCCAGACGATGGGCGGCCGGGCAGAGGTGCTCCTCACCTCCCAGACGGGGCGGCTGGGCAGAGACGCCCCTCACCTCCCAGACGGGGCGGCCGGGCAGAGGCTCCCACTTCCCTGACAGGGCAGCTGGGCAGAGGTGCTCCTCACCTCCCAGACGGGGTGGCCGTGCAGAGGCGCTCCTCACCTCCCAGACGGGGCGTCCGGGCAGAGGCGCTCCTCACTTCCCATTCGGGGCAACCGGGCAGAGGTGCTCCTCACTTACCATTCGGGGCAACCAGGCAGGGGCACTCCTCACTTCCTCCCAGATGGGGCGGCCGGGCAGAGGCGCTCCTCACTTCCCAGACGGGGCGGCCGGGCAGAGGCGCTCCTCACATCCCAGACGGGGCCGCCGGGCAGAGGCGCTCCTCACTTCCCAGACAATGGGCGGCCAGGCAGAGACGCTCCTCACTTCCTAGATGGGGTGGCGGCCGGGCAGAGGCGCTCCTCACTTCTCCGATGGGGGCGGCCAGGCAGAGGCACTCCTCACTTCCCATTCGGGGCAGCCAGGCAGAGGCGCTCCTCACTTCCCCGACGGGGGCGGCCAGGCAGAGGCACTCCTCACTTCCCATTTGGGGCAGCTGGGCAGAGGCGCTCCTCACTTCCTCCCAGACGGGGCGGCCGGGCAGTGGCGCTCCTCACTTCCCAGACGGGGTGGCAGGGCAGAAGTGCTCCTCACATCCCAGACGATGGGCAGCCAGGCAGAGACGCTCCTCACTTCCTCCCAGACGGGGCGGCCGGGCAGAGGCGCTCCTCACTTCCCAGATGGGGTGGCAGGGCAGAGGTGCTCCTCACATCCCAGATGATGGGCGGCCAGGCAGAGACGCTCCTCACTTCCTAGACAGGGTGGCGGCCGGGCAGAGGCGCTCCTAACCTCCCAGACGGGGTGGCCGGGCAGAGGGGCTCCTCACATCCCAGACGATGGGCGGCCGGGCAGAGACGCTGCTCACTTCCCAGACGGGGTGGCGGGCAGGCAGAGGCTGTAATCTTAGCACTTTGGGAGGCCAAGGCAGGCGGCTGGGAGGTGGAGGTTGTAGGGAGCCGAGATCACCCCACTGCACTCCAGCCTGGGCAACATTGAGCATGAGTGAGTGAGACTCCGTCTGCAATCCCAGCACCTCGGGAGGCCGAGGCGGGCAGATCACCCGAGGCCAGGAGCCCGGTCAACACGGTGAAACCCCGTCTCCACCAAAAATACAAAAACCAGTCAGGAGTGGCGGTGCGTGCCTCGGCAGGCCGAGGCAGGAGAATCACCGGAGCCCGAGGCAGGGAGGTTGCGGCGAGCCGAAGATCTCAGTCTTTTAAAATATACATCTAATTTCCTTGTAGGGGCACAAGTGAAAGAACACTAGAAAACTAGGTAAATGCAAGGTTATCGCTGTAAGTGAATGCCTGGGCTTCGGAAGCCTCATTGTTCTTGAACTGTGGTTTCTGGCACAGATGGAGAACAGAGACCGCTGGCTGCTGAAGCTGGTGCTGAGAGGGGCCAATGGCTGTTCTTCGGAGGTTAATACAAGGAAAACCACTTGATTTGCCAGAGGAGTCTGGGAGGGGAGCAGATGGCCGCAAGAAGGGCCCTCTAGCTTACTCAGCTGCTCTGAGAAGCTTAGGGTGACCTCTGTAATACAAACAAACCAAGTAGTTCTCAGGGTAATGGGGCAGCATCATTTGTATTCCCAAATAACAATACTGCTCCTCACTTTGCAATCTCTCGCACCCTCACCCAGTGTTTGGGCACCATCTGCTTCTTGTGAACTTATATAGGCCTCAGCCGTGGCCAGTTGGGATTGCTATTGAATGATATTTTTGGGAAATGTGTTCTTTACAAATTACTTTCACATGAGTCTGATAGGCAGCTAAGTAGTATTATGTCTATTTGCATAATTAAGAAACTGAGGCAAAGAGGAATTGAGGGGTACTAGAATTACAACTCAAGCATTCTGATTCCTAATCTCTTTGTATCGATAGTATATGGAGCTATTCCAGTGCTCTTGTTTAGGCAGTTGTTACCCAGCTTTTGAGAAAGGCTTTCTGGAAAGGAAATTAGTTATTTTATAGATGTCACTCTCATTGTTTTAATTGTCCTGGTTACTGTTTTGCTAAGTGACAAAAAGAGAAAGAGTGGCTGCTTTACTTCTGCTGGTATACTGCTGTGGCCTTCCAGGAGACAGGAATTAAGTGAGAAGGTCTAATTTATACTATGCAGTTTCATCAAAACCAAATTTATTCAAGAGGAAGCATTCTCAGTCAAAGAAGTTACTTAGTTTATATATTTGCATATCTTTTTTAACTGACTATAAGAAAAAATGTTCTTTTCATAAACCACATCTCTTCTTTTCCCTGCTATTGGCTGAAATGATAATCATTTTCATGCATTAACACCTGCCTAGGGGCCTGGTGAATCAAAAGAGCAATGAGAAAAGTGGTTTTAATTGCCCAAGCTTTACTAGAGCCTTTCTTGCACTCAGAAAAACAAAAGGCTTTGAATGGTGTCAAAGGGCTGCACTGAGAAGTGCTTTCCTTTAGAACTCTAAGCAGATGATTCACTCATGTCCTGATACATTTTCTTGTGCAGATGAGTTCATGAGCCCACCTTCATTCCCACTATGAGAGCATCACAGCACTTGTCAGTTTCAGTTACCTTGAACATTTGCCCAGGAAAACAGGCAAATGTCAGAGTTTACTGACTTGTTATTAGTGCAGGACTGTCTTTGTAGAATTATACTTGCTAATTACCTTTACAAAGTTTTGTATACAAATTTAAACTTCAGAGTCATATTTAATATATTGTAGTCCTTAAGAATATAGGCTCTGGAGCCAGACTACCTGTGTTCAGATCCCAACTTTACATTTTACAGGTTGTGTGATCTTAGACAAGTTCTTCCATCTCTCTTCTCCTAGTTTTCTTATCATAAACAGGGAAATAACAACAGAATCTACTTTGTAGGGTTGCTTTGAGCATTTAATTAGTTAATTAGTTAATACATGGGAAGCACTTAGAATACTATCTGTCATGTAGTAAGTATATCCAGTAAATGTTGGCTGATAAAAACTGCTTGTATTTTATATTTTTGAAAATAGGTTATAAAAATTGGCAGAAGCATAACAGGCATAAATATCAATTATGAGCCAGGCATGGTGGCTCAGCTCACACCTTCAATCTCAGCACTTTGGGAGGCCAAGGCAGGAAGATCAGTTGAGACCAGGAGTTTGAGACCAGCCTAGGCAATATAGCAAGACTCATCTCTACAAACATTAAAAAAATAATAATTAGCTAGGTATGGTGGCGCATGCCTGTGGTCTCAGCTGCTTGGGAGGCTGAGGTGAGAGGATCACTTGACCCTGGAGGTCGAAGTTGCAGTGAGCTGTGATCATGCCAGTACATTCCAGCCTAGGCGACAAAGCAAGACCCTGTTGTACCCCCACCAAATAAATAAATAAATAAATAATTTAAAAATCTATATACATACATTATGGAAAATAATCTTGGTGTTTCAATATTATACCAAATATACAAATTATTGTTACTTTGCTCACCGTCTCAGTAAAATTATTTAATTACTGGCTTATTTTAATCACAAATCAGGAATTTTATAAACATGCTTAATCCTCTGTGAACTGTAGATATAAATATGTAAAAGATTCAGTTTAGTGTTCATTTATTCATTCATCCATACACAATCAGTTATTAAGTCCTTACCATGTGCCTGAGATGAAAATATAGAGATGAAAAAGATATACATAACTCCCTTATTCAAGGAACTCACAATCTAAAGGGAAACGATAAATGTGAAGACAATTACATTGATGTCAAGTACTATAATGGAGATATGACTGATGAAAAATGAGTGCTTAGGAAGAAGCACTTAACTAGCTGTCCAAAAAGATGAGGGAAGACTTCCCAGAGTAGGGACTCATTTGAGTCGAGAATTAGCATGAGAAGGAAATGAGAAGGTCATGCCTGGTATAGGGAACTTCACATGCAAAGGCATAAAGGATAAGAAAATGGAGAAAACAGCATAGTCAAGAATCTGCAAATAGTTTGGTGTGTTTGGAATGTGGGAGAGTGGTACGAAGCAAGTCTGAAGAGATAGAAAGAAATCATATTGTAAGAAGTTTGAACTTTATCTTGTAATCAGTGGAGAACCATTGAAGGATTTTAAGCAATTCAGTTCAGCAAACACTTTTATAAATGTTTACTCTATGCCAGACTGTTAGGTAACAGAAATATAAAATACATAGTTCACAGGTTTTTTTTTTTTATTATACTTTAAGTTCTAGGGTACATGTGCACAATGTGCAGGTTTGTTACATAGGTATACATGTGCCATGTTGGTTTGCTGCACTCATTAACTCGTCATTTACATTAGGTATTTCTGCTAATGCTATCCCTTCCCCTGCCCTCCACCCCACGACAGGCCCTGGGATATGATGTTCCCTGCCCTGTGTACAAGTGTTCTCATTGTTCAATTCCCACCTATGAGTGAGAACATGCAGTGTTTGGTTTTCTGTCCTTGTGATAGTTTGCTCAGAATGATGGTTTCTAGCTGTATCCATGTCCCCGCAAAGGACATGAACTCGTCATTTTTTATGGCTGCACAATATTCCGTGGTGTATATGTGTCACATTTTCTTAATCCAGTCTATGACTGATGGATATTTGGGTTGGTTCCAAGTCTTTGCTATTGTGAATAGTGTTGCAGTAAACATACGTGTGCATGTGTCTTTATAGTAGCATGATTTATAGTCCTTTGGGTATATACTCAGTAGTGGAATCTCTGGGTCAAATGGTATTTCTAGTTCTACATCCTTGAGGAATTGCCACACTGTCTTCCACAATCGCCACACTGTCTTCCACCAACAGTGTAAAGCATTCCTATTTCTCCACATCCTCTCCAGCATCTGTTGTTTCCTGACTTTTTAATGATCACCATTCTAACTGGTGTGAGATGGTATTTCATTGTGGTTTTGATTTGCATTTCTCTGATGACCAGTGATGATGAGCATTTTTTCATGTGTCCGTTGGCTGCCTAAATGTCTCCTTTTGAGAAGTGTCTGTGCATATCCTTTGCCCACTTTTTGATGGGGTTGTTTTTTTTCTTGTAAATTTGTTTAAGTTCTTTGTAGATTCCAGATATTAGCCCTTTGTCAGATGAGTAGATTGCAAAAATTTTCTCCCATTCTATAGGTTGCCTGTTCACTCTGATGGTAGTTTCTTTTGCTGTGCAGAAGCTCTTTAGTTTAATTATATCCCATTTGTCAATTTTGGCTTTTGTTGCCATTGCTTTTGGTGGTTTAGTCATGAAGTCCATGCCTATGTCCTGAATGGTATTGCCTAGGTTTTCTTCTAGGGTTTTTATGGTTTTAGGTCTAACATTTAAGTCTTTAATCCATCTTGAATTAATTTTTGTATAAGGTATAAGGAAAGGATCCAGTTTCAGCTTTCTACATATGGCTAGCCAGTTTTCCCAGCACCGTTTATTAAATAGGGAATCCTTTCCCCATTTCTTGTTTTTGTCAGGTTTGTCAAAGATCAGATGGTTGTAGATGTGTGGTGTTATTTCTGAGGCCTCTGTTCTGTTCCATTGGTCTGTATATCTGTTTTGGTACCAGTACCATATTGTTTTGGTTACTGTAGCCTTGTAGTATAGTTTGAAGTCAGGTAGTGTGATGCCTCCAGCTTTGTTCTTTTGGCTTAGGATTGTCTTGGCAATGCAGGCTCTTTTTTGGTTCCATATGAACTTTAAAGTAGTTTTTTCCAATTCTGTGAAGAAAGTCATTGGTAGTTTGATGGGGATGGCATTCAATCTATAAATTACTTTGAGCAGTATGGCCGTTTTCATGATACTGATTCTTCCTATCCATGAGCATGGAATGTTCTTCCATTTGTTTGTGTCCTCTTTTATTTTGTTTGAGCAGTGGTTTGTAGTTCTCCTTGAAGAGGTCCTTCACATCCCTTGTAAGTTGGATTCCTAGGTATTTTATTCTGTTTGTAGCAATTGTGAATGGGAGTTCACTCATGATTTGGCTCTCTGTTTGTCTGTTATTGGTGTATAGGAATGCTTGTGATTTTTGCACATTGATTTTGTATCCTGAGACTTTGCTGACATTGCTTATCAGCTTAAGAAGATTTTGGGCTGAGACAATGGAGTTTTCTAAATATACACCCATGTCTGCAAACAGGGACAATTTGATTTCCTCTTTTCCTAATTGGATACCCTTTATTTCTTTCTCTTGCCTGATTGCCCTGGCCAGAACTTCCAATACTATGTTGAATAGGAGTTGTGAGAGAGGGCATCCCTGTCTTGTGCCAGTTTTCAAAGGGAATGCTTCCAGTTTTTGCCCATTCAGTATGATATTGGCTGTGGGTTTGTCATAAATTGCTCTTATTATTTTGAGATACGTTACATCAATACCTAATTTATTGAGAGTTTTTAGCATGAAGGCTGTTGAATTTTGTTGAAGGCCTTTTCTGCATCTATTGAGATAATCATGTGGGTTTTGTTGTTGGTTCTGTTTATGTGATGGATTATGTTTATTGATTTGCATGTGTTGAACCAGCTTTGCATCCCAGGGATGAAGCCGACTTGATCATGGTAGATAAGCTTTTTGATGTGCTGCTGGATTCGGTTTGGATTTTCACATTGATGTTCATCAGGGATATTGGTCTAAAATTCTCTTTTTTTGTTGTGTCTCTGCCAGGCTTTGGTATTAGGATGATGCTGGCCTCATAAAATGAGTTAGGGAGGATTCCCTGTTTTTCTATTGATTGGAATAGTTTCTGAAGGAATGGTACCAGCTCCTCTTTGTGCCTCTGGTAGAGTTCGGCTGTGAATCCATCTGGTCCTGGACTTTTTTTTGGTTGGTAGGATATTAATTATTGTCTCAATTTCAGAGCCTGTTATTGGTCTATTCAGAGATTCAACTTCTTCCTGGTTTAGTCTTGGGAAGGTGTATGTGTCGAGGAATGTATCCATTTCTTCTAGATTTTCTAGTTTATTTTTGTAGAAGTGTTTATAGTATTCTCTGATGGTAGTTTGTACTTCTGTGGGATTGGTGGTAATATCCCTTTTATCATTTTTTATTGTGTCTATTTGATTCTTCTCTCTTTTCTTCTTTATTAGTCTTGCTAGCGGTCTATCAATTTTGTTGATCTTTTCAAAAAACCAGCTGCTGGATTCATTGGTTTTTTGAAGGGTTTTTGTGTCACTGTCTCCTTCAGTTCTGCTCTGATCTTAGTTATTTCTTGCCTTCTGCTAGCTTTTGAATGTGTTTGCTCTTGCTACTCTAGTTCTTTTAATTGTGATGTTAGGGTGTCTATTTTAGATCATCACCGCTTTCTCTTGTGGGCATTTAGTGCTATAAATTTCCTTCTACACACTGCTTTAAATGTGTCCCAGAGATTCTCGTATGGTGTGTCTTTTTTCTCATTGGTTTCAAAAAACATCTTTATTTCTGCCTTCATTTAGTTATGTACCGAGTAGTCATTCAGGAGCAGGTTGTTCAGTTTCCATGTAGTTGTGTGGTTTTGAGTGAGTTTCTTAATCCTGGGTTCTAATTTGATTGCACTGTGGTCTGAGAGGCAGTTTGTTGTGATTTCTGTTCTTTTACATTTGCTGAGGAGTGCTTTACTTCCAGCTATGTGGTCAATTTTGGAATAAGTGTGATGTGGTGCTGAGAAGAATGTATATTCTGTTGATTTGGGGTGGAGAGTTCTGTAGATGTCTATTAGATCTGCTTGGTGTGGAGCTGAGTTCACAGTTTTATAGGAATGACATGATATTATTTCCCCATTGGGAAGACCTTCTGCTCGTTTATGGAAGATGAGTAGAGGGAATAAGAGTTAAAGGCAGGAAGATTAGTTAACCCAGGCAAGAGATTATTATGATCTCAAATTGAGGTGGTGTTAGGGCGTTAAAATGGAGGAACTAGAATGGAGAAATATTTAGGAGGCAGAATCCACAGGATTTAGTGACCTTTTGTATATGAATCAGAAGGAGAAGCCAAGGATAAACCCCAGAGCAGTGGCTCCTGCCTGACTCTACAGCTCCATCACTTGTCACTTTCCCGCTTCCTGTTGGCTTTCCAGTCACTGGTCTTCTTTCTGTTCTTTGAACATTCCATGATCCTCTATGACTCAGCACTTCTGCATATGTGTCTCTGTCTCTTTTTGTCTGTCTGTCTCTCTCTCTCTCTTTCTCTCTTTCTTGCCTGGAGTCTTCTTTACCACTACTCTGCCATTCTCCATCCTTTCACCTAATTAATTCCTACTTATTCTACAGAATTCTGGACAAAATGTTATTTCCTCAAAAACTCATCCCTTACCACTTCTGTCCCTAAATCAGGTCAGGTCCCCCGCTATTATATACTACCCGATCATTTTATACTACTTCTTTATAGTACTTAACACAATTAGAACTCAATAATTATTTTTCTTCCCAACTAGAAGATAAATCCCATAAGGTCAAGGATTATTAGGTCTTTTCAACAGATATATCCTTGGGACCTAACACATAGTAAATGTTAAATAATTATTAACTGAATGAATTAATGAATTAATGAACCTTGATCTAAAATTTTTTTTTAAAGAGGATCTAGGAAAATAAGATTGATGTTTTGGAAATTTATATTGGAAATAAAATGTGGTTGTTAGGAGGTTAGACTCTCAAGCCAGACTTCCTAGGTCCAAATCCCAAATCCTAGCTCTGTCTCAATTTCTTTACCAACAAAAATGGGGATAATAATAGTATTAAACACATAATGTTGTGGTGAGGGTTAAATCATATAAAGTATGTAAAAGAAATTAGTGCCTAGTACATGGTAAGTGCCCCAAAATGTTAATGATTAAAAATTATTTTTCTTTTTTGATCAAAATAAATAATTAGCTATATTTAAGAAGTATAGGCTGGGCACGGTGGCTCATGTCTATAATCCAAGCACTTTGGGAAGCCGAGGCGGGTGGATCACTTGAGGTCAGGAGTTCAAGACCAGCTTGGCCAGCATGGTCAAACCCATCTCTACTAAAAATACAAAAAAATTAGCTGGGGGTGGTGGCGGCGCATGCCTGTAATCCCAGCTACCTGGAAGGCTGAGGCAGGAGAATGGCTTGAACCCAGGAGGCAGAGGTTGCAGTGAGCCAAGATTGTGCCACTGCACTCCAGCCTGGGTGACAGAGCAAGACTCCGTCTTTAAAAAAAAAAGGATATTGGCTGGGCGCGGTGGCTCACGCCTGTAATCCCAGCACTTTGGGAGGCCGAGGCAGACAAATCACTTGAGGCCAGGAGTTCAAGAGCAACCTGGCCAACATGGCGAAACCCCGTCTCCACTAAAAATATAAAAACTAGCCGGGTGTGGTGGTGGGGGCCTGTAATCCCAGCTACTCGGGAGACTGAGGCAGGAGAATTGCTTGAACCTGGGAGGCAGAGGTTGCAGTGAGCTGAGATCGCACCACTGCACTCCAGCCTGGGTGACAGAGCAAGACCTTGTCTCAAAAACAAAAAAAAAGAAGCACATTGAGTTGAAAGAAATGCTATAAATTTATTTTTCCTAGTTTTTAAAGCCCAACATTGTTTCAGAATGTGAAATTATGATCATTTTATAATAATTTCTGTTACCACGACTATAATCATGCAATAAGATTAGGGCAAATCACGTAACTTCTTTGAACCCTGTTCCTCATCTGTGAAATGATTATGTCTCAGGTCCTTTATTACTTGATTTTGAGTAAAATCTCACTCATATAAACTAGAATATAAGCTCCATACCCATAAATGTTAAGGCTTTTTCACTTACTATGATTCATTTCAACAGTTGGGGCACCAAGTAGTTTTATATAGAGGTGATATTTGAGCTAAGCCATGAAGAACATAGAATTTCCTCATTTGCAGAGGGGAAATTTGTATATATCTGTCTGTCACACATGTCCAAACAGAAAAATGGTCTTTAGTCCTTTTTTGTTTAATCCAAGATGGAGTCTAGCCCATGCTCGGGATTCCCCAGCCTTAATGCTGGGAAAGAAAACTGTTAAGTGAACAATTTCAGTCAATTCCCGTGTCCTCAGTTTAGAAGGCAGGAGAATCAGAACTCTTTTAAACCATGGATTTTTAAGTTTCTTACTGATCTTGTGGTTCTCAGAGCTCTTGCTGCACATTTAAGCATGTCTAGCTCTTGCAAGGACCACCTGCAAAGTACTTGGTTGTTAGGAGCCTGTGACCATTTTGATACATTTTAAAATCTTTCCTAAATCGCACTTGGAGCATGTTGAAGGCAAAGAAAGCATGGCTCATTTATAGGATGACATGCTGGTGGGGGTTCTTATAATAGCAGGTGTTTATAGAAGGCCAGTGATTTTTCTGGAAGCGGAGATGTCACAGCCAGTGTGATACGTAATGGAGAAGCAGATGCGGTACAGTTTTATTCTTACAGTTCTAAACAATCTACAGGTCAGGTAGGGAAGCTGTCTAAGCCATAGAACGGCATGAAGCATCTCTTCTTCTCAGGGCAAGGCTTTGCTTTGTGATGCGAGGGGCAAGGGGTGGGTAAATGCACTGGTTGTAAAACTAAACAGGAACTCCTTGAAAATGTTTGGTGCTTTATGCAGGGCCTGCTCAGTGTTAAAGCACTTGAGGGCTGTGTGTGTGTGTGTGTGTGTGTGTGTGCGTGTGTGTGTGTGTTGATAGGGCCACAAGGCAAGCAGCTGCCTGATTGTCCATTTTCTTTAAAAACACACACACACACGCACACACACACACACGCACGCACACACACACACACACACACAGTTATCTATCAGGTCCACCATCTCTGACTGCTTTGCATCAAAAAATGGACTGTAGGAAGGAACAAAATAGCGATGTTTTACTTTTATGGCCCACTGGAGTCACTAGTAAAGCAGGTAGCAGTGTGTGTGTGTATGTGCGCATGCGTGTGTGTGTTTTAACTGTGGTACACTACCAAGTCTAACATTATATATTGCTTCTCTTTATACCTGCCTATTGCTCCCCACAATTTATCCATATCCTAATCACTTGAAGACCTATAACTAATAAAATACACTGTTTTAAAAGCCTATATAGTTCTTGGGCACTTGAATATTTGATAAGTAGAATAACTTCACAATGTATGTATTTTGTTTTTGTATTTTAGGAAAATGTGAATGAAGGAGTATTACAAAGATGATATTTGGGAAAACTTTGTTTATAAAGTAGTTGTTTTTCCCATGAGTTTCTAAGCAATTTTTGTGGTGGTTGTTTCTGTTACTGTTTTTGTTAAGAGCCTACCAGGTTCCAGGCACTGACCTAACCACTTTATGTGGTTTTTTTCTTTATTTTACAGATAAATGTGTTAAGAATCAAAGAAAGACAGTCAAAACTTTAAATAAAAAATAAATTCACCACGGATGAAATAATAAGTCAAGGCAACAATCATCAATGACTGTTAAAACGATTAGGTGAAAAGCTGACAAGGAACTTTGTAAGGGAGAGATCAGGTCAAAAACACCAAAACCCACTGGTCATTCCTCAACAGCATGAAAAGAAAGACAATCAGGTGTTGTATGTCTCCTGATGTGATGCAATAGAAAGTATGCAACACAGCCTGTGAAGTAATTTCAGCAAAAAACCCAAATCTCATCAAGTCTCTAGAACTCACATTATTTTTCAATATTAGGATGTTGAGGAAGAAGGGAACTTGTAGTTTAAGAGACATAACTACCAAATTAAATGTCTGCACCTTGTTTGCATCTTGATTTGAACAAACCTCCTGTTAAAGAAAAATAAAAATAAAGAGCCAGGCACAGTGGTTCATGCCTATAATCCCAGGACTTTGGGAGGCTGAGGCAGGAGGATCAGTTGAGGCCAGGAGTTCAAGACCAACCTGGACAACACATTGAGACCCCATCTCTACAAAAAATAAAAAAAAATTAGGCGTGGTAGCACATGCCTGTAGTTCCAACTTTTCAGGAGGCTGAGGTGGGAGGTTCACTTGAGCCCAGGAGGTTGAGGCTGCAGTAAGCCATGATCACACCACTGCACTCCAGCTTGGGCAACAAAGAGAGACCCTGTCTCAAAAAAAAAAAAAAAAAAAAAAGTTAATTATGGAAATCTGAACACTGAATATTTGATATTAAGGAATTACAAATTTTAGTTCTTACCTTTTAGAGATTCATACAGAGGTGTTTACCAATGAAATGATATTTGTGGGATTTGCTTTCAAAGTAATCTATGGAGGAGGTAGGAAAGGAGTTGGTAAACGGTAGGTTAAAGAAATTTGTCTTTGTGTTGATAATTGTTGAAGTTAAGTGATGCGTACATGGGGACTCAACATACTGCTGTCTCTGTCTTTTTTTTTTTTTTTTTTTTTTGCTTGCCTTGTTCTGGAGTACAGTGATATGATCTTGGCTCACCGTAACCTCGATCTCCCAGGCTCCAGTGATCTTCCCACCTCAACCCCCCAAGTATCTGAGACTGTGGCTATGGGACTATAGGCGTGCACCACCATGCCTGGCTAATTTTTTGTACTTTTCATGGAGGCGGGGTTTCGCCACGTTGCCAGGCTGGTCTTGAACTCCTGAGCTCAAGTGATCCACCTGCCTCAGCCTCCTAAAGTGCTGGGATTACAGGCATGAGCCGCCAAGCCTGGCCCTGTCTCTGTACTTTTTTGTTTGATAGCCAGGCTGGTCTTGAACTCGTGGGCTCAAGCAGTCCTCCCACCTTGGGCTCCCAAAGTGCTGGGATTACAGGCATGAGCCACCACACCCAGCCAGTAAGGATTTTTAAAAACCAAGCTTCTGAGCCCCAGAGTTTGAGATCACCCTGGGCAACATGGTGAAATCCCATCTCTACCAAAAATGCAAAAAATTAGCCAGGCAGTTGGGCACAGTGGCTCGTGCCTGTAATCCCAGTACTTTGGGATGCTGAGGCAGGCGGATCACGAAGTCAGGAGATCGAGACCATCCTGACCAACATGGTGAAACACCAACTCTACTAAAAATACAAAAATTAGCTGGGCGTGGTGGCATGTGCCTGTAATCCCAGCTACTCGGGAGGCTGAGGCAGGAGAATCACTTGAACCAGGAAGTTGGAGGTTGTGGTGAGCCAAAATTGCGCCACTGCACTCCAGCCTGGTGACAGAGTAAGACTCCGTCTCCAAAATAAATAAATAAATAATAATAAAAATTAGCCAGGCATAGTGGCATGCACCTGTAGTTTCTGCTACTTGGGGAAACTAAGTTGGGAGAATTCCTTGAGCCCAGGAGGTCAAGGTTGCAGCAAGCCGTGGTCACGCCACTGCACTCCAGCCTGGGTAACGGAGCAAGACCCTGTCTCAAAAAAAAAAAAAAAAAAAACAAGCTTCTACATGTTTGCTTAAATTAATAGATTATTGATGGACATGTTTATGGCTGTTAGGTTTGCAATGGGAAAGAAACACTACATTAAACCTAGTCTACTTGGCTTTATTCTCAGGAGTAATCAGACTTTTTAAAAAATGTTGCTAGGTTACAATAAGGCAAGGAGTATAGATATTTGAAAGGGACTTCCCTTTTAAGATATATGAGGGGAAAAAGAAACTCCCAACAAGGAAACTTACACAGAGCCACTCAGAGCCTTCTGCCTTTCAGATGGGCCTAGGCCTGAAGCATGAGCTATACCAGTGTTAATACAGCTGACAGAGCCCAAACATTTACACAGCTCAAATGAACATGTTCCCCAGAGCATCAATCGTGAGCCTTAGCCAGAGCCTCTAGGGAGCCATGTATAATTAGCTTTGAAAAATATTTTGCAGAAAGTTTCTAGTTGTTTTAATATTGATCTATTTTGATGACAACTGGAATCTAAATTGATACTTGAGCTCTAATTGTAGATTAACCTAGAGGTTTCAAGCCATTACCAATGCTGTAAAAACTGAAATTTTAGAATTTTAATAAACCTGATCATATTTTCTAATAATATTTCTAGTTATATTGTTTTATAGTTTATAATTCCATTAGTTAAATGTGGTATTAATTGCCTACAGTACAATATTATGGAGAGGCAGTATGGTATAAGAGTTAAGAGTTTGAGCTTCAGAACCAGACTGCCTGGGTGTGAATCCTGGCTTTGTCACTTCCTAGCAGAGTGACCTTTGAATGAGTTACTTAAGCTTTCTATGCTTATGTTTTCTCATACATAAATATGGGAGTAGTAATAGTAATCAAAATTTTCCAGAGAATCAAAACTAGTGGGAGATGATACATAGATAGATAGATAGATAGATAGATAGATAGATAGATAGATAGGATTTATTTCAAGGAATTGGCCTATGTGATATGGGCAGCTGAGAAGTATGAAATCTGTAGGGCAGGCTGGAAATTTTGGGGCAGGCCCCGGTGCTGCAGACTTGAGGCAGAATTTGTTCTTTATCAGAGAAACCTCAGACTTTTGCTTGTAAGACTTTTCAGTCGTTTGTATGAGGCCCACCCACATAATTGAGGATAATCTGCATTAGATAAAGTCAACTGATTGTAAATATTAACCACATCTACAAATTACCTGCACAGCAACACCTAGATTAGTGTTTGGTTGAATAGCTGGGTACCATAGCCTAGTCAAATTAACACATAAAACTAACCATCGGGCCAGGTGCAGGGGCTCACGCCTATAATCCTAGCACTTTGGAAGGCTGGGGGTGGGGGGGGCGGGGGTGGATCACGAGGTCACAAGTTCAAGACCAGCCTGGCCAAGATGGTGCAACCCTGTCTCTACTAAAAATACAAAAAGTAGCCAGGTGTGTTGGCAGGCGCCTGTAATCCCAGCTACTCGGGAGGCTGAGGCAGGAGAATCACTTGAACCTGGAGGGTGGAGGTTGCAGTGAGCTGAGTTCAGGCCACTGCACTCCTGCCTGGGCGACAGAGTGAGACTCCATCTCAAAAAACAAACAAACAAACCAACAAACAAAAAAACTTACCATCACACCTACTATCAAATTCATAAAACTGTGACAATTAAGTGTGTTAATGCATATAAAGCACTTAGAATGGAGCCTAACACATAAGAAGCCCTCATAAAGGCTAAGTAAAAGACCTTTGCTTTGTAAGATCAGCCACCATTTATTAAATAACTATAATATGCAAAGTTCTGTGTCTAACATTGTGGGAAATTCAGTGATAGTCACTATAGAACCATAATGTATCTGCACAAGATTAAACCATGGAGATCATTTAGGCCAGCCTGTCATCTTAAAAATGGAGAAGCTGAGGTCCAATGTTTTTGTAAATACACAACCAGGGTGTTTGTTTTTTTTTTATAACATAGTGATGAACAATACACAGAGAAAGCCCTGACCTCATGAGCCTTACGTCCTAATAAGATAACTATTGATGACTATTTCAGTCTCAAATCTAACGAATATTCTTACTCAGTTTTCATGCAGGAAGGGAAGGAGAAGTTGGGCTCAGAGACTGTGCTGCAAGCCAAGTGTGCCTAAAGCATTGAACGGATAAAGCAGAAATGTTTCTATGTTTCATTTTGTTTGTTTGTTTGGTTGGTTAGTTGTTTTTTGTTTGTTTGTTTTTATTTTGAGACAGAATCTTGCTCTGTCACTCAATCTGGAGCGCAGTGGTGTCATCATGGCTTATTGCAACCTCAACCTCCTGGGCTCAAGTGATCTCCCACCTCAACCTCCTGAGTAGCTGGTACTACAGGCATGTGCCACCATGCCCAGCTATTTTTTTTTTTTTTAGAAACAGGGTCTTGCTATATTGCCCAGGCTGGTCTTGAACTCCTGGCCTCAAGTGATCCTCCTGCCTTGGCCCCCCACAATGCTGGGATTACAGGCATGAGCCACCTTTAGACTCAGGGGCTTAGTAACTAGGCTTTTCCACATTGACATTACTATTTAGTTTGAAATTTTAATGTAGCCCTTCTGTGAGGGTCTTTGTATCAGGATTCAAGTCATTTCTCAACAATGTACTACATACTTCTGAATGGCCTGAGGGAAATTAAGAATGTACTTTCTCAGCACCTAGTTTTCAACCACTGTGAAACTTGGCCATTGGGGAAGTTGTCTCTTATCCCCTTTACATGGAGAGCTAGTAACAATAATTGCATTAAAACATTAGTAATACATCTGTAGGACATTTTATGGTTTTACAGAGTTCTTTTGAGAGGTAAGCAGAGCAAGTATTATTATACCTACTTAGAAGATATCTAAGGCTCAGAGTTGTAAAGTGGGTGGCCCAAGACTCCATAGTAAATATCAGGTTCTAGCTGCCTAATTCCTAGTGTAATGTGCTCTTTGCTATATATTACTCTGCTGGCAATGTCTGGTGGGTATAGGTCTGGAGAGGAGCTGCTTCCCAACCCTACAGTTCTCTTCTTTAGTTCTTTTTTTTTTTCTTTTTCTTAAAGAGACAGGGTCTCACCCCATGTCCCAGGCTGGAGTGCAGTGGCACCATCATAGCTATCTAGCAACCTCAAACTCCTGGACCCAAGCATTCCTCCCACCTCAGTCCTGAAGTAGCTAGGACTACAGGTGTGTGACACCACACCCAGCTTGCTTATTTATTTACTTATTTTATTTTATTTTACCTTACTGTGCAGTCAGGTCACAAATTTTTTTGATTTTTTGTAGATACGGGGTTTTGCTATGTTGCTGAGGCTGGTCTTGAACTCCTAGCCTCGAGCAATCCTCCCACCTTGGTCTCCAAAAGTGCTGGGATTACAGCACCTGAGCCATGTTGCCCAGCTTTCTTAGTTCTTAAGTGAAGGTAGTCTTTACCTGTAATTAATCTTTACCTATAATTAATTTGAATGTAACTTTTTGATTTTGCTTTAAACAAATGACAGTAAATATTTTTAAACCTGCAGCTTGTTTTGCTGAGAAAAAACCTCTGTAGGGTTTAACCAAACCTGGAGGCTATGAAGTTAGTGAATTTATTTTTATCTTTTTCTTGCTCTGGAAATTAATCTGAATGTTTTCAGTAATGTGTACCTTTCTTTGGATTAGACCTAAATGTGGCTTTATGTGATAATTTCGCTAGGTTTTATGAGTGTACTTGTAAATTTGGGTCTTATTTTAATTAACCATAACTGTCTGAAACTTGAATTTTGGAAAGTTTTCTCTGCATTTGTTAATTCTGCCAGGTCACGATGATGGCTCTGAAACTTATATATGTACCTTTTATTACTTGACAAATATTTCTCCAACAGATATAAGATTATTTAAAATAGCTTTCCTGTTCACAGTGTGTAGTCCAGTTAAACAGGAAAGTCTCTGAAATTAGCCTCACCTTTGTTCCTGTCTCTACTATAACATTTGGCACATCATATTGTAATCATTTACTTATATGTGTAGCTGGGACTACAGGCACGTGCCACCATACCGGCTACTTTTTTTTTATTTTGTGTAGAGACAGGGTCTCACTGTGTTGCCCAGGCTGGTCTCCCAACTCCTGGCCTCAAGTAATCCTCTCACCTGAACCTCTTGAGCCATTGGGATTATATATGTGAGCCACCGCACTAAGCATGTCTGTGGGTTTTGATAAGAACTTTGTTGTGGCACCTTTTAGAGGTAATGAAATATAATGAAAAGAAAATTAACATTGAAGTCAGTCAGACCTCCTGGTTCCAAATCTCAGGTCTGTCACATTTGCTAGTGCCTTGGGCAAATTACTTAAACTTTCTGAACCTCAGTTTACATACCTTTAAAATCAGGAAAATAGTACTGATTTTATAAGGTTGCTGTGATAAATTATTAAAAGTACCCAAAACAGTTCTCCTACATAGCAGATGCTTCACAAATATCCTCTTTTTTTGTTAGCATCCCTAGGCCTAGCAGTTCAGTACTTAAGGTCTTATTAAACTTTTGTTGAATGACTTAATGATCAGATGAATACATACTCTTTTCAAAGAAGAAGAATCATATTTAAAGTAAAGAATAGCCAGGCATGGTGGCTCATGCCTGTAATCCCAGCACTTTGGGAGGCTGAGCCAAGCGGATTGCTTGAGCCCTGGAGTTCAAGACCAGCCTGGGCAACATGGTAAAACCCCGTCTGCACTAAAAATACAAAAATGAGTCACTGCGCCTGGCTCGTTTTTTCATTAGCCTTTCCTTTATTTTCCTGTATTTTTGCACTCGAGCCTGAGAGTGGGAGGATCACTTGAGCACAGGAGACAGAGGCCGAAGTGAGCCAAGATTGCACCACTGCACTCCAGCCTCGGTGGCAGAGCAAGACCCCAAAGATAAAAATAATAATAAAGCATAATTAATATTATAGAATTGATTTGCTATTGATTTTATCTTTTAATTTTGTTATGTTAAAAATGGGTTCTCCCTACATTTCAAAATTATTGTTACTGTGTGCCTGGTGAGTAGAGGTATAACACTACATAGTTTCATTGCACCTAGCTGTGCCTTTCATGTCTTAAATTTCTTGCCTTTTATGTATTCCACGTGAAATTTTATGTTTTAAAGAAGAATTATTTTCCTTAGTCTTCTTTGATCTTCCTTCTGTCCTTCCTCATGGCATTTTGGATTATCTTTCATTTGTGACATCTACCTTACTCTAGATTATACAGATATTATTTGTAGACTTGTCTTTGCCTACCACCTAGAGCTGAAAATCTACTACAGGGGTCCTTAACTTATTTAGGATTCCTTATTAGTCTTTCTGAGACTATGATGATAGCTATGAACTATCCCCACCCCCAGAAAAATGTATACACATACAAACTAAAGTTTTCATATCAGTGTGAGTTCAGGAGGTTCACGAACTCCAGGGTAAGGACTCTTTCTATATTGTGTGTTTCTTCGGAGCAGTAACTGAATTTCATTGACCTTTGTGTCTGTGGCAAAGCCTATCATGTACGTGTGTAGGAGATACCCAATACATAATTTATGAATTGATGAATTTACATGTAAAATGAGAATCTAAGTTTATTACTCTAGAATCTCTAAACACAGTTTCTTTTGTGTTTCCTTAGGCTTTCATCTGAGTGGCACAGTAACTGAGCTGGCCACTGCCTCTGAACCAGCAGTGACTTATAAAGTTGCAATCAGTTTTGATCGATGCAAAATCACCTCAGTGACATGTGGCTGTGGGAACAAGGACATATTCTACTGTGCCCATGTGGTAGCGCTCTCACTCTACAGGATCCGTAAACCAGACCAAGTCAAATTGCGTCTTCCTATCTCCGAAACCCTTTTCCAGATGAATAGGGACCAGCTACAAAAGTTTATTCAATATTTAATCACGGCACACCACACCGAAGTTCTTCCTACTGCACAGAAACTGGCAGATGAGATTCTATCCTCCAACTCAGAAATCAACCAAGTGAATGGTAATTGTACAACTTTTTTATTGAAAAAAAAAAAGGTCTTTTTCATCACCACTTCACCAAAGCAACCCTCTTACCTCTACTTTGTTGCTTTATTACATGTTAAGAGGTTGGGATATTTCTGCAGTTGCAATCACTTAACTTTAATCATTTCATTCTATCCAAACAACTGTGTTTAACTCTAAGTTTCTTAAAGCAGTCCAACTGTGTATCTCAAAAAGATTTTGGTGAAAAAGAACAGAGAATGATAGTATTATATATTGGTCCAGTTTATGGACTTTGTCGATGCAGTCCCTGTCCCTAGGAGCCTGAAGTGTTAAAACAGTGAAAGAAAGCACAAAATAATTTGCATCATTCAGTGAATTGAGATGGATATGAGAATTCCCTTGATATTTCAGGACCCTACATTAGCATCAGAGTTATCCTAAGGAGGATGTGTTAGCATTGTGCTTATGAACTATATATTGGGGGTGCATTAATGGAGAAAGAGTTTATGTTCACTCATTCATTCAACAAATATTAAGTACCACGTGCAGGGAATAGTGCTGATTGTTGAGGGTCTAAAACAGACATGGTTCTTAAAGTAGCTTATAACCTAGTAGCAACAACAGACAGGTCTGAAACAAATGCTTGTTTTTATAATGAAACCAGATTGTAGAAGCCTAATCATAGAAAACCATTGAAAATTTTTAAGAAGGGGCCAGGCACAGTGGCTCATGCCTGTGATCCCAGCACTTTGGGAGGTCAAGGTGGGTGGATCACTTGAGGTCAGGAGTTCAAGACCAGCCTAGTGAACATGGTGAAACCCTGTCTCTATTAAAAATACAAAAATCATCCAGGCATGATGGTGCATGCCTGTAATCCCAGCTACTTTGGAGGCTGAGGCGGGAGAATTGCTTGAACCTGGGAGGTGGAGGCTGCAGTGAGCCGAGATCACGCCACTGCACTCCCGCCTGGGTGACTGAGCGAGATTCCATCTCAAAAAAAAAAAAAAAAAAAAATTTTAAGAAGAAGAGTTAATAAGCCAGTTTTCATTTTGCTTTTTAGATCCCACTGTGTTCCAAGCATCATGCAAAGGACTTTATTTATTTATTTTTTTTATTATACTTTAAGTTCTGGGGTACATGTGCACGAGGTGCAGGTTTGTTACATAGGTATACATGTGCCATGTTGGTTTGCTGCACCCATTAACTCATCATTTACATTAGGTATTTCTCCTAATGCTATCCTTCCCCTGCCCTCCACCCCACGACAGGCCCCGGGGTGTGATGTTCCCCGCCCTGTGTCCAAGTGTTCTCATTGTTCAATTCCCACCTTTGAGTGAGAACATGCAGTGTTTTGTTCTCTGTCCGCAGAGGACTTTATATATATTAATTGATTTAGGTTTCAAAACTACTTTGTGGGGTATAATAATTTCTACTTTATAAATAAGGAAGTTATTTATAACCTAGTTCATTTGACATAAGAATTTTTTGAATTTCTCTAAAGTTTTTTGAGTTTCCCTAAACTACCTTTCTCTTTTGGATGATAACTGATACAGTTTGGATTTGTGTCCCTGCTCAAATGTCATATCCAGTTGTAATCTCCCATGTTGGAGGAGGGGCCTTGTGGGAGGTGAATGGATCATGGGGGCAGATTTCCCCCTCTCTGTTCTCCTGATAATGAGTGAGTTTTCACAAGATCCAGTTACTGAAAAGTGTGTAAGCACCTGCCCCTTCTCTCTCTTCCTCCGGCTCCAGCCATGTAAGATGTGCCTGCTTCCCCTTTGCCTTCCACCATGATTGTAAGGTTCCTGAGGCCTCCCAAGCCATGCTTCCTGTACAGCCTGCAGAACCATGAGCCAATTAAACCTCTTTTTAAAAAATAAATTACCCATTCTCAGGTATTTTTTTATAGCAGTGCAAGAATGTACCAATACAGAAAATTGGTACTGGGAAGTCAGGCATTGCCATAAAGATACCTGAAAATGTGGAAGCAGCTTTGGAACTGGTTAGAAAAGTGGCAGAGGTTAGAAAAGTGTAGAGGGCTTAGAAGAAGACAGGAGGATGAAGGAAAGTTTGGAGCTTCCTAGAGACTTGTTAAATTGTTGTGACCAAAATGCTGATAGTGATATTGACAATGAAGTCCAGGCTGAGATGGTCTCAGATGAAGACGGGGTGCTTTTTGGGAACTGGAGCAAAGATGTTTGAGGCATTGTGCCCCTGCCCTTGGGATCTGTGGAACTTTGAACTTGAGAGTGATGATTTGGGGCATCTGGCAGAAGAAATTTCTGTGCAGCAGTGTTGAAGATGTAGCCTGACTGCTTCTAGCAACCTCAGCTCATATTCATGAGCAAAAAAAAAAAAAAAAAAAAAAAAAAAAAAAAAAAAAACTAACCTAAAACTAGAACTTATATTTAAAAGGGAAACAGAGTGTAAAAGTTTCGAAAATTTGCAGCCTGGCCGTATGGTAGAAAAGAATTCCCCCTTTCAGGGGAGGAATATAAGCTGGCTGCAGAAATTTGCTTAAGTAAAGCCAAGACAATGAGGAAAATGTCTCAAAAGCATTTCAGACACCTTCATGGCAGCCCCTCCCATCACAGGCCCAGAGACCTAGGAGGGAAGAATGGTTTCATAGGCCAGGCCCAGGGCTCCGCTACCCTGCTCCTTAGGACACTGCTCCCTGCATCCCAGCCACTCCAGCTCCGGCTGTGGCTAAAAGGGCCCCAGATATGTCTTAGGCCGCAGCTCCAGAGGGTGCAAGCCATAAGCCTTGGCGGCTTCCACATGGTGTTAAGCACAGAGGTCAAGAGTTGAGGCTTGGGAGCCTCTGCCTGGATTTCAGAGGACATATGGAAATGCCTGGATGTCCAGGCAGGAGTCTGCTGCAGGGGCAGAGCCTTCATGGAGAACCTCTACTAGGGCAGTGTGGAGGGGAAATGTGGGTTGGAGCCCCCATACAGATTCCCCACTGGAGCACTGCCTACTGGAGCTGAGAAGGGGGCTACTGTCCTCCAGATCCCAGGATGGTATATCCACCAACAGCTTATACTGTGCACCTGGAAAAGCCACAGGCACTCAACACCAGCCCTTGAAAGCAGCTGTGGGAGCTGAGCTCTCAGGGGGTGGAGCTGCTCAAGGCCTTAGGTGCCCACCCGTTGCATCACTGTGACGTGGATGTGAGACATGGAGCCAAAGGGAATTATTTTGGAGATTTAAGGTTTAGTGACTGCCCTGCTGGGTTTTGGACTTGGCTGGGGCCTGTAGCCCCTCTCTTTTGGCTGATTTCTCCCTTTTGAAATGGTAGGTGTATTTACCCAATGCCTATACTTCCATTGTATCTTGGAAGTAACTTGTTTTTTATTTTACCAGCTCATAAGTGGAAGGGACTTGCCTTGTCTCAGATGAGGCTTTGGATGGTGGACTTTTGAGTTAATGCTGAAATGAGTTAAGACTTGGGGGACTGTTGAGAAGGGTGATTGTATTTTGCAATGTGAGAAGGATATGAGATTTAGAAGGGGCCAGGGGCAGAATGATATGGTTTGGATTTGTGTCCCCACCCAAATCTCATATTGAATTTGTAATCCCCACTGTTGGAGAAGGGCCTGATGGGAGGTGATGGGATCATGGGGGTGGATTTACCCCTTGCTGTTCTCATGATAGTGAGTGAGTTCTCATGAGATCTGGTTATTTAAAAGTGTGTAGGCCAGGCGCAGAGGCTCACACCTGTAATCTCAGTACTTTGGGAAGCCAAGGTGTGTGGATTGCTTGCACACAGGAGTTTGAGACCAGCCCGGGAAACATGGCAAAACCCTGTCTCCACAAAAAATTCAAAAATTAGCTGGGCATTGCGGTGCATCCTTGTAGTCCCTACTACTTGGGAGGCTGAGGTGGGAGGATGGCTTGAGCCCAGGAGGCAGAGATTGCAGTGAACCAAAATTGCACCGCTGCACTCCAGCCTGGTGGTAGAACCAGACTTTATCTCAAAATAATAAATAAATATAAATAAAAGTGTGTAGCACCTCCCACTTCTCTCTCTTCCTCCTGCACCAGCCATGTAAGACATGTCTGCTTCCCGTTTGTCTTGTAAGTTTCCTGAGGCCACCCCAGACATGCTTCCTGCACATCTTGTGAAACCGTGAGCCAATTAAACTTTTCTTTATAAATTACCCAGTTTCAGTTATTTCTTTATAGCAGTGCAAGAGCAGACTAATACAATAACTTAGCTACTAGTGTGAAAGAGGCAATGAGACCAGGTGGATGGCCTGTATAATAGAGTAGTCTACATGCCAAAGGACCTGTCTTTCCCAGTTGTTCAACAGAGCCAATCAAGTCTTACAAACAACCTCAGAAAGAACAGTCAGAGCTGGGCATGGTGGCTCACGCTTGTAATCCCAACACTTTGGGAGGTCAAGGCAAGAGGATTGCCAGAGTCCAGGAGATGAAAACAGCCTGAACAACATAGTGAGACCTCATCTCTACAAAAAAATCAAAAAATTAGCCAGACATGGTAGTGTGTGCTTGTGGTCCCAGCTACTCAGGAAGCTGAGGCAGGAGAATTGCTTGAGCCCAGGATGTCAAGGCTGCAATGAACAGTGATCATGCTACTGTCCTCAACAGAGTAAGACTCTGTCTCAAAAAAAAAAAAAATAAAAGGAATAAAGAAAGAACAGTCAGACAGGCTTCCAGGAACTCTTGCTCACTAGCAAAAATGTTTCGTTGCTTTATACTCAAAGTTGCAGTGTTTACATAATAACTGAGCTCTCTCTATTTGAGTGATGCTGTCAAAAAGTAGCTCTCCATATCTCTTCTTATCCCACACAGAGAGGCTGTTCTACTCTGACCTCCTTTTTGAGACCTGAGTTCTGCCCCCATCCCCCAGGCCTGTAGCACCAGAGAGAAGAATAGCTCTGTACCCTGACAGCTGGGCTGTGGCCTGCTTTGTGCCTCATTCCCACTATCTTTTCCCCCAGAATTATTTCCAAGCTCTCTTGCCTCTTCTTGAACTGGCTGCCTTGGTTCAGGACCTGTATTGGCCTGTCTTTTTCACCACAACTGTCACCAAAACAACCCTCTTCCCTCATTACTACTGTGCTGAAGAAACCTACATTCCTCATTACACTTCCCATTCCCATATCTTAATTTTTGTCTGAAATTAGGCTGCCACAATCAACTTGAGATGTGATTCTCAGCCTTCCCCAGGAACTACTACTTCTGTATACGTGTTTATCCCATACTTATATTAGCTTTCTACAACAGGTTCCATAGTATTCTACAGGCCCTTTCCTGATCTATTTCTGTAACCAGTACTGGTATAAGCAATGATACAAAAAGGGGAGATATCACAGAGATAAAATGGACTGGACTGAAAATCCAAGTGTATTGGATGAGTGAGGACTGAATAAGAAGAAGACATAGAACTGAATTCCAAAATGTCTAGCTAGGATGGCATTGATGGTTTTGATAATGATGTTGCCATTCATTAGAGAACAAAAGAGGAGAAATGAATTTAGGAGGAAGATAGATTTAAGTTTGAGATACTTCTAGGACATTTAGATAAAGATTTCTGACAAACAGTTGAATATATGGACCTGGAACTGAGGGAGAAAGTCAGAATTTTTGAAATAAAAAATTTTAGATAAAAATGATGTTTAAAATCATATTTCTGTTCCCTGCTAAATCTTTAAACACTTATAACATTTTCCTTCTCCTTTCTCTTTAACCCCATTCCTCACCAAAACAAACCTAAAACAGCAGGAAAAAAATTCCTAAAACTGCTAGCTGCCTGCTTTTAATCTTAAGAACAGATCCAAGCTTTGCTCTGCTCCCCACTTCCCTGAAACCATTTCTTGTATTAGTCCCTATATGTGTTTGTAGCTAGACATTGCCTTGTCTTTTTTAGATGGGTTACTCAAATTTGACTATCCTTCCAGCTCTGCCTCCAGCATTACTCTATGCCCTATTTGTGATTTGCTCTGGTAACTCCATACCCCAAGATTCTCTGGGATACAGCATCCTGGCCAGGACTTCAGTTTCTCTTATCTAGAAAGAAAGATTGAGGAAGGAGGCAGAACAAGCTGGCAGAATAGAAGGCTACACCAATTGTTCCCTACCTCCTCACATGAGGACACCAATCTGAGAACCATCTACACACAAAAAAAGTACCCACATAAGAACCAAAAATCAGGTGAGCACTCACAATATCTGGTTTTAACTTCATATTGCTAAAAGAGGCACTGAGGAAGTAGGGAAAACAGTCTTGAATCACCAGTGCCACACCTCCCCAATCGCCCAGCAGTCATAGCATGGTGTGGAAAGCATCTTGGTGCATTGGGAAAACAGAAATTGCAGCATTTCTGAGGCATTAAACTCAGTGCTGCCCTATTATAACAGAAAACAAAACCAGACCAAACTCAGCTGACACCTCCCCATAGAGGGAGCATTTAAACCAGCCCTAGCCAAAGAGGAATTGCCAGTCCCAGCAGTCCAAACTTGAGTTCCAGCAAGCCTCCCCTCTGTGGGCTAAAGTGCTCTGGGGCCTTAAATAAACTCGAAAGGCAGTCTAGGCCGCAAGGACTGCAACTCCTAGGCAAGTCCTAATGCTGAACTGGGCCCAGAGACAGTGGACTGTGGGGAGACATGTGACCTATTGAGACACCAGCTGGGGTAGCTGAGGGAGTGATGGCATCACCCTTCCCTTAACCCCAGGCAGTTCAGCTTACGGCTCCAAAAGAGACCCTGTCCCTTTGCTTGAGGAGAGGAGAGGGAAGAGTGGGGATGAGTTTGTCTTGCATCTTGGATACCAGCTCAGCCACACCAGGATAGGGCACCAGTCAGAGTCATGAAGCCCCCTTTCCAGGCCCTAGCTCCCTGTACTACATTTCTTGACACACCTTGGGCCAGAAAGGAACCTGCTGCCTTTGAAGGGAAGGAACTAGTCCTGACAGGATTCATTGCCTGCTAACTGAAGAGCCCTGGGGGCCCTGAATAACCAGCAGTGATACTCATGTACTACATTGAGAACCTTGGGTGAGACTCTGAAACTTGCTGGCTTAAGGTGAGTCTCAGGACATTCCCAGCTGTGGTGGCTATGGGGCAAGATGCCTTCCACTTGAGAAAAGTGAAAGTAAAAGCAAAGGGGACTTTGTCTTGCACCTTATGTACCAGCTCAGCCACAGGGTCTAGAGCACCAAGTGGCCTCTTGGGGTCCTTCATTCCAGGACTTGGCTCTTGGATGGCTTTTCTAGACCTGCCCTGGGCCACTGGGGAGTGCACTGCCCTGAAGGGTGAGTCGCAAGCCGGGCAGCATTCCCCACAAGCTGACTGGAGAGGCCTTGGGCCTTAAATGGTAGTCTGGCAGTACTCCTCATGGGCCTGTGGTAATGGTGGCCATGGGAGGCTCCTCTGCCTTTGAAGAGGGGCAGGAAGAGTGGAAGTGTCATGTGCGTCCATGTGAAGAGACCACCAAACAGGCTTTGTGTAAGCAACAAGGCTGTTTATTTCACCTGGGTGCAGGCAGGCTGAGTCCGAAAAGATAGTCAGTGAAGGGAGATAGGGGTGGGGCCGTTTTATAAGATTTGGGTAGGTAGTGGAAAATTACAATCAAAGGGGGTTGTTCTCTGGCTGGCAGGGGTGGGGGTCACAGGGTGCTCAATGGGGGAGCTTTTGAGCCAGGATGAGCCAGGAGAAGGAATTTCACAAGGTAATGTCATCATTTAAGGCAGGGACCGGCCATTTTCACTTCTTTTGTGGTGGAATGTCATCAGTTAAGGCAGGAACCAGCCATTTTCACTTCTTTTGTGATTCTTCACTTGCTTCGGGCCATCTGGACCTATACGTGTCACAGGGGATACACGTGCAGGTCACAGGGGATACGATGGCTTAGCTTGGGCTCAGAGGCCTGACAGGAAGGACTATGTCTTGTGGTTTGAGTGCCAGCTCAGCACTCAGCACTCAATGGAACAGTAGGTGAACATCTAAGGTTTTTTTACTCTAGTCCCTGGCTCCTGGATGGCACCTCTGGACACACCCAGAGTCTGGAGGAACCCACCATCCTGAAGAGAAGGACACAGACCTGGCTGGCTTTGCCACCTGCTGATTGTGGAGCCTCAGGGCCTTGAGTGAACACAGATGGTAGCCAGGAAGTGGTTACAGCAAACCTTGGGTGAGACCTAGTTTGGTGCTGGCTTCAGATTTGACCAAGCACAGTCCTAGTGGTGGTGGCCACAAGGGTACTTATGTCACACTACTACCAGCTCCAGGTAGCTCAGAACAGAGAAAGACCCCATTAGTTTGGGAGAAACTAAGGGAAGAGAGCAAGAGTCTGCCTGTGGTTGCCCAGAGAATTCTTCCGGATCTTGTTCTAGACCACCAAGGTGGTACCTCTGTGGGTCTGCAAGAACCACAGCATTACTGGGGTTGGGGTGACCACTAAAGCAGATACAGCTTAGATCACAATACCCAAGTCCTTTCAAATATCTGGAAAGCCTTCCCAAGAAGGACAGGTGTTGCGGGAAGTCAGGGACCCCCAAACGGAGGGACCGGCTGAAGCCATGACAGAAGAACGTGGATTGTGAAGATTTTATGGACATTTATTAGTTCCCCAAATTAATAGTTTTGTAATTTCTTATGCCTGTCTTTACTGCAGTCTCTTAACATAAATTGTAAAGATTTCATGGACACTTATCACTTCCCCAATCAATACCCTTGTGATTTCCTATGCCTGTCTTTGCTTTAATCTCTTAATCCTGTCAGCCAAGAAGGACGTATGTTACCTCAGGACTACGTGATAATTGCATTAACTGCACAAATTGTACAGCATGTGTGTTTGTACAATATGAAATCTGAGCACCTTGAAAAAAGAACAGGATAACAGCAATTGTTCAGGGAATAAGAGAGATAACCTTAAACTCTGACCACCGGTGAGCCAGGCAGAACAGAGCCATATTTCTCTTCTTTCAAAAGCAAGTGGGAGAAATATCGCTGAATTCTTTTTCTCAGCATGGAACGTCCCTGAGAAAGAGAATGCGCACCTAGGGGTAGGTCTCTGAACTGGCCCCCCCGGGGCGTACCTGTCTCTTATGGTTGAGACTGCAGAGGTAAAATAAACTCCAGTCTCCCATAGCGCTCCCAGGCTTATTAGGAAGAGGAAATTCCCACCTAATAAATTTTGATCAGACCAGTTGATCTCAAAACCCTGTCTCCTGATAAGATGTTATCAATGACAGTGATGCCCGAAACTTCATTAGCAATTTTAATTTCGCCTCGGTCCTGTGGTCCTGTGATCTCGCCCTGCCTCCACTTGCCTTGTGATATTCTATTACCCTGTTAAGTACTTGACGTCTGTCACCCACATCTATTCGCACACTCCCTCCCCTTTTGAAAATCCCTAATAAAAACTTGCTGGTTTTTGTGGCTTGTGGGGCATCACGGATCCTACCAACGTGTGATGTCTCCCCCAGATGCCCAGCTTTAAAATTTCTGTCTTTTGTACTCTGTCCCTTTATTTCTCAAGCCAGCCAACGCTTAGGAAAATAGAAAAGAACCTACGTGATTATTGGGGCAGGTTCCCCGATAGACAGGTACAAACAAGCCCAGGCTGAGAAGACTACAACAAATACCTAACTCTTCAATGCCCAGACATTGACAAACATCTACAAGCATCAGCACCATCCAGGAAAACATGACCTCATCAAGTGAACTAAAGGTACCAGGAACCAATCCTGGAGAAACACAGATGTGTGACCTTTCAGAAAGAGTTCAGAATAGCTGTTTTGAGGAAACTCAAAGAAATTCAAGATAACACAAAGAAGGAGTTTAGAATTCTATCAGATAAATTTAACAAAGACATTGAAATAATCCAAAAGAAGCAAAAATTCTGGAGCTGAAAAATGCAATTGGCATACAGAAGAATGCATCAGAGTCTTTTAATAGCAGAATTGATCAAGCAGAAGAAGGAATTAATGAACTTGAAGACAGGCTATTTGAAAATTCACAGTCAGAGGAGATGAAAAAAAGAATAAAATGAGTGATACATACCTACAAGATCTAGAATATAGCTTCAAGGGACAAATCTAAGAGTTATTGGGCTTAAAGAGGACGTAGAGAAAGAGATTGGGGGTAGAGAGTTTATTCAAAGGGATTATATTAGAGAATTTCCCAAACCTAGAGGAAGATATATCAATATCCAAGTACAGGTAGGTTATAGAACACCAAGCATATTTAGCCCAAAGAAGACTACTTCAAGACATTTAATAATCAAACTCCCAAAGGTCAAGGATAAAGAAAGGATCCTAAAAGCAGCAAGAGAAAAAGTAACATACAATGGAGTCTGGCAGCAGACTTCTCAGTGGAAACTTTATGGGCCAGGAGAGAGTGGCATGACATGTTTAAAGTGAAGGAAAAAAACTTTTATCCTAAAATAGTATGTTTGGCAAAAATACCCTTCAAACATGAAGGAGAAATAAAGACTTTCCCAGACAAACAAAAACTGAGGGCTTTCATCAACACCAGACTGGCCTACAAGAAATGCTAAAAGGGAGTACTTCTATCAGTACAAAAAGGATGTTAATGAACAGTAAGAAATCATATGAAGGTACAGAACTCAATGGTGATAGTAAGTAGAAGAACACAGAATATTATAACACTGTAACTGTGATGTGTAAACTACTTTTAAGTAGAAAGACTGAACTATGAACCAATCACAAATAATAACTACAACTTTCAAGACATAGCATAATAAGATAAAAGTAGAAACAACAAAAAGTTAAAAAGCAGGGGCACGAAGTTAAGTTGTAGAGTTTTTATTAGGTTTCTTTTGGCTTGTTTGTTTGCTTATTTAAACAGTGTAAGTTGTTATCAGTTTAAAATAATGGGTGATAAGATAGTATTTGCAAGCCTCATGGTAACTTCAAGCCAAAAAAAAAAAAAACAGATACACAAAAAGTTAAAAGTAAGAAACTAAATCATGTCACCAGAGAAAGTCACCTTCACTAAAGGAAAACAGGAAGGAAAGAAGGAAGAGAAGACCACAGAACAACCAGAAAACAAATAACAAAATGGCAGGACTAAATCCTTACTTATCAATAATAACACAATGTAAATAGACTAAGCTCTCCAATAAAAAGACATAAAGTGGCTGGATGGATTAAAAAAAAATTAGACCCAGGGATCTGTTACCTACAAGAAACACACTTCACTTATAAAGACAAACATAGACTGAAAATTAAGGGATTGAAAAAGGTATTTCAGTTCAATGGAAACAAAAAGGATCAGGAGTAGCTATACTTTTATCAGACAAAATAGATTTCAAGACAAAAACTAAAAGAAGACACAAAGAAGGTCATGATATAATGATAAAGGGGTTAGTTCAGTAAGAGGATATAACAATTGTAAATATATACACACCCAACACTGGAGCACCCAAATATATAGAGCAAATACTATTACAGCTAAATAGAGAGACCTCAGTATAGTAATAGCTGGAGACTTCAACACCCCACTATTAGCATTGGACACATCTTCCAGACAGAAAATCAACAAAGAAACATTGGATTTAATCTGCACTATAGACCAAATGCAACTGATAGATATTTACAGAACATTTCAGCCAGCAGCTGCAGAATACACATTCTTTTCCTCAGTACATGGATTATTCTCAAAGAGACCACATGTTAGGTTACAAAACAAGTCTTAAAACAGTCAAAAAAAAATTGAAATAAGCATCTTCTCTGACCAATGGAATAAAACTAGAAATCAATAACAAGAGGAATTTTGGAAACTATACAAATACATGGAAATTAAACATTATGCTCCTGGATGACCAGTGGGTCAATAAAGAAATTAAGAGGAAATTGAAAATTTTCTTAAAACCAATGATAATGGAAACACAGCATACTAAAACCTATGGGATACAGCAAAAGCAGTACTAAGAGGGAAATGTACAGCTATAAGTACCTACATCAAAAAGAAGAAAAACTTCAAATAAACAATCTAATGATGCATCTTAAACAACTAGAAAAGCAAGAGCAAACCAAACCCAAAATTAATAGAAGAAAAGAAATAATAAAGATCAGAGCAGAAATAAATTAAAATGAAAACAATACAAAAACAATCAATAAAACAAAAGGTTGGTTTTTTGAAAAGTTAAACAAAATTGACAAACCTTTAGCCAGACTAAGAAAAAAAGAGAGACAACCCAAATAAATAAAATCAGAGATGAAAAAGGAGACATTACAGCTGATACCACAGAAATTCAAAGGATCATTAGTGGCTACTGTGAACAACTATATGCCAGTAAATCAGAAAATCTAAAAGCAATGGACAAATTTCAAGACTCATATAACCTATCAAGACTGAACCATGAAGAAACCCAAAACTTGAACAGACCGGTAACAAGTAACAAGTTCAAAGCCATAATAAAAAAAGTCACCCAGTAATGAAAAGCCTGAGACCCAGCTGAATTCTACCAAACATTTAAAGAAGGATTAATACCAATCTTACTCAAACTATTCTGAAAATAGAGGAGGAAGAAATGCTTCCAAACTCATTCTACAAGGCAAATATTACCCTGATACCAAAACCAGACAAAGACATATCAAAAAAATAAAACTACAGGCCAATATCTCTGATGAATATTGATGCAAAAAATCCTCAACAAAGTACTAGCAAACTGAATTCAACAATACATTAAAAAGATCATTTATCATGACCAAGTGGGATTTATCCCTGAGATGCAAGGATGGTTCAATATATGGAAATCAATCAATATGATACATCATATCAGCAGAATAAAGGATAAAAACTATATGATCATTTCAATTGATGCTGAAAAAGCACTTGATAAAATCCAACATCTCTTCATGATAAAAATGCTTTAAAAATGGGTATAGAAGGAACATACCTCAATATAATAAAAGACATATATGGCAGACCCACAGCTAATATCATATTGAATGGGGAAAAACTGAAAACCTTTCCTCTAAGATCTGGAACGTGACAAGGATGCCCCATGTTACCACTGTTTTTCAACATAATGCTGGAGGTCCTAGCTAGAGCAAGCAAATGAGAGAGAAATAAGGGGCATTTAAATTGGAAAGGAAGAAGTCAAATTATCCTCGTTTGCAGATGATATGATCTTATATTTGGAAAAACCTAAAGACTCCACCAAAAAACTATTAGAATTGATGAACAAATTCAGTAAAATTGCAGGATACGAAATCAACATACAAAAATCAGCAGGCTGGGCGTGGTGGCTCATGTCTGTAATCCCATCACTTTGGGAGGCTGAGGAGGTGGATCACCTAAGGTCAGGAGTTTGAGACAAGCCTGGCCAACATGGTGAAACTCTACCTCTACTAAAAATACAAAAATTACCCAGGCATGATGGTGGGCACCTGTAATCCCAGCTACTTGGGAAGCTGAGGCAGAAGAATCGCTTGAACCCAGGAGGCAGAGGTTGCAGTGAGCTGAGATCGTGCCACTGCAACTCCAGCCAGGGCGACAACAGTGAGACTCCACCAAAAAAAAAAAAAATTCAGTAGCAATTGTATATGCAAACAGTGAACAATCTAAAAAATAAATTTAAAAAGTAATCCCATTTACAATGGCCACAAATAAAATTAAATACCTAGGAGTTAACCAAAGAAGTGAAAGATCTCTATAATGAAAACTATAAAACACTGATGAAAGAAATTGAAGAAGACACCAAAATATGGAAAGATATTCCATGTTCATGGATTGGAAAAATCAATATTGTTAAAATATTCATACTACTCAATCTACAGATTCAATGTAATCCCTATCAAAATACCAATGACATTCTTCACAGAAATAGAAAAAACAATTCTAAAATTGTTTTTTGCTATGTGAAACCACAAAAGACCTGGAATAACCAAAGCTATCCTAAGCAAAAAGAACAAAACTGGAGTTATTACTTGACTTCACATTATACTACAGAGCTATAGTAACTAAAATAGCATGGTACTGTCATAAAATAGACACACAGACCAATGGAACAGAATAGAAAACCCAGAAACAAATCCACACACATACACTGAACTCATTTGTTACAAAGGTGCCAAGAACATACACTGGGGAAAAGACAGTTTTTTCAATAAATGGATGCTGGGAAACTGGATATCCATATGCAGAAGAAATGAAACTAGACCCCTATCTCTAGCCATATACAAAAATCAGATAAAAGTGGATTAAAGACTTAAATCTAAGACCTGAAACTATGAAACTACTACAAGAAAACATTGGGGAAACTCTCTAGGACACTGGACTGGGCAAAGATTTCTTGAGTAATAACCCACAAGCACAGGCAACCAAAGCAAAAATGGGTAAATGGGATCACATCAAGTTAAAAAGCTTGTGTACAGAAAGGAAATAATCGACAAAGTGAAGAGACAACCCACAGAATGGGAGAAAATATTAGCAAACTACCCATCTGACAAGGACTTAATAACCAGAATATATAAGGAGCTTAATTCAATAGGAAAAAATCTAATAATCTGATTTTAAAATGGGCAATAGATCTGAACAGACATTTCTCAAAAGAAGACATACAAATGGCAAATGAGTATATGAAAAGGTACTCAATATCATTTGTCATCAGAGAAATGCAAATCAAAACCACAATGACATATCATCTCACCTCAGTAAAAATGGCTTATATCCAAAAGACAGGCAATAAGAAGTGCCGGTGAGGATGTGGAGAAAAGGGAACCTTCGTACACTGTTGGTGGCAAAGTAAATTGGTACAACCACTATGGAGAATAGTTTGAAAGTTCCTCGAAAAACTAAACAGAGCTACCATATGATTCAGCAATCCTACTGCTTTCCAAAGAAAAGGAAATCAGTATATCAGAGAGAGGTCTGCACTTGCATGTTTGTTTGTTGCAGCACTGTTCACAATAGCCAAGATTTGGAACCATCCTAAGTGTCCATCAGCAGACGAATGGATAAAGAAAATGTGGTTACTTATACAGAGTGGAGTACTATGCAGCAATAAAAAAGAATGAGATCAGTTGGGTGCAGTGGCTCACACCTGTAGTCCTAGCACTTTGGGAGGTCAAAGCAGGCAGATTGCTTGAGCTCAGGAGTTCAAGACCAGCCTGGGCAACATGGCAAAACTCTATCTCTACAAAAATTACAAAAAAGTAACCAGGTGTTGGTGGCATGCACCTGTAGTCTCAACTACTGGGGAGGCTGAGGCAAGAGAATTGCTTGAGCTTAGGAGGTTAAGGCTGCAGTGAGCCATGATCATGCCACTGCACTCCAGCCTGGGTGACAGAGTGAGACCCTATCTCAAAAAAAAAAAAAAAAATGAGATTCTGTGATTTGCAACAACATGGATGGAACTGGAGGTTATTATGTTAGGTGAAATAATCCAGGCACAGAAAGACAAACATCATCACATGTTCTCACTTATTTGTGAGATCTAAAAATCAAAACAATTGAGCTCATGGAGATAGAGTAGAAGGATGGTTATGAGAGGCTGGGAAGGGTAGTGGGGGGATGTCAGGGAGGTGGGGATGGTTAATGTGTACAAAACATAGAATGAAAAAGACCTAGTATTTGATAGCACAACAGGACGATTATAGTCAATAAATAATTTAATTGTACATTTTTAAATAACTGAAAGAGTATAATTGGATTGTTTGTAACACAAAGAATAAATATTTGAGGTAATGGATACCCCATTTTCCATGTTGTGATTATTATGCATTGCATGTCTATATCAAAACATCTCATGTACCCCATAAATATATACACCTACTATCTACCCACAAAAATTAAAATTAAAAAAGAAAGATTGAATACCAAGAGAAAAGTAAGATAACTTGAGAAGTCAGGTCAGGAACCATGTTTTGCTAATTTCTGAGTGTCCCTCACCAAGCACGATGCCTATAAAATAATCAATGTTCTATAAGTGTTTGTTGATTGAAAACATCCTTGAATAAACAGGTGATGAAAGAGGAGCCAATGTAGGAATTAACAAAGTAATGGGAAAAAACTAGCAAGTTATTATCAAAGAAAATGTAGCATTGAGTTTCAAAAAGTGAATGGTCAACAGTGTGGAATACTGTGGAAGATAGAACTAACAAACATGGAAAGACAATTTGGGGGAAATACAAACTACGCAGAAAGAATAAAACTTTGAAAAATTATTAGTATCAGAAATAAAAAGATATTGCAACCTATGAAATAACAACTAGATACTACAAAAACAAATGCAAAGAACAGAAAAAAAATCATGAATATTACAAATTTGATGGCAGAAAATTTTAAAACTCAGTAGAATTGTTGGAACATAAAATTCCTACGGAGAACAGCCCTTGCTGCCACCAACATGGAGACTTTGTACCGTGTCCCATTCTTTGTGCTCGAATGTCCTAACCTGAAGCTGAAGAAGCCACCCTGGCTGCCCATGCCGTTGGCCATGACTGTGTATGCTCTGGTGGTGGCGTCTTACTTCCTCATCACCAGAGGAATAATTTATGATGTTATTGTTGAACCTCCAAGTGTTGGTTCTATGACTGATGAACATGGGCATCAGAGGCCAGTAGCTTTCTTGGCCTACAGTAAATGGACAGTATGTTATGGAAGGACTTGCATCCAGCTTCCTGTTTACAGTGGGAGGTTTAGGTTTCATAATCCTGGACTGATTGAATGCACCAAATATCCCAAAACTCAGTAGATTTCTTCTTCTATTCATTGGATTCGTGTGTGTCTTACTGAGGTTTTTCATGGCTACTCAAGTATTCATGAGAATGAAACTGCCAGGCTATCTGATGGGTTAGAGTGCATTTGAGAAGAAATCAGTGGATACTGGATTTGCTCCTATCAAAGAAGTTTTAAAGGCTGTACCAGTCCTCTAATATGAAATGTGGAAAAGAATGAAGAGCAGCAGTAAAACAAATATGTAGTGAAAAAACAGGAAGCATATTGAAGCTTGGCCTAGAATTTATTCTTGGTATTAAAGAGACAAGTTTATCACAGTATTTTGTTTTTCCTGCTGACCTATTGCTATGCCAGCGATGTTGAGTGGCATTTTATTAGTTTTTCATTTCTTAAAGAAAATATACTCCATATCTACAACTATAGTATCAAATAAAGTGATTATTTTTTGCAACCCCCTTAAAAAATTCCTATGGAGTAGAGCAAAAACAGAGATGAAAAAGAGGAGGAAAAATGTATCAAAATTAAAACGAGTCCTCAAATTCCAGTGTTTAATAGGGGTTTAATTGGGGTTTCAGAAATAGAAAACAGAGGTAAGGAATTCACCAGCGAAATAATTGAACAAAATTTTCTAGAATAAAACGTGAATTTCTTTTTTTTTTTTTTTTTTTTTTGAGACAGAGTCTCGCTCTGTCGTCCAGGCTGGAGTGCAGTGGCGCGATCTTGGCTCACTGCAAGCTCTGCCTCCCGGGTTCACACCATTCTCCTGCCTCAGCCTCCCCAGTAGCTGGGACTCCAGGCGCCCACCACCACGCCTGGCTAATTTTTTGTATTTTTAGTAGAGATGGGGTTTCACCGTGTGAGCCAGGATGGTCTCGATCTCCTGACCTTGTGATCCACCCACCTCGGCCTCCCAAAGTGCTGGGATTACAGGCATGAGCCATTGTGCCCGGCCCAAAAACATGAATTTCTAAAGTGAAAAGATTCCGACTGGGTGGGATGGCTCACGCCAGTAATTCCAGCACTCTGGGAGGTCAAAGCAGGAGGATCGCATGAGCCCAGGAGTTCAAGACCAGCCTGGGCAACAAAGTAAGGCCCCCATCTCTACAAAAAAAAAAAATCAAAAAAATTAGCTGGGCATGGCGGTGTGTGCCTGTAGTCCCAGCTGCTCAAGAGGCCGAGGCAAGGCCAGAGGATTGCTTGAGCCCAGGAGTTTGAGGCTGCAGCAAGCTACAATGGCACCACTGCACTCCAGCCTGGAAGACAAAGATCCTGTCTCAGAAAAAAAAAAAAAAAAAAAGACAACAGCAACAAAACAGTGAGAGGATTCCACTAAATGCCAAGAAAGGGAAAAGAATAATCTTTTCAATAAGCGATGCTGGATCAACTGGAAATCAAGTTTCCAGTTGAAACTTGATTTCTGCCTGATACCGTTCAGAAAAATCAGTTGTGAATGGATTGCGGATATAAATGTGAAAAGTAGAAGAGTAAAACCTAAAAGATAATAGAACACCTTCATGTCCTTATGGTAGAGAAAAATTTCTTTAGTAGGAAAAGGCCAATAAATTGGAATACATTAATTTTTTTTTTTGAGACGGAGTTTCGCTCTCATTGCCCAGACTGGAGTGCAATGGCATGATTTCAGCTCACCGTACATTAAAATTTTTAAATTACCATTTATCAGCCAAGCACTGTGTCTCACACCTGTAATCCCAGCACTTTGGGAGGCTGGGGCAGGCAGATCACCTGCAGTCAGGAGTTCAAGACCAGCCTGGCCAGCATGGTGAAATCCCATCTCTACTAAAAATACAAAAATTAGCCAGGCATGGTGGTGTGCACCACCTGTAATCCCAGCCACTTGGGAGGCTGAGGCAGGAGAATGGCTTGAACCCTGGAGGCGGAGGTTGCAGTGAGCTGGGATCACACCACTGCACTCCAGCCTGGGCAACAGAGTGAGACTCCATCTCAAAAAAAAAAAAGAAAAAGAAAAATTGGTTCCTTAGACTTAATAACCCCCTCAGGACAGGTCTCATTATATAAGCTTCAATGCTTACGTGGAGGCTGAACCCACACAATGGTTTGTTTCATAATTATTTATGAAAGACATCCTTTCTATCTTATCTTCACTTGTCACCATTTCTCTTATTAGTTTTAGTCCTTAGGAAAAAATTCAGACTATAGTGTTAAAAGTATCATTTACATTGACTAGTTCTACTTTACTGTTACTAAAGATAAGTGGTTTCATACTCATCTCTTTCTGTGAAAAGACTAAAATGTTCTAACCAGTGAACATATAAGGGCATTTTAATTTAATTTGATTTTTAAACTAAAGAAAGGATTTTTAGAAAAGATGCTGCCTGGGAGTTAGTGAGAGATAGCTGAAGAAGCCAGTTTGTGAACTCCACACCTAGTTTATCTACTTAAGTGATTTGTGCCCTTGTTTATTCCTTAATGCTGTCCTCTACTGTGACATTTGAATATTGACATTTCTTATAGATTAATCTTACATTTTCTCCTCTTCTTATTTTATATGATCTCTGTAGGCAATCTCAGTTACATCCTTGTCTTCAAATATTATCTACATTCCATGACACACAAATGTATTTCTTTCTTTCTTTCTTTTTCTTTTTCTTTTTTTTTTTTTTTTTTTTTGAGGCAGGGTCTTACTCTCTCACCTAGGCTGGAATGCAGTGGCACAATCACAGCTCACTGCAGCCTCAGTCTCCCTGGGCTCAGGTGATCCTCCCAGCTCAGCCTCCCAAGTAGCTGGGACTACAGGCTTATGTCACCATGCTTGGCTAATTTTTGTATTTTTTTATAGAGACAGGGTCTCACTGTGTTGCCCAGGCTGGTCTTGAACTCTTGGTCTCAAGCAACACACCCACCTTGGCCTCCCAAAGTGCTAGGATTACAGGCATGAGCCACTGTGCCCGACCTCACACATGTATTTCTTCAGCCCATATCTTTTGAGCGTTAGACTCTATATCCAACTATTTAATGTCATAAAGGCATCCCAAGATCAACATACCCAAATGTGATTTTATTATCTTCTTTCCCAAATTTATTTATCCTCCTGTATTCACCATATAGCACCACCATCTAGCCATGGAATCATGATGAAAACCTTGTAGTTACTCCTAACACCTTTGCCTTTTGTGTATTCCACATGCAATATATTGCAAGATCTGTTAATTTTATCTCTGAAATATATTTCATAATTTTCTACTTCTCCCTATTAAATCATACCACTATAATCTCTCACGTAAATTGCTATAGTAGCCATCTAACTGATCTTTCAGTTTCCACTATTAATCCCCTCTATTCCATTCTTCACACCACCATCCTTCAGTGGCCTCCTATTACTGTTAGGATTGAGTCCAAATTTCTGTGGCATACAAAACTTTGCATGATCTGGCTTTTGCCTGCATTTTCACATGATATTCCCTCTCCTTGAGAGAATATCCTCCTTTCCCATGCTATTTCTATCCTCCTTCCCTTATTATAGTTGTATTTAATTACCAAAGTAATTTATGACGTAATGTTTTTTTTTGAACAAAAAGTACACAGTATTTCTTCCACTCTCTGCCAGGCTAACTCCTATTTATTCTTCAAGTGTCAGCTTAAATGTCAGTTTCTCAGAGAAGCCTTCTCTGGCTCTTCTTCCTTTCCACACAAAAATGTGTACATGTGATTATTTGCTTCAGGTCTCTCTCCCCAGCTATAAGCTCCGTATCGGCTTTGTTTACCATTATATATCCAGTATTTGGCACAGGCACAGGTTCTGTACATATCAAGCTCTCTATAAATATTGGCTGAATAAATGAAAATGAAAATGTCTTAGAAAATTCTCCATGGGGGGAATACTATGCAGCCATAAAAAATGAAGAGTTCATGTCCTTTGTAGGGACATGGATGAAACTGGAAACCATCATTCTCAGCAAACTATCGCAAGGACAAAAAACCAAACACCACATGTTCTCACTCATAGGTGGGTATTGAACAATGAGAACACATGGACACAGGAAGGGGAACATCACACTCCGGGGACTGTTGTGGGGTGGGGGGAGGGGGGAGGGATAACATTAGGAGATATACCTAATGCTAAATGACGAGTTAATGGGTGCAGCACACCAATATGGCACATGTATACATATGTAACAAACCTGCACATTGTGCACATGTACCCTAAAACTTAAAGTATAATAATAATAATAATAAAATTAGAATTAAAAAAAAAGAGAAAATTCTCCATGGGGTCTCTTGCCAGTTCATTCTCTTCCCAAATGACTTTGCTTGCCTCAGCAATCACACCAACTCCTTGTAGTTTGTTACCTCGATGCCCCAAATATTAACTCACTTCCTTTTTTGCTGCTGTCACCCATTTTAGCAGCTCAGTTTCTCCTGGGGTCCATTGTAGACCAGCAAACATTTGTACAATTTACTTTCCTTTTTCTCCTATCAAATAAACAAACCCTTTTGAAGTTTAGGTGAAGTTGTACTGTTAGTAACTCTCAAGGTTTTGCCTCGTCCTAGCCCTATCCCAGCAGTTTTCCATAGATACACACTAGGCGTTTATAAACTGTGCCTTATTTCTTCCACAGCTACTGCCACTATCATCACCTGGGTGCCAAGGGTTCTCCGCTTTTTTCCGTACCCCTTCAAACCCTTAGAGGAGAGGGTGTCAGTCCACACTTCCAGCCAGTTGTTTAAGGCCGACTGCCCTAAAAGACTAGATCCTGTTCCTGCTTTTTCATATCCTAACTTAACCACCCAAGGGTCAGAATTGGTATTCAAACCATCTCTGCCCTCTGCTGCTGGAGCACCATTGCTGTTCATTCCAACCCCAATCCTTAGCTCCAAGGTACTCAACAACCCAGTCCTTGGTTTAACCTGGTTTATCTCAGTTTTATCTCTATGGATCTCCTGAAAACCAGAATTGTTAGGAGTTAGACTCCATAACCTGCATTTTTCACAGAAACCCCAAGTAATTATTTTGTATATCAATATCTGAGAATCACTGTACTGGTGAGAACTCTAATTATCCTCACTGTGGGAAAAATGCATTATTCTGACTAATTCCATATTCTCTGTAGCAGAATAAGCTGAGAAAAGATGGGATTTGGCTATCTTCAGATACACCGTCAGTTACAGCTTCAGGGGACCTAAAACCAACTGGTGAATCCAGCAGTATGAGACTGAAGGCCAAAGTATAGCCTTGTAGTAAAGAGACAGGCTTTGGAGAGAGACCAATATATATATCCTGGCTAATATACTTTACATCTAAGTCACCTTGTCTAAACTTTAGTTTCTTCATTTTAAAATTAGGAGAATAATATGGCCTCATAGAGTTGTTATGAAGGTTCCTTGGAATTTATTCGATAAATATTTATTGAGCACCTACTATATGGCAGGCACTTTTCTATGTGTTGTGAATATACCAGCAAACAAAAACTTTTACCCTCAAGGAGCATACATTCTAATGGGTATATGTATAAAAAGTGCCTCTAGCATATAGAAAGAACTCAATAAATTCTTGTTACTTACAAATATTTAAGGATAAGGAGGATATTTGTTTTGTTTTGCCACTTTTGGGATATAAAAGAAGCATAGGACACAATATATGCCTATGTGGTGCTTAGTGAGATATGTATTTGTTCATTCTATAAATATTAACTCAGTGCTGTGATGAGCCTGACACTGTGAAGTACAAAAATGAATCCCTATTTTTAAAAAATTTCAATTTAGTTGGGAATATATGAGAAATGCAAAATTCTAATGTAAAACAAGGTGCAAGAGAAGTAATAATAAAGTGCTATGAAGAACATTTAAGGAACATAATAATAAAGTACTATGTAGAATGTTAATTAGTAAGTGAATGAATATCAGGAGAATACAAATACAAAAAATAGAGTTATTGCCTTTATATGCTGAGCACATGAGCATAATAAGATGGGCATACTTTCGGCAGGTGGCAATGGAGTATATGGCTAATTCAGTGAGAAGGTTAAAAAAGAAATCTGTTGCCAAGTAAACTGGCAATACATGAACCTCAGCAGTGTTAGCCTCTCTGTACACTAATTTTATGATTTCTTTTTTTTTTTTTTCTGAGACAGAGTCTCACTCTGTCGCCCAGGCTGGAGTGCAGTGGCGCGATCTCGGCTCACTGCAAGCTCCGCCTCCCAGGTTCACACCATTCTCCTGCCTCAGCCTCCCAAGTACCTGCATGTAGATGCACCCACCACCACGCCTGGCTAATTTTTTGTATTTTTAGTAGAGACCGTGTTAGCCCGGATGGTCTCGATCTCCTGACCTCATGATCCACCCGCCTCAGCCTCCCAAAGTGCTGGGATTACAGGTGTGAGTCACTGCGTCTTCCTATGGTTCTGTTTCTCATTGTGGCCCTGACTCTGGAGCTGAAGTAATATTAACAATGAGAACTGTTGGGTTTTTTGGTCAAAGAACAGGTTAGAGGAGGGAGGAGGAAAAGTATGTCATAAGCCAATGTGGTTGAGTTCTGGGAACACTGTTTCTGGCTGAAGCATATCATAAGTGTAGGGGAAGACAAGATGAAAAATAAAAGATAGGGCCTGAGCATAGAGGGCCTTGAATGGCATGCTAGGGCATTTGGACGTAATTTAGTAAGAATAGGGCATGACTGAATACTTTTGAGCAGGGAAGTGATTATGATCAGGACTATGTTTATTTGGAGAGTTCTCAGAGCACTTAAAACAGAACTACGATGCCACCCAGCAATCCCATTACTGGGCATATACCCAAAGGAGAATAAATCATTCTACCAAAAAGATACAGGCACTCATATGTGCACAATAGCAAAGACGTGGAATCAACCTAGGTGCCCAACAGCAGTGGATTGGATAAAGAAAATATGGTACATATACATCATGGAATTCAACACAGCTATTAAAAAAAGACCAAAATAATTTCCTCTGCAGCAATGTGGATGCAGCTGGAGGCCATTATCCTAAGTAAATTAATTCAGAAATAGGAAGCCAAATACCACATGTTCTCACTTATAAGTGGGAGCTAAGCATTGGTTACACATGGTCATAAAGATGGGGACAGTAGACACTGGGAACTACTCGAGAGGAGAGAAAAGGAAGAGACAAGATCTGAAAAAGTACCTATTGGGTACTATGCTCACTACCTGGGTGATGGGATCATTTTTACCCCAAACCTCAGCATCACACAGTATACCCATGTAACAAACCTGTACATATATCCCCTGAATCTAAAATAAGCGTTGAAATTATTTTTTTAAAAACTCGGCCAGGTATGGTGGGTTATGCCTGTAATAACACTTTGGGAGGCTGAGGTGGGAGGATCTCTTGAGCCCAGGAGTTCGAGACCAGCCTGGGCAATATAGCAAGACCCTATCTCTACAAAAAAAATTTAAAAATAAATTAGTTGGGCATAGTGGTGCATGTCTTTAGTCCCAGCTACTTGGGAAGCTAAGGTGGTAGGATCACTTGAGCGCAGGAGGTTGAGGATGCAGTGAGCCGTGATTGCACCACTACACTCCAGCCTGGGCAACAGAATGAGACCCTGTCTAAAACAAACAACAAAAAACTATGTTTAGGATAAGACATTTGAAGAAAAGTAGCATAGAATAGATACAATAAAGTGGCAGATCATATGTGTTAATTTGTATTTGTGGAATGAGTGAATATGTGAGCCCTCCTAATTCCCTAGAGAATAAGATATACTACAAAAAAGCATAGCAAAGGAGTAGCTTTGTTGTGCTGACCTAAATTTTATTTAAGCAGAGTTCTGACATAGGGAGACGAGGGGTAAGGCAAACTGATTAAACATGACATGAATTTGTAACCTATGGCATGACCACACCTATAGAGTATTGATTTATGGACTATTGTCACTTGGAGGTAGGTTTCTAAAAACTTGTCACAGAATAAGTTTTAGTAATCTATTGCACTACATGGTGACCACAGTTAATAATAATGTTGTCATTTTTGTTGTTTTTTGAGACAGGGTCTCACTCTGTTGCCCAGGCGGGAGTGCAGTGGCACAATCTCGGCTCACTGCAACGTTCACCTCCCAGGTTCAAGCAATTCTCGTGCCTCAGTCTCCCAGGTAGCTGGGATTACAGGCATACACCACTACACCCAGCTAATTTTTGTACTTTTGGTAGAGGATGGTTTTGCCATGTTGGTCAGGCTAGTCTCAAACTCCTGGCCTCAAGTGATCCACCTGCCTCAGCCTCCCAAAGTGCTGGGAGTACAGGCATGAGCCACTGCACCCAACCAATAATGTATATTTCAAAAGTACTAAAATAGATTTTTAACATTCTTACCACATCAAAAAAAAAAAAAGACAAACTGGTGAGGTGATGGGTATGTTAATTGGCTTGATCAAATCTTCCTATAATGTATACATATGTCAGGCTGGGTGGGCATGGTGGCTCACACCTGTAATCCCAGCACTTTGGGAGGCCAAAGCAGGCAGATCACTTGAGGCCAGGAGTTTGAGACCAGCCTGGCCAACATGGCGATGCCCCATCTCTGCCAAAAATACAAAAATTAGCCAGGCATGGTGGCACATGCCTGAAATCCCAGCTACTTGGGAGGCTGAGGCACAAAAATCACTTGAACCCGGGAGGTGGAGGTTACGGTGAGCCGAGATCATGCCACTGCACTCCAACCTAGATGACAGAGTGAGACTCTGTCTCAAAAAAAAAAAAAAAGTATGCATAGATTAAAACATTACATTGTACCCCGTATATACACACAATTATTATCTGTCAGTTAAAATTTTTTAAAAAACAAATTGTTACAGCACTCTGTCTATAAGAGAGTGAAAGATGATTCAGTTTTCATTTCACAGACATTTTCAGAGTGCTTGTCACATTATCAGCACTATGCTATAGGTGATACAGCTTTGGATTCAACTGGGGATTCAACTGTGAGTAAGGAGTTAACAGACTACTAGGAGAGAGGGATGTGTAAATAACTATAACTATGTTTTAAGTGGTTTTGTCAAGGTGAGCCCAATATGAAAATATATTTTATATAAATTTATAAAATCATATCACCCTGTATGAAACTCTACTTATGCTTTAGGGGACAATTTTCTAGTGAACTTTAAAAAACAATTTTTTTGCCCTGTAATCCCAGTACTTTGGGAGACTGAGTTGGGAGGATTGCTTGAGCCCAGGAGTTTGAGACCAGCCTGGGCAACATGGCAAAACCCTGTCTCTACAAAAAATTGTTTTAAAATAGTTGGGCGTGGTGGCCCTCTCCTGTGGTGCCACCTAATTGGGAGGCTGAGGTGGAAGGATCGATGGAGCCTGGGAGGTCGAGGCTGCAATGAACTATGATCACGCTACTGCACTCCAGCAGCCTGGGTGACAGAGTGAGACCCTGTCTCAAACAAACAAAAAGAACTTTTCATGTTCAAAGAATGTATTTTTATTTTAAAATAATGTGTGCCTAGTAAGGCATATTTGAACTTCATAGAAAAGCAAAAAGAAGAAACAAAATGTCACTCTCCTGGGGAAAAAAATGCACAATTTGCATATTGTATATCTCTTCTAACCTTTTTTCCCCTACAGTGGTATCTGTAGATCTTAGATGAAGCTATAACTGAGACTTAAGTGAACATGCAAGTAGCATTAGATCTTTTAATTTAGGCTTTTTGAAAAATTAATTTTATGTATTTATTTATTTTGTTTAGGACTATACAGTTGACAAAACCCATATTAAAGCAGAATGACCCATCTCTGTTTGAATATGCTCACAAAGTGCCCCTCCAGCTGAATGTGTAGCATGTGAACTCAGATGATTCATTTCACTGTTCCCATTCTTCATAGGTGCCCCTGACCCCACAGCTGGGGCCAGCATTGACGATGAGAACTGTTGGCATTTGGATGAAGAACAGGTGAAAGAACAAGTGAAGCTTTTTCTCTCCCAGGGCGGTTACTGTGGCTCTGGAAAGCAACTCAACTCAATGTTTGCCAAGGTAAGATATGAAAAGGTGTTTTTCTTTTGTTGTTGACAAAAGAAGCTTAAGTTAGACTGGGCACACCACACTTCAGGCTTCATGCATTGTACCTAGCTCACTTGACATAGCTGAACTGAATACTTGAAATCTAGTGGGAGAGGCTGACCAGACCCGAGCAGGTTGCATCCAAGGAGCCCTCCCACCTCAACCTGGTAGTCCTGTTCCTTCTGCTCTGCTCTCTAAATGCGTTAGTATTGCTGGGGCATTTTAGCAAGGAAACTACCTTCCCTCTGCTTTTAATCCAGTGCTGCCTGATGAAGCCTGAAGACTAGAGTTTCAACATTGTTCCTAAAGACACTTAATATTTTGAAACTAGGGGTTCTCACAGCAGGCTGTTTTTCTTTTCTTTTTTTCCCCCTTAATACCTTCAGTGAGATATAATTCATATACTATACAATTCACCCATTTACAGTGTTAAAATTCAGTTCAGTGGTTTTTAGTATATTCATAGTTATATGCAGCCATCACCACAATCAACTTTAGGACATTTTCATCACCTCAAAAGGAAACCCCATACCCTTACCTATCCCTCCCTTGTCCTCTATGTCTCCCTCCCCCAGCCCTAAGAAACCACTAATCTACTTTCTGTCTCTATAGATTTCCCTATTCTGGACTTTCATATGAATGGAATCATTCATATAGTATGTAGTCTTTTATGATTGGCTTCCTTCACTCAGCATAATGTTTTTAAGATTCATCGGTGTCATAGCATGAATCAGTACTTCATTCCTTTTTATGTCTGAACAATAAATGTGGATTTATTGTTCAAAATGTGGATACCCTACGTTTTATTTATCCATTCATCTGTTAGTGAACATTTGAGTTGTTTCTACCTTTTGGCTATTATGAATAGTGCTGCTATAAACATTCTTGTATAAGGTTCTATGTGGACATATATTTTCATTTCTTTCTTGGAGTGGAATTGATGGGTCATATGGTAACTCTATGCTTAATCATTTGAAGAACTGCCAGTCTGTTTTCCAAGGTGGCTGCATCATTTTACGTTCCTACCAACAGTGTATGATGTGTCAATTTCTTTACATCCTGTCCAACACTTGTTATCTGACTTTTTAATTCTAGCCATCCTAGTGGGTGTGAAGTGGTATCTCATTGTGAACATCAGGCTTTCTTGGTACATGCAGAGATCTTGCTTACAGAACAAGACGCCTTCTTTCTGGCTCTTTTGGATATGGTGTACTCAGATACTTCATCTTCACTTCCCCCTCCCCCACTTCCTTCTCCTCCTACTTTTTTGTGATGCACAATCACCAATCCCTTGCCACTTCTTATGTGTCAGGTTCGAGAAATGCTGCGGATGAGAGATTCCAATGGAGCAAGGATGCTGACACTAATAACTGAGCAGTTTATGGCTGACCCACGACTCACACTCTGGAGGCAGCAAGGAACAAACATGACAGACAAGTGCAGGCAGCTCTGGGATGAGCTAGGTAAGTTCCCATCGTTCAGAGAAGTGCTTTGTTCTACCATCTTGCCCTGTGGCAACAGTGTTTATGAACCCTTGCCATCAATCGTTGCATGGATCTTGCTAAGTCCAGCTGGTAGAAGACTTAGGTTCTACAGAGGCCACCCAGAGTAACACTGAACTCACTTTTGTTGCTTCCACAGCATTGTGCTTTGCTATTGACATCAAGCATTCTGTTCCAGATGTTAACACGTGGAAACCTTTGTTGAGAGAAAACCTCTTTGCTTGGCTTCTGTTTCATGGCAGTAACCTGACTCTCCAAATACTTATCAGCCTCACTTTTGTTGCTTTTCCCGAGTCTGCTGTTCTGTATCACTCCCAGCCAGACCTTTAAGACGTAGGGCAGTTTCCAATACTTGGACTTAACCTTCTATTCTTCCTTCTCTATATTCCCTTGATAACTTTTTTTAAAATATCATAGCTTCAGAGCTTACTTATATGGTCATTTCACCTTGATCTTCTTTCTACTCATCTGAGTTATAGTACCACATGAGTAGATGTCCACTGACCATTTCCAATGAGAAATCAAAAATGAACTTGGGCTTTCTCCTACAAAAAAAGGCTCTTGTGACTGGCATTGGCACCATCATTCCTTACTTTACCAAACTTATTGCTAAGCACTCATTTTTCTTTCATTCCCTACATCCAGTGACCAACTTTATTTGATTTCTCAACCTTTAAAATGCAATGTAGTGTCCATTCCCCCTTGAAACTTTTAGATTAGATTAGAACTGTGACCTTCTAATGGCCTCACTGTTCTAGGTTCTCCCTCATCAAGGCAGTCCTCTGTGGCCATCATTTCTCTTTAGCATTCCCTTGCTCTAAGACCAGTTTTGCAATGCTAATACTTCTTGCCCTGCTTTCAGAATCTTCCATACCCTGAATTCAGGGTCACACACTAGTAAGTTTTGGCTCTAACACTGGAAGCCCAATCTGTCTGACTTTAAATCAAATATCCCTCTGTAACATCTCCCTCAATTCTATCTTAAGTCCTTATATTTTTTCAAAGTGCATGTTCCTTAAGAACTTGAAGTTAGCCTTGGGAGAGTCAGTTTCATCTGAGGCCTGAATGTCTTAATTTCTGAACCAGTCACAGGATTGTGCTGTGGACTTGGGCTTTACCTCTGGGACAAAGGTAGTTGGGAGGAAGTAAGTAGAGATGGCTCCTGGTGCTTTTAAAACTCTTGTTATATACTTGGGTTCATTATGAAAAACTCTTGCTTCTGGCATTTTCATATCTAACAAATTACTGTACCTACCATCCAAGAAACCCTCAGCATTCTGCTAAGACGGTGGTTCTCAAACCTTTCAGAATCACCTGGAGTACTTGTTTAAACAGATCACTAGGCCCTATCCCGAGTTTCTGAATCAGTAGGTTTGGAGTGGAGCCTGAGAATTTGCATTTCAAACAAATTCCCAGGGGACGCTGATGCTGCTGATCCAGAGACCACACTTTGAGAACCACTGCACTTAGAGAAGTCTTGTTAGGTTAGACACTAGAACACAGTGCATTCATGCTTCCCCTAACTATTCTAAGGGTTCCCCTAGCTATTCTTAGGGCTCCTTACAGATCACAAGGCCTATACACCTATGGAGAACCTAGGCAGGGTTTGTAGGAACTACAAATGTAGAGAGAAATGGCTCACTACTTTCCATTTCTGAACTAGAGAAAATGGGACCGATCACACATGAAGTTTCATCATCTCCCCACCTACAAATCTACTAATGCTTTCTATGTCTCTACTCATATGGTTTGCCTTCTCCTCCATTAAAATCCATAAAGTATCTCTGCTGTCATGAAAGGCCAACCCTTACATGTTTGCTCTGGGTTCTGTTCTATCTCCTTTTCTCAAGAATGTTGCTCCTACAATTATTTCTTTGCTTGGGTATTATTAACTTTTTTCTCTCTACGGGATCATTTCCATCAGCATACAAATATGCTCTAATATCTTTTTTTTTTTTTGAGACAGAGTCTCACTCTGTCACCCAGGATGAAGTGCAGTGGCGCAGTCTTGGCAGTGGCGTAGTCTTGGCTCACTGCAACCTCTGCCTCCTGGGTTCAAGCAATTCTTCTGCCTCAGCCCCCTGAGTAGCTGGGACTACAGGCATGCACCACCATGGCCCAGCTAATTTTTGTATTTTTAGTAGAGATGGGGTTTCACCATGTTGGCCAGGCTGGTCTCGAACTCCTGACCTCAGGTGATCCACCCACCTCAGCCTCCCAAAGTGTTGAGATTACAGGCGTGAGTCACCGTGCCTCGCCTGCCCTAATATCTTTGATCTCAAATTTTAAAAAATACTCCTTTGATATTCCAACTGTCCTCACCAACTATTAACCCATTTCTCTTCTCCCCTTTGAAATAACACTTCTTTAAAAAATTATCTGTGGTCACTCTTTCCATTTGCTCCCCTCCATTCTTTCTTGAGCCCACTCCAGTTGGGTTTCCATTGCCCATTGCTGCCAGTCTCCTGAAGTAGCTGTTGTCGAAATCACAAATAATTTCCATATTGCTAAATACAACAGTCACTTCTCTGTTCTGATCTTACTTCAAAACTCTTAGCGGTTTTCAGTAAACTTGACTATACTCTTTTATTTTTCCTTCCTTTTGTAGCGACAGGGTCTCGCTATGTTGCCCAGGCTGGTCTTGAACTCCTAGCCTCAAGCAATTCTACCGCCTCCATCTCCCAAAGTGCTGGGATTACAGGCACGAGCTACATGCCCATACTCTTTTTGAAACACTCTTCTCTTGGTTTCCATAACTGCATACCCACTGGGTTTCCCCACTGTGTTCCTGGTGACTTTCACTCAGTCTCCTTTGCAGACTTCTCTGCCTTTCCTCAGCCCTTCTAAATATTGAGTGCCCCCCAGCATCCACTTTCCTGTTTACGTTCTCTACCTAAATGATTATATATTCAGTCCCGTGGCTTTAAATACTATCCAGATGCAGATAAATCACAAATGTATGTCTCTAGCCCTGATCTTTCCCCTGAGCTCCAGGCTGTGTCCAGCTGCCCATCACTTCTAAGAAACATCTCAAAGTTAATACAGACATCACAGAACTCTTAATTTTCCTGCCAAAGCCTTATTTTCCCCTTGTTGTCGCCATCTCAATATATAGCATCAAGATGTATTATCTTGTTGCTCAATGGCCAGGCACGGTGTCTCACGCCTGTAATCCTAGCACTTTGGGAGGACAAGGCAGGCAGATCACCTGAGATCAGGAGTTCAAGACAAGCCTGGCCAACATGGTGAAACCCTGTCTCTACTAAAAATACAAAAAACTGGCCGGGTGCAGTGGCTCACGCCTGTAATCCCAGCACTTTGGGAGGCCGAGGCTGGCAGATCACGAGGTCAGGAGATTGAGACCATCCTGGCTGACACGGTGAAACCCCATCTCTACTAAAAATACAAAAAATTAGCCAGGCGTGGTGGTGGGCGCCTGTAGTCCCAGCTACTCGGGAGGCTGAGGCAGGAGAATGGCATGAACCCAGGAGGCGGAGCTTGCAGTGAGCCAAGACCGTGCCGCTGCACTCCAGCCTGGGCGACACAATGAGACTCCATCTTAAAAAAAATACAAAAAATTAACCTGGCATGGTGGCAGGTGCCTGTAATGCCAGTTACTTAGGAGGCTGAGGCAGGAAAATCACTTGAACCTGGGAGGCAGACATTGCAGTGAGCTGAGATCATGCCACTGCACTCCAGCCTCAGTGACAGAGCGAGACTCCATCGTTGCTTAAGAAGAAAATTTAAGGGTTATCCTTGATTCCTCATTTTCTTTTACATCCAAACCAAGACCTGTTGACCCTCAGAGTTAGAGGACTGAATGAGATAAAGTGCTTAACACCTTAATCCCTAGCTGATGAAAAGAAATCAGTGATAGCTATTATTTTATTATTATATTTAATATTTAATAATTACGTAAAATTTTAATTTCCATAGTAGCTACCTTTGCTTTGAGTTTTTGACACTTTTAAAATTTTTTGTTGTTGTTTTTTGAGAAAGAGTCTCACTCTGTTGCCCAGTCTGGAGTGCAGTGGTGCGATCTCAGCTCACTGCAACCTCTGCCTCCTGGGTTCACTCAATTCTTCTGCCTCAGCCTCCCAAGTAGCTGAGACTACAGGCACGCACCACCACGCCCAGCTAATTTTTCTACTTTTGTAGAGACAGGGTTTCACCATGTTGGCTAGGCTGGTCTCAAACTCCTGACCTCAAGTGATCCACCTGCCTCGGCCTCCCAAAGTGCTGGGACCATAGACATGAGCCACCACGCCCAGGCCAAATTTATTTTTATTGATTTACTTTGAGACAGGATCTCACTGTCCCCTAGGCTGGAATACAGTGGTGTGATCATAACTCACTGCAACTCAAACTCCTGGGATCAAGAAATACTTCCACCTCAGCCTCCCAAGTAGCTGGGATTACAGGCAGAGGCTATCACACTCAGCCAATTCTAATTTTTTGTAGAGGTAGGGTCTCACTATGTTGCCCAGGCTGATCTCAAACTCCTGGCCTTGTGTTCCTTCACCTCAGCCTCCCCAAGCACTGGTATTACAAGCATGAGACACTGTACCAAGCCAACACTTTTTTTTAAGTTGTAGGAAAATATGCTTCTGGATACTGATAACAGTCTTGTGAGTGATGTTTTATACAGGCAACTAGTAGGATTTTTTGCTTTGTCTCTTTCTCAGGGTTGTAACTGTATTGAAAGAAATTTATAAGGATGTAATTAATAAGACAGAAAACTCATTTGTAACTTATAGGTGAAAGTACTTGTGCTCACTTTCTAGGGATCCTTTTTTTTTTTTTTTTGAAACAGAATCTCGCTCTGTCGCCCAGGCTGGAGTGCAGTAGCTCAATCTTGGCTCACTGCAACCTTTGCCTCCTGGACTCAAGAGATTCTCTTGCCTTGGCCACCTGAGTAACTGGGATTATAGGCACACACTATGATGCCTAGCTAATTTTTTGTATTTTTAGTAGAGATGGGGTTTCACCATGTTGGCCAAGCTGGTCTCGAACTCCTGACCTCAAGCAATCCACCCGCCTCCACCTCCCAAAGTGCTGGGATTACAGGAATGAGCCACCACACCCGGCCAGGATCCCCTTCTTAATATCAAAATGCCTAGGAAATTGGAACTCCTCCAGGACTAGAATTAGCACCCTGTTTCTTTACCTCTTAAGCCTCTCATCTCACCCAATCTGTTTTCCATTCCTATTATCCTATTGATTTTGCCATTCCTAAGGTCACCAGAGTTCTTCTGAAGTTGCCAGATTTAGTAGCTTCTTTTTTGGTCCTCTTTTTTACCTGTGAAGATTAAATATGAAAATCTGTTTCTACACTATAGATGAAAAGCCCTCTTAAACTGTAAAATAAATGTTACTATAATTCCCTAAAGAGTCACTGTTGTAAGTATCAGTTCCTTTATTCTTTTTTCTTTTTCTTTTGTTTGAGATGGAGTTTCACTCTTGTTGCTCAGGCTTGAGTGCAATGGTGGGATCTCAGCTCACTGCAACCTCCGCCTCCCAGATTCAACCGATTCTCCTACCACAGCCTCCCAAGTAGCTGGGATTACAGGCATGCACCAACACACCTGGCTAATTTTTTGTATTTTTAGTAGAGACGGGGTTTCTCCATGGCGGTCAGGCTGGTCTTGAACTCCCGACCTCAGGTGATCCGCCCACCTCAGCCTCCCACAGCGCTAGGATTACAGGAGTGAGCCACTGCACCCAACACATAATATAGTTTCTTTTTCATGGTACATTTAAAAAATTGAATTGAAAAAATAGAAATGAGGGTTTTTTTCTTTCTTTTTTTTTTTCCCATCACCCATGCTGGAGTGCAGTGGTGTGATCTCGGCTCACTGTAACTTCCACCTCCTGGGTTCAAATAATCCTCCCACCTCAGCCTCCTGAGTAGCTGGGACCAGGTGGGTGCATACCACCATGCCCAGCTAATTTTTTGTATTTTTGGGAGAGACAGGGTTTCACCATGTTGCCCAGGCTGGGCTCAAACTCCTGAGCTCAAGTGATCTGCCCTCCTCGGCCTGCCAAAGTGCTGGGATTATAAGTGTGAGCCACAGCACCCAGCCAGAAATTAATTTTCATCTTCAATTAATATCTGAAATTGAGGCTAAGATGGCTTTTCAAAACATTCCTATTTGGCTTTGAGAGGCTTTGAAATAGTGTCCAAATGTACTTCTATCCATGGATGTAACTACATCCTAAAGGATGTTTATATTAAGACACACTGCAGCCAGGCGTGGCAGCTCACGCCTGTAATCCCAGCACTTTGGGAGGCCAAGGCGTGTGGATCACCTGAGGTCAGGAGTTCTTTTTTTTTTTTTTTTTTTGAGACAGAGTCTTGCTTTGTCGCCCAGGCTGGAGTGCAGTGGCGCGATCTCGGCTCACTGCAAGTTCCACCTCCCGGGTTCACGCCATTCTCCTGCCTCAGCCTCCCGAGTAGCTGGGACTACAGGCGCCCACTACCACGCCCGGCTAATTTTTTTTTGTATTTTTAGTAGAGACGGGGTTTCACCGTGTTAGCCAGGCTGGTCTCGATCTCCTGACCTCGTGATCCGCCCGCCTCGGCCTCCCAAAGTGCTGGGATTACAGGCGTGAGCCACCGCGCCCGGCCTGAGGTCAGGAGTTCTAAACAAACCTAGCCGACATGGTGAAACCTCATCTCTACTAAAAATACAAAAATTAGCCGGGCATGGTGGCGGGTGCCTGTAATCCCAGCTACTGGGGGTCGTGGGGAGAGGAGCTGAGGCCGGAGAATTGCTTGAACTCAGGAGGTGGAGGTTGCAGCAGTGAGCCAAGATCGCCCCATCGCTCTCCAGCTTGGGGGACAAGAGCGAGACTTTGTCTCAAAAAAAAAAAAAAAAAAATCCCAAGAAAGTAATGGTTTTAAGGCATCACAAGTTATCAGCAGTTTGAAAATCCAAGTCCAAATAAGTTATTTTTCTTGGATAAGCAAATACTAAGATTCTACTATGTGCTAGGTAATATGCTAGACCCTTTACAAAGGTTATCTCATTAAATTCTCACAATATCCCTACAAAGTAGGTATTTTTATGATCTCAGTTTTACAATTGAATGATTTGATGAAGCTCAGGAAGTTCAGCTAAGCAAAAAAATAAAACCTTTTCTGACTTCCTCGCTTCCAACCATGTTCTAGTATTAAATGCCCTTCCTCTATGCTGCTTTCATACCCTGAACATATCTTTATTTTAATACTTATCATATTCAAATGGAATTATGTTTATTTATCTGTCTCCCTCACTAGACAGTTCCTCAAGGGTAGGAACAGTGTCTGTTTTATTCACCAGCACAGAGCCTTAACATAGGAGGCTCTTAATAAATATTTATTACACTGCAGATTTGAGCTCAGAGTTCAAGCCTAAATCTGTCTTTATATCACAGGCACACAGATTCAAATAAGATAGTCACTCTACTTTAAGGAAGTGTTGGGAAGGAAAAACAAGCCAGTTCTGAAAATCTTAGCAAATTTTTTATATTAAGAAAAGTTAATGCTTTGGAAACTTTCTCTACCATCTAAAAATGAAACTGAAACATTAAGGCTTACACACACATCAAAGGAGAGATGTTAAGAATATGGGTTGCTTTATTTTCCAGGGGCTTTATGGGTGTGCATAATTTTAAATCCACACTGCAAACTGGAGGAGAAATCCTGCTGGCTGCAGCAGCTGCAGAAGTGGAGTGACCTGGATGTCTGTCCCCTGGAGGATGGAAACTATGGACATGAGCTGCCCAACATCACCAATGCACTTCCCCAGAGTGCCATTCACAGCCCAGGTGAGCCAAGTGTCCTTTTAGGCTCTTTGTACCTAGAACTTCAAAAGGTGGGAGGGTAAACCCTAGAACAATGGTAACTGGATAGCCTTTTAGCTGTCAGAATTGCCATTCTAAATAAGAAAAGCCTGTGTTTTTATTCATCTCGAAATGCTGAACCTTAAGTAAGGATAAGCTTTTATCTTTGACATTGAGTTGCTGTCCTTTTCCACATCTAGAGTGTCCTTACAGTGCCCAGCATAATGTCCTAGAGCCTCTGCGTGACTCCTGGTCTACTCTTCTGGTTCTTCATGTCTAATGTATTAAATATCTTGGCTTCAGTTGGGGTTGGTTTTAGCTGAGACCTAACTTAGGGGAGGAACAAAAGACCTGTAAGAAGCAATTTTAAAAAGTGTCCTGACCATAGCTTTTCTTACTTCTGTTTTCCTCAAATTTTTATACAGCAAATAGCTGGGTGGGATCATCCTCCCATATTATTGGTAGGATTCCTGCCCCATTTTAAGACACATCCAGTACAGTGATACCATACCCTCCACGCTTTGAGCCCACTCGCCTACAGACATCACTTGACATCAGCATTCGTATCAGTTTTAGTTCAACTAATTCAGTCTATTTGATGTTGTCAATTGATTATTCTTTAGCCTATTGAGAGCCTTTATTGGTAGAAGATTTTATCAGACACTGATTTTACAATTGGTTCCTTTTATTTTATTTTATTTGGAGACAAGGTCTCACTCTATCCCCCAGGCTGGAGTGCAGTGGCGCGATCTTGGCTCACTGCAACCTCTGCCTCCAGGGTTCAAGCAATTCTCATGCCTCAGCCTCCCAAGTAGCTGGGATTGCAGGTGTGAGAGCCACCACGCCCGGCTAATTTTTGTATTTTTAGTAGAGACGGGGTTTTGCCATGTTGGCCAGCCTGGTCTTGAACTCCTGACCCCAGGTGATCCACCCACCGTCAGCCTCTCAAAATGCTGGGATTACAGGCATGAGCCACTGCGCCTGGCAGTTCCTTTTATTTCAAATAACTCTATTGGTATTTTCAGTCTCAAGGAGGAAATCACAAAAATTTTTGTTTTTGTTTGGTCTTATTCTGTACCATAATTAGTTGTCAGTATATTTAAGACAACTAAGGTAATGAAAGAGGTAAAGGCTACAATTTTGCCACTTCTTTACCCTTTCCTGGCACTCATCTAGCTTCCACAACACAGGAAGCCATCTCTTTGATAGTGGCTTTGGATAGCATAGAGAGGGTCAAATGCATACAAACACATGCTTTGTTCTGTTGCCCAGGCTGGAGTGCAGTACTGCGGTCTCGGCTCACTGCAACCTCTGCCTCCCAGGTTCAAGCAATTCTGCTGCCTCAGCTTCCCGAGTAGTTAGGACTACAGGAGTGGGCCACTACACCTGGCTAATTTTTGTATATTTAGTAGATACAGGGTTTCACCATATTGGCCAGGCTGGTGTCAAACTCCTCAAGTGATCTGCCCGTCTTGGCCTCCCAAAGTGCTAGTATTACAAGCATGAGCCACCGCGACCAGCCTGGTCTGGCAGTTTCTTCCTTGTCATAATATATTGGTTCTTTGTTGTTGTTAGTTCTCCTTTGAAGATGTTGCTTCTTCTAAAGCCTTCTCAGATTGATATCAATGACATCAATCAGGATGTGATTGATACCTCTCTCACATCCCTTTACCTTTGGGGCTGGAGAAGCAGTTGATTCCTGCCTATTCTTCATAGTCATTTCTACATAATTCTCCTTCCTACCTTCTTAAAATTACCCCAGGTTTAAGTTTCTGCCATCAAACTATACTGTCTGCCACCCTCCTGGTTTTTGTCATCTGTAGATCTCTGGGTCAATCCCTCTCAGTCCTTGAAGATTTTTAGCTATTGGCTTAGTAATACTACTTTCTATCACTATTCTGATCATAATTCTTTTTTTAATTTTTTTTTTTTTTTTTTTGAGACTGGGTCTCACTGTGTCACCCATGCTAGAGTGAAGTGGCGTGATCTCGTCTCACTGCAACTTCTGTCTCCCAGGCTTCAGTGATCCTCCCATCTCAGCCTCCCGAGTAGTTGGGACTACAGGCGCAAGCCACCACTCACAGCCAAATTTTTTTTGTGAGTGTATTTTTTGTAGAGACAGGGTTTTGTCATGTTGCCCAGGCTAGTCTCGAACTCCTGAGCTGAAGCAATCCTCCTGCCTTGGCCTCCCAAAGTGCTGGGATTATAGGCATGAGCCACCATGCTGATTCCTATCATAATTATTGATGACTTCAGTAGCCACATAGATGACTCTTCCAATACCCTGGCCTCTCAATTATTTGATCTCCTCTTTTCCAGTAGTCTCATCCTCTACCATAACTTAGCCATTCAACCCCAAAATCATACCCTAAACCTTGACATTACCAAAAACTACACCCTCTTCATAATCTCAATTTCATGCATCACCAGTTACCACCATCAATCTTGCTAGCTTCTTTTCTTTAGTATCCCAGTTTCAATAATTCTTTGACCCACTAGGAATTTTTGTCTTACTGTGTAAGACAAAATGTGTTTTCACTCTGATAGCCTCATTTTCCTCCTCATCCACGTTAGAGTCCTTGGTAACTCATTACAATCACTCCTTTGCATACACACTTAACTCCCTCTTTCTCTTTGATACACTGATGGAAAAACTCTAAACTTAGTTCATTCCAGCTCTAATTACTTGGTACACTTGCACAGCTGAATATGGCTGGAGAGAAACAACCATGCCGGGCACAGTGGTTCCTGCCTATAATCCCAGTACTTTGGGAGACCAAGACTGGCAGAACCCTTGAACTTAGGAGTTCAAGACCAGCCTGGGCAACATGGTGAAATCCTGTCTCTACAAAAAATACAAAAATTAGCCAGGTATGGTGGATTGCTTGAGCCCAGGAGGTCAAGGCTTCAATGAGCCACGGTCATGCCACTGCACTCCAGCCTGGGCAACAAAATGAGACCCTGTCTCAAAAAAAAAAAAAAGAAAAGAAAAGAAAGAAAGAAACAACCATAATAACTGGTCTTATTTTAAGTTTATGACCACTCATTTCAAGTGGGTCCTCAGTACTTTCTAGACATCTAGTACATTTCCCTAGTCTGTGCCATCTTTCACTCTTATAAATTACTATTTCACACCATCTTTTTCCTAAAATTTTCTGTACTTCCTCTCCTTCCTCAGTTTCAACTGAGGCTTGCTTCCTGTTTACTAAAAATAAAGAAGCAATCAGAAGAGAATTTCCAAAACTCCACCACCACATCTGGTGGTGATGGGTCAAAAGAAATACTGTTCTAGAAGGTCAGAGAATTACTGTCTTTGCCTATCTTCTCTGCCTCTTCCCCTGTTGCAGTCTATGCTTCTAAATCCAAGCCCTCCAGTTATTCTCAAGATCCTATTACATCACTTTTATCTAGGACATCACTCTAGGAATTAACAAGAAATTATTTCCTCTCTCTCCTGCATCTCCAATTTTTCACTCTCCATGAATTATTCCTGAGTGTACAAGCATATTGTTGTATTTCCCATACCAAAACAAAACAAAAAACACTCTCATGACTCCACGTGCCTCTCTGGGTGGTAGAAATGGGTGGTAGAGTTAGGAAAAATCATTAAAAAGAATAGTACAGATTTGCCATCTCCATTTCTTCTGTTCTTAGTCTCCCTTGAATTCACTCCAAGTCAGGCTTTCAATCCCTACCATTACTGAAACAGCTCTTGTACCGGTTACTTATGCTAACTGTTGCTAAATCTAGTAGTTGTTACTAATGCTAACTGTTGCTAAATCTAGTAGTTGTTCTCAACTGATACTTGACCTATCCGCAGTATTTGACACATTAGTCACACTCTCCTTGAAACTTTGTCATTTGACTTCCAAGAAACCATTCTCTCTCGGTTCTCACTTCATTGACCGTTCCTTCGAAGTCTCTTTACTGTCTCTACCCCATTTCCCAACCTAAAATGCTGTAGTGCCCAGGGATCTGTCATCAGACCACCTCTCTTTCTTTTTTTTTTTTTTTGAGACAGAGTTCGTTGCCCAGGCTGGAGTGCACTGGTGTGGTCTTGGCTCACCACAACCTCTGCCTCCCAGGTTCAAACGATTCTCCTGCCTCAGCCTCCCGAGTAGCTGGGATTACAGGTGCCCGCCACCACGCCTGACTAATTTTTGTATTTTCAGTAGAGATGGGGTTTCACTATGTTAGCCTGGCTGGTCTCGAACTCTTGACCTTCTGATCTGCTCACCTCTGCCTCTCAAAGTGCTGGGATTACAGGAATGAGCCACTGCGCCTGGCTACCACCTCTCTTTCTATACTTCTTTGTTGATTGCATTGTTTTAGTAATCATCTACATACTAACAGCTCATATATATATATATATATATACACACACACACATACATATCTTGCCCAGACCTTTCCTCTCAACTCTAGATATGTATATTTAACTGCCTTTTTGATATCTCCATTTATCTGTTAACAGGCATCTCAGTAGGATTCCTACCCCTCAAGCCCCACGCAAACCTGCTCTTCTTGCAGTCTTCCTGTCTCCATATATGGCAACTCTCTTAAAAACCTTGGAGTCATTCTTAATTCTTTACTCTCTCTCACCCCAGCTGTAATCCATGAGCAAATCCAATATATTGCCTTTATCTTTGAAATATATCCAGAATCCAACTACTGCTCATCATCTCCACTCTTTATTTCTCTGCCAACTACCATCATCTCTCACAAATTATTGTAGTGCCCACCTGACTTCTCCCTCTTCTTCTGCCCTTCCACCTTATAACCTATTCTCAGTACTGCTGCCAGAGTTATCCTTTTAAAATGCAAGTCCCATCATATACCTTCACAGCTCAAAGCTCTTCAGTGGCCTCTCATCTTTCTCAAAAACCCAAAGTCATCTTTTTCTCATGGTCTACATGGCCCTCCATGATCTAGTTCTCTAATATGTCTCTGACCTCATCTCCTGTGATTCTCCTGCTTGCTCATTCCATCCAACTATACTGGCCTCCTCACTGTTCTCAAACACTCCAAATATACTTCTACCTTAGGACGTAGTGCTTGTGGTTCCTTTTGCCTGGAGACCATTCTATATATGAATGAAACAATAACCCCCTGCCTAACACCAGCTTGCTTTTCTCCCTAACTCTGCTTTATACTTTTTCATAGCACTCTTAACTGTACGACATGTCTGATACACTATATATTTACTTAACTCTCTCTCCCCAGTTGAATGTAAAGGTCCATAAAGATAGGAACTTTGTATATCCTAAGCACTAAGAACAGTACCTACTGTATAGTAGGCAGAAATTATTTGCTGATTTAATCAATTTAAAAATATATTGGGAGCCCAGTGCCCACTGTGGGTTGAGCAGACCGGTGGATTCTCAGTTCAGCAGTAGAGGAGCTTAGATTCCAGCCAGTAGAAGAGTCATTGTGCTTTCTGTGAGGGACAACATGAAGGAGAAGCAATTTCAGTAAATACTGTCAGTGCTACTCTAATGATAATATCCTTCAACCGTCTGAGCCTGTACCCAATGGGATATATTAAATTCTAAAGAAATGACCAGATTCCAAGGACTTTTCCTGAATGGTTGAATATGTTAGGTTCTTTCATATTCAGTATGAATTCTCTGACATTCCCTCATAATTTTTTTGCACAGAATCAGTAGGTACACACCTCATTTGGGCATCTCTGGAAATGTCCATACAGTATAATACTTCAGTTCTTGATCCCAAAATAGTTTAAATTGCCATTAATCTGGCAAAGCATCAGTTAAATGACTCCCTCATGGTTTCTTATTACCTTAAATATCATTTCCATGATCCTCCCTAAGTCTGTGGTTTATGGCAAGATATCTTCCATTTGGTCCTCCTACATACCACCCTCAAGAGTTGAGCCTACATTTTTGTCTGCAGTTTTGGTTTCCCTGCAGCCCTTTTCCTGAAGGCAGATGGCATGGTAAGACTCCAGTGAGAAAACAAGTTTGTCTTTTATTAGCATCAGTTTTTTCTTTTTCTTTTTTCTGAGGCATGATCTCGCTTTGTTACTCAGGCTGGAGACCAGTGGCATGATCTCGGCTCACTGTGGCCTCAACCTCCTGGGCTCAAGTGATCCTCCTGACTCAGCCCCTCTGAATAGCTGGGACTACAGGCCACGCCACCATGCCCGGCTAATTTATATATATATATATATATATATTTTTTTTTTTTTTTTTTTTTTTTTTTTTTGAGACGGAGTCTGGCTCTGTCGCCCAGGCTGGAGTGCAGTGGCGCGATCTCGGCTCACTGCAAGCTCCGCCTCCCGAGTTCACGCCATTCTTCCGCCTCAGCCTCCAGAGTAGCTGGGACTACAGGCGCCCGCCACCATGCCCGGCTAATTTTTTTGTATTTTTAGTAGAGACGGAGTTTCACCATGTTGGTCAGGATGGTCTCGATCTCCTGACCTCATGATCCGCCCGCCTCAGCCTCCCAAAGCTCTGGGGTTACAGGCGTGAGCCACTGCACCCGGCCCAATTTTTATATTTTTTGTAGAGAGGGGGTTTCACCACATTCCCCAGACTGGTCTCAAACTCCTGGACTCAAACAATCCACCAGCCTCAGCCTTCCAAAGTGCTGGGATAACAGGTGCAAGTCATCACACCTGGCCTCATCAGTTTTTTCTTATTGGGAAACAAGACTGTAAGCCTGCAGATATCAGTGTAATAAAGGTACCTGAATATACAGAGCTTCAGCTCTTTGTCTCTCTCTCTCTTTTTTTTTTTTTTTGAGATGGGATTTTGCTCTGTCACCCAGGCTAGAGTGCAGTGGTGTAATCTTGGCTCACTGCAGCCTCTACCTCCTGAGTTCAAGTGGTCCTCCTGCCTTAGCCTCCCAAGTAGCTAGGACTACAGGCATGTGCCACCATGCTGGGCTAATTTTTAAATTTTTATTTTTTGTAGAGACAGTGTCTTGCTATGTTGCCCAGGCTGGTCTTGAACTCCTGGCCTCAAGTGATCCTCCCACTTTAGCCACCCAAAGTTCTGGGATTACAGGCAGGAGCCACCATAGCTTCAGCTCTATTTCAACTCTTAATATGAATTTCATGAAAGTCCTTGGTCTGATAAGGGAAAGTTAGTATGAAACAAGTTAAAGATTGGCCAGGGATATTACCTAGCTTCTTCTCTCTACCTTTGACCTTGATAGAAGCAGTTTGTATCTTCATGATTGAGTGGCTAAGCACCACTACTCCTCTTCTATTTCATGTAGCTTCTGGATCTCAGGAGAAATTAGTCTTCTGTAGAAGGAGGAAGTAAGCCATAGATCTCTGTGGGAAGGTTATTCCTATAAAGAGCACACACACACTGAAAGCTTATCCAAGAAGGAGGCAACACAACAGATACTCAGAGAGATTGCAAGTGGCTGCTCTCATTGCCCTTCCTTATAACCTGTTCTCAATACTGCTGCCAGAGTTATTCTTTTAAAATACTATTATTCAGCCAACCTCCCACCCTGAAGAAGACCCAGGGCTTAAAACTTCAAATTGCCTGTCACTGTACTGCTGCATGTTCTTCTTTCTCCAGACTCCTTATCCAGACCAAGACGAACAGTATTCACTAGAGCCATTGAGGGGCGTGAATTACATTGGCAGGATAGCCACCTACAGCGAATAATCAGCAGTGATGTTTATACAGCTCCTGCCTGCCAGCGGGAAAGTGAAAGACTACTCTTTAATTCCCAAGGCCAGCCACTGTGGCTTGGTAAGTCTAGCCCTCCTCTAAGAACTTTAGAGCCACCCTCACTTCATGCCAGGCCCAAATGAGCCATCTTCATACGTACCTGCAACTCAAACTACAATTTGGACAGTTTTCACACAGATATTTTGGGGCTTTTATTAGGGATATTTATGTGAAGCCTAAGCCATTTGCATGTATACTCAGTTGTGATACAGCAACCTCAATTAAGAATTTGCATCCTGTCCTCTAAGTTTTGAGGGGGTGAAAGGAGTTAATGCATCTCAAAGAGCATTAACAAAGCAATTAGGCCTCAGTTCACAGCTTCTCTGAGTTATTGAGCAACATTATAGTCTACTCTGAAATTACATGTTTTGTTAAAAAAGCACTAATTTGAATTTTTTTAAATCTCCTATGCTAGTAAGTAGACACAATCTGCATTTGTCACCAAGCAGTCTTCCTTTTCTCCTCCCCACCTTCCTACCTTCGTTCGTGATAACAGGATAGAGCTGTTTCATTGTGAGTTTAAACCCTCCTCTGAAATAGTTTCCTGGCTTTCCCTCAATCAACCTGTCCCTGACTTTATCAAAGGATACCCATTTCAAAAGAGACATTCTTTTTAAAATATTCATTTTCCAAGCCTTACTGCAGTGACATACATTTTCATTGTCTTCTCCCAATTCCCTGCCTCCATCTCTCACACCATATCTTTGTCTTGCTCAAGATTTTGCTGAATCTAGATATGCCCCTCTCTCTCTTGAAAGCAATAGCCAGACACACCGTGTCACCACCTGAAGTTTCCTCTGATCATTTTTCTTCTCCTGTGATCCAGCACTTCTAAAACGTAAATCTAATAAGCATGTGAAAGAATATACATCTCATTAACAAAGATGCAAATTAAAACAACACTGAGTATTTTTTGATTTTTCAAATGGTCAGGTGTTTTTAATTAAGATAATTAGTTTCTGGTGTGGGAGAGGTTACATGGAGCTAGGTACTCTCATTTACTACTTATAGGAGTGTAAATACTTACAGTCTTTCTGAAGGGTATTTCTTCTTATCAAAAGCCTTAAAATATGTTCATCCCATGTGATCTGGGAATTCTACATGTAGGAATTTATCCTGAGCCATAATTAACTAAGGATATGCATATAGCTAAGGGGCTCATTACAGCATGGATAAAAATAAGGTACAGATGAGAAAAATTGGGAACCATATAAATGTCCAACAATAGGGGATTGATTAGCTCAATAGATATAGATGTATTCACCAGAATTATATGTAATCATTTTTAATGTTATAGATGTATATTTGATAACATGGAAAAATATTTACAATGTGTTATTAAGTGGAAAGGCCAGTTACAAAACAGTAAGTATAATACCATCCCATTTTTAGTAAAAACTTACTAGGCTGGGCGCAGTGGCTCACGCCTGTAATCCCAGCACATTGAGAGGCTGAGGTGGGTGGATCACCTGAGGTCAGGAGTTTGAGACCAGCCTGGCCAACATGGTGAAACCCTGTCTCTACTTAAAATACTAGAAATTATCCGGGTGTGGTGTCACACATCTGTAATCCCAGCTACTCAGGAGGCTGAGGCAGGAGAATTGCTTGAACCTGGGAGGCGGAGGTTGCAGTGAGCGGAGATCACACCACTGTACTCCAGTCTGGGTGACAGAGTGAGACTCCATCTAAAAAAAAAAAAAAATTACTAGAAAAGTGTGAGTAAATATACATGACACTGGAAAGAGTGATTATTTCTGATTTTTATTTTATATTTCTTTATATGCATTTTCCAATTTTCCACAATTCTATAATTTTTAATTTTATCTTTAAGAAAAAAAGCACAAAATAAACCATAAAGTTTGTTATAGTTACTCACCTATTTGTAAGTCTTTGGTTTGGTAGTCTTCCATTATCCCTAAGGTAAATTCAAACTCCATAGAATGGCATTCAAAGCTGTTTACATTCCAGACTCTACCTTTTCCAGGCTATCTTAGGCCACATAACATAATTCTAACTACATGGAACTATTTGCCATACTCTGAAGATGGATGCTATTAATATATTGAATAATTTTTATGCTTTTACAATATGCCCTTGCTTATGTTTCCTTTGTCAGGTATGTCTTTCCCTGTTTGTCTACCTGTTTGAAATCTTACTTGTCCTTCAAAGCACAGCTCAAATACTATTTTCTCTCTGTATATATTTCTATCATGTTACTTCTTTTTAGCTGCTTTATAATTACATTTATGTATCATTTGTGAGCTCTTTGAGGGCAATGACCATTTCTTATTCATCTTTGTACTTTCTTTGCCCAGCATACTCCCTGGCATTTAATAGGTTTTCAGGAAATGTAGGATTAATTAAATGAATGAGACTTTTCCCATTAGGCAGTTAGTTGCTACCTCCATTGATTTCCCATAGTATAATATATGTTTGCAAAGAGAAACTACATTTTATTATCCTACTTGTGTGTCCCTTTCTACACCATAGACCACGCTGAGGCTGCAAGGTAGCTCTTTCAAGATATCACCTGTGATTTATTCAACTTTTTATATCCTTAAAGATAAAGACACAGTTCCTGGTAAACAGTAGGTGTCAGGTTGAATTTGAGGAACTGGACTGAATACAAACCCTCTTTGTCAGGTAAAAATTTTTCTGATTTGAAATTTTAACTAGACCAAAATATCTTCTTCTTACTTGGTAGAGCATGTGCCTACAGCCTGTGCTCGGGTTGACGCCCTGCGTTCCCATGGTTATCCAAAAGAGGCCCTCAGACTCACAGTGGCCATTATTAACACTCTGAGGTTGCAGCAGCAGCGGCAACTGGAAATCTACAAGCATCAGAAGAAAGGTATAGTAATTAGGAGCCATCTAACCCCCCTAGGCCCAAAGCTGATGAGGATCCTCAGGGGATACAAGGCCCAGAAGAACTAGGGAATTCCGGGTCATTCTCCTTGCTGTGTGGAATGCCTCACTTTATCTTTATGAATGTCAGTTTTCTCATCTGTTCATTTGGGAATAATACCTGTTTGCCTCCCTCATAAGGCAGTTAGAAGGCTCATTAAGATCTGGTATGAGAAGACCATTTTTAAACTGTAAAGCTGTGGACAGGCATGGTGATTCACACCTATAATCCCAGCACTTTGGGAGGCCCAGGTAGGAGGATTGCTTGAGGCCAGGAGTTTGAGACCAGCCTGGGCAACATGGTGAGACCCTATCTTTACAAAAATAAAATAAAGGCCGGGCATGGTGGCTTACGCCTGTAATCCCAGCACTTTGGGAGGCCGAGGCAGGCAATCACCTGAGGTCGGGAGTTCGAGACCAGCCTGACCAACATGGAGAAACCCCATCTCTACTAAAAATACAAAAAATTAGCTGGGCGTGGTGGCGCGTGCCTGTAATCCCAGCTACTTGGGAGGCTGAGGCAGAAGAATCGCTGGAACCCAGGAGGCGGAGGTTGCAGTGAGCCGAGATCACACCATTGCACTCCAGCCTGGGCAACAAGAGCAGAGCTCCGTCTTAAAATAAATAATTAATTAAATTAAATTAAATTAAATATGCCAGGCACAGTGGCTCACGCCTGTAATCCCAGGACTTTGGTAGGCTGAGGCGGGTGGATCACTTGAGGCCAGGAGTTCAAGACCAGCCTGGCCAACATAGTGAAACCCCAGTTCTATCAAAAATACAAAAATTGTCAGGCATAGTGGCACATGCCTGTAGTCCCAGCTACTCTGGAGGCTGAGGCACGAGAATTGTTTGAACCCAGGAGGCGGAGGTTGCAATGAGCCAAGATCACGCCACTGCACTCCGGCCTGGGCAATAGAGCGAGACTCTGTCTCAAAAATAAATTTTTAAATAAAATTAGCAGGGCATGGTGGCATGTGCCTGTAGTCCCAGCTATTCAGAAGACTCAGGTATCTCTTAAAACAAAAACCTGTAAAGCTCTATCCACGTATGCACTACCAGCAGGCAACCCAAATGCAGACCACGTGACCTTATAGCTGGCTGGTATGTTTGTGGCCAGCCGTATCAACCCAAGGCAAGACAATAGAGAAGGTTTTATTTGACTCTTAGGGTCAAGGCTGGAGAGACTGATAAGAAGACCCAGGCAGGGACAGACAGCAGTTTGTCTCTATCTATGTCTAAAATTTTAACCTGCTTGTTTCCAGAACTGTTGCAGAGAGGAACCACAACCATCACAAACCTGGAGGGCTGGGTGGGCCACCCCCTGGATCCCATTGACTGCCTGTTTCTCACTTTGACTGAGGCCTGCCGCCTGAATGATGATGGCTATCTGGAGATGTCAGGTACAGGGGTCAGCCTGAGGCAAACCAAGACTGCCCTTGTTGGTTAGAATGGTGGCTCACACCTGTAATCCTAGCATTTTGGGAGGCCAAGGTGGGTGGATTACTTGAGTTCAGGAGTTCAAGACCAGCCTGGGCAACATGGCAAAACCCTGTCTCTACAAAATATTAGCCAGGTGTGGTCAGTCGCCTGTAATCCCAGCTACTTGAGGGCTGAGGCAGTAGGATCACTTGATCCCAGGAGATCGAGGCCGCAGTGAGTCAAGATCACACCACTGCACTGCAATCTGGGTGACAAAGTGAGACCCTGTTTCATTAAAAAAAAAAAAAAAAAAAAAAAAAAAAGACTGCCCTTGTCAGCCCTTTTCTCCCTTCCAGACTCTGTTCTACCTCCTTTTGAAGTTTTTTTCCCCCTCTTGTCCAAACTAGAGCACCCTGAGAGGTTTCTTCATACTTGCCCATTTCCCACCTTCCTTTCCTACCCTTTGGTCTGGCCTTGTCCTGATTTCGCATTTTACCTTGCCAGCCTTCCTTGTTCCTTTTATTTCCCTATCATAAACGCCTAAAGAATGTAGTCCAAGAAGAATAACAAGTGATAGAGAAATTTTAGCAGTCAGAGGCGAGAACCTAGAGCAGTCTGAAAGTGGGAAAGAACTTCCATTAAGAATCTGTGTATCCCTTGCAATTGCATAATAATATTTTCTGGTTTCCTTTGAACTTTCTTCCACATGATGGTTTTGTACCAATTTTACAAATAAGAAATAGAGGAGAATAATTTAATAGAGTCTCAAGACTCTATTAGAGTAGCCAAGAATAGATAGAGACAAAATTGATTCTTTTTTCTTTTATACCTTCACTTACTGTATACGTATATCTACTTTAGTATTTAGCATGCTACATTACAATTTATTTACAAATAGTTCTCTCTTACTAGACTGTCAGCTACTTGAAAACAGAAATTATGACTTCTTTATCTTTGTGTTCCTATCACTTAGTGGAGGACCTGACATTTAACAATCTTTCATAAATACTTATTGGATAGATGAGGGAGAAAAGAAAAGAAACCAAGACTTTGACTTTTAAACCGTGCTTACTTCCTGAAATTGTGCACCCAGTGGTGGAGCATATGAGACAATAGTAACATAAAGGTTGCAAATGTTACAAAAGTTAAGAGTTTAACTCTAGGGATTCAGATTTCTCTGGGTAGAGATATAAGGGATGGCCCCAAGCCAAGTGCAGGCTGCTCCTTATCTTCCCTCTGATCCCTTGCAAAGTGAATCATCATCTTTGGTCTGTTTCATCTGTACAGTGACATTTACATCTTGGAAACCTGAGTTTGCACTTGGGTTTATTCATTCACCACTAACACATAGCAATACCTAGAACAACAAGATAGTCTAATCCCTTTAAGGTGTTCACATTCTATGAAAGAGACAGAAACAAGAACAGACAATTACAGCATTACATAATGTGCTAGCAAAAGATAAGATTTTATACTTCCCTAACTGGCTTAGCCAGTTCATATATTAAGAAGGAGATGGGCCGGGCACGGTGGCTCTCGCCTGTAATCCCAGCACTTTGGGAGGCCAGGGCAGGCGGATCACCTGAGATCAGGAGTTGGAGACCAGCCTGGCCAACATGGTGAAACCCCGTCTCTACTAAAAATATAAAAATTAGCTGGGTGTGATGGTGTGTGCCTGTAATCCCAGCTACTCAGGAGGCTGAGGCAGATGAATTGCTTGAACCCGGGAGGCGGAGGTTGCAGTAAGCCGATACCGTGCCACTGCTCTCCAGCCTGGGAGATGGAGCGAGACTCCCTCTCAAAAAAAAAAAAAGGAGGTGGGGCTGGGCATGGTGGCTTATGCCTATAATCCCAGCATTTTGGGAGGCCAAGGTGGGAGAATCACTTGAGCCCAGGAGTTCGAGACCAGCCTGGGCAACATAATGAGACCCTATCTCTACAAAAAAAATTTAAAAATTATCTGGGCATGGTGGCATGTGCCTGTAGTCCCAGCTACTCAGGAAGCTGAAGTGGGAGGGTCGCTTGAGCCCAAGAGGTTGAGGCTGCATCAGTGACCCATGATTGCACCACTACACTCCCGCTTTAGCAACCAAGCAAGACTCTGTCTCCAAAAAAATTAAAAAAAGAAAGAAGTGTGAATCTTTGTGGCTCTGTGTAACCTTTTTTTCAGTATATTTTCCTTACTATTCTGGGGTTCTGATTCAGCTTCCGTATGATAGCTGTTGACCAAGCTGTATCCCAAAGGTGGGAGGGAAAGACAGAAGACTAGGCCGAATACGGTGGCTCACACCTGTAATCCCAGCACATTCGGAGGCCGAGGTAGGCAGATCACCTGAGGTCAGGAATTTGAGTCCAGCCTGGCCAACATGATGAAACTGCCCCTCTACTAAAAATACAAAAATTCGACAGGTGTTGTGGCATGCTCCTGTAATCCCAGCTACTTGGGAGGCTGAGGCAGGAAAATCGCTTGAACCGGGGAGGCGGAGGCTGCAGTGAGCTGAGATTGCACCACTGTACTCCAGCCTGGACAACAGAGCAAGACTCTGTCTCAAAAAAAAAAAAAAAAAGAAAGAAAGAAGACTCTACCAAGCCTAACCTAAAGAATTTGGTGCCCTGTTGCCCTCAGATATGAATGAAAGCAGACCCCCTGTGTACCAGCATGTACCTGTGGCTGCAGGCTCCCCAAACAGCAGTGAGTCCTACCTGTCATTGGCCCTGGAAGTTGCACTGATGAGCCTGGGTCAACAGAGGTTAATGCCTGAAGGCCTCTATGCACAGGACAAGGTATGCCGTAATGAGGAGCAGCTCCTGAGCCAACTCCAAGAGCTGCAGCTGGATGATGAGCTAGTGCAAACACTGCAAAAACAATGCATCTTACTGCTGGAAGGTAAGTAGATAAGAGTCTCTTGTCACGGTGTCTTTGGCCCATGACCCTGAGCTCCCCTCTCCAATAGAGTACAAGTACAGGAACATTTATGACGTTAAAATGTAGTGAATGAAGGTTCCCATGATTAGCAAGCATGCATGAGATACTGGGGCTCAAGTCCAGGCTGGCAGATGGAAGCATACAGATAAATTACTGGCTGGCTTATCTTCCTCCAGGAGGTCCTTTCAGCGGTCTGGGAGAAGTCGTCCACCGAGAGAGTGTTCCCATGCATACCTTTGCCAAGTATTTGTTCTCAGCTCTGCTGCCTCATGATCCAGACCTGTCCTATAAATTAGCCTTACGTGCCATGAGGTGGGTAGCCCTTTCCCAGTCCAGTTGCCTCCACCAAAGCAGAAGTGTCCAGTGCTCTTTTTCATTGCTTATTTCACCTTCTTTTCTTTCCCTCTTTGTCATTCTGTTGGACCTGCTACTAAGTGTACCTTAAAATGGCTCAGATATTTTTATATGATCTAGGATTCATATCTGGATTCCTTGTTGGTGACTTGGTTCCCTGGCAGTACTCATGGTTGATTGTCTGAGGAAGCCCCTGAGATGTTAATAAATAAGGAGCACTTAAGACCTGAGTCTTCCTGTTCAGTGGTTATTCAGGCAAGCTGAGAAGGGGTCTGAGCCCTTCTGTAGTTCAACTCAATCAAGGTTCCCAGGCACAGGTCCCCAGAAGAAGCTGGGGGAAGTAGAGATAAATATGTTTACCCCAAGACTTGAGAACAATGAGCTATGGGCATCTTGTTTCCAGGCTAGAATAGGATCCTTGGTTTAGGCAGTTAAACCTCTGGGATGTAGCACACTATACAGAAGAAGAATTTTAGTCAGACTGTAAGGCTGGGAGAATACCTTAGCTAAAACAGGAAATTCCTTGGCATGTATTTCTTATACTTTTAGAAATAACCAGGCTGGATACGGTGGCTCAAGCCTGTAATCCTAGCACTTTGGGAGGCCGAGGCAGGTAGATTGCTTGAGCCCAGGAATTTGAGACCAGCCTGGGCAGCATGGTGAAACCCCATCTCTACAAAAACAAAAAATACAAAAATTAGCCAGGCATGTTGGTGCACACCTGAAGTCCCAGCTACTCAAGAGACTGAGGTGGGAGGATCGCTTGAGCCTGGGAGGTCGGGGCTGCAGTGAGCTGTGATTATGCCACTACACTCCAGCCTATGCGACAGAGACAGACACTGTCTCAAAAATAAATAAAATAAACAACCCTATGATTCTTTTTTAAAATGTATTAACTTTTCTCTCTTTTTACAATATATCATACTATTCAACCTGATAGCTCTTGAACTGCCTTTCACATCCATTTGTAGTGGAAACTATTCAGCGTTGAGTACTCTTAAGTGCCCAGGCACTCACCTCATATAGTGTATAGTACCATAGGTTTAAAAACCTTCAAAGCTCTTAGTTAATCCTTTCCTCTCCCCAGTTCCTCCCCAGCAAAGAGCAAGCTTCTCTAAGGTGGCTCAGAAGCCCAGGGTCTGGATGGTGGCTGATGATTCTTCCTGGGTCTTCCAGGTTACCTGTTTTAGAAAACTCAGCTTCTGCAGGCGACACATCCCACCCTCACCATATGGTATCTGTGGTGCCCAGCCGTTATCCTCGCTGGTTCACGCTTGGACACTTGGAATCACAGCAGTGTGAACTGGCCTCCACCATGCTGACTGCTGCCAAAGGTGAGCATAGATAGACCTTAAGCTCCAGCATCACCCGTCTGCCTGCCCAACCATGGCATGTCAAAGGCTTGGCCTGCAGTCTCCTGAGGAAGAGAAGCTCCTTGACCATTTAGAATGATAGTGATCCTCACTTTGATTGCTGCCATTAGAAAGAGCACCTGGCCAGTCGCGGTGGCTCACGCCTGTAATCCCAGCACTTTGGGAGGCCGAGGTGGGCAGATCACGAGGTCAAGAGATCGAGACCATCCTGGCCAACATGGTGAAACCCTGTCTCTACTAAAAATACAAAAAGTAGCCGGGCATGGTGGTGGGCGCCTGTAGTCCCAGCTACTCAGGAGGCTGAGGCAGGAGAATGGCGTGAACCCGGGAGGCAGAGCTTGCAGTGAGCCAAGATCGCGCCACTGCACTCCAGCCTGGGTGACAGAGCAAGACTCCGTCTCAAAAAAAAAAAGAGCACCTGGATCCAAGCCAGAACTTTACCCTAGTTACTAATTGTAGGATACCAAATATGTAAAATTAAATGATCTTTAAGGTACTTCTAAGTCTAACCTTCTGTTTGATAAAATCACTTCACCTTTCTACGCCTCAGTTTCAAATCTATAAAATGGGGATCATTGTCAATGACCTGTCAGCCTCCCAGGGCCACTGGAAGATCTAATGAAGTGATGACTAAGATAGAGCTGAACTCCTTACAGATATAAGAGTTGGTGATTTTTTTCAGTGCCCTGGTAAAAGATAGGCAGTCCAAAGTGATTCTCAGGCCTTTAAGCTCACATACATCCTGTTAGCTATGCAGGTTTCACCACAAACAGAAGTGAAAGTAAGCCCCTATATAAGAAGGAGCTGTGATAAAATGCTAGCCACCATGAGCTCCTGAATATTTTAGACCAGGAAACTACATGGATTTTGAAGGTTTTTTTAATTAAAAATAACTTTATGTGGTATCTTCTTATTGTCCCCCCAAAAATACATGCTCATTAGAGAAAAGGTAAAAGTTACATATAAATTAATATAAAAATGATTAGCAAACAAATACAAAAATAGAACAAAGCATATGATCAGACAGTTCACAGAAAAGGAGATACAAATAGTTTTTAGACAACTAAAATACCTGGTATCACATTAGAAATACAAATTAAAATTAGCCTGAGATAACATTTTTAACTGATCTTATTGGCAAAACACAAATCTGATAATGTGCATTCATGTGAGGAGTGTCAAGTGGGGAGTGGTGGTAGCCTGCATGGAGTATCAGATTCCAAGCAGGATAAGGAGGAGGACTACAGATCTAAGGAAATCAATGAACCACAAGCATAATAAACATGAAGAAAACTATACCATGGCACATCATAACCAAAATGCTTAAAACCAATAATATAAGAGAAAATCTACTTAAAAGCAACCAGAGTAAAAAAGATACATTACAAAGGACAAAAAAACAAGTATGGGAACAGATTTCTCATTAGAAACAATGTAAGCCAGAAAACAGTGGGAAAAAAAATCCCTTAAAGTACTTTAAAAAAAAAAAAAATTATCAGGCCAGGCACGGTGGCTCACACCTATAATCCTAGCACTTTAGGAGGCCAAGGCGGGCAGATCACTTGAGGTCAGGAGTTTGAGAACATCCTGGCCAACATGGTGAAATCCCTGTCTCTACTAAAAATACAAAAATTAGCTGGGCGTGGTAGCGCACACCTGTAGTCCCAGCTACTCAGGAGGCTGTGGCACGAGAATCGCTTGAACCTGGGAAGCAGAGGTTGCGGTGAGCCGAGTTGCACCACTGCACTCCTGCCTGGGTGACAGAGTGAGACTCTGTCTCAAAAAAAAAAAAAACCAAAAACTGTCAAACTAGAATTTTATACCAATGAAGATATATTTCAGAAACAAAGATGAGGCCAGGTGCAGTGGCTCACACCTGCAGTCCCAGCACTTTAGGAGGCCAAGGCAGAAGGATCACTTGAGACCAGGAGTTTGAGACTAGCCTGAGCAACATAGCAAGATCCTGTCTTTGCAAAAAATTTTAAAAATTAGCCAGGTGTACTGGCAAGCACCCGTAGTCCCAGCTACTCAGGAGGCTAAGGTAGAAGGACTGCTCGAGCCCAGGAGTTAAGAGACTACAGTAAGCTACCATCATGACACTGCACTCCAACCTGGGTGACAGAGCAAGACCCTGACTCTTAAAAAAAAGAAAGATGAACTAAAAATCTTTTTCAGACAACCACAGTTCAATTAGAAATCGATAATAAAAAGATATTTTAAAATATCTTAAGTTTTTGGAAATTAAACCACATACGTGTATATTACTCATGGAGCAAAGAAAAAAATCACAAGAAAATTAGAAAATCTTTTGACTATATGAAAATGAAAGCACAAGTCAAAATTTGTAGAATGTAGCTAAGGTTTTACTTACAAATTTTTAGCAATAAATGAAAAATGCTTCAAATCAGTGATCTCAGATTTCACTTATTTTTTTTTTTTTTTGAGATGGAGTCTTACTCTGTTGCCCAGGTTGGAATGCAGTGGCGTGATCTCTGCTCACTGCAAGCTCCACCCCCCGGGTTCATGCCATTCTCCTGCCTCCGCCTCCCAAGTAGCTGGGACTACGGGCGCCCGCCACCACGCCTGGCTAATTTTTTTGTATTTTTTGTAGAGGTGGGGTTTCACAGTGTTTGCCAGGATGGTCTCGAGCTCCTGACCTCGTGATCCGCCCACCTCAGCCTCCCAAAGTGCTGGGATTACAGGCGTTAGCCACTGTGCCCAGCCCAGATTTCACTTTAAGAAGTCAGAAAAAGAAAACCCAAGGTAAGCATAGGGAAGGAAATAATAAAAATGAGAGCAGACAGGTGCGGTGGCTCATACCTGTAATCCCAGCACTTCGGGAGGCCAAGGAAGGCAGATCACTTGAAGCCAGGAGTTTAAGACCAGCCTGGCTAACATAGTAAAACTCTATCTCTACCAAAATACAAAAAAAAAAAATTGCGTGGGCATGGTGGCATGCGCCTATAATCCCAGCTACTCGGGAGGCTGAGGTACTATAATCATCTGAACACAGGAGGTGGAGGCTGCAGTGAGCCAAGATCACACCACTGCCCTCCAGCCTGGGCAAAAGAGTAAGACTCTGTCTCAAAAAAAAAAAAAAAAAAATCAGAGCAAAAATCAATGAAATAGAGAATAATCAATGAAACCAAAAGCTGATTCTTTGAAAAGATCAATTAAGGCCGGGCACGGTGGCTCACGCCTGTAATCCTAACACTTTGGGAGGCTGAGGTGGGAAGATCACTAGAGGACAGGAGTTTGAGACTAGCCTGGGCAACATAGTGAGACCCTGTCTCTGCAAAAATTTAAAAACTAGCTGGACATGGTGGCACCCGCCTGTAGTCCCAGCTACTCAGGAGGCTAAAGCAAGAGGATTGCTTGAGCCCAGAAGTTTGAGGTTACAGTGAGCTATCGTGCCACTGCCTGGATGAGAAAGTGAGACCCTGTCTCTAAAAACATAAACAGGTAGGTGGGTCGAAAAAAAATGAACCAGCTATATGTCCAAAAGAATTGCAAGCAGGAACTCAAACAGATAGTTGTACGTTTATAATAACATTATTCATAATAGCCAAATGTTCATCAACAGATGAATGGATAAACAAAATGTGGTATATATAGACAATGGAATATTATTCAGCCATAAAAGGAATGAAAGTCTGATACATGGTACAACATGAGTGAACCTTGAGAACATGCTAAGTGAAATAAACTAGACACAAAAGGATAAAGATTGTATGATTTTGACTTACATGAGATACCTAAAATAGCTGCAGTCGGGAAATATCAATGGATTCAAAGCTAGTGCATGAACATTTGAAAAACAGGATATTCGTATAGTCTCAAGGTATCTCTTCACAAAATATTTACCAATCATAAAGGAAAAATGTACAACTTTACAATCGAAACCTGGCCAACACCACTTTAATCAACTGATCACAGTTAATATCATCAGAAATGAAGTCAGAAGCATAGATTACCTGATAGGAAACAATAAGAACTCAGCATCACTTCTGTGACATTACAGCCAAAAGTGCAAATGTACATCTAATAAGGAAACATCAGGAATACCAAATTAAAGGACATACTACAAAATAACTAGCCTGCAAAAGTGTCAAGGTCATGAATGTCAAGGAAAGATGGGGAAATTTTTCCAAATTGAAGAAGACTTAAAGGCACATAGCAAACTAAGTGCAACACATGAACTTGTATAAAATCTTTTTGCTATAAAAGACATTTTGGGGACAATTGGTGGAACTTGAATGTGGTCGGTGGTAGATGGTAGGAATATATCTGTTAATTTGCTGCTTTTGATGGTTGTCTTGTGGGTGTAGGAGAGTGTCTTTGTAGGAAATACACACTACAATAGTCAGGAGTGATGGGGCATCAAGTCACTTACTTTCAAATGGTTCAGAGAGAAGAAAAAACATCTCTGTTCTATTCTTCAAACTTTTCTGTAAGTAAAATTATTTCAAAATAAAGGATTTGTTTTAAATTTTATTTTTTAGTAGAGACGAGGTCTTCCTATGTTACCCTAGCTGGTCTTGAACTCCTGGCCTCAAGTAATCCTCCCACCTTGGGCTCCCAAAATGCTGGGATTACAGGTGTGAGCCACCACACTTAGCCAAGGAAAATTATTATTTTTATTTATTTATTTTATTTTTATTTTTTGAGACAGAGTCTCGCTCTGTCACCCAGGCTGAAATGAGTGGCGCGATTTCAGCTCACTGCAACCCCTGCCCCGGAGTTCAAATGAATCTCCTGCCTCAGCCTCCCGAGGAGCTGGGACTACAGGTGCCCGCCACCATGCCCAGCTAATTTTTATATTTTTAGTAGAGATGGGGTTTTGCCATGATAGCCAGGCTGGTCTCAAACTCCTGACCTCAGGTGATCCACTCACCTCAGCCTCCCAAAGTGCTGGGATTGCAGGCATGAGCCACCACAGAAAATTTTTGATAAAAAAGTGTGTTGACAAAGGTGTGGAGAAACCTTTTTAAAACTCAACTATATGTTGTCTATAAGAAACCCACTGTAAAGACACAGATAGATTAAAAGTAGAGATGGAACCAATAACCTAAATGTAAGAGCTAAAGCCGTAAAACTCTTACATGAAAACATAGGAATAAGTCTTCATGACCTTGGGTAAGCCAATGGATTCTTAGCTATGACATCAAAAGCATGAACAACAAAAAAATATATAGGTAAATTAGACTTCATCAAAATTTAAATCTTGTGTGCATCAAAGAGCATTATCAAGAAAGTGAAAAGAGCAGCCAGGCGTGGTGGCTCACCCCTGTAATCCCAGCACTTTGGGAGGCCGAGGTGGGTGGATCACCTGAGGTCAGGAGTTCGAGACCAGCCTGGCCAACATGGCAAAACCCTGCCTGTACTAAAAATACAAAAATTAGCTGGGTGTGGTGGTACATGCCTGTAGTCCCAGCTACTCGGGAGGCTGAGGCAGGAGAATCACTTGAACCTGGAGGCAGAGGTTGCAGTGAGCCAAGATCATGCCACTGCACTCCAGCCTGGCCAAGAGAGTGAGACTCCATCTCAAAAAGAAAGAAAAGAGAAGAGAAAAGAGCCAGACATGGTGGCTCACACCCATAATCCCAGTGGCTTGGGAGGCTGAGGTGGGAGGATCACTTGAGCCTGGGAGGTCGAGGCTGAAGTGAGCCATGATCACACCACTGCACTCCAGCCTAGGCAAGAGTAAGACCTTTTCTCAAAAAATAGGCCAGATGCAGTGGTTCACGCCTGTAATCCCAGCACTTTGAGAGGCCGAGGCAATCATATGAGGTCAGGAGTTTGAGACCAGGCTGACCAACATGGAGAAACCCTGTCTCTACAAAAATACAAAAATTAGCTTGGCATGGTGGCAGGCGCCTGTAATCTCAGCTACTCGGGAGGCTGAAGCAGAAGAATCACTTGAACCAGGAGGCAGAGGTTGCAGTGAGCTGAGATCGTGCCACTGCACTCCAGCTTAGGCGACAGAGCGAGACTCTGCCTCAAAAAAAAAAATTAATTAATTAAAAAATAAAAATAATTATAAAATAAAATCAATCATCTAAGTTTGCACATTAGTAAAATAGAGAAAGAATAAATAACAATCAATTTATAAGTTAAGCTTCCACATTGGGGAAAATAGCGAAAGAAGAGCAATGTAAATCTAAGTTAGCAGAAGAAAATAGATAACAAAAATTAGAGCAGAAATCAGTGAAATTGAAAGTAGAAACAGTAGGCAAAAATCAATAAAAGCAAGATCGGTTCTTTGAAAAGATCAATAAAATTGATAAACCTTTAGGCTAACCAAGAAAAAAAAAAGAGAGGAGATCTAAATTACTAATATCATAAATGAAAGAGGGGCCATCAGTTCTGATCCCCATGAACATTAAAAGGATAATAAAAAAAATTTTTGAACAACTCTATGCCCACCAATTTGATAACTTAGATAATTAGATGGACCAATTTCTTGAAAAAAACAATCTACCAAAACTCACAGAAGGAGAAATAAATAATCTGAATAGGCCTATATTTGTTAAAGAAATTGAATTAATAATAACCTTCCAAAACAGAAAGCACCAGGCTCAGATTATTTCACTGGTGAGTTCTACCAAATATTTAAGGAATAAATGGTACTGATTCTCTAAAGTCTCTTCCAGAAAATAGAAGCAGAGGAAACACTTCCTTACTCTATGAGGCCAGCATTACTCTAAAACCAAAACTAGATAAAGACATTACAAGAAAGGAAAAGTACAGATCAGTATGACTCATGAGCATAAATGCAAAAATCTTGAACAAATTTTAGCAAATCAAACCCAACAGTGTATAAAAAGAATGAACCACAAGTAGGATTTATTTCCAGTATGTAAGTTGTCTCAACACTTGAAAATCAATTAATGGAATCCGTTAATTCCATTAATGGAATTTATTCTTTCCACAGGCAAAGAAGAAAAGTCATTCATCAGTAAATGCAGGAAAAGCATAACTGACACCCATTCATAATTAAAAAAAAAACCCTTAGCAAACTAGGAATAGAGGAGAACTGCCTCAACTTGATAAAGAATTTCTACAAAAAAACCTACAATTACCGGCTGGGTGTGGTGGCTTACACCTGTAATCCTAGCACTTTGGGAGGCCAAGATGAGAGAATCGCTTGAGCCTGGGAGTTCAAGACCAGCCTGGATAACATAGCAAGACCTCGTCGCTACTAAAAAATAAAAAATAGCCAGCTGTGGTGGGCACACTCTTATAGTTCCAGCTACTTGGGAGGCTGAGGCAAGAGAATCACTTGAGCCTGGGAAGTCAAGGCTGCAGTGAACCATGATTGTACTACTGCACTCCAGCCTGGGCAAAAGAGCTTAAAGACAAAAAATAAAACCTACAACTAACTACCATTATACTTAATGGTGAGAAACTAGATGCTTTCCCTTTAAGATCAGGGATAAGACAAGAATGTTCCCTCTTGCCACTTCTATTCAGCATCATACTAGAAGTTCCTAACTGATACAATAAGATAGGAAAAGGAAATAAATGATACACAGATGCTTCCTGACTAATGACAGGGTTATGTCCCAATAAACCCATCTTAAGGTCAAAAATTCTTAAGTGAAATCATTGTAAGCCAGGGATTGTTTGTACATATTGGAAAGGAAGAAATAAATCTTTGCTCACAAATGACATGATTGACTATGTATGAATCCCAAAGAATCAATTTTTTTAAAAACTGGAACTAACAAGTAATTATAGCAAGTTTGCAGTATATAAGATTAATATACAAAATTCAATTGCTTTCCTATATGCCAGCAAAGAACAATTGGAATTTGAAATTAAAAACACAGTACCATTTACATTAGCACCCCAAAAATTAAGTACTTAGGAATAAATCTAACAAAATATGTATAAGATTGATATGAGGAATACTGTAAAACTTGGATAAAAAAATCAAAGATGATTTAAATAAATAGAAATGGTCCATGTTCATGGATAATAAGAATGTGTATTAGGAGGTTAGTTCTTCCCAACGTGATCTATAGATTTAACACAATCCCAATCAAAATCCCAGCAATTTATTTTGTGCATATCAACAAACCCTTTCTAAACTTTGTGTGGAAAAACAAAAGACCTAGAATAGCCAACATAATATTGAAGAACAAGTCAGAGGCCTGACACTACCCAATGGAAACACTTACTATAATATTAATCAAGACAGTGTGGTACTGTTGAAAAACTGAGAAACAGATCAATGGAACAAAATTAAAAGCTCAGAAATAGACTCACACAAATATACTCAACTGATACTGAGAAAGGAGCAAAAGATTGTCTTTTCAACAAATGGTGCTAGAAAATCTGGACATTCACATGCAAAAAGAAATTAATATAGACACTGACCTTAGACCTTTCACAAAAATTAACTCAAAATGGATCATAGACCTAAAGGTAAAACACAAAACTATAAAATTTCTAGAGGATGGCCGGGCGCAATGGCTCACGCCTGTAATCCCAGCACTTTGGGAGGCTGAGGCGGGCAGATCATCTGAGGTCAGTTCAAGACCAGCCTGGCCAACATGGTGAAACCCCATCTCTACTAAAAATACAAAAATTAGCCAGGCGTGGTATCACACACCTGTAATCCCAGCTACTCAGGAGGCTGAGACAGGAGAATATCTTTAACCCAGGAGGCGGAGGTTGCAGTTAGCCAAGATCGCACCATTGCACTCCAGCCTGGGCGACAGAGTGAGACTTGGTCTCAAAAAATAAATAAATAATAATAATAATTCTAGAGGATAATCTAGGAGAAAATCTAGGTGATTTGGGGTTTGACAATGACTTTTTAGATACAACACCAAAAGCACAATCATGAAAGAAAAAAATGAGTAGTTGGAATTCATTAAAATTCAAAACTTAAACCCATGAAAAACTGTAAAGAGGCCGGGCTCGGTGGCTCACGCCTGTAATCCCAGCACTTGGGGAGGTCGAGGCAGGTGGATCACCTGAGGTCAGGAGTTTGAGACCAGCCTGGTCAACATGGTGAAACCCTGTCTCTAATAAAAATTTAAAAAGTAGCCAGGAGTGGTGGTGCACGCCTGTAATCCCAGCTACTCGGGAGACTGAGGCAAAAGAATCGCTTGAACCCAGGAGGCAGAGGTTGCAGTGAGCCCAGATCATGGCCATTGCACTCCAGCCTGGGCGACAAGACCGAGACTCCATCTCAAAAAAAAAAAAAAAAAAAAAAAAAGAAAAGAAAAGAAAGAAAAACTGTTAAGAAAACAAAAAGACAAGCAGAGACTGGGAGAAAAATATTTGAAAAACTCTGATAAAGGACTTATATCCCAAATATACAAAAAACTCTTAAAACTCAACAATAAGAAAACAACCCAATTTTAAAATGGGCTAAAGATCTGGAGAGAAACCTCACCAAAGAAGATACACAGATATCAAACAAGCATATGAAATAATGCTCAACTTATATGTCATTAGGGAATTACAAATTAAAACTACAGTGAGATATCATTACACAGTACTAGGATGGCTAAAATCCAAAACTGACAGCACCAAATGCTGGCAAGGATGTGGAGCAACAGCAATTCTTATTCATTGCTGGTGGGAATGCAAAATGGTACAGTTACTTTAGAAGACAGTTTGGTCTTTTTTTTACAAAGATCAACATAGTATTACTGTATGACCCAGCAGTCATGCTCCTTGTTATTTAACCTATTTGAAATTATTTGAAAACATGTCGACACAAAAGCCTGCACATGAATGTTTAAAGCATCTTTATTTATAATTGCTCCAAACTGGAGGTAACCAAGATGTTCTTCAAAAGGTGAACGGATAAATAAATTATCGTATATCCATAGAATTGATTATTATTTCTAAATAAAAAGACATGGTTTCTCAAGCCACACACACTCAAAAAAAAAAAAAAAAGAGACATGGAAGTTTTGGGTGTAAACTCTGAGGGAAAAAAAAAACAAAGATATGGAGGAAACTTAAATGCGTATTGCATGTTGTAAGAAGCCAATCTGTATTATCACACTAGTCTTTAAGTTAAAAAAAAGAAGAAGAAAGAAAAAAGCCAGTCTGAAAAGGCTACTTACTATATGATTCCAAGTATATGATATGCTGGAAAAGGCAAAACTATGAAGACAGTAAAAAGATCAATAGTTGCCAGGGACTTAGAGGGAATGGAGAAAGGGATGAACAGATAGAACACAGGAGATTTTTAGAGAGGTGAAACTATTTTATATGACACTGTGATAGTGGATTAATAGCATACATTTGTCAAAACCCATACAACTGTATAACACAAGAGTGAACCCTAATGTAAAGTATAGACTTGAGTTAATAATATATGCATATTGGTTCATCAAATATACCACACTAATAATTATGTACAATCAGCCCTCTGTATCTGTGGGTTCTGCATCTGTGGATTCAACCAACCATGGATCAAAAATATTCAGGAAAAAAAACTCCTCAGTGTTCCAAAAAGCAAAACTTTAATTTGCTGGGCACAAGCCACTATGTTGAATCCACATGTAATGATGTATAGGCATTGTATTAGATATTATAAGTAATCTAGAGGTGATTTAAAGTATATGGGAGGATATGATGGTAGGTTATGAAAGACTTGAGCATCCTCAGATTTTGGTATCCAAGGGAAGTCATGGAACCAATCCCCCATGGGTGCTGAGGGATTTCTGTATTAATATTGGTTTACCAAATATACCACATTAGTATAAGATGTTAATAATAGGGGATATATGGGAACTCTCTGTACTATCTGATCAATTTCCTGTAAACCTGAAACTACTCTAAAGACACAGTCTATTAACTTAAAAAACTGTTTTTAAAGATGATAGAAGAATAAAGGAAATCTCTTGCATAATCCTGGCACCCAAAAACAACTATTAATAAGACATTGGCATAAATATTCCTGGAGATTTTCTATTCATATATATGCACACACACTATGTATCTTTTTTTATAAAAATAGAATCATAGAGGTCAGGTGTGGTGGCTCACACCTGTAATCCCAGCACTTTGGGAGACCAAGGCGGGTGGATCATGAGGTCAGGAGATCGAGACCATCCTGGCTAACACGGTGAAACCCCATCTCTACTAATAATGCAAAAAATTAGCCGGGTGTGGTGGTGGGCGCCTGTAGTCTCAGCTACGCGGGAGGCTGAGGCAGGAGAATGGCATGAACCTGGGAGGTGGAGCTTGCAGTGAGCCGAGATTGCGCCACTGCACTCCAGCCTGGGCAACAGCACGAGACTCCGTCTCAAAAAAAAAAAAAAAAAATTAAAAAAAATAGAATCATAGAATATTACAAATTTTTTATAATTCTCACAACAATTGTTTCCATTTTATAAATGAAGTTATTGAACTCTTATTTATTTTTTTTTTTTTTTGAGACGGAGTCTCACTGTGTCACCCAGGCTGGAGTGCAGTGGCCCAATCTTGGCTCACTGCAACCTCCGCCTCCCAGGTTCAAGCTCTTCTCCTGCCTCAGCCTCCTTAGTAGCTGGGACTACAGGCTCACGCCACCATGCCTAGCTAATTTTTGTATTTTTTTAGTAGAGACGGGGTTTTACCATGTTGGCCAGGCTGGTCTCGAACTCCTGACCTCAAGCGATTCACCCACCTCAGCCTCCCAAAGTGCTGGGATTACAGGCGAGAGCCACTGCGCCCAACCTGAAGTTGTTAAACTCTTAAATGGCTGAACCAGGTTCGGTCCCCAATGTGTTTTATTCCAAAGCCTATAGTCATACCATTCCTTCTCTTTGACTTTATCAGCAGTTACAAAGCAAAACATAAGGCCTACTTTTTGTTTTATCTTTACTTAATGTATTTGTCCTTTATAAGATATAACAGTCTTTCATACACTACTGCCTTCATCCAGCAACCTTCACCTCATATGATGTTATATTCCTTAACTGTTTGTTTTTTGTATAGAATCCCTGCCTATTGAATAAGAAGTGGTGGCCCCGCTCCTTTTTGCTCCAGGGAGCTGTAATGAGAAGCAGACAGTGGGACTGCCTTACTTTTTTGGCAGTAATGTGGCTTTCTGTCTACTGTATAAGTAGCTCTGGAAATTCAGGTGTTCAAGAAAATTATTTCTGGTACCTAAAGATCCTGAGGATTGCCGGGCGCAGTAGATCATAGGGTCAGAGATCGAGACCATCCTGGCTAACACAGTGAAACCCCATCTCTACTAAAAATACAAAAAATTGACCGGGCGTGGTGGTGGGCGCCCGTAGTCCCAGCTACTCAGGAGGCTGAGGCAGGAGAATGGTGTGAACCCGGGAGGCAGAGCTTGCAGTGAGCCGAGATCAAGCCACTGCACTCCTGCCTGGGCAACAGAGCGAGACTCCGTCTCCAAAAAAAAAAAAAGGATCCCGAGGGTAGAGGGTATTAGGTAGAGACAGATGAAAAGGTGGAGAGAATAGGATTCACGTGGGGGTCTGGGGAAGGAAGGAGCCTCAAATGTGATTAGTGGAGACAGCTCGATAACCCAGAAGGGGCGGTAGCATTCAGAAGCATTCAATGAATTGATAGCAGCCATTTCAACGAGTATCTGTTGCAGTCAGCTGACTGTTTAGTAAAACTTTAAAATAGACGCTGCCCCTTCTCTTGACACCTGTAGGAGACACTTTGAGACTCCGAACAATTCTGGAAGCAATACAGAAGCATATTCATTCTTCCTCCCTCATCTTCAAACTGGCCCAAGATGCATTCAAGATTGCTACTCCCACTGACAGTAGTACTGACAGCACCCTGCTCAACGTTGCCCTGGAACTTGGGTTACAGGTATGGAGGAAGAGTAGGCCATCCACAGTTTAGACCTCTGACCTAGTGACAATTGGCAGAAGATAAGATCTCTGGGAGACTGGGCATAGGCCAAGTCTGGCTCTTCCTTTGGGCCCAGAACACAAGTTCTAGGCTAGGGAAAAGGCAAGGATTTCATAAATTGGGCTCCACTTTTAAGTTAAGGCCAGAAGCAAGATAAAGCTTTAGGCTCCCTGGGGTCCCTATCTTCTCTCTACCTCCCCATTTCTACAAGTCAAGCAAGGTATGATAATAAGGACTTTGCTGCAGATCATCAGAGAAGCTTCCTATCTGATTGGTGGGAGGGCTGGGAAAGAAATTAACTGTATTTTATGTTTATCAGCGGAGAGACCACTGTTTAAAGCACCAGAAAATATTTGTCGCATAAATGAATGGCAAGGGGAGGGAGAGGTCACAACAGTTAGGCATAGCCCACTGGAAAGGCCTCTTTTGTGCCCAGGTGATGCGGATGACCTTATCAACCCTTAACTGGAGACGCAGGGAGATGGTACGATGGTTGGTGACCTGTGCTACAGAAGTGGGTGAGTCTCCCACCTTCCTCTACCCCCAGGGGAAAGGAGTTTCTAGGCCCTACTCTTGGGACAGGACAATCAATCCTTAGAGCTCTCATATTCCTATGAGATCTTAGGCCCATCAGGAGATGGCCTAAGAAAGGATGGGGCTGCTGGTAGGAGAAGGTGGCCTCTGTTCAGCCAGCCCAAGCCCTGTCTTCACTGCTTGAACCATATCCTGATGTCAGCAGCACTTGATCCTCTCATCAGAGACATGTCTAAGAGAATGAATTTTCAGTTGCTACTCAAGTGCTCCCTTGGGAGGTAGTGGGCCCAGTGGTTTGGTCCCCATCCCTGTGCATGCTTGTAAAAAACTCCAGGCAACTTAGAGGCTCAGGACCCTTTCTAAAGCCCAAAGCCCCAGCACAAGACTCTACCCTGAGAGGCCCCACTTCAGCTAGAACCCCTGGCAGATCTGTAACCCATGCCTCAGGGCAAGCAAACCCCAGGCTCTACTGTCCCATCCTTGTGAGGGGCTAAGAGCACCTGCAGCAACCTTCAACCCTCTGACCTGGGGAAAGAAGGGATAGGAAGAGACCCCAAACAGGGTCTGGCCATCTGGGATGCTCCCCTTGCCCTGGTTTGCCTCATATCATCTCAAGGTTGCTGAGAGGAAGAATTCATCTCTGCAGGCCAAGTTCAAACCCCAAATGGTAATCTGGGTAGACCTGAATCAGGACCCAGATGGCCACGGCTGAGCTCAGGCTCTCCCTGACAGGTGTGCGGGCCCTGGTGAGCATCTTGCAGAGCTGGTACACACTCTTCACCCCTACTGAGGCTACTAGTATTGTAGCTGCCACAGCCGTATCCCACACCACTATCCTGCGCCTCAGTCTTGACTATCCACAGCGGGAGGAACTGGCTAGCTGTGCTCGCACACTGGCCCTACAGTGTGCTATGAAGGATCCACAGAGCTGTGCCCTGTCAGCCCTTACACTCTGTGAGAAAGACCACATCGCCTTTGAGGCAGCCTACCAGATTGCCATTGATGCTGCTGCTGGTGGTATGACCCATTCACAGCTGTTCACCATCGCCCGCTACATGGAGCTCCGTGGCTACCCGCTACGTGCCTTCAAGCTGGCCTCATTGGCCATGAGCCATCTTAACCTGGCCTACAACCAGGATACTCACCCAGCCATCAATGATGTGCTCTGGGCTTGTGCTCTCAGCCACTCTCTGGGCAAGAATGAGCTGGCAGCTCTCATCCCCTTGGTGGTGAAGAGTGTGCACTGTGCCACAGTGCTTTCAGACATCTTACGACGCTGCACAGTGACTGCACCTGGCCTGGCCGGCATCCCAGGCCGCCGAAGCTCTGGAAAGCTCATGTCCACTGACAAAGCTCCATTGCGCCAGTTGCTGGATGCCACAATCAATGCCTATATCAACACTACACACTCACGCCTAACACACATCAGCCCTCGCCACTATGGAGAGTTCATTGAGTTTCTAAGCAAGGCTCGGGAGACCTTCCTGCTGCCCCAGGATGGCCACCTGCAGTTTGCCCAGTTCATCGACAACCTCAAACAGATCTACAAAGGCAAGAAAAAGTTGATGCTGCTGGTGCGAGAGCGCTTTGGCTGAGAGAGCAGATAGCTCACCGCCAGGGCAGCCTGGGTTCCCAGGTAGTATCAGGTCAGGCCAAGGGCACTGAAACATTTGTCCACCCTGAGAGAACTCTGAGCACCTGTGGATGAGGCCAAAGGACCACAGGGCTAAGGATGGGGAAAGTCCAACTCTAGTCGATAATGCCTACCTTGGCAAGCTTCTGACTACAGTTCATGGAGGAGCTGGGCCCTGCAGATCGACCAGAAACCCCACAACATGCCACCTCATGCCCTTATATCCTGCGTGTCCTGAGCATTGGCCCTGTCTCCCTTGGCAAACGCAGAACACTGTTCCATCTCAGGGATTGCTTAACCAGAGAAACAGACACATTTGTGGGACTGTAAATACTATATGTGTTGCTAATTATTGTAAACTTGTAACTATTTATAATTCTGCTTCTGATTTGATGGCCACTTGAAGTAGCTGTGGGTAGGAGGATATGCTTATTTTCTGAGGAGACTCACAACCATTTCTCAGGTTTCCCTTGCAGAGTGTTTGCTGGTAGCAGTGGAAGAGTGGGGGTGCCAAGGAGAAAAATGGCCAGTTAGGATCAACCCAAGTCTAGTCTATGCAGAATCCCCCACCTACAGACAGGGCATTTATAGTCCAGTGGTGAGTGAGGGACAGAGGCCAGGACTGGACTTAGACTTTTGCCTCACAAAACTGTGAGGACATTGAAGCTCCTGCCTCACACAGCCTCTTCAGGAGCCTGCTGAACACCTGAGAAACAAGTGCAGGGAGAAGATGAAGGTCTGGGAAGCCGCTGAGTTCATAATATTCATCTACTGTGGTCACCTTTGTGTTAGCAAGTGTGTGGTTTCATCTATAATCGTGTGTGTGTATCTTTTATGGCTAAGTACATGTGTGTATGTGCATAGATACATCTGTGCATGCCTGTTTGTGCACATATATATTTATGTGTATGTGTCAGTTCTATGGCTGTGTACCTGTTTGAATATGTGCACACTGGACTGTGAGTTTCTACGTGAGGATATACACATTTTGTGTACATGTGAGGATGCACATCTTTGTGCAAATGCACTCATGTTTGTGCATGTTTAGTATGTGTATCTGCGTACACGAGTGCATGTGTATAAACATGTTTGTATCCATGTGTATGCTTGTTATCCATGCATCTGTGTCTTTATATGTGTAACTGAGCGTATTTCTACATGTAGGGATGTCTGTGTATTCATGTTTGAGGATCTGCATCAATGTGTCCTTTCTTTTTGCCAGATTTCTCTTTCCCATTCCTCTTAAATCTCTCTCGCCAGCTAAACGTTTGTTCCCCATCTCTGTGCCTCCTCTATTCATTCTCTCACCAAACAAGCTTCTAAGCACCAATCTCCCTCTGCCATCAGATTGGCTGCTTTAGCGCCACAGTTCTCTTCTTGCCTCATACTTGCTTTCTTCCCCTGCCTTTCTACCTCAAGCTTCCTCGCCAGCTTTTGTCACAGTCTCATTGCTCGCTGACTTGGAGGCTAGGGCTGGTCTGCACTTAGCCTCTCCCTTCCTAATTTCTAGCCCTAGTGGGCAGTCCTGTCTTAGCCCTGGCTGACCTCCATAGTGTATCATGTTCCTGCTACCTTCCTGACCCCTGTGCTCAGCCTGGAATTGTTATAGGAGGTAGCAAGGGCATTCAGAAAAGTCAGTTGGAACCAGTGTCTTGGTGTTTACTGTTTCATGTCTTAGTTCCTGAGTTGGGGGTGGGGTTTGATAGGGAAGGGGTGGTATAGCTAGAATGTGAACTAAGAACTTCTCCATCTGCTTTACTTTTTCTTTCTTCGACAAACTGTCACCTTTTTTACTCCAAACTGACCAAGAAGTTGTATTTGCCGTTTGTGGCTACTCAAGTCTTACTGTCCAGCCAAGGGCCCCTACGTCTCAGCCCAATGGGTTGGTTAAAAAAAAAGAGAGAAGCCACTCTCATTTCTGTATCACAGTTGCCCTTTTTTAGCAAGTGTGTGAATTCACAGTGCTTTTCTATGAATAAATCATGGATCACATAAAAGATCATTTTTCTAAAAGCAGAAATTGTGTTCTCTCACTAAATGAAACCCATCTCTCCTTTCTGCATTGCCCTGGCTGGGCCAGGGAGCTGGTTCAGCCTACAGCACAGTGGGTGCCTAGTGGTCTAAGGAGATGCAGAATGACAGATAAAGAATTTCTTGCCATACCAGACCCTTCCCCAGGGCTTACAGACACCTCAGAGCCTTGTCCTGGGAAGCAGGTACCACCAGGAAGGGTGGAATAACCAAGATCTTGAGAAAATTAAAGGGGATGCTCAGAAAAGAATATAAAGCAACCTTGAGTTGCCAGAGGGTCTTTTGGTTTCAGAGGGCTTCTTGCTTTGGTGATGATGGACTTGTCTAAAGCTCCAATCCTAAGCAACCTAGCTCTGAGCTTTGATGTCCTCTATATATTTTGGTGTCAAAGCTGAGGGTCCCTCAGCTTCTCCCTGCTCGCCTAGACTCCATCTTCTTCCCCATGCCTCTCTGAAGTGTTCTAACTCCTTCTGTGCCCCTTTTTGATGTATACTTCCCTTCCTCCCCAGACATAAAGCCCTATCAATTTGGCCTTTGTATGTTGTGAGGACCCCACCCGTTTTTCTGCAAATGTCACAACCTGAACTGCTAGGAAAGCTCTACCCTACCCCATGTAGTTCTGGGACTTAGGTATCTGAGAGTAAGATGGGAATGAGAATCCTTAAGTGCTATAGTACATATTCACTGATACCTAACCCCCATGACTTGTGAAGAGGATATAGAGAGGGTTCCCAGGGAAGGAGCAGAGGCTAAGAAGAACTGAGGATATGGGCACAATCTTTCACAAACAAAACTACACAATAGTTCAACTCTGAAACTTTTATTGTCCTGGAAACGATCAATCATCTGTGTTAGTGGTACTTGAGGGTAAAGGTATACACTCAGTTCTGTCGAAGCAGACGTGAGTGTTTATGCACAGCATCCACAAAGGCGCCCACATGTTCTGGGTCCATGTCAGGATAAAGCCCATGGCCCAGGTTGGCAATGTAGCGATGTGGCCCAAAGTCATCCAGCATCTGCTTCACCAACTGCCCGATCTCCTCCTGGGGGACCAACAGGGCACTGGCTACAGGAGGACCAGCAAGGCTTTGTCCTCCCTATATATACTAGTGACAAATGCATATGTAGGCATGCTTCTACTCAGTGTTATTCAGTCATTCAATAAAATTTATCAGATCCCTAGTATGGACCCAGGCATGAAGCATAAACACAAATGAACAACAGCAACAAAAAGTCTGGTCTTTCTAGGGCTTATGTTGTACATACAGAGTAGAAGAAAAGGACAGAAAGACATTAAAAACAAGTGCACACAGAATAATACAACCACAGCCACAGGAGTGCACAGTAACAGACACACAGAGGGGCCCTGGCTGTTACCTCAGATGCATACAAGGCACAGGGGTCCAGGTTGCCCTGCAATGTCACCGTCTTCCCCACACACTCCCTGGAAGCAAAGCCAGCGCCACGTTCTGGTAACCGCATACATGGCAGCTCCCCCCGCCAACACCCCCACCTCAACCTCAAGGCCTCACCCTTCCATGGCTTACCGGGCTTTCTTTGGGGCCACTGTCCAGTCAAGCCCAACCACCTCATAGCCAGCTTGGGCCAGCTCCTCCAGGGCAAAATGCCCATCCTTAGCAAAGATGATCTAGAAAAAAGCAGATCTCAGGCTACAGAGGGCCTTGCTACAACCACTAATCTTTCTTGACTGTACTTCTGCTGCCCTCCAGTGGTCACTCCAGTCCATGCAGGGCTTAGCCTGAAAGCTCCACAGGACCACCTTCACTCAACCCATCCCAAACCTCACCATGGGCACTGGTGCCAGGCCTGCCTCCCGCAACCTGGCCTTCACTTGCTTGGCCACATCACGGATGTAAGGCAGTGCAAACTTGTTGAAGAGCTGTGGGCCAAGATGCCCTGCATGGGACTCAAACAGCTGCAATGCCTAGTTAGGGTATGGTGAAGAAAAATATGTAACACACAAAGAGGAAGTTCCCCCCACATACAAAATCCACCTCAATTTTCCCCAAATGACTTCAATCCCTGATACTGCCTGACCCTATAAACCCAGTAATTTAAAAAAAAAAAAAAATTTTTACTTTCCTCAGATCCCAGCACTAACTTTGGTGTCTGAATACTTAGAGCATTAAGCCCCACTGTCAGTGTCAGGATGGGCTTGGCTGCTCAGCTAGATCACTGGAGGCCAAGGTTCTTTCATCCCTGGCATTAAGACCCCTGCCCTCTCAGGTTTAGGACACTCTTGCTTCTGGTCCTTACAGACCAAATCCCAGCCTATTTCTCTCTCTCTCAGGACTCACCTGGGCACCAGCCGCCACTTGTCCTACCAGATATGGGACCAGAGCATCAGTGAGGATACGAAGCAGCTGGTGACTAGCCTGAGGTCTCTGATAGAGCCAGCGCTTGGCCTGAGCCATGGTGCTTGAGCCACCACCCTCAACCATGTATGTCATTAGGGTCCACTACAGAAGGATAGAAAGATGGTGTCACAGAAGCCAGACTGACCCTTCCTTTTGTCTACCCCAGACCTTCCAGAGTGATCTCCCCGCGCCCTGAGTCCCTGCCCTGTCCCACATTACTGGGGCACCAGCAAAGCCAATCAGCGGCACACGTCCAGCCAGTCGTTGTCGGGTAAGGGTGATGGCTTGGAACACATAGCCTAGCTCAGAGGCTACCACTTCTGGATCCCGTAGGCGTTCTAGGTCCTGCTCTTCTCTTAATGGCTCTGGGAAGCTGGGTCCTTTGCCAGGTACCATGGTCACCTCCATGCCCAGTGCCTGGAGGGGGAGAAAACATCTGGGTTCCCAAAATGGAATCCAGGAGGAAAGGTTCTGTTCAGCTCATTCCAGGAGGAAGGAAAAGGAGAATAAAACTGCCAAACTCCATTTCTTTCAACCTTAGTTTTTCCCTCGATCCAGTTAGGATAAGTGCTTATTGTAAACCTTGACTGGACTGATAGAAGGATTTTCAAGGCGTCCTTGGATTACACTCTAGAATCAGGTTTGAGTGGGTACCTGGGGTACAACAAGGATGTCGGAGAAAATGATGGCAGCATCCAGAGGGAAGCGACGCAGTGGCTGTAGGAAACAGGAGACAGGTTGCTAGGTGGCAGACTGAAGACATAAATCTTTCCCTCTTTTGTGGACCCCTCACCTGCAGAGTCAGTTCACAGCAGGCCTCAGGAGAGCGACACGTGCTGAAAAAGTCCTGGGCAGCCCGGGTTTCCCTAAACTCTGCATACAGAGGGAAGACGGGGCTCAGCCTTGAGGCCCTCCAGAGCCCTCCCCTGCCCCTTGAAAACTTTTCTCCCTCCGGAGTTTTATCTAGATTTCCAGGCCCTGACTCTTACCTGGTAAGTAACGGCCTGCCTGGCGCATGCACCAAACGGGAGTGTAGTCTGTTTCCTCTCCCCAGGCTGCTCGCAGGAATGTGTCATTCTTCAGCTCCGGAAAACCCTGAGGTCTGGCGATCAGGTGGGGGTGGGGGTAGGTGTCAGTATGCTAGGCTGGAGGCTGGGGAAAGCGCGGGTTCATAAGGCCGATTCAGTCCAGGACCGCTATCTACCTCCTCCAGGCCAGCTCCCAAACCCTGGCTTTCCGCCCGTTCCGCCTCCTCTCTGCCTATCAGGTGGTGCACAAACTCCAGAAGGGCCCGCCCTGGGGCCTCTTCCCTCCACTTAGTCTCTACTCTTCCAAGCTCGAAGCAACCAGAGGGACTGGGGGGAGGGAATGAAGGCCCACTAAGGATAGTTTGGGGGTCTTCGAACTAGTGAGCCTCAGAAACGGGAATGTCACTGGGCTGGTTCAGGGGCTGAGAAATCCCCAGGCTGGGGGATAAAGAGGGATCAGAGTTGATGGTCCCAGAATAGAGATCCTGGATGGAAATCCTGAGGCATCCCTTGAATTAAGGCCCTGGGATGAACGTCTCAAAAATCCATGGTTTTAGGATTCAGGATCCCAGCTAACGGAGTTCAGGTTGGGAGGTCTCCAGGGTGGGGAAAGGGGAGTACAGGGATAGAGTCCTGAGTTGGAAGGTTCAAATTGGAAGCCCGGCTAGCCACACCGCGTGCTCTGGAGAACTCACCCCAACCCATTCGCTTCCATGGTCAGCTGTCTGTAACTGCGAGCTCAATCCGCAATTTAACCTGAATCTGAGCCTGCCCCCCCAGTCCAGGCTCCGCCCCTTTCTGTAGGGAACCAAGGGCGTCGCCATGTTGAAGATCACATGATCGGACTCCAGCGACAGCTCCAGGGCTGCCCTGGCTGCTGCCCGTAGGACCCCTACCTTTTTTCACCGTAAAGTTCGCTGTAGCGACGCAACAACAAAGGCCCAAAAGAAAACTCCGCTGTAACTATATCTTACGGTGACATGAGGAATTTGTTCACATCTGACAGTCTGGGTATCCGGAGGCTTGGCGCAAGTCCCACTCATGATACCAACAGTCTTATCCAGCCAGGTCCATACTATAGCCTGGACCTATAGTAGGTGCCGAGGTTAGCTCTGCTCAAGACAGCCCCGGCCTTTAAGGAGCTACAAGACTGGGGAAACAGAAATCAGCAATCACATTAAAATGAATAATGATCTCCAGTGTCCTTGGGATTAGGAGTGACAAACAGAATCAACCCTAATGACTCAAGACTCCTGTCAGTGGCAGGGGAAGGGGCCATTGTCTCAAACACTTTAGTCACACCACCCATAGGATAGGGAGGCCAGCAGATTCGCTGGGAGTGGGAGGAAAAACAGCAGGCCGAAGAACCAGAAAAATGACTGTTGGCAATGACCCAGGCTAACTAGAATGATGACTTGAATGAGGGTAGTAGCAGTAGAGATAAAATGGTAGTCACAAGGAAATGGAGAGAGGGAGATTGATCAGGTAGCAATCACCAATCTTGGGTTTGGTCGGCTGGGTTAGGGTGGCACAGAGATAAGTAATATGGTTGAGTGTGGGAGTACACAGTGCAATACAGTGAGAGCTGGGGTGCGCTTAGTCCAGAACATACGGCAAAGGCTGGCCAAAGGCGGGGAAGGGCGTGGTGGGAAGCTCTGTCCGCGGTCGCGCCAGCTGTTCCCCGGGCAGGGTCGCCCCTAGGCGCTCACCTCCGCCACTTCGCCATGGCGGGTCCTGGCCCGGGCGCGGTGCTGGAGTCCCCCCGGCAGCTGCTGGGCCGCGTGCGCTTCTTGGCAGAGGCAGCGCGGAGCCTCCGCGCCGGGCGGCCGCTGCCGGCAGCGCTGGCTTTCGTGCCGCGAGAGGTGCTCTACAAGCTTTACAAGGACCCAGCGGGACCGTCGCGCGTGCTCCTGCCGGTGTGGGAGGCAGAGGGCCTGGGGCTGCGTGTGGGCGCCGCAGGCCCAGCCCCCGGTACCGGCTCCGGGCCCCTCCGCGCCGCCCGCGACAGCATTGAGCTCCGGCGCGGCGCCTGCGTGCGCACCACGGGCGAGGAGCTGTGCAACGGCCACGGGCTCTGGGTGAAGCTGACAAAGGTGCGCTCTTCCCTGCCCAGGACCCGGTAAAAGACTCCCGGGGCCAGAGAAACCTCTGGCTGTTTCCCTTTCCTCCCCTGTATTGAGTTGGCATTGCGTTCGGCGCCCTTTGCCCTGGGCTGGGCACGACAGGCGGCTGGGCAGTTCCCTGACGGCTGTCCCCATCCTACGCGTCCCGGCAGGAGCAGCTGGCAGAGCACCTGGGCGACTGCGGGCTGCAGGAAGGCTGGCTGCTGGTGTGCCGCCCGGCGGAGGGCGGAGCCCGCCTGGTACCCATCGACACTCCCAACCACCTCCAGCGGCAGCAGCAGCTCTTTGGCGTGGATTATCGGCCGGTGCTCAGGTACTGCACTTGAAGGAGCGGGGCTGGCTGTCAGAAGGCCGGGCCAGGAGGGCTTGGGAACACTTCAGCCACAGCCTGGGGTGGGTGGGATACTGGAGCGGAGGCAGGGTTAAGAACAGAAAGGGGCGGGACGTGAAGGGGGCTCGGGTGGAGACTGGGAGAGCCCTGAAGAAAGCTACACGGCAAGGAAGTACTGTCCTGCTGACCGCTGATGTCTCCCCATCCCACTCCCTACTCTGTGCCCACAGGTGGGAACAGGTGGTGGACCTGACATACTCACATCGCCTGGGATCGAGACCTCAGCCGGCAGAGGCATACGCAGAAGCTGTACAAAGGTTACTGTGAGTGAGCTGGAATGGGGTGGGGAGGAAGGAGCTCTGCGTCTGGGCCCAGTCTAATTAGGGGCTTGGGGTTGCTTAGCTATGTACCCCCGACATGGACCTACGAGTGCGACGAGGACCTGATCCACTTCTTGTATGACCACCTGGGCAAGGAGGATGAGAACCTGGGTAGCGTGAAGCAGTATGTGGAGAGCATAGACGTTTCCTCCTACACGGTGGGTGCTGGGGCTCCTCCCACCCCAGACAAGATATAGTCACATCCCTCAAGGCTAGATCCAGAAAGAACCCCCACCTGCAGGCCAGGACCAAAACAGGGTCCCCACGGGCCACACTCAGTTCAGCTCCCCATCTTGGACGTCTATAGGACCCCTTACATACCCAGCGGCCCCCTATCCCATACTAGTTGCCCGTTAGCCCAACTTCACTATGCTTTCTCTCTGGTGCTCCTGGCCCAGAGCACAAGCCCAGTGCAGGGAGGGAGGGTAACTGCTGACTTCACGTCTCTGCCCCTCCCCAGGAGGAGTTCAACGTGTCCTGCCTGACAGACAGCAATGCCGATACCTACTGGGAGAGCGATGGGTCCCAGTGCCAACACTGGGTACGGCTTACTATGAAGAAGGGCACCATTGTCAAGTAAGTAGGCTCTGGGCAGGACAGGGTGGGTGGGCTATGTCCCTGTGGGTTCGCAAAGACTCATATTCACACTCTGACCCTTCAGGAAGCTGCTACTCACAGTGGATACCACAGATGACAACTTTATGCCAAAGCGGGTGGTGGTCTATGGGGGCGAAGGGGACAACCTGAAGAAGCTGAGTGACGTGAGCATTGACGAGTGAGCACGCTGGCCTGGGGAGGGAAGTAGGGCATGTTCCAAGCCTAGCCCAGCTTGAAAGCCTAAGTTTGAGTGAGACTCCAGCAGTCTCTGAAGGCCTGAGGCAGGAGGTATCTGAAGTGCCTCACACTCATCTCCTCAGGACCCTCATCGGGGATGTCTGTGTCCTGGAGGACATGACCGTCCACCTCCCGATCATCGAGATCCGCATCGTGGAGTGCCGAGGTGAGGTTTAAGGCTATAAGGAGGGAAAGAGAGCCCGGCGTGGAGATGGGGGCAAACAGACAGTGTGGAGAGAAGAGGATGGGCTTGGAGTTGGCGTGAAGGCGATGCTGAACTAACTCCAGGATTTGGAGCTTTGGGGCCTGAGCCAGCTGGGACATGCCAGGTATAGGCCTGCCTTAAAGCTATACAGGTGGTTGGGCTCACCTGGAAGAGGAACTGAGTTGGGACCCTCAGGCGTCCCAGCATTCTAGTGGAAGACAGAGGAATCAGCAGGAATAGATCAATCAGAATCAGGTGATAGAAGGTGATCCCGAAGGTCCCGAGTTTCTAGGGGCTAACGGTGACACAAGGCTGAGCGTTCAAGGAGCCAGTCCCAGGTCTGAGGGCCAAGGAGGCAGCAGGTGCTGTAAATGACCTTACTCTGACCCCTTCCCCCAGATGATGGGATTGATGTTCGTCTCCGAGGGGTCAAGATCAAGTCGTCTAGACAGCGGGAACTAGGGTTGAATGCAGACCTGTTCCAGCCAACTAGTCTGGTGCGATATCCACGCCTAGAAGGCACCGACCCTGAAGTACTGTACCGCAGAGCTGTCCTCCTGCAGAGGTAGCTGTGGTCCTGGACCTATGGGCCCTTCCCTTCCCCCAACATTGAGCCTTGTGTGTCTGCATGGAGGAGGTTCCCAAGGTCTCATAGTATAAGCTGTTCAAGGGTCAGAGAAGCCCCCAGGTCCTGCCTTTTCCTGTCCCTTTGTGTTGGGGAGTTGGGGGTGTTACATGTATGCTAAACTCTTTAGCTGCAGTCAATCTTTATCTACCCATGCCAGATTCATCAAGATCCTCGATAGTGTCCTGCACCACCTGGTACCTGCCTGGGACCACACACTGGGCACCTTCAGTGAGATTAAGGTGAGCCGACCCAGCCAGTGCTGGTCTTGGCATTTCCCCTTCCTGCTCACGTAGTTTTTCATTCCTTAGCAGAGTTCCTAAAATCTACTCTAGGTCAAGACCTTTGCTGGGTCTGGGAACATAGGAAGAAAGCCAGAACAAATGGTCCAAATTTAGTGTTTGGGAGGCTGTTCCCCAGCCTCCTTGGTATTCCAGAGTGTGTGGAATACCCAAGGGCTGTTGACAGCACAGGCAGGGCAGGTTGCGTGAAAGGTACATACAGGGAGTTACCAGCAGCTCAAGATGTCTTGAGAAAAGTGTGCCAGTAGGTGTGAGTATGACAGAGGGATGAGGGTGGAAGGATGTGGGCAGGAGGCAGGTCCTGGTTGCAGAGGGCCCTGTGGGCCAGGCTGTGAAGCAAGGACTTTGTCCCAGGGTAGTGGAGCTGTTGGAAAGGTGAGGAAGGTAATGACAGTATTAGATTTTTTTGTTTTAGAAAGCTCTCCCTGGTGGCTGAACTAAGGAGGGGACTGGAGACAAGGACAGGGATGGACTAGACTTGAACTGAAATGGTGGAATTGGATACAGGCAGAGGGGAAAGTTCCAGGGCTTGGATAGAGGCTGACTGCCCACTCATTCCTGCTCCGGCCACCTCTCCTCACTAGCAAGTGAAGCAGTTCCTACTGCTGTCCCGCCAGCGGCCCGGCCTGGTGGCTCAGTGCCTGCGTGACTCTGAGAGCAGCAAGCCCAGCTTCATGCCACGCCTATACATCAACCGCCGTCTTGCCATGGAACACCGTGCCTGCCCCTCTCGAGACCCTGCCTGCAAGAATGCAGTCTTCACCCAGGTCTGCACCACCTAGGGTCCGACTGAGATAGGATCAGTCAAGGGCCAAGGGGGCTAGGCCAAGAGGGACCTGAACAAGTTCTTGGGGCAAGTATAGGGCCAGGTCTTGCTTTCCTATGACTCCTTTCCTCCTTGCCCCCAGGTATATGAAGGCCTAAAGCCCTCTGACAAATATGAAAAGCCCCTGGACTACAGGTATGGCATGAGAGTGAGGGACTTACTCGGGACATCTGTTTGTGCACACAAACACACACACACACACACACACACAACTGCTCGAGGCACCCCTCGCCATGACTGCTTTTCCCAGGTGGTCTCTGAGCTGATGAATTGTGCTGCACCTGGCCCCACATGATGACAAATCTGCCCACGTTTTTTGCAGGTGGCCCATGCGCTATGACCAGTGGTGGGAGTGTAAATTTATTGCAGAAGGCATCATTGACCAAGGTGAGGCCCTGAGGGAGGATCTCAAGGGTCTTGCTTGCTGCCCTATCAAAGTGGTAGAGGCTTTTCACCAGCTAATGATGATGGGGGACCTATTCATTACCCCATTATGGGAGCTGGGCTCTTGAGTGCCCAGCTGAGGGCATCTGTCATTTCAGGGGGTGGTTTCCGGGACAGCCTGGCAGATATGTCAGAAGAGCTGTGCCCTAGCTCAGCGGATACCCCCGTGCCCCTGCCCTTCTTTGTACGCACAGCCAACCAGGTAATCTCCGTTTCCATCTCTGCAAACCTCCCAGGTGCCAGATTGAGCTAGAAAGGGGGCAGAGGAGGGGGCCAGATTGAGCTAGAAAGGGGGCAGGCACGGTGGCTCATGCCTGTAATCCCAGCACTTTGGGAGGCCAAGGCGGGCAGATCACGAGGTCAGGAGTTCAAGACCAGCCTGGCCAATGTAGTGAAACCCCATCTCTACTAAAAATAAAAAAAAATTAGCCGGGCGTGGTGGCACGCGCCTGTAGTCCCAGCTACATGGGAGGCTGAAGCAGGCGACTCGCTTGAACCCAGGAGACGGAGGTTGCAGTGAGCCGAGATCATGCCACTGCACTCCAGCCTGGGTGACACAGTGAGACTCTGTCTCAAAAAAAAAAAAAAAAAATAGAAATAGGGCAGAGGAGGGACTGAGTTGCTCAGGGCAACCTCTGGGCAGACAGGGAGAGGAGGAGCCACTGTGCATTTGAAGGGATCATTTAGTGGAAAATGTTCCCAGTGGAAAATGTTCAGGGAAGTCTTTGGGCCAGGAAAATAGGGTGTATCTCATGCCACGCTCACAGCTCTGTCTCTGGGGCAGGGCAATGGCACTGGTGAGGCTCGGGACATGTATGTACCCAACCCCTCCTGCCGAGACTTTGCCAAGTATGAATGGATCGGACAGCTGATGGGGGCTGCCCTTCGGGGTAAGGAGTTCCTGGTGAGTAGCCTTATCCACACCCCGGTCCGATCAGCCCTGGCCCCTGGAAGGAAAGGCCAGCCAAACCTGGGCAGCTCAGGGTGAGAAGACAGTGGGGAGTGTTTGTCACACAGGTCCTGGCCCTGCCTGGTTTTGTGTGGAAGCAGCTTTCTGGTGAGGAGGTGAGCTGGAGCAAGGACTTCCCAGCTGTGGACTCTGTGCTGGTGAGTAGGACCTGGAACCAGTGTTTCCTCTGCCCAGCCCCTAAAGGTTGGTCCTCCCTAAAGCTGTTCTGTACCTTGTTCTTTCACCACACACAAGATCCCTCTCCAATCCATCCACTCCCATGGCTTCAACTACTGTCTGTAGACTCGTGACCCCTAAAATCCTGACCTCTAGCCCCAGCCTCTCCTAAGCCTGGGGCCATATATGTATCTGTACCCTCGACGTTTGCCCCAAGATGGCATCTCAGGCTCAGTGTGTTCTTTATCTTCTCCGAAGACTACTCCCCTCTAGGGCTCCTGCCTCAGAAGGGCACCATGTCCCACTCCTCCCCATCCCAAAGCCCACAGGGCCATCCTTCACCCCTTCTCCCTCGCCACCACATTCTTAAGTCTTCCTCTGTAATCTGTCTGCTTTTCCTATCTCACTACTGTCTCCCTGCCTGGTTGAGGACACCTTTCCTCCTTAGCTAATCACTTACTAAAAAGCTGGTGTCCCTGTCTCCGTTCTTACCTGTTTGGTCTCCATGCAGCCACAGTAATTCATTTCACTCTCCTTATTTAAACTCATTGATGGCTTGGCCCTGGGCTTAGGATAGAATGCAGAATCTGTAAAGGCCTTATGTGAACCCTGTGTCTCCAGCCACTTGGTTCACATTCAGGCTCCAGCCACACAGTTTCCTTAGGCCTTTTGCTCTTTCCAGCTTTCTCCAAGATGTTCTCTCTCCTAACTTCCCTTATGTCCCAGCCATCATTTGGGTCTCAGCTGAGACACCATTTTCCACAGGATGCCTCCTCTGGCCTCCAAGGCTGGTTAGGTGTTGTCTTGATGCTTTTACAGCTCTTGTACTGACACCCTCATTCCCTGCTGCCTCCATGGGGACTGCCTTGCCTGGCTGTCTCTGCTTCCCTGTGAGCGTCTTGTGGAAAGACAGGGACTATCTCCACAGTGAAAAGGTTACCTCCCTGCCTCTCTCCAACCCCTAGGTGAAGCTCCTGGAAGTGATGGAAGGAATGGACAAGGAGACGTTTGAGTTCAAGTTTGGGAAGGAACTAACATTCACCACTGTACTGAGTGACCAACAGGTGGTGGAGCTGATCCCTGGGGGTGCAGGCATCGTCGTGGGATATGGGGACCGTTCTCGTTTCATCCAACTGGTTCAGAAGGCACGGCTAGAGGAGAGCAAGGAGCAGGTAGTACCCAGAGGCTAGTAGAACAGAGAACTTTGGCCCCTCCTGAGCCCCAGCTCCTGGGACCCAGAACGCAGCCTGTAAGCCACCAGTACTCCAAGAACTCCGGCCCCCACCATTCCTCAGTGCCACCTTTCTGCTGCTAAAAGGCCACAGTGATGCCCCCCAGTGTGAGGCGGGAGGTGTGCCCTCTTCCCCAGCCAAGCCTTTTTACCCACTCCCCAGGTGGCAGCTATGCAGGCAGGTCTGCTGAAGGTGGTGCCACAGGCTGTGCTGGACTTGCTGACCTGGCAAGAGTTGGAGAAGAAAGTGTGTGGGGATCCAGAGGTCACTGTGGATGCTCTGCGCAAGCTCAGTGAGTTCCCCAAGGCAGGGCAGGGCAGCACAGCACAGCACAGGGGTTGGGGCTCAAGGACTGGGCAAGATGAGACCCAAGAATGAATGCTGGCCTTGTCTCCACCAGCCCGGTTTGAGGACTTCGAGCCATCTGACTCGCGGGTGCAGTATTTCTGGGAGGCACTGAACAACTTCACCAACGGTCAGTGGAGGAGGGCAGGGTGACACCTGGGTTTGGACTCTGCTGCTGAGTTGCAGAGGCAGGGTAGAAGTTGTAGACCCTCCCTCACCATCCACGCAGGCACTGATTTCCTTCTCCCTCCAGAGGACCGGAGCCGCTTCCTGCGCTTTGTCACGGGCCGCAGTCGCCTGCCAGCACGGATCTACATCTACCCAGACAAGCTGGGGTGAGTGCTGGAGGGAGGCCTGAAGGTGCCATGGCTGCCTTCTGTCCTCCCTCCCCACACACGTACATGTGCCCCAACACATCTTCCTGACCTATGGTCCCTCAATGCCCCCAGCTACGAGACCACAGACGCGCTGCCCGAGTCTTCCACTTGCTCCAGCACCCTCTTCCTGCCACACTATGCCAGGTGGGTTTTTTCCTAGGCTCGATTTGGGGCCCAGGGGACCCCATCACCCCTGGTAGCGATGGAGGGACCTGACCAAGTCCCCATTCCCACAGTGCCAAGGTATGCGAGGAGAAGCTCCGCTATGCGGCCTACAACTGCGTTGCCATCGACACTGACATGAGCCCTTGGGAGGAGTGAGGCGTGCCGCCGGCTGTGGGACCAGCAAGACTGCACGTGTCCCTCTTGGCCTTGCCCAGGGCGAAGACACCTTCCCTGCCCTGGTTTGGCTGACGTGCTCAGCAAAACCCCGTGTGCCCCGCTCCTGTGTGCAGTTGGAGTAGGGGCAGCTGGCGTGGTCAGGTGAACACTAGTGGCCCAGCCCCGCAGACCCACAAGCCCTACCCGTGCTGGGGCTTGCTTCCCGAGGTATTTCACCTCTTAAGAGGGAATCTTCCACAAGCCCAGCACAAGCTGCCAGGCCTGAGCTACTTGAAGGGGGCCATCTAGGTCCCCAACCCATGGACTTTGCCTCCATTTTCAGCTCCACCTTTTTTCTCCCATTTTCTCTCTGGCTTTCTTCAGCCATGACTCACAACTAAAAACATAAAACACTGGAGGTTAGTGGAGGCCCTTCCCCAAGCAGGGAGCCTGGGATGGGCGGGGAGTGATAGCCAAACTCGTTGGTCACCTGCTCCAAGAAGGAAGCAGTAGCTGAGCACCTGCCCTCACATACTGCTCTTTTCCTCCTCTCCCTCCATACCAGAGATGTGGTGAGCTCTGTTCTTCTACCAACCCAGTCTCAACACACAAAGTGCCATCACCTTCCCTGACTCAGAACCCACATCCACTCAATGTGAACTCTACTACCACGACCTCCCCATATTCCTCACTTCTCCATCACCTCCAGCCTGACTCCCTGTCTGCCCTTTCACCCCCAAGATTTTGCACAGGTTAAGGCCAGTTATGGCCTTTTTGAAATCTGTAATAGCTCCCCTTTCCCCAACTCTAAAGCCTAGACCTTAAACCTGTTCCTAGAGCTATGCACACCCCTGCCCCAGTTTACCGTTCCTCCCTCAGGGCCTCCGTGACACTCCATGAAAAGAAGTTCTTGCATACCGGAAAGTTGAATAAATGGATGAATTCATTCCTTCAGAATGTGTTTATTGGGCCCTGGGCTTAGGCACAGGGTCACAAGGAGAAATCGACTTTAGTGTCCTACTCAGAGCCAAGAAGTTGGATGTGAAATGCAAGTAGAGGCTTCTCAGTGACAGACTTTGCACAGTTACACATCTGGGGCTGAGCAGAGATGTAAGGGCCCCACTGCGCAGAAAAGGGAAAACAAGCAAACAGGCTGGCCTGGCATTTTCTGGCATGGATATGGTGATTTGGAGGATGGGAGTCCACTTCTGGAGCCAAATGGGCAGAAGAATTTGACATCATAGAAGACAGAGACGGGAGGGCTGACAAACCAGCCAGGTCAGGGTTGTTGACAGAAGTGGAGGAAGTAGTGTCTTTATTACCCTGCCCCCAACCCGTTGCAGTCCTTTTTGGGTGTTTGTTTGTTTGTGTCTCTGTTGCTTAGGCTGGCGTGTAGTGGTGCAGTCACGGCTCACTCCAGCCTGGGCCTCCTGGGCTCCAGTGATCTTCCCATCTCAGCCTCCTGAGTAGCTGGGACCCCAAGTATGCCACCGCTTCTGGGTAATTTTTTGCAGAGATAGGGGTCTCCCTATGTTGAGCAGGTTGTTCTCGAACTCCTGGCCTCAGGCATTCCTCCCACCTCAGCCTCCCAGAGTGCTAGGATTACAGGCCTGAGTAGTCTTCAAGAACAAGTACCTGGGGCCGGACATGGTGACTCACACCTGGAATTCCAGCACTTTGGGAGGCTGAGGTGGGCGGACCACTTGAGCCCAGGAGTTTGAGACCAGCCTGGCCAACGTGGTGAAACCCTCTCTCTATTAAAAATACGAAAATGAGCAGGGCTTGGTGGTGTGTGTCTGTGGTGCCAGTTGGGAGACTGAGGTGGGAGGATCGCTTGAGCCCAGGAGGTGGAGGTTGTAGTGAGCCAAGATCTTGCCACTGCACTTCAGCCTGGGCAACAGAGTGAGACCCTGTATCAAAAAAAAAAAAAAAAAAGGAGTATCAGGGAGAACGCTGTGTACGAACAGTCCCCCTACACCCCCACAGTGGCCAGTCACGCTCTCAAGCACAGCCCCAGGGTCCCAGTCGTCTCAGAGTCCAGGTACAATGTGAGACCTTGTGGTGGCTGATTGCCCAGATAAGTGGCTTGGCGGAGTCTCGCCCTGGCAACTCTTCCCCTTCTTGTCCTCTAGGGCACTCCCTGACACTGCCCTAGTTGGGAAACTTACTGTGCAAGAGGTTGATCTCTGCCTGCACTGTGTGCACCCTGAGACCTATCCCAAAACACGGAACTTGACAGCTCAGTCTCTCGGCTGCCACCGCCTCCCCTGTACTCCTGCACCTTGGGTGGTGAACCCCCTTCCCTTCCAGGAAGCAGAAGGCACAGAAATCCCCAAGGCCACCACTTCCACCCAGCTGTGCTCTTCCCAAGTCAGAGGTGCACCTCTCCCTTCTCTCCCCTCAGGAAAGGGCCCAGGCCACGTGCTCCTACAGGAAGTAGCCAGTTTCTGTGCCTGGTATGGTCACATGAACTCTTTAGTCCCTCTTTTACTCACACTGTATATTTTGTAGCCTGCATTTCATTTAACCCTTCATTCAGTCAATAAACTAATATGCATCAAGCCCCTAGGTCAGGCACTGCACTAGGTGAATGGATAAAATCGTGGCTAAAGCAGTGATAATTTTTACCCTTATGGGATTTAAACTCTAATGGGAGAGACATATACAAACAAAGAGTTGCATAAACAACACTTAAGAACACTTTTGTAAAAGCTACAAAGAAGTGAAAATTGTTAGGGGACAGAACAGGATCGTTCTAACCAATGCAGCTCAATGAAATGCGAAATTCCTAAGGCATGTAACTCAACACAAAGGCCAGCTGAGAAGCCTGTTGAGTACTGTGTTGCTGGAGTGTAAAAGAAAGAGAGAAATGAGACTCCAGTCTTATAAGGCCAGTTTTAGGATTTTATAATGAGCAGCCCTGAGGGCATTAAGCAAGAAAGTGACGTAACTACATTTGCCTTGGTGGCTGTGTAGAGAATGGGTTGAGAAGGAGACGGGCGGCAGGGATTAATCAAAGCAGGAAATGATGACGACTGGGCCAAGGGGGCACTCATTTTAACCGTTATTATTATTATTATTATTATTATTATTATTATTATTATTATTTATACAGCGTGTCTGTCGCCCAGGTTGGAGTGCAGTGATGCGATCTCAGCTCACTGCAACCTCCGCCTCCCAGGTTCAAACAATTCTCCTGCCCCAGCCTCCTGAGTAGCTGGGATTACAGGCGCCCGCCACTATGCCCGGCTAATTTTTGTATTTTTAGTAAAGACGGCGTTTCACCATGTTGGCCAGGCTGGTCTTGAATTCCTGACCGCATGTGATCTGTCTGTCTTGGCCTCCCAAAGTGCTGGGATTACAGGCATAAGCCACTGCGCCTGGCCGACCATTATTTTTATAGGCAGCAATTGTATTACATTATAAGGAACTTTCATAATTTGTATTTATTTTAAAACCTCTACAGATGGACATTAAGATTGTTCACAAATTTTCAACAATAAAAACTACAGATGTTGCAATAAACATTCTCATGCGTATACCATTGCAATATCTATTTATTTCCTTAGAATAACTTCTTAAAATCACTTCATCAAACTGCAAAACTGCCCTGTAAGAAGGATGAATCAATTTTCATTCCCTCTAGTGTCTATTTCCTAAACTCTCACCACCTTTGAGCATTAACACTTAAAAATGTTTTTTGTCAATTCAGTGTGCTGGAAAATGGTAAAATTGTTATGTTTTATTTGCATTGCTTTGTTTACTATATGGAGCCATTATTTTTCTTCTTTATGAGCTACGCTTCATATATTTTTGTCCATTTTTCTGTTGTCTTCATTATATTTTTCTTATTGATTTGTAGCAACCTTTGCATGGTACTAAAATAATAAAAGCTTGGTAGTTGCTGATCATCCTCTTAGCAAAGCACTGTGCTAAGTAACATACATTTACTGTCTTGTTTTATCTTTTCAACAACTCTGTGAAGTAAGTACTATTATTGTGCCCTTTTCCAGATGAGAAACCTAGAGCAACGAGGAATTAAATTACTTGCCCAGGATAAGTGGTTAAGTGATGGAGATTAGGATGGTAGTCTGCCAGCTCCAAAGCCAACTGACTCAGTAACTAAGGTGTTATATCCTAATCCCTTTGTCCATCATGTCAGGTGTTGCAAATGTTTTCCTAGTCTGTCCTTTGCCTTTTAATTTCATGCATGTTCTTTTCTAATGTAAAAAGTTCAAAAATTTTTTAATAATTTTTTTTTTTTTAGATGGAGTTTCGCTCTTGTTGCCCAGGCTGGAGTGCAATGGCGCAATCTCTGCTCACCGCAACCTCTGCCTCCCGGGTTCAAGCAATTTTCCTGCCTCAGCTTCCTTAGTAGCTAGGATTATAGGCATGCGCCACCACGCCCGGCTAATTTTGTATTTTTAGTAGAGACGGGGTTTCTCCACGTTGGTCAGGCTGGTCTCAAACTCCCAACCTCAGGTGATCCGCCTGCCTCAGCCTCCCAAAGTGCTGGGATTACAGGCATGAGCCACTGCGCCCAGCCACATTTTTAAATAATTTATTTATTTTTGTTATGATTATTTTTTCAGACAGGGTCACTCTGTCCCCCAGGCTGGAGTGCAGTGGCATAAGCTTGGCTCACTGCACCCTCCACCTCCAGGCCAAGTGATCCTCCCACCTCAGCCTCCCAAGTAGCTGGGACTACAGGCATGCACCACCACACCCAGCCAAGTTGTTTTTTTGTTTGTTTGGTTTTTTTTTTTTTTGTAGAGCTAGGGTCTCAGCATGTTGCCCAGGCTGGTCTTGAACTCCTAGGCTCAAGCAATCTGCCTGCCTCGGCCTCCCAAAGTGCTAGGATTACAGGCATGAGCCACCACGCCTGGCCAATAATTTTTTATTTTTCATTTTTGTGGGTATATAGTAGGTTTATATATTTATGGGGTACATGAGATGTTTTGATACAGGCATGCAATGTGTTATATTCACATCAGGGTAAATGGGGGTATCCATCCCCTCAAGCATTTATCCTTTGTGTTGCAAACAATCCAATTATACCGTTTTAGTTGGTTTGGTTTGGTTTGGTTTGGTTTGGTTTTTTGAGACAAGAGTTTTGCTCTGCAGGCTGGAGTGCAGTGGCATGATCTCGGCTCACTGCAACCTTCACCTCCTGGGTTCAAGCGATTATTCCACCTCAGCCTCCCAAGTAGCTGGGATTACAGACGCCAGCCACCATGCCTGGCTAATTTTTGTATTTTTAGTAGAGATGGGGTTTCACCATGTTGGCCAGGCTGGTCTCAAACTCCTGATCTCAGGTGATCTGCCCACCTCAGCCTCCCAAAATGCTGGGATTACAGGTGTCAACCACCATGCCTGGCCTCTTTTAGCTGTTTTTAAATGCACAATTAAATTATTACTGACTATAGTCACCCTGTCGTGCTTTCAAACACAAGGCATTACTCATTCAAACTCTTTTTTGTACTCGTTAACCATGCTTATCTCCCCCTAATCCCCCCACTCCCCTTCCCAGCCTCTGGTAACCATCCTTCTACTCTCTATCTCTATGGGTTCAGTTGTTGATTTTTAAACCTCAAAATGTTTATGAGCTCAAAATTTTTTCTTTGTGGAAGAACCTATATTGGATATATACCATTGGGAGGCAATATACTGTTGTGTACTAGTTAAGAGCACATTCTTTGGAATCAGCTTGACTATATCCATATTCTGGCTGTGCCACGTACTAGCTGTTGACCATGGGCAAGTTGCTTAACCTTTCTGTGCCTCAGGTTCCACCTTTAAATTTATTTATTTGTTTATTTGTTTATTTTTTGAGACAGAGTTTTGCTCTTGTTGCCCAGGCTGGAGTGCAATGGCATGATCTCAGCTCACCGCAACCTCCGCCTCCCAGGTTCAAGCGATTCTCCCGCCTCAGCCTCCCGAGTAGCTGGGATTACAGGCATGCGCCACCATGCCCTGCTAATTTTGTATTTTTACTAGAGATGTGGCTTCTCCATGTTGGTCAGGCTGGTCTCGAACTCCCAACCTCAGGTGATCCACCCGCCTCAGCCTTCCAAAGTGCTGGATTACAGGCGTGAGCCACCACGCCTGGCCTTAAATTTTTTTAATTAATTATTTTTCATTCACAATAATTGTATATATTTATGGGCTACAATATGATGTTTTGGTCTATGTATACATTGCACAAAGGGTCAATCAAGTTAATTAACATATCCATCACCTCACCAACTAATCATTTTTTGTGGCAAGAATGTTAAACATTTATTCTTTTAGCGATTTTGAAATATACGTTTTTATTAACTGTGGTCACCATGCAGTGCAATAGCTGACTAAAACCTGTTCCTACAGTCTTACTGAGATTTTGCACCCTTTGATCAACATCTTCTCTTTTACCACCCCCTAGCCCTCTCTGTTTATATGAAACAGAGTCTGGGGGACAGAATGAGACCCTGTCTAAAAAAATAATCTTAATAAAAATAAGGCCGGGCGTGGTGGCTCATGCCTGTAATCCCAGCATTTTGGGAGGCTGAGCCGGGTGGATCACTTGAGGTCAGGAGCTCGAGGCCAGCCTGGTCAACATGGTGAAACCCTGTCTCTACTAAAATACAAAAATTAGCCAGGCATGGTGGTGGGCACCTGTAATCCCAGCTACTTGGGAGGCTGAGGGAGGAGAATCACTTGAACCTGTAAGGAGGAGGTTGCAGTGAGCCAAGATCGCACCACTGCACTCCAGCCTGGGCAACAAGAGCGAAACTCTGTCTCAAAAAGAAATAAAATTAAAAATAAAAATAAGACCAGGTGCGGTGGCTCATGCCTGTAATCTCAGCAATCTGGGAGGCCAAGGTGGGTGGATCACTTGAGCTCAGAAGTTCGAGACCAGCCTGGCCAACATGGTGAAACCCCATCTCTACTAAAATACAAAATTTAGTCAGGTGTGGTGGCAGACGCCTGTAATCTCAGCTACTTGGGAGGCTGAGGCAGGAGAATCGCTTGAACCTGGGAGGCAAAGGTTACAGTGAGCCAAGATTGCACCACTGTACTCCAGCCTGGGTGACAGAGCGAGACTCCCTCTCAATAATAATAATAATAATAATAATAATAATAATAATAATAAATAAATAATTAGGCTGGGTGTGGTGGCTCACGCCTGTAATCTCAGCACTTCGGGAGGCTGAGGCAGGTGGATGGATCACTTGATGTCAGGAGTTCGAGACCAGACCAGCCAACATAGTGAAACTCCATCTCTACTAAAAATACAAAAATTAGCTGGGCATGGTGGCAGGCGCCTGTAGTCCCAGCTACTCTACTTGGGAGGCTGAGGCAGGAGAATCACTTGAACCTGGGAGGCGGGGTTGCAGTGAGCCGAGATCACACCACTGCACTCCAGCCTGGGCAACACAGTGAGACTCCAGCTCAAAATAAATAAATAAATAAATAAAAGTCAGTGAAAAAGCTACTTCCCCCCTCCCCCAGTGACAGGGTCTTGCTCTGTTGCCCAGGCTGGGGTGCAGTGGCACAGTCACGGCTCACTGCAGCCTTGACGTCCTGCGTTGAAGCAATCCTACCACCTCAGCCATCCGCATAGCTGGGACTACGGGTGCATTCCACTACCCCTGATAATTCTTGTGTTTTTTGTAGAGACAGGGTTCTGTCATATTGCCCAGGGTGGTCTCAAACTCCTGGGCTCAAGAGATCCTCTGACTTCAGCTCCCAAAGTGCTGGCATTACAGGTATGAGCCACTATGGCTGGCCAAAATCAAATTCCACTTATAAGTGAGATCATACAGTGTTTTTCTTTTTGTGCCTGGCTGATTTCACGTAGCATAATGTTCTCCATCCATGTTGTTATGAATGACGGAAGATCTTTCTTTTTAAAGGCTGTATAATATTCCTGTGTGTGTGTGTGCGTGTGTGTGTACTGTTTATCCACTAATACGCACTTAGGTTACTTCCTTATTTTGGCTATTGTAAATAATGCTGAAATGAACATGGGAGTGCAGATTATCTCTTCAACATTCCAATTTCAATTTCTTTGGATATATACCCAGATGTGGTATTGCTGGATTGTAAGTTAATTCTTTTTTGGTGTCGTGGTTTTTGGGTTTTGCTTGTTTATTTGTTTGCTTGTTGAGAAAAGGTCTCATTCTACTGCCCAGGCTGGAGTGCAGTGGCACGATCTTGGCTCACTGCAACCTCAACGTCCTGGGCTTAAGCCATCCTCTGATCTTGGCCTCCTAAAGTGCTTGGATTTCAGGTGTGAGCCACTGTGCTAGGCTCCAATTTAAAAACAAGGGAAAAATCAGCCAGTTGAAAAGTCGTTTTCAATAAGGGGGAAAAAAATCACCAAATTGATTAAATCACTTATTTTTTAAAGTTACTCACCATTTTAGAACATGAGTGCCCAGATTCTGACCTTTAAAACCACCAATGAAGAAAATTCTGTGTGCTTGAAAAGAAATACTAAAGTTCTAATTAATGAAGATTCTTTCCAAGCTCCTTTTGTTAAATACTGTAGCATCATTTTATCTCTAACTTATCATGGATCTATTGGGCAATTACTAGGCCTATGTACAAAAATAAAATGCAAGGCTGGGTGCAGTGGCTCACACTTGTAATCCTAGTTCTTTGGGAGGCTGAGGCTGGGGGATCTCTTGAGCCCAGGAGTTCGAGACCAGCCTGGGCAACATAGTGAAACCTTGTCTCTACGAAAAACAAAAATTTTAATTAACCAGGCATGATGGCAGGCACCTGTAGTCACAGCTACTCTGGTGGCTGAGGTGGGAAGATCGCTTAAGCCCAGCAGGTCAAGGCTGCAGTGAGCTGTGATTGTGCCACTGCACTTCAGCTGGGGTGACACAGCGAGACCCTGTCTCAATCAATCAATAAAATGCAAATATTTTAGGACCTGCAATTGTTTGCCAAAGTGGAATATCTTTCATTCACTACTCTAAAAACAATAATTCCCCGCCCCACTGACAAGTCTCTGGCCAAATGGAGTAGATGAATATTGTGAGGTGGCCAGCAAATTCCCAGAGAGATCTCTAGCAGACCGTGGGAAAACTGTTTGTGAGCCAAGACCCAAATTTTGAAAGATTTCTTTTGTCTTCCACAGTTTAGAGAGCTTGCCCTTGTTAAGTTATTCCCCCACCACATATGAACACACAGACACACACACACATATATACACACAAATATCCCTTAGGGAAGAAATGAGAATAATTATGGTCAAGACGAAACAAACATTTTAGGGAATACCCTGTATTTAATAAGCATTTATTAAGTATTTCCTGTGTACTTAATAAATAATAATAATAAATAAGCATGGGGCTAGGCATAAATTGATAGTGAGGAGGAAAGTTCGGGAGAAGAGATGTTGTCAGCGACCTGGCTCTCAGCCCAGTTTTCCCACCACCAAATGGGAAGTCAAGGGAAAATCTGTAAGATTTCAATTCATCCAATATTATTCACTTAGCACGTCCCAGGTTCTATGCTAGGTCCTGGGGAGACAGGAAAAAATAAGATATAGCACTTATCTTCAAGGGGCTCCTAGTGTGATAGAGAAGACATGGAAAAGAGGATGACAATCCTTTATGGTGAGTGCCATAATGTAAGTGCTAGAAGCAGTAAGAGCCAGGAGGAATCCATAAGGCAGCAGCTCTTCAAATGTGCTCCATGGGTTCCTGGGAATCCCTAAGACCCTTTCAGGGGATCTGTCAGGTCAGAACTATTTTCATAATAATATTAAAATATATTTACCTTTTTCATCATATTGATATTTGCATTGATGGTGCCAAAGCAATGGTGGGTAAAACTTCTGGTGCTTTATTGAGCATGAATCGAAGCATTGGCACCAAACTGTACAATAGTCATTTTATTTTTTAGTCCTATACACTTTTTAAAAAATTAGAATAAACATTAAGGCCAGGCGCAGTGGCTTACCCCTGTAATCCTAGCACTTTGGGAGGCTGAGGTAGGAGGATCCTTTGAGCCAAGGAGGCAGAGGTGCCAAGATCATGCCACTGCACTCCAGCCTGGTCAACAGAGCAAGACCCTGTCTTAAAGAAAAAAAAAAAATTGGCCAGGCGCAGTGGCTCACGCCTGTAATCCCAGCACTATGGGAGGCAGAGACGAATGGATCACTTGAGGTCAGGAGTTTGACACCAGCCTGGCCAATGTGGTGAAGCCCCGTCTCCACTAAAAATACAAAAATTAGCTGGGTGGCACACACTTGTAATCCCAGCTACTTGGGAGGCTGAGGCAGGAGGATTGCCTGAACCTGGGAGGTGGAGGGTGTAGTGAGCTGAGATCATGCCACTGTACTCCAGCCTGGGTGACAGAGTGAGACTCTGTCTCAAAAACAAAAACAGGCCGGGCACAGTGGCTCACACCTGTAATCCTAGCATTTGGGAGGCTGAGGCGAGCGGATCACGAGGTCAGGAGATCAAGACCATCCTGGCTAACACGGTGAAACCCCATCTCTACTAAAAATACAAAAACAAAATTAGCCGGGTGTGGTGGCGGGCACCTGTAGTCCCAGCTACTTGGGAGGCTGAGGTGGGAGAATGGCATGAACCTGGGAGGCAGAGCCTGCAGTGAGCCGAGATCGCGCCACTGCACTCCATCCAGCCTGGGCGACAGAGTGAGACTCCATCTCAAAAAAAAAAAAAAAAGAAAGAAAAAAATTAAACAAAGTCAGTTACACTTAAGAAGTTCTTTGATTAAGCAGTAAACTATATTAATTTTATTAAACCTTGGCCTGAGTACATGTCTTTTTTTTTTTTTTTTTTTCTTGAGATGAAGTCTCATTCTGTTGCCCAAGCTGGAGTGCAGTGGCATGATCTTGGCTCACTGAAACCTCCACCTCCCAGGTTCAAGTGATTCTCCTGCCTCAGCCTCCCAAGTAGCTGGGAATACAGGCACACGCCACTGTGCCCGGCTAATTTTTGTATTTTTAGTAGAGACAGGGTTTCACTATGTTGGCCAGGCTGGTCTTGAACTCCTGACCTCGTGATCCACCTGCCTCGGCCTCCCAAAGTGCTGGGATTACAGGCGTGAGCTACTGTGCCCAGCCCATTTTTTTTTTTTTTTTTTGCTACCAAATATACTAGTTTACTGAATATGTGTCTTTTTAATATTCTGTATGATGAGATGGGAAGTACACATTTAACCCTTCTGTGCATACAAAAGAAGTATGATGGTTGTCTCCAAGAGAAACAGTTTTGTGATAGTTTGAGCTGCGAGTTGAACTACTGCTTTTTCATGGAGTACTATATTGAATCGAAAGAACAACTGGAGGTGGCTGCACAGTCGTGGCGGAGGTGACCAAAGCCACATAATGTCCGTAGTTCATTCATCCATCCATGCCAAGTGGATCGTGGGGAAGGTGATTGGGACAAAAATGCAAAAGACTGCTAAAGTGAGAGTGACCAGGCTTGTTCTGGATCCCTATTTATTAAAGTTTTACAATAAGCGGAAAACCTACTTTGCTCACGATGCCCTTCAGCAGTGCACAGTTGGGGATATTGTGCTTCTCAGAGCTTTACCTGTTCCGCGAACAAAGCATGTGAAACATGAACTGGCCGAGATTGTTTTCAAAGTTGGAAAAATCATAAATCCAGTGACAGGAAAGCCCTGTGCAGGAATTACCTACCTAGAGAGTCCATTGAGTTCGGAAACCACCCAGCTAAGCAAAAATCTGGAAGAACTCAATATCCCTTCAGCACAGTGGAGGAGGAGTGGAAGAAGGCACTAAAGGGAAAGATTGACATGTTTATGTTATGGAAAAAGAAATTTTTCTAAGTTGCATTGCAAACTGTGTCCAGTTTATCTGTGATGTTTATGAAATAGCTAAAAGCAAATGAAGGGCATATTATGGTTTTTCATTTTAAAAAAAAAGAACTGACCAACTATGCCTGCCAATGTATAAACAAAGTGAGCCAGTTACTTCAAGGGAAACCACTAATAGTATTTGCTGCCAATGATAATATTTGAGCTTTGAAGAGAAAATTAAAATTTTGGGGGTTTTTTGTTTTTGTTTTTGTTTTTTTGAGATGGAGTCTCACTCTGTAGCCCAGGCTGGAGTGCAGTGGCGCCATCTCGGCTCACTGCAAGCTCTGCCTCCCGGGTTCACGCCATTCTCCTGCCTCAGCCTCCCGAGTAGCTGGGACTACAGGCACCTGCCACCATGCCGGGGTAATTTTTTTGTATTTTTAGTAGAGACAGGGTTTCACCGTGTTAGCCAGGATAATCTCAATCTCTTGACCTCATGATCTGCCCACCTCGGCCTCCCAGAATGCTTGGATTACAGGCGTGAGCCACTGTGCCCGGCCAAAAATTAGAATTTTATAAAACTTGTATCTGTCATCATCAGCTTCCCAGCTTTCTAATATTTAAGAATTTTTCTGATGAAATTGTTAGTGATATTAACAAATGTGATTTTAAAATATTGTATAATGAGTCAATGTTAGGAAGATCTGCATAACTCTGTGAACGAATATTTTACATATTATTTGTATACCAAGTTGCAAGGTCATGCATGGGTAAAATGTCCATTCAAAGTGCAAGTACTGTAACAAGGTACAAAATGTTCATTGATATAATTTCCGATTCTACATTGCAACAAACCTTTAACAAACTACCACTTATTGAATTTTGGTATAGTGTCAAAGAATACCTATAATTATCTGAAAAGGCTATTAAAAGCTCTATCTCTTACCAACTATGTATCTATGTGAAGTCACATTTTTATGATATAATTAAACCAAAATAATATATCACAATAATGGAAAAATCAAGCTGTTTTCTATTAAGCCAGACCCTAAAGAGACTATTCAAAAAGGTGAAACAATGGCATTCATCTCACTAAACTTTTTGTTTTGAAAATGTAGTTGGCCGGGCACAATGGCTCATGCCTGTAATCCCAGCACTTTGGGAGGTCAAGGCGGGCGGATCACCTGAGGTCAGGAGTTTGAGACTAGCCTGACCAACATGGAGAAACCCCGTCTCTACTATAAATACAAAATCAGCTGGGTGTGGTGGCGCATGCCTGTAAATTCCAGCTACTCGGGAGGCTGAGGCAGGAGAATTGCTTGAACCCGGGAGGCAGAGGTTGCAGTGAGCTGAGATCGTGCCATTGCACTCCAGCCTGGGCAACAAGAGCAAAACTCCGTGTCAAAAAAATAATTTTTTTTTGATATGGTAAATATTGATAAATATAATCCATATAAACAAAAGCTTTCTGGGGTCCTCAGTAATTTTTAAGTATGAAGAGTCTAGAGATGAAAAAGTTTGAGAATTGTTGCCCTCAGGGAATAATTTAAAGTGAGTTTAAACTGAAGCAATCTCTCAACTACTTTCCACAATAGAAGAGAAAACCCTCTAGTTCCTTGAAAAACATTTGCTAGTTTAAACATAAGGATTTGAAATGGATGGCAGATATGGGGCTGACTGCTCTTCTTACTTATAATTAGTTCTTACCTCAAAACCATGCTGTAATTTCCAAGTCTTGGTTGAGGTAATACCAAAGAGAGAATATCTCTGTGTTTCTATAGAGGGGTAGTCAGACTTCAGGCCTCCTGTGGCCAGATCAGTCAGTTCATGGCAAGGCAAAGATAGGCTGGTTTTAGGACATGAGTCCCCCCCTTTTTTTTTCAGGGTCTAAGCAGACCTCCTTCTGGAAAAAATGACAAGTCCTAATCATTGACTGCTGTATCTGCAACACCAAGCATCTAAGACACTGCTTGGCACATATTAGGCACTCAAGATATTGTTGAAGCCAGTCCTCCATGGCACATACCTGTAGTCCTAGCTACTTGGGAAGCTGAGGCAAGACGATCGTTGAGCCCAGGAGTTTGAGTCCAGCCTGGGCAGCATAAGCTGACCTCATTTCTAAAAATAAATGAATAAATATTGTTGAATGAAGTCAAGCCCCTTTATTTTTATTACAGAAATCATACTCTACCTTTCAACTGGCAGGAAGCTAAAGCAACTCAAGATTTAAGAGATGAATCAGGCTGGGCACGGTGGCTCACGGCTGTATCCCAGCACTTTGGGAGGTCGAGGCGGACAGATCACGAGGTCAGGAGTTCAAGACCATCCTGGCCTATCTGATGAAACCCGTTCTCTACTAAAAATACAAAAATTAGCCAGGCGTGGTGGCGCATGCCTGTAGTCCCAGCTACTTGGGAGGCTGAGGCAGGAATCACTTGAACCCAGGAGGCAGAGGTTGCAGTGAGCCAAGATTGTGCCACTGAACTCCAGCCTGGTGACAGAGTGAGACTGTCTCAAAAAAAAAAAAAAAATTAATTAATCGAAAAAAAAAAGGAAGCTTTCAAAAGATTAGGAAATTGCAGGAATGCATGGGAAAAAGAGAATGGCCATTGGTCCTGTTATCTAGTGCAACTTGATAAACCACTCCAAACCGTAGAGCTTAGAACAACAATTATTTTATTATCTATTCGTCATTTTTTAATATTTATTTTATTTACTTAGAGATCCTGTCTCTTTGTTACCCAGGCTGAAGTGCAGTGATACCATATTGGCTCACTGCCACCTCTGCCTCTTGGGCTCCAGCGATCCTCCTGCCTCAGCCTTCCAAGTAGCTGGAACCCCACAGCGCGCCACCACACCTGACTAATTTTTGTATTTTTAGTAGAGAGGGTGTTTCACTACGTTGCCCAGGCTAGTCTCGAACTCCTGGGCCCAAGGGATCCATCCGCCTCACTTCCTAAACTTCTGGGATTACAAGCGTGAGCCACCGCACCTGGCCTATTATTGTTTTGTTAAAAGCAGGGTCTCGGCTTTGCAAATGCAGCCACCAACGCCAGGAGCTCTGTACGATCAGCCATGGTTAACCCCACCGTGTTCGACATCGCTGTCGACGGCAAGCCCTTGGGCCGCGTCTCCTTCGAGCCGTTTGCAGACAAGGTTCCAAAGGCAGTAGAAAACTTTCGTGCTCTGAACAATGTAGAGAAAGGATTTGGTTATAAAGGTTCCTGCTTTCACAGAATTATTCCAGGGTTTATGTGTCAGGGTGGTGACTTCACATGCCATAATGACACTGGTGGCAAGTATACCTGCGGGGAGAAATTTGATGACGAGAGCTTCGTCCTGAAGCATACACATCCTGCCATCTTGTCCATGGCAAATGCTGGACCCAACACAAATGGTTCCCAGTTTTTCATCTGCACTGCCAAGACTGAGTGGCTGGATGGCAATCCTGTGGTCCTTGGCAAGGTGAAAGAAGGCATGAATATTGTGGAGGCCATGGGGCACTTTGGGTCCGAGAATGGCAAGACCAGCAAGAAGATCACCATTGCTGACTGTGGACAACTCTAACAAGTTTGGCTTGTGTTTTATCTTGACCACCAGACCATTCCTTTTCTAGCTCAGAAGAGCACCCCTTCACCCCATTTGCTTGCAGTATTTTTTTTTTTTTGAGACGGAGTCTCACCCTGTCTCCCTCTCCCAGGCTGGAGTGCAGTGGCACGATCTCGGCTCACTGCAACCTCCACTTCCCAGGTTCAAGCAATTCTCTTTCCTCAGCCTCCCGAGTAGCTGGGACTACAGGCGCACGCCGCCATGCCTGGCTAATTTTTTCTTTTTCTTTTTTCTTTTTTTTTTTTTTTTTTTGTATTTTAGTAGAGACGGGGTTTCACCATGTTGCCCAGGCTGATCTTGAACTCCTGAGCTCAGGCAATCTGCCTGCCTCGGCCTCCCAAAGTGCTAGGATTACAGACGTGAGCCACCACGCCCGGCCTGCTCGCAGTGGCTTATCTTTGTGCTCTTGCTGCAGTTCCCTTTGGGTTCCATGTTTTCCTTGTTCCTTTCCATGCCTAACTGGATTGCAGAGTTAAGTTTATGATTATGAAATAAAAACTAAATTAAAAAAAAAAACAGGGTCTCACTCTGTCGTCTAGGCAGGAGTGCAGTGGCCCGATCATAGCTCACTGCAGCCTTGAACTCCTGGGCTCAAGCGATCCTCCCGTTTCAGCCTCCCGAGCAGCTGGGACTACAGGCACACACTACCATGCCCAGCTAATTTTTACTTTTGTAGAGACTGGAGTCTCTCTCGCACAGGCTGGTCTTGAACTCCCGGTTTCAAGCAATCCTCCCACCTCGGCTTCCCAAATTGCGGAGATTACAGGCATGAGCCACCATGCCCAGCCGCCCTCAGTTTTGATGGCTAAAGTTAACGTGAGTGGCCCTGTTACAAATAGGAAGTCCCGGGCCGGGCGCGGTGGCTCACGCCTGTAATCCCAGCACTTTGGGAGGCCGAGGCGGGCAGATCACGAGGTCAGGAGATCGAGACCATCCTGGCTAACACAGTGAAACCCCCGTCTCTACTAAAAATACAAAAAAATTAGCCGGGCGTGGTGGCGGGCGCCTGTAGTCCCAGCTCCTCGGGAGGCTGAGGGAGGAGAATGGCGTGAACCCGGGAGGCCGAGCTTGCAGTGAGCCGAGATCGCGCCACTGCACTCCAGCCTGGGCGACGCACAGCGAGACTCCGTCTCAAAAAAACAAAAAACAAACAACAACAACAACAACAACAAACAAATAGGAAGTCCTGGCAACCCCTGCAGGGGCATTCGGTGATTTTTTTCACTAGCTAGCCAAAATTGCGGCTCCCAATGAGCTTTCTTTCACTGAATGTACTCGAAGCCAGGTCTTAGACTTACTCCCTGAGGAAAGAGGCTGAGTTGTTCCGTCTGGGTTCCCGGCACCCTGCACTGGGAGGAATACTCAAAAGGCGTTGGTAATGTGTTAATGGACAGAGGGACACACGTGTCGAATGCTCCTCGGTGGCCCCGCCCCCTCCGGCCCGCCTTCCCTTCTCTCCGCTGAGTGTGCTTCCCCTCCGTCATCCATCGCTCGGCGGTCGTCCCTTCTCCATGGGTCTGCTCTGCGCGTTCCATCGAGTTTCTCGGCCATCGCGCGCCTGCGCCATTGGGCTGTCAGTCAGAGGCGGCGTGGAGATCGCTGGGAGCGGTTGCGGCGTGCGGGGAGCTGAGGTATAGCTGTGACTTCTGCCCTGCCAGGCCGCGCACAAGCTGGCTGACCCGGGTGAGCAGTGCGGTGGGGCCACTCATCTGAGGGAGGCGGGCATGTCGAACTGGGCCGAGGTGGACCCGAAGGGGTAGGAGAGGGTGCTGAGCCCCGAAGTTGTCAGCTCGACTCCCTGCTCGACCCGGTGTAGCTGTGTCCGAAGTAGAAGGGAGGTTGGGGATGAGAATCCGAGCCAACCACCTTATGCAACAGATGGAGGAACTAAGTTTCTAATCTCAGCTACTCGAGAGTCTGAGGCAGGAGAATCGTTTGAACCCAGGAGGTGGAGGTTGCAGTGAGCCTAATTCGCGCCACTGCACTCCAGCCTGGGCAACATAGTGAGACTTTCCGTTTCAAAAAAAAAAAATGAAAAGAAAGAAACGAAGTTTCGGGGAGGGGAGGTTCTGCTTAAAGTCACAGCGAGTGAGCGAGCACCAGACGGGTACCAGACGCCTTTAGCACTGTGCCTGCACTCTTTCAGCCTCAGCCCTTCATTCATTTGTTCAGCCTGCCTTTAGTTGTTTGGACGCAGGGCAGTGAAATACAGGGAGGAGCAGTGAGGTCTCTGCCTTCAGGCAGCACACGTGGAATGACAGACCAATTCTGATACAGTTTTCTTATCTATTTACAACTGGAAAAGGCATGAGTGCTATGATGCAGGCAAGTCTGAGATGCGGTGAACACCCTCTCCAAAGCTTGGGAGGCAGCGAGACTCGTTGCCGTGATTCCCGTCAGCCATAGTCGTGGCAGTGACATGAGCATTTGACAGTCTGCTTGGTAGCATGATTAGTTATGTTCATGATTACTATTCATGCTTCCTAGGTTGCCTTTCTTCACCCAGGGCCTCCTTGAGAGCTGGAACCTCAGTTCCTAGTGACCTGGGTTCTAATGCCCTTATGCACATGTTTGAGTTTGACTCTTACACAGTTGTGAAGTTCACAGGTCCTCATTCCACTTTGATTTCTGGCATCTGACTGGGAATACAGTGATGATGCACACACAGTCCAAGAAAGTCACTCTTAGACTCTTATGTAGACATTTAAGAGACATTAATGTTACACTTAAGTAGACATTTAAACACATACGCGCAATGAAACCCTGTAAAGGCTAAGAGAATCTGCACATGGCAGAATGGAAGCACTTCGGGAAAAGGAGTCACTTCTGGAGGGGTGGGAACGGTTAGGAATGGCTTTGTAGGCAAGAGGATTCTTGAGCTGTCCTCAAAGTTTAATAGGTGATTACTAGACAGAAGAGAAAGGCAGACTAGGAGGCAACAGTAGCAGTGCAGAGACCAGAATTATGAAGCAGCATGGCGCAATTAGTACGAAGGCTTTCCATAATCTAGTCTCTGTCTAGTAAAGCAAATACAAATATAGTGCTTCTCATAAGATGGACATTATTTTGTCTGCTTTACGTAGAATAACAAATTTAATCTTAACAACAACTCTGTGAAGTGAAACTATAATTATCCCCATTATAAAATGCAAAAACTGAGGCATAGAAAATTTATGTAGTTTGCCCTAGTTCACACAGCTAATAATAAATAGTAGAGCTAGAATTCAAACCTAGGCATTCTGGCTCTATGGTCTGTGAACGTAACCACCAGGCTTCCTTCTAGAAGCTGAGGACACTGAGAGTTTTAAATGTCAGGCCCCTGATCACACCACCTATGAGTGTCAGAATCATGACTCAAACTCATCTTTTGACTCTTTTTTTTTGGGGGGGGGACAGGGTCTCACTCTGTTGCCCAGGCTGGAGTGCAGTGGTGTGCAGCCTTAACCTCCCAGGCTCAGGTGATTCTCCCACCTCAGCCTCCCGAGTATCTGGGACTACAGGCATGCGCCACCATACCTGGCTAATTTTTTATAGAGATGGGGTCTCACCATGTTGCCCAGGCTGTTCTAGAATTCCTAGGCTCAAGTGATCCTCTCATCTTGGCCTCCCAAAGTGCTGGGAGCATGAGCCACTGTGCCCGGCCATCTTTTGGCTCTTTTTTATTTTATTTTGTTTTTTTTGAGACAGAGTCTCACTCTGTCGCCCAGGCTGAAGTGCGAGTGGTGTGCTCTCAGCTCACTGCAGCCGCTGTCTCCCGGGTTCATGTGATTCTCCTGCCTCAGCCACCTGAGTAGCTGGGATTACGGGCGCCTGACACCATGCCTGGCTACTTTTAAAAATATTTTTAGTAGAGGCCGGGCGCAGTGGCTTATGCCTGAAATCCCAGCACTTTAGGAGGCCAAGGCAAGTGGATCACCTAAGGTTAGGAGTTCAAGACCAGCCTGGCCAACGTGGCGAAACCCTGTCTCTACTAAAAATCCAAAGAATTAGCCAGGTATGGTGGCGGATGCCTGTAATCCCAGCAACTTGGGAGGCTGAGGCAGGAGAATCGCTTGAACCCGGGAGGCAGAGGTTGCAGTGAGCCGAGATCATGCCATTGCACTCAACCTGGGGAACAAGAACTCTTTCAAAAAAAAAAATTTTTTTTTAGTAGAGACAGAGCTTCACCAAGTTGGCCAGGCTGCTCTTGAACTCCTGACCTCAGGTGATCCGCCCACCTGGGCCTCCCAAAGTGCTGGGATTACAGGCGTGAGCCACCACGTCCAGCTCATCTTTTGACTCTTAAGGGTCCAGTGCTCTTTTCATAATAACATTCGATGTGGTGGATGTTATATAATGCCAAAATGAAATTAAATTACACTCTGAGGCAACGCTTGCTAGAATCTACATGACCATATCTTTACATTGTGAATGTTATGCAAGAGCCTTCACTTTGTGCCTTGGGTATAGTAGGTGTTAAGTGCTGCACTTTAGATGTTGATGTGCTGGGCCCAGGATTAATAATAATTATAGTAAAGTTGCAACATTATTTGGCAATTTGATGTTGAATAGATTGTTTCTTCTGAACGTTACATTTTAACACATTTGTTTTTAAAATTACATCATTGTTGTAAGAGAAAGTACTTTCAGTTTAAATCAGTAAAGATCGGTCAGGTGCAGTGGCTCATGCCTCTAATCTCAGCACTTTGGGAGGCCCAGGCAGGAGGCTTGAGGCCAGGAGTTTGAGACCAGCCTGGGCAGCATAGTGAAACCCCGTCTCTATAAAAAATTAATTAAAAGAATTAGCCAGGCGGCCAGGTGCAGTGGCTCATGCCTGTAATCCCAGCACTTTGGGAGGCCAAGGCGGGCAGATCACCTGAGGTTGGGAGTTCGAGACCAGCCTGACCAATGTGGAGAAACCCTGTCTCTACTAAAAATACAAAATTAGCTGGGCAGCTGGGCATGGTGGTGCATGCCTATAATCCCAGCTCTTTGGGAGGCTGAGGCAGGAGAATCGCTTGAACCTGGGAGGCGGAGGTTGTGGTGAGCTGAGATCGTGCCACTGCACTTCAGCCTGGGCAACAAGAGAGAAACTCCGTCTCAAAAAAAAAAAAAAAAAAAAAAAGCCAGGCATGGTGGCACCCACCTGTAGTCCCAGCTGCTCCAGAGGTTGGGGCAGGAGGATTGCTTTAGTGCAGGAGGTTGAGGCGGCAGTGAGCCATGATCTTACCACTGCACTTCCAGACTGGGCAATGGAGCAAGACTCTGTCTCTAAATAAATAATAAATAAATAGGATGGGCACGGTGGCTCACACCTGTAATCCCAGCACTTTGGGAGGCCGACTCGGGTGGATCACCTGAGGTCAGGAGTTTGGGACCAGCCTGGCCAACATGGTGAAACCCCATCTCTACTAAAAATACAAAATTAGCCAGGCATGGTGGCCCATGCCTGTGATCCCAGCTACTCGGGAGGCTGAGGCAGGAGAATCGCTTGAACTTGGGAGGTGGGGGTTGCAGTGAACCGAGATCACGCCATTGCACTCCAGGCTGGCAACAAGAGTGAAATTCCATCTCCAAAAATAAATACATAAATAAAGATTTATGACCTTCTACTGTGCCTCTGTTCTGTGGTAGTTTCTGTAAAGAGATTCTTTTCAAAGTCAAATAGGTTTGTTTATTACCTTGAGTTTGAAAAAAGGAATTAACAGTTTGGTTTGTTTTTGTAATTGTGTTCTGTAAGTCTAGGTTCAGATACAAGCCTACGTTTGTGTTTATAGTGATATCTTTAAAAATTGGAGGAATAAGATGAGCCGATGGCTGAATTATTGGAGGAGTCTTAAGTCATTTCATACTTTTCAGAAGCCTAACATGCTTGTGTTTCTGCTGTTAATTCTAGTCAGACATCTTTTAATATTTTCTTTTTTCTCTCTTTTTTTTTTTGAGACAGGATCTCACTCTGTCACACAGGTTGGAGTGCAGTGGTCCAATCTCAATCTCGGCTCACTGCAACACCTGCCTCCCAGGCTCAAATGATCCTCCCACTTCAGCTTCCCAAGTAGCTGGAACCATAGGCACAAGCCACCACGCCTGGCTAATTTTTTGTATTTTTGGTAGAGATGGGGTCTCGCCATGTTGCCCAGGCTGGTCTCGAACTCCTGAGCTCATGTGATCCACACACCTCAGCCTCCCAAAGTGCTGGGATTACAGATGTGAGCCACCTCACCCAGCCTAATATTTTCAAAGAATAACAATTCACACATAGAAGTCCACTTGGTAAACTCTTACTTCTTCAGAGTCAGCTCAAGCATCACTTCCTATAAAAACTTCTCTGTGTTTTCAATGAAAACTAGGTGTTCCTTTTATTGTATGCCCACTGTATCTTGGATATTTTTCTGCTGTGGCACTAATGACATATATTGTGATTTACTGAATTTGTCTTCTCCACTTAATTGTGAATAACTCAAGGGCAAGGCCCCTGCATTCCTATCCTCCCAGTTTTACCAAGGATAGAACTGAGAATACATATTGGTAGACATAATGTTTATCTGCAGCTAAGCTTTTCTTACTGTGATTGCTAGAGTTAGGAATTATGCATTTGACATAGTGGGTATCAGTAACCTAAATAAAAATAGGCTAGTAGTGTGTGTGCTTTGATTTTTGTTACATTGGTTTTTTTCTGTTAATTGTTTTTTCTGTACTTGCAGTTTGTAAAAATGGAATTTCAAGCAGTAGTGATGGCAGTAGGTGGAGGATCTCGGATGACAGACCTAACTTCCAGCATTCCCAAACCTCTGCTTCCAGTTGGGAACAAACCTTTAATTTGGTACCCATTGAACCTGCTTGAGCGTGTTGGATTTGAAGGTGAGCTATGACAAAGTGAGCTGTGAACTCATAAAACTTTTAGGAGATTTGATCCCCATGATTTGTCAGCGTTATGAGAATGAGAGAGGGTGACTAGAACTCGCTGGCTGAAGACTGCCTTCTTTAAGGAATGTAGGAGTACCCTATTGCTGTGTGAAAAAGGTTGAGAGGATAGCACTAAGTGTTGTTGTTATGGAGCTGATGTCCACAGTGATCCAAGACGAACTCTGTAAGGATATCAGAAAGAGCAGATTGAGACTCTTAAATGCCTCATAGTCAGTACTTACTGAGAATCTATTATGTACCAGGTAATATTTATATTATCTGACACGTAATATATATATGTTTTAAATTTTGTTTTGATGTAAGTACCAGGTTATATATTAAACACGGAGGTACAGAATTGAAAAGACAGCTCAGGCCCTGAATTCCAGAACTTTAAAGTCTAGTGATCCTCTCTACTTTTTGCTTGGGTAGCTAGGTAGATAGTTATGCCATTAAGTAGGAAAAGGAATAGGAGACAAGGAACAGGTTTTTTTTTTTTGAGACAGAGTCTCACTCTGCCACCCAGGCTGGAGTGCAGTGGCACGATCTTGGCTCACTACAACCTCCGCCAGGGTTCAACCTCTCCCGGGTTCAAGTGATTCTCCTGCCTCAGCTTCCTGTGTAGCTGGGACTACAGGCATTTGCCACCATGCCCAGCTAAGTTTTTGTATTTTTAGTAGAGACAGGGTTTCACCATGTTAGCTAGAATGGTCTCGATCTCAGGACCTTGTGATCTGCCCACCTCGGCCTCCCAAAGTGCTGGGATTACAGGCGTGAGCCACCGTGCCTGGCCAGGAAAAGGTTTTAATGAATTTTATTTTCATTAAAATAATGAGTTCAGCTTTGATCACATTGAGTTTGAGGTGTCCTATATTTAGATGTAATAAATCAGGGTGTCAAAGCGTGAGGCCCAGTCTTGTGATCCAGTGTTCATTCCATTATTAGAGTTGCCTCCAATAGGAAGGGTGGTAGCTTAATAGCTCTCTCTTTGTATTGAATGAAGATTTAAAATGTTGGAGTCTCAACCTGTCGCCCAGGCTGGAGTACAGTGGTGTGATCTCAGCTCACTGCAACCTCCACCTCCCAGGTTTAAGCAATTCTCCTGCTTCAGTCTCCTGAGTACCTGGGACTACAGGCGTGTGCCACCACTCCTGGCTAATTTTTTTGTATTTTTAATAGAGACAGGGTTTCGCCATGTTGTCCAGGCTGGTCTTGAACTTCTGACCTCAAGTGATCTGCCTGTCTCGGCCTTCCAAAGTGTTGGAATTACAGGTGTGAGCCACTACGCATGGCCCCCTTTGGTTTTTTTGTTTTTTAGAGACAGAGTCTTGCTCTGTCTTCCAGGGCTGGAGTACAGTGAGGCATGATTTCAGCTCATTGCAACCTCTGCCTCCTGGGCTCAAACGATCCTCCCATCTTAGCTTCCTGAGTAGCTGCAACTACATGCACGCCACCACACCTGGATAATTTTTCTTTCCTTTTTTTTTTTTTTGGCAGAGACAGGGTTTTGCCGCGTTACCCAGGCTGGTCTTGAGTTCCTGGGCTGAAGTTATCTGCCTGCCTTGGCTTCCCAGAGTGATTTTTGTATTTCTTCCCATTTGTATTTTTGATGAATGTTCTTCTGAATTCTTCATATCAAGGAAAAGTGGCATATAATATATTAAAGTGTGGGCACCATTCATATAGACCTGAGGTTTTTTTTTGTTTGTTTTGTTTTTTGAGACAGACTCACTCTGTTACCCAGGCTGGAGTGCAGTGGGGTGATCTTGGCCCACTGCAACCTCCACCTCCCAGACTCAAGCAATCCTCCCACCTAAACCTCTGGTTTTTTGGAGTTTTTTTATAGAGACAAGGTTTTGCCATGTTGCCCAGGCTGGTCTTGAACTCCAGGGCTCAAGTGATCCATCTGCCTCGGCCTCCCAAAGTGCTGGGATTTACAGGCATGAGCCACTGCGCCCAGCCAGCATGTCTTTTAATCCAAGATTCCTCATTTGTAAGATGAGATTGTTGTAAGAATTAATTGGGGGGAGGCCAGATGCAGTGGTTCACGTCTGTAATCACAACACTTTGGGAGGCCAAGGCTGGCGGATCCTTTGAGCCCAGGAGTTGGAGACCAGCCTGGGCAACAGAGCGAAACCTCATCTCTACAGAAAATACAAAAATTAGCCAAGCATGGTGGCACATGCCTGTAGTCTCAGCTACTTGGGAGGCTGAGGTGGGAGGATTGCCTGATCTTGGGAGGTTGAGGCTGCTGTGAACTGCGATAGTGCCACTGCACTCCAGCCTGAGTGGCAGAGTGAGACCCTGTCTGTAAAAAAAAAAAGAATTAATTGGGGGAATGCAGGTAAAATATATTGAAAAGGCACAATAATATTAGCAGTTATTATTACACCTAGAAATAGACCAAATCTAATTGAAATAGTGGAACCACTAGGTCTATATGAGTAAGTTTTTGTTTTTCTTTCTTTTTTTCTTTTGTCCTGTAGAAGTCATTGTGGTTACAACCAGGGATGTTCAAAAGGCTCTATGTGCAGAATTCAAGATGAAAATGAAGTCAGATATTGTGTGTATTCCTGATGATGCTGACATGGGAACTGCAGATTCTTTGCGCTACATATATCCAAAACTTAAGGTGAAAAGCAATTTTTTGACACTTCTTGTTTATTGAAGATAGATAATATCTTATGTTTTCCCAGTGCATTATAGTTTTTTTTTTGAGACGGAGCCTCGCTCTGTCACCTAGGCTGGAGTGCAGTAGTGTGATCTCAGTTCACTGCAACCTCCACCTCCCGGGTTCAAGCAATTCTCCTGCCTCAGCCTCCCAAGTAGCTGGGATTACAGGCATATGCCACCGTGCCTGGCTAATTTTGTATTTTTAGTATAGATGGGATGTTGGCCAGGCTAGTCTCGATCTCCTGACCTCAGGTGATCCACCCGCCTCGGCCTTCCAAAGTGCTGGGATTACAGGCGTGAGCCATCACACCTGGCCCCCAGTGCATTATAGTTTACAAAAATTTATTTCTAATATATTTTTACATCACATACTTTGTTACCCATGTACTCTTCAGTTGCTCTTTGATTTGGTTACTAGTAAAGATTTAGACATTAATTTGTCATAGTCACTGGTTTCCAATGTTTTTGAGTAATAGCACATTTTCATTAAAAAAAAAAAAAAAAGACATACTCTAGGCCAGGCACAGTGGCTCATGCCTGTAATCCCTTTGGGAGGCCGAGGCAGGTGGATCACTTGAGGTCAGGAGTTTGAGACCAGCCTGATCAATGTGGTAAGACCCTGTCTCTACTAAAAAGACAAAAATTAGCTGGGCATGGTGGTGCACATCTGTAATCCTAGCTACTGGGGAGGCTGAGGCAGGAGAATCACTTGAACCCAGGAGGTGGAGGTTGCAGTGAGCCAAGATCATGCCACTGCACTCCAGCCTGGGCAACAGAGTGAGATCCCATCTCAAAAAAAAAAAAAAAAAGATATACTCTAAATGTACTTAAAAAGATTCCATTCATATGAAGTTCATGAACAAGCAATGTTAATGTATAAATCAGAGGAGCAGTTGACTCTGCAGGTGAGGATTGACTAGAAAGAAGCACAAAGGAATGTTCAAAAATTCATAGACCTCCCATGTAATATTTGAACTTTTAGTTAACCTTTGGTTAAGAAACTAAGGAGCACATAGATATGAGAACATAGTCTCCCCAGTGGTTTGTGGCCCATGAGCTGAGAAAGATCCACTGTAGATTGTTCTAAAATTGTTTTTCTTTGGAAAAAATTCAATCGTTGTGATGTTGCCATATTACTTGAAATGGGAGACAAACTTTCTTCTGTTATTTCTGGTGATTAAACGGATGTGTTATTTTCAACTGACTTTTGTACTATAAAACAAAAAATTAATGCAAATATGTACATGGCTTTCCCACCCCTTTTATTGAGGAATAATTTATACGCAGTAAAATGCACAGATACTAAATATACACCTAGATTACCATTATCCAAATCTAGAACAATTCCATCACCCCTGAAAGTTCCTTTGTGCTTCTTTCTAGTAAGTCTCCGATCTTCTGAGTCAACCACTCTTCTGTTTCTATTACTATGTATTAATTTTATTTGTTTATAAACTTCATATAAATGGAAACATACAATTTTGTTCTGGCTTCTTTTGTTCAACATATTTTTCAGATTCATTCATGTTATTGAAAATATAACTAATCTGTTCCTTTTCATGCTGAGTAGTATTCCATTGAATGAATATACTACTATTTATTTATCTATCCTCCTATTGACAGTTATTTGGGTTGTTTCTAATTTTTGGCTGTCATGCATAAAGCTATTATGAGCATTGTTCTGCAGGTCTTTTTGTGAAAATATTCTATAGGCTGTAGGGTTTACTTTATTGGAAACTAGCAGTTTTCTAAAGTGACTATACCATTTTATACTTTCATCAACAGTTTGTAAGAGTTGCGTTTGCTTCACATCTTCATCAACACTTGGTGTTGTCAGTCTTTTTAATTTTAACCATTCTAGTAGGTATGTATGTAATGGTATCTCACTGTGGTTTTAATTTACATTTCCCTGATGGTAATGATGCTGAACACCTTTTCATGTGTTTATTGGCCATTTGTATATGTTCATGAAGTGTCTGTTCAAAGCATTTGTCTATTTTTTAATTGAGTTGTTTGCCTTTCCATTACTGATTATAGGAATTCTTAATATAGTCCAGATGCAAGTCTTTCGTGAGATATGTGTTGTGAATATTTTCCACCAGTCTGTGGCTTTTTATTTAATAGTGTCTCTTGAAGAAAAGTTTTTAATGATGATGAAATCCAAATTACTGATTTTTTTCTTTTATGGTTATTGCTTTTTGTGTCCAGCCTAAGAAATCTCTGCCCATCTGACCTTTGTGTAGATGTTCTTCTATGGTTTTGTCTTTGTTTTGTATTCTTTTTGAGACAGAGTCTTGCTCTTTCACCCAGGCTGAGTGCAGTGGTGCAATCTCCACCTCCACTGCACCTCCTCACCACACCACCTCACTGCAGCCTCCACCTCTCAGGTCCAACTGATTCTCGTGCCTCAGCCTCCTGAGTAGCTGGGATTACAGGTGTGTGCCACCACACCTGGCTAATTTTTGTAGTTTATAGAGGCAGGGTTTCACCATGTTGGCCAGGCTGGTCTCGGGCTCCCAGGTTCAAGTGACCTACCCACCTTGGCCTCCCAAAGTGCTGGGATTACACACGTGAGCGACCTCACCCAGCTCAGATTTGACATCTTAATATTGAATCTTTTGATCCTTGAACATGGTATATATAGTCATGTGCCACATAACAATTTTTGGTCAATGACTGGCCACATATGTGGTCCCATAAGATTGTAATACCATATTTTTACTGTACCTTTTCTATGTTTAGATATGTTTAAATACACAAATACTTACCATTGTGTTACAATTACCTATGGTATATAATAACATACAGGTTTGTTGCCTAGGAGCAATAGGCTATACCATATAGCCTAAGTATGTAGTAGGCTATACTATCTAGGTTTGTGTAAGTACATTCTATGATGTTCGCACAACGAGATCACCTAACAATGCATTTCTCAGAACATACCGGATTTCTCAGAACATATCGCTGTCATTAAGTAACACATAATTGTGTATCTATTTATTTAAGTTTCGCTTAATTTCTCTCAACTGAGTTTTGTAATTTTCAGTGATTTTTTTTTTTTTCTTGAGACAGCCTTGCTCTGTCATCCAGGCTGGAGTGCAGTGGTGTGATCAAGGCTCACTGCAGCCTCAACCTCCTGGGCTCAAGTGATCTCCACATCAGCCTCTCAAGTAGATGGGACTACAGGCACATGCTACCATGCACAGCTAATTTTTTAGATTTTTATTTTAGTAGAGATGTCTCACTGTGTTGCTCAGGCTAGTTTCAAACTCCAGGGCTCAAGCTGTCCTCCCACTTCAGTCTCCTAAAGTGCTGGGATAACAGGCATGAGCCACCACACCCAGCCCAATGTAGAAATTTTGAACATGTCTTGATAAATTTATTCCTAGGTAAATATTTTTAATGATATTGTAATTGGTATTTTTTCTATTTTCAATTGTTTATTGCTTGTATATAGAAATACAATTGATTTTTGTATTTTGGCATTATGCGCTGTGACCTTTTAAATTATAGATTCGTTTAGGACCTTATCATCATATTGCCTGCAAATAAAAACAGTATTATATCTTCCTTCTTAATCTTTATTCTTTTTAAAAATTAAATTACATTAATTTTATTTTTTGAGACAGTCTCACTCTGTCACCCAGGCTAGTGTGCAGTTGTGTGGTCACAGCTCACTGTAGCCCCAAACTCCTGGGCTCAAGCAGTCCTCCCACCTCAGGCTCCCAAGTAACTAAGTAACTAGGACTACAGGCATGTGCCACCATGCCCGGCTAATTTCTTTTTTTTTTCTTTTTTTTTTTTTAGACCAGGGTCTTACTTTGTTGTCCAGGCTGGAGTGCAGTGGCTCGATCACGGCTCACTGTAACCTCGACCTCCCCAGGCTCAGGTGATCCTCCTACCTAAGCCTCCCAAGTAGCTGAGACTACAGGCATGCACGACCACACCTGGACTTTTGTTATATATAGAGAGAAAGGATCTCACTGTATTGCCCAGGCCTGGTCTGGAACTCCTGGACAGAAGTGATACCCCCAACCTTGCCCTCTCAAAATGCTGTGATTACAGGCATGAGCCACCATGCCCAGCTCTTTAAAAAAAAAAAAAATTGTCTCATTGCCCTGGCCAGGACCTCCAGTACAATGTATATAGGCATTTCCATTCACTTTTGGCCTTCCTTCTACTTTTCTGTATTTTCTCTCAAGTGGATTTTGGGTGCTTCTGTTTAGAGTGGGGGCTTCCAATACAATAATGTTGGGTGTGTTGCTTTCTGGAGTACCGCTGATTATTTGTTGAGAGAATATTTGGGGAATTCCATTAGGGTAATGAGAAGAAAATTTGGGTCAAGTGTACAGTTCAGTGGTATTAACCACATTTATAATGTTGTGCAACCATTACCACCCTCCATCTCTATAACCTTCATCTTGTGAAACTGAAACTCTATTACCATTAAATACTAACATCCCCCTCCTCCTAGCCCATGGCAGCTACCATTCTACTTCCTATTTCTATGATTTTGACTACCTCTAAGTACCTCATGTAAGTGGAATCATAGAGTATTTGTCTTTCTTTTTTTTTTGAGACAGAGTCTCACTCTATCACCCTGGCTGGGGTGCAGTGGCATGATCTCAGCTCACTGCAGCCTCTACCTCCCAGGTTCAAGCATGTCTTGTGCCTCAGCCTCCTGAGTAGCTGGAACTACAGGTGCATGCCCTACCTACTACACCCGGCTAGTTTTTGTATTTTTAGTAGAAATGGGGTTTCGCCATGTTGGCCAGGCTAGCCTTGAATGTCTGGCCTCAAGTGATCTGCCCACCTTGGCCTCCAGTATTTATTTTTTGTGATTAGCTTACTTAGCATAACATCCTCAAGGTTCATCCATATTGTAGCATACTGCAGAATTTACTTCCTTTTTAAGGTTGAGGAATATTCTATTTTATGGATATACCATATTTTGCTTAGCCATTCATCCATCCACGGACACTTGGGTTGCCTCCACATTTTAGCTATTGTGAATAATGCAGCTGTGAATATGGATGTACACATATTTCTTTGAGACCCTCTTTCAGTTCTTTTGGTTTATACTGAGAAATGTAGTTGCTGGATTATATGCTATTTCTGTGTTTAATTTTTTAGTGAACTGCCATACTATTTTCCACAGTGGCTATACCATTTTACATTGCCACCAACAGTGTACAAGGGCTCCAACCTCTTTTTCTCTTTCTTTACTTGTTTTGTTTTTGAGACAGGATTTCGTTCTGACACCCAGGTTGGAGTGCCATGGCGCAATCACGGCTCACTGCAGCATTGACCTCCCAGGGTCAAGCAATGCTCCTATTTCAGCCTCCTGAGTAGCTGGAACCATGGGCATATGTTGCCACACCCAGCTAACTTTTTATTTTTTGTTGAGATGAGGGGGTCTCACTATATTGCCCCCAAAATACAAAAATTAGCCACGCATGGTGGCACACACCTGTAGTCCCAGGTACTCAGGAGGCTGAGGTTGAGGACTGCTTGTGCCCGAGAGGTGAAGGTTGCAGTGAGCTGAGATCGTACCACTGCACTCTAGCCTGGGCAACAGAGGGAGATTCTGTCTCAAAAAAATATATAAATAAATTAAAATAAGTGTGTGTGTGTATGTGTGTGTGTGTGTGTATATATATTTATTTATTATTATTTTTTAAAACGGAGTTTTGCTCTTGTTGCCCAGGCTGGAGTGCAATGGCGTGATCTCGGCTCACCGCAACCTCTGCCTCCCAGGTTCAAGCGATTCTCCTGCCTCACCTTCCTGAGTAGCTGGGATTACAGGCATGCGCCACCACACCCAGCTAATTTTGTGTTTTTAGTAGAGACAGGGTTTCTCCATGTTGGTCAGGCTGGTCTCAAACTCCCGATCTCAGGTGATCCACCCACCTTGGCCTCCCAAAGTGCTGGGATTACAGGCATGAGCCACCGTGCCTGGATATATATATATATATATGTGTGTGTGTGTGTGTATATATATGTGTGTGTGTGTATATATATATATTTGTGTATATGTGTGTGTGTGTGTGTGTGTGTGTATATATATATATATATATATATTTTTTTTTTTTAGAGACAGAGTCTCACTATGTTGCCCAGGCTGGTCTCGAACTCCTGGGCTCAAGTGATCCTCCACCTTGGCCTCCCAAAGTGCTGGGATTACAAGTGTGAGCCACCATGCCTAGCCTATGGTTCCAGTTTCTCCACATCCTTCCCAGTATTTATTTTCTGCTTATTTTTGTTTGTTTGTTTTTTTGTTTTTGAGAAGGAGTCTTGCTCTGTTGCCCAGGCTGGAGTGCAGTGGGGCAATCTCGGCTTACTGCAACCTTTCCTCCCAGGTTCAAGCGATTCTCCTGCCTCAGCCTCCTGAGTAGCTGGAATTACAGGTGCATACCACCACAGCCAGCTAATTTTTGTATTTTTAGTATAGAGACAGGGTTTCACCATTTTGGCCAGGTTGGTCTCAAACTCCTGACCTCGTGATCCACCCACCTCAGCCTCCCAATGTGCTGGGATTACAGGCATGAGCCACCACACCCAGCCTATTTTTTTCTTAATAGTAGTCATCTCAATAAGCATAAGTTAGTATCTTACTGTAGTTTTGATTTGCAAAGAGCTTGGGGTTTTTGGTGGTCTTCTCAGAGCTGTATTAGCTACCATCTAAAAGTTTAGAATGGATGTGTAAACTTTCTTTGCTCTATAATCTCTGAATTTTAGAAAAGTTATTTTTGGCCCAGTAAGCTAGAAATCTTGTAAGTCCCAGGCAAATAAGTTCCTCTAATACTTGGAGGCTTGAGAAGTAATAGTGGCAACTGTTAGGAGAGAAGGCATGAGAAGAAAAGTAAAGTAACCTCCAAAGGGGCATTTTACTCTCCAAGTTACTGCCTTTTTGTATGACTTTGATTTTTTTTTTTTTTTTTTTTTTTTTTCTGGAGATGGCGTCTCGCTCTGGAGTGCGGGCTCACTGCAAGCTCTGCCTCCTGGGTTCACGCCATTCTTCTGCCTCAGCCTCCCGAGTAGCTGGGACTACAGGTGCCTGCCACCAAGCCCGGCTAATTTTTTTGTATTTTTAGTAGAGCCAGGGTTTTACCATGTTAGCCAGGATGGTCTCGATCTCCTACTTCGGGATCCGCCCGCCTCGGCCTCCCAAAGTGCTGGGATTACAGGCGTTGAGCCACTGCGCCCGGCCATGACTTTGATCTTTTACTCCTTATTTTAGGGCTTCCCCTTGCACCTAAAATCAGAATCTTTACTAAGTCCTTCTGCAGTCTAATTTCTGTTCCTCCGTTACCTGTTCCCCCACATCATTTACACAGAATCTCTTACATATAATCCTACCTCTGAGCCATCTTCCAAGCTGTGACTTTGGCCAGCAAGTCTTTGCTATCTTTACTTGGTTTTTTCTTACTACAATAGCCCCTGAAATCCTGGCTTCATATCAGATTGCCTTCCAACCAGGAGTAGAAGGCAACAAGGCTAACTGTTGGAAGAACGTAAATAAATGCCCAAATAGCTGTTAGGAACTGAGCTAAGCCAAAATTCAGAATTAACTGATTAGAATTAACATAAACTTGTAGAAAGGGCAGTGGAAGTGCGTATAAACAGTTGAAGAAAGTGAGACAGCCTAAGAAGGAAGTTGTCAGTGTTTGCTAAGGGATGTCGGTTATCTCTCTAAAGGAGAAAGTTGTACTGAGCAGCTATGCCATGCATGACACAGTAGCCCTTTAAGCCCATGTTTTTTCTTCCCGTGTGCCCACAAAAGAGCTCCTAAACATTAATAGGCTCTTTTGGTCTGTTTCCAATAAGATTTTAGGTAAGATAAGAACATTCCCTAAAAGTTTGAGGTTTATTGGCTTTTGGTTTTATCTTTACCCACTTCCTCCAGATTGAGTTTCCCAGCTATTATTGTGAGGTCTTCATGTTTGACTTCTGTTCTCAGAGAAAGGCCAGAGTAGTACATTCACTTTATTTGGCTTTTTTTTTTTTTGTTGAAACAATTTTTAACTTATAATCTTTTTCCTTTACCTTATATTTGCTAAATGTATTGCAGTCCTACTTATATGTGGAAACCTCCATCACATGTGCTTATAGGATATTGAAGTTGGATACCATATTTGCTAAGTTATGTTTTTTCACTTAAAGGACACATATTTCATTTGGTTTTATACTTTCTGGCACCATTTTCTACTTCATTTTGCTTTATCTAACCCCACAATTTTACTTATTTACTGGTTCTCACTTTTTATTTCAGCTACCCAAACCTCTTTCCCTGACTTATCAAGAGAGATTATTGGTTCATTCATTCTCCCAGGCCCTGGGTGAGTGAGCTCCACTCTTACAACTGACGTTGATAACATGAATGCTCTTAGATTTCATATTTTCTCCATAATAATGTTTCATATTTGTTGATAAATCATTCATTCTTATCTATGTCTAAACTCATTCATTTAGTAAATATTCAGAGTCAACTAATAATAATAATGATAATTGCCATTGTTAAACACAAGTTGTAGACCAGACATAGTTAATATTTTAACTTCTTATATGGAAATTTTAAAACTTGTACAAAAGTATTCAACATTGCCCATTTATCTGTCACCCAGCATCAACAGTTAACAACCTATAGCAAATCTTATTTTATCTATATTTTACCCAACTTGCTTTCTCCCATGTTCTTTTGAAGCAAATCTTAGACATATAATTTTATCTGTAAATATTTTAGAATATATTATAAAAATAAGGGCACTTTTTAGAAATACCACTATCACTTCTAAAAAACAGTAAAAAACCAAATCAATAATAATTCTTTGGTATCATTAAGTATCTAATCAGTGTTTGAGTTTTCAGTTGCCTCATAAATATAATTTCAGCATGTTTTTTCAAATGTGTTTATTTAACTTAGGAAGTGAATAAGGATTACACATTACAATTGGTTGAAATGTCTTTTAAGTCTCTTGATATATAGGTTTTCCCTCCATTTCTTTTTTTTCCCCCCTTGTAATTTAATTGTTGAAGAAACTAGGTTTTTGGTATAGTTTTCCCACAGTCTGCATTTTGTTGATTTAATGAGTGTTTCTCTGTATGTATAGTCTGTAAATTAGTAGTTGAACTTGAGGCTTGATTAGGTTTAGGTTTGAATTTTTGGCAAGGTAGTGGTGTGTTCTTCCATCTGAAGGTACATGATTATCTGGTTGTCTTTCATTTTGTGATGTTAGCAGCCGTTGATGATCACTGCACACCAGTCCCCATTCCTTGTGTCTCCGGTCATTTGTCTGAAGCTTATTCCTAAAGGAGGGCGCATATAATGTTCAACAAGTAATCTGCCACCGTTATGTTTCAAAGCCAATTTATTTGGATATAGAATCCTTGACTGACATGTTTTCCTTGAATATATTAAATGTATCTTTTTTTTTTTTTTGAGATGGAGTTTTGCTCTTGTCACCTAGGCTGGAGTGCATGGCGCAATCTCAACCCACTGCAACCTCCGCCTCCCAGGTTTAAGCAATTCTCCTGCCTCAGCCTTCCAAGTAGCTGGGATTATAGGCACGCGCCACCATGCCTGGCTAATTTTTGTATTTTTAGTAGAGACGGGGCTTCACCATGTTGGCCAGGCTGGTTTCGAACTCCTGACCTCATGATCCACCCGCCTCGGCCTCCCAAAGTGCTAGGATTACAGGCGTGAGCCACTGCACCAGCCTAAATGTATTCTTTCATTATCTTTTGACATACAGCGTTGTTGTCAAAACAGTCCAGATAAAATCTGTTTTTCTTTCCCTTATGAGTGACTTGGTCCTTTTGTCTGGATTCCCAAAGGAGTTTTTATTTTTCTTTAATATCTTGTGGTTTTTCTATATAATGTATCGTATTGATTGTTCTGAATCATGTTTTTTAGATATGTAGTAAGTTCTTTTCATGTGAAGTTTCAGTCTTTTTTTTTTTTTCCTTTTTTTAAGAGGCAGGGTCTCACTCTGTCGCCCAGGCTGGAGTGTTGCCGAACGTGACTCACTTCAGCCCTGACCTCCTGGGCTCAAGCCATCCTCCCATCACAGCCTTCTGAGTGACTGGGACTATAGGAACATGCCACCACACCCAGCTAATTTATTTTTCTTTTTTGCAGAGACAGGGTTTTGCCTTGTTACCTAGGCTGGTCTCACACTCCTGGGCTCAAATGATCTGCCTGCCTCAGCTTCCCAAAGTGATGGGATTTACAGGCAAGAGTCACTGCACCAGGCCTTTTCTTTTATATGTTTATTTTTATTTATTTATTTTCAAAATGGAGTCTCACTCTGTCGCCCAGGCTGGAGTGCAGTGGCACACTCTCGGCTCACTGCAACCTCCACCTCCCAGGTTCAAGCGATTCTCCTGTCTCAGCCCCCTGAGTAGCTGGGATTACAGGCATGTGCCACCCCGCCTGACTAATTTTTGTACTTTTAGTGGAGTCGGGGTTTCACCCTGTTGGCCAGGCTGGTCTCGAACTCCTGACCTCTTGATTTGCCCCCCTCGGCCTCCCAAAGTGCTGGGATTACAGGTGTGACACCGTGCCTGGCCTTTTTTTTTTTTTTTTTTTTTTTTTTTTTGAAGACAGCATCTCACTCTGTCGCCAGACGGGAGTGCAATGGCACAGTCTTGGCTCACTGCAACCTCTGCCTCCCGGGTTCAAGTGATTCTCCTGCCTCAGCCTCCCTAGTAGCTGGGACTACAGGCGTGTGCCACCACACCCGGCTAATTTTTTATATTTTTAGTAGAGACAGGGTTTCACCGTGTTAGCCAGGATGGTCTCAAACTCCTGACCTCGTGATCCGCCTGCCTCGGCATCCCAAAGTGCTGGGATTACAGGCATGAGCCACCACGCCTGGCCTTTTTTTTTTTTTGAGACAGAGTCTCGCTCTGTTGCCCACGCTGGAGTGCAGTGGTGTGAGCTCGGCTCTTCGCAACCTCTGCCTCCCAGGTTCAAGTGATTCCTCTGCCTCAGCCCCTCAAGTAGCTGGGACTACAGGTGTGAGCCACCATGCCCGGCTAATTTTTGTATTTTTATTAGAGATGGGGTTTCACCATATTGGCCAGGCTGGTCTCGAACTCTTGACCTCAAGTGATCCGCCTGCCTCAGCCTCCCAAAGTGCTGGGATTACAAGCGTGAGCCACCACGCCCAGCCACATTTATCATTTTCTTACTTTAGCTTATTTTGAAATATTAGGCTATGGAAGGCCGGGCATGGTGTCTCACACCTGTAATCCCAGCACCTTGGGAGGCCGAGGCAGGCAGATCACGAGGTCAAGAGATCGAGACCATCCTGGCCAACATGGTGAAACCCCATCTCTACTAAAAATATAAAAATTAGCTGGCCATAGTGGCGTGCGCTCGTAGTCCCAGCTACTCGGGAGGCAGGAGAATCGCCTGAACCTGGGACACGGAGGTTGCGGTGAGCTGAGGTCGTGCCATTGCACTCCAGCCTGGCAACAGAGTGAGACTCCGTCTCAAAAAAACAGAAATATTAGGCTATGGATTTCATCTGTTTGTGGGCATGTCTTTCTTATATGTGCTTTCATTATAGGAATGTTATTTTAATCTTTATTATCTTTCTTGATAATAACTTTGTATGGGATTTGACTGTAATTGTTTTCTGTTTCTAATTTTTATCTGAAGTTGGTCTTTCTACATTTTCAGAAGAGAAGGGTGAGTCATTGCTTTTTTAGCTTCACAGCTCTAGAGCCCCCTCTTTTAAGATCTTCCTCCACTGTTCCTTTATCTCCGTTTTATCTGTCTTTTCTGGTTCCTGTGCTCTTGGATTGTCTTTGTCCTGCTTAATTTGGATTCTACTCCTGGCAATTTCTATTTAGTGCCAGGCTTCTTCTTCTTCTTTTTCTTTTTTTGAGACAGAGTCTCACTCTGTCGCCCAGGCTGGAGTGCAGTGGCATAATCTCGGCTCACTGCAAGCTCCGCCCCCTGGGTTCACGCCATTCTCCTGTCTCAGCCTCCCAAGTAGCTGGGACTACAGGCACCCGCCACTACGCCTGGCCAATTTTTTGTATTTTTAGTAGAGACAGGGTTTCACCGTGTTAGCCAGGGTGGTCTCGATCTCTTGACCTTGTGATCCTCCCTCCTCAGCCTCCCGAAGTGCTGGGATTACAGGCCTGAGCCACTGCGCCCGGCCTTCATTTTTAAAGACAGTGTTGGTTTGTTAGTTTTGAGAGTTCATAGGGCTAAGACTGCTCTAGCCTTTTCATATCTTACTGTGAATAGATAAGGGGACTGAGTCTTCAGAGTTTAATGGAAGAGTTAGTGATTGAACCGGTTCTCTTACTTCAGAGCCTATGCTCTTAACTATGCTTTACAGTCTAGGAGAGAAGTAAGAATATGGTATACACTTTTGGCCAGGCATGGTGGCTCACACCTGTAATCCCAGCACTTTGGGAGGCTGAGGCGGGTGGATCGCTTGAGGTCAGGTGTTCCAGACCAGCCTGGCCAACATGGAGAAGCCTTGTCTCTACTAAAAATACAAAACTTAGCTGGGCATAGTAGTGTGCACCTGTAGTCCCAGCTAAGCTACTCAGGAGGCCGAGGCACGAAGATCGCTTGAACCCAGGAGGCAGAGAGGTTGCAGTGAGCTGAGATCATGCCACTGCACTCCAGCCTGGGCCACAGAGTGAGACTCCGTCTCAAAAAAAAAAAAAAAAAGATGCATTTGTGCATCTCAGATACCCAGGCTTTTTTGACTATTGTATTGCCTCCAAAAGCATTAGTACTTTAGTGCTAATTAGTACTTTTAGTACATTAGTAGTATTAGTTGCCTCCACTAAGCATTCATTAGTAGTCTTTATAATCTACTCTAACTCTAGACTTTTGGCTTTAGAACACGTTTAGTTCTAAACCTGTTCTAAAGATTCTACCAGGTTTACTTGGTCTGCTATTTTCAAAATTTCTTTTTTTGAGTGGTGTTCTTTTCTGTGGTGTTCAGATATGTAGAATTTTATATGTAGATTAGATAGTTGTATGTATGTATAGAACTCTTTTAAAGTGTACAATTCAGTGGTTCTTAATATGTATAAACTCTTAATTAGTTTTGTGTTAAAACATACTTAGAAATGAGCAAATCTCCTAACAGGACTCATGTAGTATCCTTGTCTTGCAGGTGTGCAGCTATTGCTTGTTGATCTCTTTCTCTAAGTGGAGGGAATTCCAGTCTCATAGGAGAAATTTTTGTCCTATGTCTAGAGCCATGTGAACAAGAAGTGTTGTTAAGTAAAGGTGCGGTCTGTGAGCTGCACATAAAGCAAAGCTGGCTGACTCCTTGGACATGGATCCTGACCCATATTAGAGCCGTTGCTCTGACTATCTGGGGTAATCAGCCATTGGTGCTGTTTTTGTGTGCTTTAGAAACAGACTGCGATTATTCCTAAGTGTTTCGAGAACAAGTTAGTGAGGTATATTTTAGAGGCTTCAAGCAGACTAAATCCATAATAGAGTTCTGTAGCCTATGTTTAAAGTATTTGTTTTATATTGCCGGTCTCATTGCTTCTTTTAATTTAGAAATTCCAGAGTTGATAATTCTCTATTTAATCTAGACAGGAATCTTTGGCTTCAAGCAAGCCTCATTTACCCTGTGCCTCAGTTTCACAACCAAGAAAGTAGGGATAATAATACCAACACACTAGTCGTTAGAGGTATAGTTCCTTAAGTCCTTTGATGTAGAGAAAGGACTATTGTTATGTCTTATGAAACAGCTAACATGTTACAACAAAGAACAAACTATGCCAATGAAATCCCCATGCTGGAGACAGCTTATTAGAAAGACTGAGCATATGTACTATTTTCAGATGTTCAAAAAGCTAAATGCAAGTTATTTTCAGTTGAGTGTTTGATGTCTTTTATCAAATTACAAATCTCTGTCATTCTTTCCTGGAACCTTTCATTTTTCCCAGAGATTTTTATTTGTCAGATTTCTATCATCTTGAAAAGAATAAATACAGTTGGTCAAGGGAAGATCTGAGAACTTGGTCCCAACTGCTTAAAGACTTTATTAAGTGGCAACGTTCCTTAAGACTGCTTTGGTGGGCCGTGGTTGCTTACGACAGCCTCAGTGTAATCCTGATGATGCCTTCCTGGAGTCTACTGGTGGCGTAGTGAAAAGCCCAACATTACTGGCAGAAACGAGTTGGATGTAAAAATTTTGGAGCCTTTTTTTTTTTTTTTTTTTTTTTTGGCCAAGAAATCTCAATGGAGCTTTTCTTTTGATACTAACCTATTTTGATACTAACCTAGTATATGTATCTACAACATTGAAACGTTTTCACCTTACTTTTTCAGACTGTTACTTTTTGGAACTCTGATCTGTGGGATAGGACTTCTGTAGCCCTGTACTTAATTTGACAGCCAAAAAACTTGCAAGCCCTGTGTTTGAGTCTGATTCTTTTAAGTCATTTTCCTTCCTTAGGACCCTGTCAGGGGATGAAGGGCTATAGGGTAGAGGGAAAAGTTACTAGCTAGCAACTGTGATAACACAGACTGTCATCACAAACTTACTGCATCATTGGATAATAAGCAGCCCGCATGACTTTGATTTTTGGAAACTCTTAGTAGGGCCACTTATTCTACTCTGAATCATGAAGTAACATTACAGCCCGAGTAGTGGAAAGGTGCAGTACAATTTACGGGAAGTCAGTAAGCATTCTGTTACCATGACCAGAGAGTTCATTTGAAGTAGCCTGTAGCTACTTAGGCTCTTAACTTAGGCATCATCTGTGCCAACAAGACTTCCCTGGTTGGCCAGGCACAGTGGCTCATGCCTGTAATCCCAGCACTTTGGGAGGCTGAGGCGGGTGAATTGCTTGAGCCCAGGAGTTTGAGACCAGCCTGGACAACGTGGCAAAACCCTGTCTCTACAAAAAATGTAACAATTAGCCAGGTGTGATGGCATGTGCCTGTAGTCCCAGCTACTCAGGAGGCTGAGGTGGGAGGATCACCTGAGCCTGGGAGACAGAGGTTGCAGTGAGCTGAGATCAGCCACTGCACTTCAGCCCGAGCAACAGAGTGAGACCCTGTCAAAAAAAAAAAAAAAAAAAAGATTTCCTCCCTGGTTTTCTGGGTTTTTTGTTTTTGTTTTTGTTTTTTGAGTCCAGATCTCACTCTTGCCCAGGCTGGAGTACAGTGGCACGATCTCAGCTCACTGCAACCTCAGCCTCCTGGGATCAGGTGATCCTCTCACCTCAGCCTCCCCAGTAACTGGGACTACAAGTGTGTACCACCATGCCCATCTAATTTTTTGAAGAGACGGGGTTTTGCCATGGTGCTTAGGCTCGAACTCCTGGGCTCAAGCAGTCTGCTCACCTCCCAAAATGTTGGGATTACAGGCATGAGCCACTGCGCCCAGCTGTCTGGTCTTTTAAGACTGAATCTGGTGTCATTTTTCTGTATTTACACAGGGATTAGAAGATATCTGTCATATTGTTGCTATACTGTGAGGCAAGAACTATATCTGGGCCTGGCACAAAGAGTTTGTCCAATATTATTTGTTGAATGAATGAATGACAGCCGGAAGCAAGTTATTTGTAAACATTTAAAATAAGTTCCTTAAGTTCCTTACTCCCTTAATATAGACACACATGTTTAGGTCAGCTACAGTGGCTCACACCTGTAATCCCAGCACTTTGGGAGGCCAAGGCAGGAGAATCACTTGCGCCCAGGAGTTTGAGGCCAACCTGGGCAAGATGGTGAGACTCCCTCATCGCTACACAAATTTTTTTAGATTAGCCAGGTACAGTGGTGTGCACCAGTAGTCACAGCTACTTGGGAAGCTGAAGAGGGAGGATCCCCTGAGCCCAAGAATTTTAGGCAACAGTGCTGTGATCACGCCACTGCTCCCCAACCTGGCCAATAAAGTGAGAAACTCATCTCTAAAAAATAAATAGATACATGTTTATGTGAACCTAGGGATGAATTTCAGTGATTGTAGATTAGAAGAACTGATTATAGCATTGGCTGCTTGGTGTTCACTTTATTTGCATCTGTGAGTTTCCAACAAGCCCTAAGTTTACTGACATGGCTAGTCCTCTACCCCAAGAATGTTCTCCCAGAGGAAGGATGATGATGATGATGATGATGATGATTATTATTATTATTATTGAGACGGAGTTTCGCTCTTGTCACCCAGGCTGGAGTGCAGTGGCTCAGTCTCAGCTCACTGCAAGCTCTGCCTCCCAGGTTCAAGTGATTCTCCTGTCTCAGCCTCCTGAGTAGCTGCGATTATGGGTGCATGCCACTACACCCAGCTACTTTTTGTGTTTTTAGTAGAGACAAGATTTCATCATGTTGCCCAGGCTGGTCTTGAACTCCTGACCTCAGGTGATCTACCCGCCTTGGCCTCCCAAAGTGCTGGGATTACAGGTGTGAGCCACTGTGCTTGGCAGGATTATTTTATTTTTTGTGATAAGGTAGGGTGATGTGGTGAAAAGAACACAGGCTTTCATAAGAGAGGTAGACCTAGATAGATAATTCTTGTTCTGTCATTCACTAGCTATGTGACCTTGGAAGTTATGAGTCCCTTCCAAACTTGCATTTGATTCATCTATAAAATATTAATATTTTTAGCTTATTCAACAAATATGTGTTGAATACTTAGTATATATCCTATTCAGAGATGCTATAAATATAGTGGTAATCCAGATAAAAAAGATACCTGTCCTCTTAGATCTACTCTATAAGGAGAGAGAAATAAACAAGGCGATCCTCCCACTTCAGCTCCAAGTAGCTGGGAATACAGGCACACACCACCACACCTGCCTAATTTAAAAAATTATTTTTATAGAGATGAGGTCTTGCTATGTTACCCAGGCTGGTCTCAAACTTCTGGGCTCAAGCAGTCCTCCTGCCTCCGCCTCCTAAAGTGCTAGGATTACAGGTGTGATGAGCCAATGCACCCGGCCCTGTTTTTCACTTGACAGTATATCCTGGAAATCACTCCATTTCAGTTAATGGAGACTTTTTTTTTTTTTTTTTTTGAGACAGGGTCTCACTCTGTTGCCCAGGTTGGAGTGCGGTGGCATGATCATGGCTCACTGCAGCCTCGTCTTCCTGGGCTCAAGCCTGTAGCTGGGACTAGAGGTGCTCACCACCACTCCCAGCTGATCTTTTTTTTATTTTTTGTAGAAAGGGCATCTTGCTTTGTTGTCCAGGCTGCTCTTGAAGTCCTGGCCTCAAGCAATCCTCCTGCCTCAGCCTCCCAGACTGCTGGGATGACAAGTGTAAGAAACTGCTTGACCAGATTTTTTTTTTAACAGCTACATAGTACCTCATTGTACATATATTTTTAAAAATCTTTTAAATTATTTTAATACAGTCTGTTGAGATCAGTAACACATTGGTCAAACTTTCTGCAGAAGTATATTCCTGAATAAGTAAACCAAAGGCAACAGTTGACAAAAACGTAAGGAAAGAAGTAGCTTTATTTTAAAATACAGTCGTCCTTTGGTATCTTTGGGGTATTGGTTCCAGGAACCCTCACAGATACCAAAATCCTTGGATGCTCATGTCGCTTTTATAAAATGGCATGGTATTTGCATATAACCTACAAATTCTCCCAAATACTTTAAATCACCTCTAAATTATTTATAATATCTACAGTGTAAATGCTATCCAAATAGTTGTTATCCAGTGTTGGTTTTTTTTTTTTTTTTGAGACGGAGTCTCGCTGTGTTGCCCAGGCTGGAGTGCAGTGGCACAATCTCGGCTCACTGCAAGCTCCACCCCCGGGTTCACACCATTCTCCTGCCTCAGCCTCCAGAGTAGCTGGGACTACAGGCGCCCGCCACCTCGCCTGGCTAATTTTTTGTATCTTTAGTAGAGACGGGGTTTCACCATGTTAGCCAGGATGGTCTTGATCTCCTGACCTTATGATCCGCCTGCCTCGGCCTCCCAAAGTGCTGGGATTACAGGTGTGAGCCACCATGCCCGGCCCAGTATTGGTTTTTAAACAGTATTAGTTTTTAATTTGTATTTTTTATTGTTATATTATTATTTTTATTTTTTCTCGAATATTTTTGATATATGGTTGGCTGAATCTGCAGATGCAGTACCTGCAGATACAGAGGGCCAACTGTAAATGTCAAAAAAGTCAACTTTAAAAAATAACTTTATCAATGTGAGTTATTTTTAAATACATATAGGGACTGAACATACATGCATCAAATTGTACTCTCATTCACTGACATAAGCACACCTCCAAACAAGTTAATATGAAGGTAAATACATAAATATATACAAATAAATACACATACCCAAATAACAAGCCACATATCACCCACCATTTTCCGATTTTCACATAAACATACTGGCAAATACAGCAAAATATGAGTGTAAATTAACACACTTACATATACAGATATGCATAAATACTAGAATTCAAAGTGACGTGTAGCATATAACACAGGTACTTAAGGCATAAACAACACAGCTCAGTCAGAAACAGCCCAGAGTTGAAACAAATACTACTGTGACCTTCTCACTAGGGATGAAGATTCAGCAGTTCACGATGAAATTGAGATTAATAAAATGCTCATGCTTTAATTAATAGGAACAGAGAAACCAGACTCTAAACCATTCCCCATTGCCAATGAGTTTGTTACGTTGATAATTTGATGACAACTTCAGAGACTTAAAAGCACAGGGAGGCTGGGGAGTCCTATCTAGATAAAAGATTTGCTAAATGAAATTACTGAAGGTGAACCTGGAAACATTCTGTAAAGTTAGCTAAATTATCTTTACGTTTTTTAGAAATAGGGTCTCACTCTGTTGACCAGGCTGGAGTGCAGAGGCATGATCTTAGATCATTACAGTGTCATACTCCTGGGCTCAAGTGATCCTCCCAGCCTTAGTCTCCTAAGTAGCTGGGATCACAGGTGTGTGACACCATGCCTGGCTCAAATTCTTTTTACTTTGAAGGCTCTGCTAGAAATTGCTGCTGCTCTAATTCACCACTCAGAGAGGAGAGGCAAAACTAAATAAGCTGTTGCTGGTTTCAGGTGCTGTGGAAGAACCCACAAAAAAAAAGGTCTGAACTGAAAATCTCCATCTCCATCGCCCTGATTTAAACAGGTGTACTATCCAAAGGAAACTTGGAGTTGTTGTTCCTAATGGGAAGCCAAAAACACCAGACTGTGCAATCATAGATGGTTCAAGGGTGCCTTCATGGTTAGCAATAGGGATGTTACGTAGCCTAAGGCTATCATAGAGGCCTTGGAGCTTTTGATGCTGAAGATTGCGTTCCATAAGTTTCTCAGATGTCACTGAACTTTTTCTTGTATTCTTCTAGCACTTTCTTCATGGAGGTGACTTCCCCTTTCATAGAGGTCAATTCTACATCCTCGCTTTGTATTTGCTGAGTATATATTTTCTCCGTCTGTTTCAGATGGCTCTCAGCCTTGATGAAATTGTGTTCTTGATAGAGATGTTCCTGATGTACCTGATATGTCCAGAAGGCCACTGCTCTGGAGCTAACGTCCAACACGATCTCTTGTCGCAGTCCTGCCAATGCCATAGCTTTATATTTCTCTGATGGACTGAGTTCTGTGCGGACAATATCTAGCTTTCCAGAAAGGGTACTGTTTCAGGCAGCACAGATAGCTGGTGAGCGACTAAACTCACCACTGCCATGCTGATCACAGAATATGTGAGAGCAGGCAGTGACCCATGCATAGCCATAGAGTTTGATGCAACACTTTTGATAATTACAAAGTAGCATGTCTTCACACAAAGACATAATAGGATAGTGAGGTCTCCAGAAGCTAAAGACAGCCCATAAAAGAAAAACGCAGTAATCATCTACTGTATATCCAGGATTTACAGCACCAAAGAGGTCCAGACTGGAAAAGTGAGACTCCGATCTGGTTTCGGTCTCTTAAAATTTTACTTCTCTGGCATCACATGAATCCAGCTTCTATCTAGAAATCAAGTTGAACCACAGGATCTATCAATTACCTAGGATCATCTGTGTAATGAAGAGAACTTAAGGCAGCGTATCTTGATCAAAATTCAAGTACCAGGCTTTAGGTCCCATCAGCCTTTAACCCTTTTTATTGAGAATGTCCAAATCCAAGCCCATTTGATTATCAGGGGGTCTGTAGATAGGCCAGTTCTGGACTGGCACACAGGGTGCTGAAGACCCAGGCCTTCCCTTCTCAGTGGATTTCATCTTCAACCGGCCCACCAAAATGGAAAGGAAAAAAAGTCATTGTATATATTTTACTCAACCAACTCCTATGTTTGGGTTTTTAGGTAGCTTCCAATATTTTGCTGCAATGAATAACTTTGCAATTAGTAGTGGTATTGTTGCATGATAAATTCTTACAAGTGGGATTACTGGGTCAAAGGATAAAACTGCATGTGTAGCTTTGTTAAAAATGACCAAATTTGCATCCAAAAGTGTTGTACTAGTTAGCATTCCTAGCAACAATATATGACAGTGTTTATTTCCACATGGACTCACCAGTCTAATTGGTGAGAAATGGTAGCTCAGAGTCATTTGAATTTTAATTTGCGTTTTTCTTTCTTTTTTGGAGACGGAGTCTTGCTCTGTCATCCAGGCTAGAATGCAATGGCGCAATCTCAGCTCACTGCAACCTTCACCTCTCGGGTTCAAGTGATTATCCTGCCTCAGCCTCCAAAGTAGCTGGGATTACAGGCACATGCCACCACGCCTAGCTGATTTTTGTATTTTTAGTAGAGACCGGGTTTTGTCATGTTGGCCAGGCTGGTCTCGAACTCCTGAGCTCAAGTGATCTGCCTGCCTCTGCCTTCTAAAGTACTGGGATCACAGGTGTGAGCTGCATTTTTCTTATTATGAGTGAAGTTAAATATCTTTTTATATGTTTAAGGACCATTTAAAAATTGAATACATTATGATCTTTCTTTGTAAATTGTTCATGTACTTTATTTTTTCTCAATTTTAAAAGTACCTTCAGTTTTTGTTGTTTTCCTTCTTGAATTTTAGAAGTTCTGTAACTGTAGCAGTTTGATGTCTTTTGACTTTGTGGTGTTTGGGGGCATAGAAAACTTTTTGTTTTTGTTTTGATACAGGGTCTTGCCCTGTCGCCTAGGCTAGAGTGCCATGGCACGATCTCGCCTTACTGCAGCCTCCATCCCCTGAGCTCAGGTGATCTTCCTACCTCAGCCTCCTGAGTAGCTGGAAATACAGGCACACGTCACCACACCTGGCTAATTTTTTTTCTTTTTTGTGGAGACAGGGTCTTGATGTTGCCTAGGCTAGCTAGTCTCGAATTCATGAGCTCAAGTAATCCTCCCACCTTGGTCTCTCAAAATGCTGGGATTACAGGCATGAGCCACCACTCCCAGCCTTGTTTTTATATTTATGTAGTCAAATTTAACAATCTTTAATTCATCTGGATTTTGAATAACAATTAGAAAGTTTCTTCCCACGTTTAGGTTATAGAGAAACCTACTTTTGTTTCCTTCTAGTACTTGTATAGTTTCACTTTTTTACATTTAGGTCTCTGATCCATTTGATGTTTGTCTTGTGTACGGTATGAACAGTGAATCTAATTTTATCCTTTTTCCAAATGCTTATTCAGTTTCCCATCACCATTTATTAAAATATTCATTTTGCCCTTGTTATTTAAGTTTCACGATTATCATATACTAAATTCCCAAGCTGAGTCAATTTATATACACACATATATACATATATGTATATATAGCCATAAGATCTTATTGATCATATTTTTAAATTTTCTATATCCATTTTTATTTTTTATCCACTTCATCTATCTTTTACTAATAGTAGTGTGTTAAAGCTCCTTATTATTAGTGGTTTCTACTGATTTTTTTTTTATACTTTAAGTTGCAGATTTGTTACATACGAATACATGTGCCATGGTGGTTTGCTGCACCCATCAGCCCACATCTACATTCGGTATTTCTCCTAATGCTATCCCTCTCCTAGTCCTCCCACCCCCCGACAGGCCCTGGTGTGTGATGTTCCTCTCCCTGTGTCCATGTGTTCTCATTGTTCAACTCTCACTTATGAGTGAGAACATGCAGTGTTTGGTTTTCTGTTCCTGTGTTAGTTTGCTAAGAATGATGGTTTCCAGCTTCATCCATGTCTCTGCAAAGGACATGAACTCATCCTTTTTTATAGCTGCATAGTATTCCATGGTGTATATGTGCCACATTTTCTTTATCTAGCCTATCATTGATGGGTATTTGGGTTGGTTCCAAGTCTTAGCTATTGTGAACAGTGCCGCAGTAAACATACGTGTGCATGTGTCTTTATAGTAGAATGATTTATAATCCTTTGGGTATATACCCAGTAATGGGATTGCTGGGTCAAATGGTATATTTCTGGTTCTAGATCCTTGAGGAATCACCACACTGTCTTCCACAATGGTTGAACTATTTTACACTACCACCAACAGTGTAAAAGCGTTCCTGTTTCTCCACATCCTCTCCAGCATCTGGTTGTTTCCTGACTTTTTAATGATCGCCATTCTAACTGACATGAGATGGTATCTCATTGTGGTTTTGATTGGGATTTTTCTAATGACCAGTGATGATGAGCTTTTTTTCATATGTTTCTTGGCCACATAAATGTCTTCTTTTGAGAAGTGTCTGTTCATATCGTTTGCCCACTTTTTGATGGGGTTTTTTTTTTCTTATAAATTTGTTTAAGTTCCTTGTAGATTCTGGATATTAGCCCTTTGTCAGATGGATAGATTGCAAAATTTTCTCCCATTCTGTAGGTTGCTTGTTCACTCTGATGATAGTTTCTTTTGCTATGCAGAAGCTCTTTAGTTTAATTAGATCCCATTTGTCAATTTTGGCTTTTGTTGCCATTGCTTTTGGTGTTTTAGTCGTGGAGCCTTTGCCCATGCCTATCTCCTGAATGGTATTGCCTAGGTTTTCTTCTAGGGTTTTTATGGTTTTGGGTCTTATGTTTAAGTCTTTAATCCATCTCGATTTAATTTTTGTATAAGGTATAAGAAAGGGGTCCAGTTTCAGCTTTCTACATATGGCTAGCCAGTCTTCCCAACACCATTTATTAAATAGGGAATCCTTTCCTCATTTCTTGTTTTTGTCAGGTTTGTCAAAGATCATATGGTTGTAGATGTGTGGCATTATTTCTGAGGCCTCTGTTCCACTGGTCTATGTATCTGTTTTGGTACCAGTACCATGCCGTTTTGGTTACTGTAGCCTTGTAGTATAGTTTGAAGTCAGGTAGCGTGATGCCTCCAGCCACCACAATCAAGTCGGCTTCATCCCTGGGATGCAAGACTGGCTGAACGTATGCAACTCAATAAACATAATCCGTCACATAAACAGAAACAATGACAAAAACCACATGATTTCTTAACAGATGCAGAAAAAGCCTTCAATAAAATTCAACACCCCTTCATGCTAAAAAACTCTCAATAAACTAGGTATTGATGGAACGTATCTCATAATAAGAGCTATTTATGACAAACCCACAGCCAATATCATACTGAATGGGCAAAAGCTGGAAGCATTCCCTTTGAAAACCAGCACAAGACAAGGATACCCTCTCTCACCACTCCTATTCAGCATAGTATTGGAAGTTCTGGTCAGGGCAATCAGGTAAGAGAAAGAAATAAAGGTATTCAAATAGGAAGAGAGGAAGTCAAATTGTCTCTATTTGCAGATGACTTGGGTGTGTATTTAAAAAACCCCATCGTCCCAGCCCAAAATCTCCTTAAGCTGATAAGCAACTTCAGCAAAGTCTCAGGATACAAAGTCAATGTGCAAAAATCACAAGCATTCCTATACACCAATAATAAACAGCCAAATCATGAGTTAACGCCCATTCACAATTGCTAAAAAGGGAATAAAATACCTAGGAATCCAACTCACAAGGGATGTGAAGGACCTCTTCAAGGAGAACTACAAACTACTGCTGAAGGAAATAAGAGCGGACACAAACAAATGGAAAAACATTCCATGCTCATGGATAGGAAGAATCAATATTGTGAAAATGCCCATACTGCCCAAAGTAATTTATAGATTCAAATCAAGCTACCATTGACTTTCTTCACAAAATTAGAAAAAACTACTTTAAATTTCATATGGAACCAAAAAGAGCCCATATAGCCAAGACAATTCTATTGATTTCGTAATTCATCTCCTGATGTTTTTGCTTTATATGAGTTGTTTTGTCTTTTTTGCTGCATAGATATAAAGAACTATTGTATTTTCACTTTTAATTTTGGCTTCTAGCATTATAAAATAGCCTTTGTTTTATTTAATGATTTTGGCGTAATTCTACTTTGTCTGATAGCAGGATCACTTTCTTATTGTTTCCATTTGCCTGGTATATCTTTGCTTTTTAAAAATTTTTTAGCCTTTCTAAGTCTCTGATTTAGGTCTATCTCTTGCATACAGCATAGAATTAGATTTTACATTCAAGCCAATTGAAAACCTTTTGCTTTCAATGAGTGAATTATGCTCATTTCCATTTATTGATGTGACTGACATGCCTGTTGTAAATGCTGTTGTTATTTTAATAATTTATTTTTGAGACAGAATGTCACTCCAATGCCCAAGCTGGAGTGCAGTGATGTGATCATGGCTCACTGTAGCCTCGACTTCCTGGGCTCAAGCAATCTTCCCACCTCAGCCTCCTTGGTAGCTGGGACTACAGGCACACACCACCACACCTGGCTAAATTTTTGTATTTTTTGTAGAGATGGCTAAGTGTTTGTGTTTTTTTCGCCATGTTGCCCAGGCTGGTCTCGAACTCCTGGGCTCAAGTGATATGCACACCTTAGCTTCCCAAAGTGCTGGGATTACAGGCGTGAGCCACTGCACCCGGCAAGAACTGATATTAATAAAGAGAATTGGCAAGTTAGGTTCAGTGATGACTTAAACCCTTGCTGGAGTGGTAGGGACAAAAGCCTGATTAGAGAGAATGGGGGAGGAATGAGAAAATGAAGACAGTGAGACAGCTAACTTTTTTTGAGAAATTATGATATGAAGGAAGAAGAAAAACAGGGCAGAAATTGGACCAGAAATTGGACCAGAGTGAGGCTGGTTCTCTTTTTTTTTCTTTTTTTTTCAGTGAAAAATTTCATACCCATAAAAGAATGTGATATAAATAAGTGCTTCCTTGCCCAGCTTATAAAAATAAAGTGTGTGTTTTCTGGTTTTGTTTTTTTTTTTACACTTATGGAGGCAAGTTGTGTTTTTTTTAAGGTAGGTATTTTTGTATGTTCTATACTGATGGGAGTGATCCCAAAGAGGAGAGGAATAAATTGATGATAGAGAAAATAAAGCATTCAATTATTCGATTCAACAACTATATTTTTGCTACCTACAAGGAACTAATCACTGTATGATGTATGCTTGGGATGAACAGTGACTAAAACAAAGTTCCTGCCCTTGTGGCATTTTTTGAGTAGATGAGAGGGACTGTGATCTGGTGCACGAGTGGATGGGTTTCCTTTAAATTGGAGAAAGGACGGCCAGGCGCGGTGGCTCATGCCTGTAATCCCAGCACTTTGGGAGGCCGAGGTGGGCGGATCACGAGGTCAGGAGATCGAGACCATCCTGGCTAACACAGTGAAACCCTGTCTCTACTAAACATACAAAAAATTAGCCGGGCGTGGTGGCGGGCGCCTGTAGTCCCAGCTACTCGGGAGGCTGAGGCAGGAGAATGGCGTGAACCCGGGAGGCGGAGCTTGCAGTGAGCCGACATCACGCCACTGCACTCTAGCCTGGGCGACAGAGTGAGACTCTGTCTCAAAAAAAAAAAAATTGGAGAAAAGACATTTAATTTATTGTACAGGCAGAATGTATAATATGTAATGCATATAGATTAATTAATTTTGTGTCAGAAAGATGTTTGCTGCTTCTAATTGCTTGTATTTTCTTATTGAAATAAGATGTAAAGCCACCAGTTAAGAGTCAGTAGGGCCAGGCTCAGTGGCTTACGCTTGTAATCCCAGCACTTTGGGAGGCCGAGGCAGGTGGATCACCTGAGATCAGGAGTTCAAGACCAGCCTGGCCAACATGGCGAAACCCCGTCTCTACTAGAAATGCAAAAATTAGCCAGGCATGGTGGTGCACCCCTGTAATCCCAGCTACTCGGGAGGCTGAGGTGGGAGAATTGCTTGAACCTGTGAAGCGGAGGCTGCAGTGAGCTGAGATTGAGCCACTGCACTCCAGCCTGGGTGACAGAGTGAGACCCCGTCTCAAAAAAAAAAAAAAAAAAAGAGGAAGGGAGAAGCTGCTGAAGTTTTAAGGAAGGATGAGAATATATGAAATTATCTCTGAGAATGTAAAAGTTAATTGGCTAGGAAATGTATTGCTGGACAGTGTGAAGGATCCCCTTGAGATTTGGGTTATCAGTTTAAAAGGAGACTAGCCAATGCTGTTACCAGTTTTCTATCCATGTTTAGCTTCTTGGGTTCATATGCAAAGTAGGCAGAGAGTTAGCATATAACTAGCATCTTTACCTGGTGAGTACAAGGGATGAGAGTAGTAAGGAAGACGGTGATGTATATTAAGGAGTATTTATAGTGATGGACCACCATAAGCTGTGTAAACGAGACCACCAAAGGAATTAGGGTGCTATAAATCAGTGTAACAAATGGATTGAGGATCCTGTTAGAATCAGAATTGCTGGAGCCAGAGTAAAAAGTCAGTGAGTTGGAAAAATAGAAGGTGGTGTTCAGACAATAGGATGTAAGCTTTTTGAGGTCAGGGATTTTTGTTTGTTTGTTCATTGCTGTATCTCTATAATGCCTGGCCATATTCAGGGTTCAATATATGTGTGTTACATGAATTAATACGATATTTTAAAGTGAGATTTTGGAGTTGGTGCAATTTTTGGTAATGCCAAGGAGTAGAGTATAACAAAGTGGTTGAGTGACTAAGGCGAGAAGGAGAAAAAAATAATTGAACATGATGAGGTTATGGAGTCTCAGCCATAAGGATGTTAAAGTCACTGAAGTAATTTTTTTAAAAAACAGAGATAAGAAAATAGTCCTAATGTCTTTTTTAAAAAACTCATACTGGTCAGGTGCAGTGGCTTACGCCTGTAATCCCAACACTTCGGGAGGCCAAGGTGGGTGGATCACTTGAGGCCAGGAGTTTGAAACCAGCCTGGCCAACATGGCATAATCCTGTCTCTACTGAGAATACAAAAATAAGCCAGGTGTGGTGACACATGCCTGTAATCCTAGCTACTCTGGAAGCTGAGGCACAAGAATCGCTTGAACCCCAGAGGAGGAGGTTGCAGTGAGCCAAGATCGCACCATTGCACTCCAGTCTGGGCGATAGAGCAAGACTCTTGTCTCAAAAATAAATAAATAAATAAACACCTTATACTTATTGAAGTTATATGTACATATCATTTAAATAATTCAATATCATTTAATAAATTAATAATTTAATAATTTAAATAATTCAATAGTTCAAGCTTTATTCCTAAAAATATTAGTCCCCTGACCACCCCCACCCCATATCCCTAACCCGAAAGGTTCTCTTCTTTTAGCTACTTTGTTTTTTATCTGTATGTCTCTAAATAACATGCTAAAATTGTTACTTCTTGAATTTTCTGTTTTGTTTGTTTGTTTTTTAGAAACACGATCTCACTCTGTCACGGGTGCTGGAGTGCAATGGCACAATCATAGCTTACTGCAGCCTGAAACCTGGGCTCAAATGATCCTCCTGCCTCAACCTCTCAAGTAGCTGGGACTACAGGCATGCACCACCATGCCTGGCTAATTTTTAAAATTTTTTGTAGAGATAAGGTCTCGCTATGTTGCCCAGGCTGGTTTCAAACTCCTGGCCTCAAACAGTTCTCCCACCTTGGCCTCCCAAAATGCCGGGGTTACAGGCATGAGCCACCGTGCTCAGCCAACCCTAAGTTTTAAAAAGATTTATTAGTTGTATTTTTCTCATTGTTATGAACTTCCCTTTAGAGTGAAAGTTTGATTTGGCAGAACAAAAAAAAACTCTTGTTTTTTTCTATTCCAAGTCAGTGCATTTAGAGATGAAAATTAAATTGCATATATCTAAATCCTAGAAGAGACGTGACAGGCATTTTTATAGGGAACTCATTTGAACAGAATTAAAAATTAATATAGGTGCTTCTTTCCTAGCTTCACCCAGTAAGGAAGAATGTAATTCCTCTATTTGTTCTTAATCTGAAGAGGAAAATTTCCTTGGAGGACATGAATGAATTATGAATATTAGAACCATAAATGTTGAGCCTTCATTTTAAGTTGTAAATCTAGCAAGCATATCGTCATTCTTCAGCCGTGCCCTCCAGGACAGCTGCTTTTGATTTCTTTCCTTTCAGACATCTCTGCCTTTTGCTTCTTTGGTAGCAGCAGGTTCATTTCCTACCTTCTTGCATTAGGGAACTGCAAAGTTGTCTCTGTGGCCCCTGTCCTAACTCTGAACAGTCAGTCTCTACAAAGGGAGCATTCACCTCTGTCAGAATGTATACTGTTTCTAAACATTTAAAATCAGATGTTTTAATATTTGAGTCAAATTAAACAAAGAGAAGGAGATAACAGGAAAAGTACTAACATTTACTCATGCGTGTTTGCCAGCACTAGGTTGAACTCTGGATATACAAAGATAAAAGGGCTCCTTATGGAGCTCAAAGTCTAGATGGAAAAAATATATATGTAATCCAATTAGTGATTTAAGGTCTGTAATGGATCAGAAAATGCATCATCTCTAGGGGAGATAATATATCGGCTCTGCCCTTTCTAGTAACTGTGACAAGACCTGAATTTTGATGGATAAATATATAATAGAGTAGGAAGACAGACTAGGGTATACATTCTTGGCAGTCGACTCTATCAAATTAACACTGGCGGCCAGGTGCAGTGGCTCATACCTGTAATCCCAGCACCTGAGGAAGCCAAGGCAGGAGGATCACTTGAGGTCAGGAGTTTAAGAACCAGCCTGGCCAACATGGCGAAACACTGTCTGTACTAAAAATGTAAAAATTAGCTGGGCATGGTGGCATGTACCTGTAATCCCAGCTACTCGGGAGGCTGAGGCACAAGAATTGCTTGAACCTCGGGGGGCGGAGGTTGCAGTGAGCCGTGATCATGCCATTTTACTCCAGCCTGGGCAATAGGCTGGGCAATAGAGCGAGACTCTGTCTCAAAAAAAAAAAAAAAGAAAGAAAAGAAAAGAAAAAGTTAACATTGGCTATGTGGAGGGGAGTTGGGGGAGAGAAGACTGAATTAGGTAGGTGGAATCATATTTTGAAGACCCTTAAAGTCATGCTAAGGAATTCCAACTTAATCTTGTTGAGCAGCAATCTCCAATATAGGCTGTACTCAAAGCCAGGTGGTGTACAGAATTAAGTACCAGAGGAAAATGTTAGAATTTCTTGTTTTTAAATGTTTTATTTATTCCTTTTTAAATGTCTATCTTTATATATATTATATAAAGAGCATATCATATTATAGTGATCTATATATTTTTTAAAAAATTTTAAGGTAAGTGGCAATAAGTTCAACTTTTTTGATGTTTGGAAAACACTGTTTTAGGGTGTCTTTGAGCAGGGAAAAGAAGTATGCAGTAGAAATTAGAGTATGGATTAGAATAAGGGAAAACTGGAGCAAGAGAGACACCAGCCAAGAGACTGGAAGAAGATTTTGAGACCTGAACTAAGGCAGTGCAATAGGGGAAGAGTAGGGAACAGGGCAGGAGAGGAAGGACTTCCATCCTGGACTATGGGCGGCTTTCTGGCATCAGATTCTGGATGGTAGCAACAGCATGATTAAACTAAGGAATATAGTAAGGATATTTAGCTGTGAGCCCAAGGATTATCACATTTCTTACTTACTGACTGAGTTGGTCATTTCCCTTCCTAGAGCTACTGCCCCAACCTCAGTGAAAACAATGTGGCAGTTGGCCCTTGGCCTTGCACTTTGAGGACTATAGACTGGAATCTTTTCCAAGCATTTTAAACCAAAACTGAGGTCTCCATTGCAGTTAGCCTTTGGTGTTTATTCAAGCACACAAACTATGCCGGGTGCAGTGGCTCATGCATGTAATCCCAGCATTTTGGGAGGCTGAGGCAGGAGGATTGCTTGAGTCCAGGAGTTTGAGACCAGCCTGGGCAATATAGGGAGACCCCTTGTCTAAAAAAAAAGAAAAGAAAAGAAAAAGCACACAAACTACTCTTGGGGATTTTACTGGGATTGGACCACGTAGGAAAATGTAAAATGTGACCTTCATAGTCACACCAAGTAGCTGAATTCATGAGTTCCATATGGGCAGGGGTGGCATGCAGGCTGGTGATTTGGATCATAGCCATTATTTGTGGAAGCACTGGGTGAGTAGAGAAGCATGGTAGTTACCTTGCCCTGACAGTTTTTTTCCAAGGGAGTAAATGTGTTTTTCTTTCTCCTTGTCATAAGAAATCGGTTGCCAGATTGTGTTATTTATAACAATCTGTCATGGAACAGCTGCCAGGAAAAGAAAAGAGACTATTCCCAGTAGCTCTCCTCACCTCCTGCCCCACCACTACAGCCACACACACACACATCCGGTTTTCTGATTTAACTTTTTTTCCCCTCTAATTTTACTCAGTGGTTTTGGCTTGATCGAAAATGTTCTTGTAATGAGAGATTTCTGGGCTTTGCCATGGCTTGGTAATTGGGTTTTCTGAGCTTAATTTGTTTACTTTAGTCAAGACTAACTGGCAGCAGTTTGGATTTTGAATTCCTGGGTGTTTTGGACACTTTAAACACTGAAGTGCTGCCTTCCCTTGAAACCTTGCATGTTTCTATATTGTCAAGAGTGCACACATCTGCTTTCCTTCTGAGTTGTGCTTTCTGCCCTTGACATTGCCCTGGCTTCTCTAGAGGAGCAGGCTTGGGATGAGGCATACCAAGGACTGTTGGAATAGTGAGTAGGGAGATCTTTGGAGAGGCCAGTTGGTCTCTGCAGAAGAGGCATACTGTTGGCATTCGAAAAGAAGTGGGTCCATTAAACAAAGGCAGCTGAGTGTTGGCATGTTCAGGGAACTTTAAAATTAACTGCATTTCTGACACACAGTTGCTTCACAGTCCAAACAGTCCATGTTTATTCATGGCTTGTGGTCACACATGATCAAAAATACTTCTCTGGGTCTTATCAGTTTTTCTGCTTTCTCTCTCTGGGCTCCAGTTACTAGAAAGCCATTTGCATTCCTAGAATGGGCTTTACATTTTAGAATAAAAATAAAAACAATGATCATTTCTTTCTGTTACAGCGTTTATAAAATCAGGCCAGGCGCAGTGGCTTATGCCTGTAATTCCAGCACTTTGGGAGGCTGAGACAGGAAGATCACTTGAGCCTAAGAGTTCGAGACCAGCCCTGGCAACATAGTGAGATCCCGTCTCTACAAAAAAAAAAAAGAAGAAGAAGAAATTAAAATTAGTGGGCATAGTGGCATGTGGTGCCTGTAGTCCCAGCTACTTAGGAAGCCGAGGTGGTAGGATGCTTGAGTCCAAGAATTTGAGGTTACAGTGAGCTATGATCACACCTCTGCACTCCAGCCTGGGCATCAGACTGAGACCCTGCCTCAAAAAAAAAAAAAAAAAAAAAAGGTATTATGAAGGTATAAGTGTGATTTAGCTTTCCTTTCTTTCTTCTTCTGAGATTTCCAGCTTTGGAAATTGATCAGACAACAAACACTTTCCTTTGGAAGTGATGGAGTTGCACAGAGGTTGAGATGTGTTTGGTCTCAGTGACTCTTACATGGTGCATTCTCTGGGAACAGAGGCAGGAGAGGGGCTGATGGAACAGCATCTCCGTCTGTATGCTAGGCCCTGTTCTTTCAGACCCACGCCTTTCTTTTCACACTAAGAACAGATGGCAACCAGACATTGAGTGGAGGGGTCTGTTCCTTGTGATCCTTGGGGATTTTGCATTCAGTTTAGCAAAAAGTCATCAAAACGCAAAGAGAGAAATGAGCCTACAGCCTGTTCACAATTATGCAGGACTTGTTTGGCATTCACTGTACTGACAGATTTAAACACTTTTGCAGATATCGAATGATAACAGCATTTATTTGCCAAGACAACATTGTTACCACTTCTGAGGCATCTGCATTGGAGTCATTTTCTTGATTTTGGAGTATACTTAATAGTTCAATTTATTGTATATCAGTCAACTTGCAAAAAAACAGCCATCTTATTAGAGAAACTTAGAAAAATAGAAAGGGGATTTTTTTCCTCAGCAAATTGTCATTTTCATTCTGATGAAATGGGGCAACTTCTGTACTGTTGTAATGACAACTCTGTGAATGTCTTTAGTAATGATTTGTCTCCCTGTCTTTCTAAGCATTGTTCTAAGTAGGATTCTGCAGGCTGTTTCTTTAGTTTGTATGTATGTGGTCTGATTTGTTCACGTTTGCTGCTTCCTGCATGGTGAGTTGCAGGTGTAGGGTTTTTTTTTTCCTAAAGAGATGTTTATGGGAACTTTTTTTTTTTTGAGACGGAGTCTTGCACTGTTACCCAGGCTGGAGTGCAGTGGCGCGATCTCGGCTCACGGCAAGCTCCGCCCCCTGGGTTCATGCCATTCTCCTGCCTCAGCCTCCCGAGTAGCTGGGACTACAGGCGCCTGCCACCACGCCCGGCTGATTTTTTGTACTTTTAGTAGAGACGAGGTTTCACCATGGTAGCCAGGATGGTCTCGATCTCCTGACGTTGTGATCCACCCGCCTCAGCCTCCCAAAGTGCTGGGATTACAGGTGTGAGCCACCGCGCCCAGTGGGAACTTTTTTTTTTTTAGTCTCAGAGTTAAAATCTAAAAAGAATTTAGAGAGCCTTAAGCAGAAGAGTAGGAAACAATCCGAATTTGAGCTTAACTTTAAAAGGCCTTCAAAAGAAATTGTTCAGGCTATAAATAACAAGTTACATGTGGAAAAAGAAATGGTGATTCTGTTGCAGATTCTATATTCAGAATAAGAAATTTCAGGAAGTAACATAAGGCATTCTGATGGTTGAGTCTCACTTTCTGAGCAAACAAGACTCTTTGATTTGGTAGACTATGAGTTGAAATCATCCATTTTCCCACCCAAACCAGGAATCATGATTTTAAATTAAAATATTAGGAAAGTTTGGAGTACTTACAAAAAAAAAATACATGTAGACTCACTTCATTCTTGAACCCAAAATAATTTGGTCCAATGTTTTCCAGACTATTTATTTATTTGAGACAAGGCCTCACTCTGTCACCCAGGCTGGAATCCAGTGGAGTAATCGTAGCTCACTAGAGTCTTGAACTCCTCTGAGGTTTAAGCAATCCTCTTGCCTCAGCCTCCCAAGTAGCTGGGACTATAAGTGCATGCCACCACACCTGGCTAACTTTTAAAAAATTTTATTTGCTAATTTAAAAAATGTTTTATATATTTTTAGAGATGGGGTCTTACTATGTTGTTCAGGCTGGCCTCAAACTCCTGGCCTCAAGTGATGCTCCTGCCTCAGCCTCCAGAGTAGCTTGGCTTACAGGTGCAAGACACTGTGCCAGGCCTTTTTTTTTTTTTTTTTTTTGAGACAGCATCTTGCACTGTCACCCAGGCAGAAGTGCAGTGATGTGATCATAGCTCACTCTAACCTTGAACTCCTGGGCTCATGCAGTCCTCCTGCTTTGGCATCCCAAAGCACTGGGATTACAGGTGTGAGCCACTCTGCCCAGCCTAGACTTTTTTAAAGTAGCATAATTGGTTTTCCAAGGCAAAGCTTATCCAGAAGCCTGGAAAATAAAATTAATAAAAGAGGAGCTGCCTTGGTTGATTCATGAAGGGCAAATCAGAACCTGCCTTTCCCTGAGGCACCTCTGGGATTACAGACATGTGCTACTGTGCCTGGCCCTAAACTATATTTCTCTTTTTTCTTTCTTTGGAGATGGAGTCTTGCTCTGTCACCCAAGCTGGAGTGCAGTGGTGCTATCTCGGCCTGCTGCAATTTCCACCTCCTGGGTTCAAGCAATTCTCCTGCCTCAGCCTCCCGAGTAGCTGGGACTATAGGCATGTGCCACTATGCCCGGCTAATTTTTGTATTTTAGTAGAGATAGGGTTTCACTGTGTTGCTCAGGCTGGTCTCAAACTCCTGAACTCAGGCACTCCGCCCACCTTGGCGTCCCAAAGTGCTGGGATACAGGCATGAGCCACTGCGCCCAGCCTAAACTATATTTAACACTATTCAGTAATACAGATTCTTTAGTTATACAAATAGCCATTACTAATTGTTAAATCTTAGTTACATAACTACTATAAATCTGTTTCTTCATTGGTAAAGTGCTAATAATAACAGCTCTGGGCTAGGCGCGGTGGCTCACGCCTGTACTCCTAGCACTTTGGGAGGCCAAAGTGGGCAAATTGCTTGAGTCCAGGAGTTCGAGTCCAGCCTGGGAAACATAGGAAGACCCTGTCTCTACTAAAAATAAAAATAAAAATTAGCCAGGTGTGGTGGGGCACGCCTGTAGTCCCAGCTACTAGGGAGGCTGAGGTGGGAGGATCACTTGAGCTCAGGAAGTCGAGGCTGCAGTAAGCCATGATCATGCCACTGCACTCCAGCCTGGGTGACAGAACAAGACCCTGTCTCAAAAAAACAAAAATTTATATATAGATATAGATATAGATATAGATATAGATATAGATAGTTCTTACTGCATATGGTTGTTGTGAAGATTGAAATATGTTTTCGGCCGGGCGTGGTGGCTCACACCTGTAATCTCAGCACTTTGGGAGGCTGAGACAGGATTGTTTGAGCCCACCAGTTCAAGACCAACCTGGACAACATAGTGAAAAACATAGTGAGACCCTGTCTCTATTTTTTTTTTAATTTAAAAATAAAATTAAAATAAAAAATAAGGCCGGGCACGGTGGCTCACACCTGTAATCCCAGCACTTTGGGAGGCCGAGGTGGGCAGATCACGAGGTCAGGAGATCGAGACCATCCTGGCTAACATGGTGAAACCCCGTCTCTACTAAAAACACAAAAAAAATTAGCCAGGCGTCGTGGCGGGCGCCTGTAGTCCCAGCTACTCAGGAGGCTGAGGCAGGAGAATGGCATGAACCCGGGAGGTGGAGCTTGCCGTGAGCCGAGATCTTGCCAGTGCACTCCAGCTTGGGCAACAGAGCGAGACTCTGTCTCAAAAAATAAATAAATAAAATAAAATAATGTTTGCAAAGTGTTATCACAATTCCTGGCCAATAGTAAGCATTCAGTAAACATTAGTTATCATTGTTAGTTTTTATTATAATTAATCTGAGATATTAGAATTATAATCAGGCATGGTAGCTCATGCCTATAATCCCAACACTTTGGGAGGCCGAGGTGAGTGGATCACTTGAACCCAGGAGTTTGAGACTAGCCTTGGCAACATAGGGAGACACCATCTCTACAAAAAATGTAAAAATTAGCCAAGTGTGGTGGTACATACCTGTAGTCCCAGCTACTTGGGAGGCTGAGGCAGGAGGATGACTTGAGCCTGGCAGGTCGAGGCTGCAGTGAGCTGTGACCGCACCACTGCATTCCAGTCTAGGTGATAGAGTAAGACCCTGTCTGGAAAAAAAAAAAAAAATATATATATATATATATATATAAAATCAGAAAGCCCACCACTATGAGAAAACCTTTTCTTCGTTGATTTATTCATTCATTTGTTAAACAATTATTAAATACCAACTGTGTGTCAGACACTGGTAACAGGCCTTATTTTTCTCATCTATAAAAATCGGGGCCAATAATATTAATAATAACAATGCCTTTCTGTCATTCTTATGCTATTTTTATAAGATTGAATGGGTGCCTTGTACATACCTGAGGTTACATTGTAATTATTTACTATAGAATGTTAAGTTCCTAAGAATGAGGCATTGTATTCTGTTCATCCTGTTATTTCCTAGTACTGTAGTAAAGTGATTGTTCTTTGCCATATTAAATCATCAAACTGTGTGAAAATGCTCTTTTAAACTATAAAGAGATGTATAAATATAAGATCATATATTCCATAGTCATAGAAATAGACAATGTGGTGGTTTTCAGACTGTTTCTTAGAACCTAGGGTTCCAGAGATGTCTCAGGGACTGCCCACACAGTTCCTGAGGTACACAAGGGAGAGGTAGAGAGTTTCCAGACCCTATACCAGCACAATTCAATGAGAACAACCCCATTTATTTTACTTGTTTGGCTATGAAAAATGCTTGAAGAGTATTGTCTGATTTGTGTGCTTTTAAGCCACCCTAACTTTGTCTTGTGATGATTTGTGTAATCCATTGTCTTTTATGATAGTGACTTTTCCCATCTCCATTTAACAGACAGATGTGCTGGTGCTGAGCTGTGATCTGATAACAGACGTTGCCTTACATGAGGTTGTGGACCTGTTTAGAGCTTATGATGCATCACTTGCTATGTTGATGAGAAAAGGCCAAGATAGCATAGAACCTGTTCCCGGTCAAAAGGGGAAAAAAAAAGCAGGTAAGGAAGATTGGAGTTTGTTTTGTTTGTTGAGTTTTCGTAATTATTATTCTCACTCATGCTTTCCCTGAAAAAACATTTATTAAGAATCTACTATACATCACAGATTCTGTGCTAGGAGTTGATGACATAAAGTCAAATAAGACACAGTCCCTGAATGGAAAATGCTTAGAACTATTGATTAGATTCTTTAATGTCCTTTTGTATGCAGAGAGGAACATTCAGAACTATTTGCATTGTATTTAAGGCTCAAATAATTGAATACGTATATCTAAGAAACAAACAAAAATCTAATTTAAAATCAACTTTTAAAAATAGGCCAGGTGCGGTGGCTCACACCTGTGATCCCAGCACTTTGGGAGACCGAGGCAGGGGGATCACAAAGGTCAGGAGTTTGAGACCAGCCTGGCCAACATGGTGAAACCCCATCTCTACTAAAAATACAAAAATTAGCTGGGCGTGGTGGCGTGTGCCTGTAATCCCAGCTACTCAGGAGGCTGAGGGAGAATTGCTTGAACCCAGGAGGGGGAGGTTGCAGTGAGCCGAGATCGCACCACTGCACTCCAGCCTGGGCAACAGAGCAAGACTCCATCTCGGTGAGGGGAGAAAAGGAATTAAAGTTACTATCACAAATTTAGTATGGCTGGTTCTTTTCAATGCTTCAGTCACCCTAAATGACCAATAAATGTGATAGTTGTTTCTTTTTCTTTTTCTTTCTTTTTTTTGAGATGGAGACTCGCTCTGTTGCCAGGCTGGAGTGCAGTGGCGCCATCTCGGTTCACTCCAATCTCCACCTCCCGGGTTCAAGCACTTCACCTGCCTCAGCCTCCCGAGTAGCTGGGACTACATGCACATGCCACCACACCCAGCTAATTTTTGTATTTTTAGTAGAGACAGGGTTTCACCATGTTGGCCAGGATGGTCTCTTACTTATCTCTTGACCCCGTGATCCACCTGCCTCTGTCTCCCAAAGTGCTAGGATTATAGGCATGAGCCACTGTGCCCAGCTGATAGTTGTTAATCATGCTTATCTTCCTAGGATTATAACATACTTATTTTGATTGTAACATACTTATTTTGATACTTATTTTCCTAGGATTCTAGTAGTCCTTTTATGAGTTTAAATTTTCCTGAATGATGTGTTTTTTTCCTTGAAGTTTTCCTCTGGAATGATGTATTCTTTAGGTTTTGCTTTGCCAGCATTATGTAACCCACTATTTTGTCATTATTATATGTTGGCATATTTTGTTACAATTATTAGACTATGTATAGCTTATTAATTTCTTACTATTATTAATAGAGCCACTGAGAGCCTTCATACTTAGGATTTGAATAATCTAGTTAATATTTTAGGATGTTTGGTTAAATTATAATTTTCCAGTATAACATTGAAACTTGTTTCTAGTTGCTTTTTGTGTTCAGATGATCACTGGTGCAGATTAATTGTTGGATACTTTTTCTACATTATTATTATGTGATGATACTCATGCTGATCAGTCTTTTTGTTCTTCATATAGTTTCTGCTTTTGCAAGGTCTGGTTTACTTACAATTCCCTGTATTCATTCTTTTCTGCCTACACAGATAGAAATAAATATATAACCAGATTTTATAAACAGATATATGTTTCATAATTAATTTTTTTGTTTCCTTTGTACTCTATTTATAAAAATCAATTAAAAAATCAACTTATTCTTCTTGTCATTAGAACTTTTCTTTAAATTTTCTCCCTTTTCATAGGCATTGATGAAACTTTTTAATACACTTTATATATAGTTTTTATGTCTTAAGTATCATTATAAATGCACAGATTTTCACAATTCCTTTTCTTTTATTGTAAATTTAACAATTTATAATTGTATAAATTTATGGGATACAAAGCGATGTTATAATTTATGTATACAATGTGGAATAATTAAATTAAACAGGTTAACATATCCATCCCTCAAATACTTAACATTTTTCATGGTGAGAACATTTGAAATTTACTCTCTTAGCAATTTTGAAATGTACAATACTCTTGTTAACTATATTTACAACATAATTCTATTTTAAATTAACTGTAACTATTAGCTACCTACCATCCATTTTTAAATGTTTTCATGCTTAAATTGTCAGTTTGGCCAATGGAAGTCCTTTAAGCTGGATCCTTTATCCTCTGAAAAAGTATGATGTATACTGGTAACTTTCTATAGCTGGAGTGTGAATATAGGAGGCAGAGAAGCAGATAGGACTGGAGAAGAGCCAGATATCGACGAAAGAGTTTGAATTCTTGCCCAAAACAGTGAGGAAGTTGTTGAAGTAAACAAGATAGTGTCATAATTAGATTAGATTAATGTTTTAAGATTTTTCTTTCCTTTTGTTTCTTTTTTTTTCTTTTTTTTTTTTTTTTGAGAAAGGGTCTTATTCTGTTGCCGAGGCTAGAGTGCAGTGGCTCAATCTTGGCTTGCTGCAACCTCTGCTTCCTGGGCTCAAGCAATCCTCCCACCTCAGCCTCCCGAGTAACTGGGACTATAGGCACTCGCCACCATGCCTGGCTAACTTTTTGTATTTTTTGTAGGCACAGGGTTTCACAATGTTGCCCAGGCTGGCCTCGAACTCTTGAGCTCAAAAGCGATCTCCCTGCCTCAGTCTCCCAAAGTGCTGGGATTACAGGCATGAGTCACCACACTTGGCCTCTTTCTTTCTTTCTTTTTAAAAAGATACTGGGGGGCACCATGGCTCAGGACCGTAATCCTAGCACTTTGGGAAGCTGAGGCAAACAGATGGCTTGAGCCCAGGAGTTTGAGACCAGCCTGGGTAACATGGTGAAACCCCATCTCTACAAACAATTTTTTAAAAATTAGCTGGGCATGGTGGCTTGTGAGCCTCTAGTCCCAGCTACCTGGGAGGCTGAGGTGAGAGGATCACTTGAGCCCGGGATGTCGAGGCTACAGTGAACCATGATCATGCCAGTGCACTCCAGAGTCTCACTCTGTCCCGAAAAAAACAGAGAGAGAGAGAGAGAGAGAGAAATTAGGTCTCATTATGTTGCCCAGGCTGGTCTCAAACTCTTGACCTCAAGCAATTCTCCCACCTCAGCCTGCCAAGTAGCTGGTGTTACAGGTACCAGCCATCACTCCTGGCTCAAGTTTTCATTCTTAATATGAAATTTTAAACTCCTCAATACCTATATTTTGTTACATTTGAAGGCTAAGATTCACCTAAATAATTGAGTTTTAAATTCCTCCCATAGAATGCTATGCATTTCCATCATAAGCATTTTTTAAAGAATCGTAAGTTTTTCAGATTATATATTTGGCATGCCTCTTGGCTGCTGTTGTGTGCCAGAACAGCCTGCAGTCCACTGTTTCCCAGATATTGTTTTTTTTTTTTTTTCTTTTTTTTTTTTTTATTGATCATTCTTGGGTGTTTCTCGCAGAGGGGGATTTGGTAGGGTTACAGGACAATAGTGGAGGGAAGGTCAGCAGATAAGCAAGTGAACAAAGTTCTCTGGTTTCCCTAGGCAGAGGACCCTGCGGCCTTCCGCAGTGTTTGTGTCCCTGGGTACTTGAGATTAGGGAGTGGTGATGGCTCTTAACGAGCATGCTGCCTTCAAGCATCTGTTTAACAAAGCACATCTTGCACCGCCCTTAATCCATTCAACCCTGAGTGGATACAGCACATGTTTCAGAGAGCACAGGGTTGGGGGTAGGGTCACAGATCAACAGGATCCCAAGGCAGAAGAATTTTTTCTTAGTACAGAACAAAATGAAAAGTCTCCCATGTCTACCTCTTTCTACACAGACACGGCAACCATCCGATTTCTCAATCTTTTCCCCACCTTTCCCCCCTTTCCATTCCACAAAACCGCCATTGTCATCATGACCCGTTCTCAATGAGCTGTTGGGTACACCTCCAAGCCGGGGTGGTGGCCGGGCAGAGGGGCTCCTCACTTCCCAGTAGGGGCGGCCGGGCAGAGGTGCCCCTCACCTCCCGGACGGGGTGGCTGGCCGGGCAGGGGGCTGACCCCCCCCCACCTCCCTCCTGGTCGGGGCGGCTGGCCGGGCAGAGGGGCTCCTCACTTCCCAGTAGGGGCGGCCGGGCAGAGGCGCCCCTCACCTCCCGGATGGGGCGGCTGGTCAGGCGGGGGGCCGAACCCCCACCTCCCTCCCGGACAGGGCGGCAGGCTGGGCAGTGGGCTGACCCCCCCACCTCCCTCCCGGACGGGGCGGCTGGCCAGGCGGGGGGCTGACCCCCCACCTCCCTCCCGGACAGGGTGGCAGGCTGGGCGGTGGGCTGACCCCCCCACCTCCCTCCCGGACGGGGCGGCTGGCCGGGCTGAGGGGCTCCTCACTTCCCAGTAGGGGCGGCCGGGCAGAGGCGCCCCTCACCTCCCGGACGGGGCGGCTTGCTTGGCGGGGGGCTGACCCCCCCACCTCCCTCCCGGACGGGGCGGCTGGCCGGGCGGGGGGGGCTCCTCACTTCCCAGTAGGGGCGGCCGGGCAGAGGTGCCCCTCACCTCCCAGACGGGGCGGCTGGCCAGGCGGGGGGTTGACCCCCCCACCTCCCTTCCGGACGGGGTGGCTGGCCGGGCGGGGGGCTGACCCCCCCACCTCCCTCCCGGACAGAGCGGCTGGCCGGGCAGAGGGACTCCTCACTTCCCAGTAGGGGCGGCCGGGCAGAGGCGCCCCTCACCTCTCGGACCGGGTGGCCGGCCAGGCGGGGGGCCGAACCCCCACCTCCCTCCTGGACAGGGCGGCAGGCTGGGCGGTGGGCTAACCCCCCCACCTCCCTTCCGGACGGGGCGGCTCGCCGGGCGGGGGGCTGGCCCCCCCACCTCCCTCCCGGACGGGGCGGCTGGCCGGGCGGGGGACTGACCCCCCCCCCACCTCCCTCCTGGACGGGTTGGCTGGCCGGGCGGGGGGCTGACCCCCCCACCTCCCTCCCGGACGGAGCGGCTGGCCGGGCAGAGGGGCTCCTCACTTCCCAGTAGGGGTGGCCGGGCAGAGGCGCCCCTCACCTCCCGGACAGGGTGGCTGGCCGGGCGGGGGGCTGATCCCTCCACCTCCCTCCCGGACGGGGTGGCTGGCCGGGTGGGGGGCTGACCCCCCCACCTCCCTCCCGGACGAGGTGGCTGCCGGGCGGAGACGCTCCTCACTTCCCAGACGGGGTGGCTGCTGGGCGGAGGGGCTCCTCACTTCTCAGACGGGGCGGTTGCCAGGCAGAGGGTCTCCTCACTTCTCAGACGGGGCGGCCGGGCAGAGACGCTCCTCACATCCCGGACTGGGCAGCAGGGCAGAGGTGCTCCCCACATCTCAGACCATGGGCGGCCGGGCAGAGAGGCTCCTCACTTCCCAGATGTGATGGCGGCTGGGAAGAGGCGCTCCTTGTTTCCTAGATGGGATGGCGGCCGGGCAGAGACGCTCCTCACTTTCCAGACTGGGCAGCCAGGCAGAGGGGCTCCTCACATCCCGGACGATGGGCGGCCAGGTGGAGACGCTCCTCACTTCCCAGACGGGGCGGCAGCCGGGCAGAGGCTGCAATCTCGGCACTTTGGGAGGCCAAGGCAGGCGGCTGGGAGGTGGTTGTAGCGGGCCAAGATCACGCCACTGCACTCCAGCCTGGGCACCATTGAGCACTGAGTTAACCAGACTCTGTCTGCAATCCCGGCACCTCGGGAGGCCGAGGCTGGCTGATCACTCGCGGTTAGGAGCTGGAGACCAGCCCAGCCAACACAGCGAAACCCCGTCTCCACCAAAAAAATACGAAAACCAGTCAGGCGGGGCGGCGCGCGCCTGCAATCGCAGGCACTCGGCAGGCTGAGGCAGGAGAATCAGGCAGGGAGGTTGCAGTGAGCTGAGATGGCAGCAGTACCGTCCAGCTTCGGCTCGGCATCAGAGGGAGACCGTGGAAAGAGGGGAGAGGGGAGAGGGGAGAGGGGAGAGGGGAGAGGGAGAGGGAGCGGGAGCGGGAGCGGGAGCGGGAGCGGGAGCGGGAGCGGGAGAGGGAGAGGGAGAGGATATTGTTTAATAGTCTAGATCTTCTAGACCCAACTTCCTCAAATGGCATTCTTACTGACTTATAGGGGAATGGCTAATCTCTGGATGTTTCTGGAGCCACCTTTCTTCCCCTTGCACTTTCTTCTCAGAAAATTTATAGGAGATACAGATACTAAAGAGGGCAGGATCAAATTCATGTTTAGACTTTTTGGAGTATTTCATTCCTGCTACGGGTCTTTACACAGCTTCCTTGCCTGAAATGCTCTCTAGTCCCTTTCTCCTCCGAACACATATATTCCAAATCCAGCTTAGCCTTCAAGTTATTTCTGAGAAAGACCTATCCTGACCTTTTAATATAAACTATATCCTTTTGTTTGCCTACATATAGCAGCCTGCTCTCTTATTTACTCTTTCCCCTACTGGACTATAAGCTCCATAAGGGAAGGGATCATATCTGTTTTGTTTATTTTATTCCCAGCACCTGGCCCAGTTATGTCCCATGGTGAACAATCAATAAATATTATTGAATGGCCTGCTTATAAAGGCAGCTCTTCTTGCCCCCCACCCCAGGTAAGTGAAGGTAGACCTGAGCACTAGCAGTTTAAAATCCTAAAGATGTTAGTCTGAGCTATAGTTGGATTCATAAGTAGGTATTAAAAGAGCGCGTGAGCTTGTAATGCTTTTAGCAATATGGATCTAGCAGACTGATACTGACTACATTGTCTATTAATTTTATGTTTAGAAATGGTTTCAAGATTTTTAAATAAATACCCAGCACTGCACCATGATTGTTAAGAGCACAAGGTCTATAGAGTTCAGACTGGGTTTCAGTGCTCAAAAGCTGTGGGATTTTGGGCAAATTACCTTGATCTTCATGAATTTCATTTTCTTCTGTTGTAAAGTGAGCCTGAATCCTTTCAGGATTTTTGTGAGAATTAAATGACATGTTTATAAGGCATGTGGCCCATTCGTTACCTGAAAGATAGTAGATGCTTAATAATTTGTAATTACTATTGTAATTTGGTACTGAAACTTAACAAATCTCATTTAATAACTTTGTAAACATTCTATATCACATATTTATTTCATGTAAAATGGCAGTACTTTAAAAAACCACAGAATATCAGAGTGTTTTTGTTTGCATTTTTACCATAATAGCTTGTAAGTTTGAAGGGAAACTCATAGTGACAAATGTCTAGACAAGCCTCTTTGGAAGGCTCACATGTAACTTTTTTTGAGACAGAGTCTCATTCTGTCACCCAGGCTGGAGTGCAATGGCGCGATCTTGGCTCACTGCAACCTCCGCCTCTCGGGTTCAAGCAATTCTCCTGCCTCAGCCTCCTGAGTAGGTGGGTTTACAGGCGTCCACCACCACGCTCAGCTAATTTTTTTTTTTTTTTTTGTATTTTTAGTAGAGATGGGGTTTCACCATGTTGGCCAGGCTGGTTTTGAACTCCTGACCTCAAGTGATCCACCCGCCTTGGCCTCCCAAAGTGCTAGGATTACAGCCATGAGCTACCGCGCCCGGCCCACATGTAACTTTTCTAGTGATTCAAACAGCCCTGCTTTCCAGCATTTTCTAGAACGTACCAACTTTTGAAAAAAAAATTTTTTTCTCAGGAAAGAAATGGACAACTTAGAAGTGTAAGCAAGACCCAGAAACCCAGCTAAGGCTGTGCAGGGAAATGGGGTTCTAAACTCTGAGAAACCTCATTTCTTGTTTTTCATCAGTAGATACCATTATTATTCAGCCATTGTCTCGCCATTGCTCGATACTACTTACTGAGTGAAAGGGTGAAGAGATCAGCTTACCACAGTTACTGAGTATGTATTATGCCAACTCCTGAACTAGGCACCAAGGCTATAGAAACGGAAAAAAAAAAACAAAAACCAAAATGCCACAATATCCCTGCCCTCAAGGAGACACAAAAAAGTGTTCATTGTACTCTCCCCAGTCATAGGGCATTTTAAGAAACTTGGAATCTGATGGGGAAAATTAGACTAGGTGTTGTGTTTTTAAAAGAATTTACAGGCTGGGTGCAGTGGCTCACGCCTATAATCCCAGCAGTTTGGGAGGCCAAGGCAGGAGGATCATTTGAGGTCAGTAGTTTGAGACCAGCCTGACCAACATGGTGAAACCCTCTCTCTGTAAAAATACAAAAAAATTAGCTGGGTGTGGTGGCACATGCCTGTAGTCCCAGCTACTCGGGAGGCTGAGGCAGGAGAATTGCTTGAACCCAGGAGGCAGAGGTTGCAGTGAGCCAAGATCACGCCACTGTATTCCACCCTGGGCAACAGAGCAAGACTCCATCTCCAAAATAAAAAAAGAATTTATAAAAGCCTCTCATTTGTAATTGTTTACATTCACAAACATCAAACAGTAAAGACAACACATAGAAAGAAAATTTCAGTGACACCGTATATACATATATATCTTAAACTTGCAATAATATGTAAAAATAATTTGTTTTCCATCCCTTGTTAGAAACTTTCCTTTTCTCAATTTCAGTGAGAAGATAATATATTTATGTTGCTTTATTGCAGATAATATGTTTATTAGGGGGCTTTTTTTCCTGTGCATTCCTCTATGTAATTGTTTAATACTATCATGATTTAATGACACAAATCATTGACTATTGTCTCTATAGTCCCACTGTATCTCTTGGAATACTTGAAATAGAAAATGTTCTAGGAAACTTTATTTAACCAATCCAATTCACTGTAGTATTTCCCAAACTCCTCAGTTCTCAGAGTTATATAGCCTTGGCCCAGACTAGAATCAGTACATGTTAATGTACTTCAGAACCATGAGTGAAAACTCTTACTTGGCTGTCACCTCTTAATCGGCTTAGCTCCCTCTGCACTAACAGATGTTGGCAGGCAGTTCTGAGCCTGTACAGTATTTCTTTTGCTACAGCTTTCTTTATTTCTCTTGAAGCTGTACTACCAAAAAAAACCTGTTTGGGCTTCTGTGTTAACTATTTTCTTCTCTCAGTCTTCCAAATCCCACCCCATTTTAAAAAAATAAAGTGGGCCAGGCGTGTGGCACACACCTATAATCCCAGAACTTTGGGAGGCTGAGGTGGGTGGATCACCTGAGGTCGGGAATTCAAGACTAGTCTGGCCAACATGGTGAAACCCTGTCTCTACTAAAAATACAAAAATTAGCTGGGCATGGTGGTGGGTGCCTGTAATCCCAGCTACTCGGGAGGCTAAGGCAGGAGAATTGCTTGAACCTGGGAGGCGGAGGTTGTAGTGAGCTGGGATCACCACTGCACTCCAGCCTAGGCAACAAGAACAAAACTCCTTCTCAAAAAAAAAAAAAAATAGTAAAAAATAATAAAAAATTAAAAAAATTTAAAAAACAAAATAAAAATAAAGTGACTTGAAATTCCTACATACTCAAAATTGAATTTTGTTTTGTTTTGTTTTGTTTTTTGAGACAGAGTCTCACTCTGTCACCCAGGCTAGATCGCAGTGGCACAATCTTGGCTCACTGCAACCTCTGCCCTCCGAGTTCAAGTGATTCTCCTGCCTCAGCCTCCCGAGTAGCTGGGATTACAGGCGCCTGCCACTGCACCTAGCTAATTTTTTGTATTTTTTAGTAAGGACGAGGTTTTACCATCTTGGCCAGGCTGGTCTTGAACTCCTTATCTCGTGATCCACCTGCCTCAGCCTCCCAAAGTGCCGGGATTACAGGTGTGAGCCACTGCGCCCAGCCTGTTTCATTCTTGTTGCCCAGGTTGGAGTGCAATGGCACGATCTTGGCTCACCGCAACCTCCACCTCCTGGATTCAAGTGATTCTCTTGCCTCAGCCTCCCAAGTAGCTGGGATTACAGGCATGTGCCACCATGCCTGGCTAATTTTGTATTTTTAGTAGAGACGGGGTTTCTCCATTTTGGTCAGGCTGGTCTCAAACTCCCAACCTCAGGTGATCTTCCCGCCTCGGCCTCCCAAAGTGCTGGGATTACAAGTGTGAGCCAGCGTGCCCAGTCATAATTTTCTTATTTACCAAGTGTTTGTCTTGTTTTTTATGGCCTAATAGCATTTTGACCTAATAGCATTTATGGCCTAATAGCATTTTGTGGACAGTTGCTCGAGATAACATCAGTGGTAAGTGGTAAGAGCCAGAACTCAAACCCATGCCTTCTGATTCCATAACCTGTGCTATTTCTTTTTTGAATTTAGTTTTTATCTTTATCAAAGTTTTATATGCCCAAAATTTAAAGAGTATCTAATTATCTAAGATATATTATAATAAATAGCAGCCCCTCACCCCACTTAGAGATGCCACTTTCAACATTTTCAGCTAATTTTTTGGCATTTAACTCCATATCTCCAAATAACATGCTTTTATTTTCTGTGTCTTAATTTTTTTAGCTTTAAGAATTATCTGTTCACTTCTTACTATAGAATGTAAAGATTTGGTTCTATTTTGCCACATGCTCTGCCCCCACTACATGTATGCAACCTTGTATTTGGCCCAATTTCCTAATATAGTTATTCATATTGTATTATTAATTAACTGAATATTTTATGTTTATATTATCATGACAGTATAAATAGTATTCACAGTTGAGCCTTGTAGTATATGATTACTTTTCTCTTTCCTCCTCTTGTTTTCCTAAAGATTGTCTTGTTTTTTCATTTGCTTGTTTTTTATGTATTTGTCACTAATTCAACCCAAGCTCCAATTGTGTGAATTTCCTCTCCTTACATTGCAACACACTACATGTCCTCTCAATTTCAAATTCTTCAAGGTACCTCTCCTAAAGCTTTTCTAACCTGAGTTAGTTGCCCTGCTGTAGAGCTGTCATTTTAGGTTCACCCTTCACTGTCATATCTTGAACCTCATATTTTCTTCTTTCTTACTTTATACCCACATTTTCTGTAGGACACATCCTCTGGAAGCCTCCTGAGGTACAGATTGTGAGAAGTAAATTTTTGAGCTTTTGTATCCCTGAAGATGTCTTTATTCTGCCCACATATTTGTTTCATATTTTGGCTGGATATAAACTTCTCTTGGAAATCATATCCCCTCAAAATTTTGAAGGTTTTTGTTTTGTTTTGTTTTGTTTTACTGTCTTCTAACTTTTCTTTTAAGAAGTCCAACATCATTCTGATTCTTGATTCTTTGCATGAAACACTTTTTTCCTCTTTTTCTTGGGATGGGAGGGGGAGCTTATAGGATCTTTTTGTTTCCAAAGTTCTTCAAGTGAGAACACTTAAAATCTACTCTCTTAGGAATTTTCAAGAATACAATACATTGTTACTAACTAGTCACCAGGTTGTATTAGGTCTCTTTATGAGCTTATTCCTCCTAAGTGAAATTTTGCATTCTTTGACAAAGGTCTCACAATAGTTTTTTGTTTGTTTGTTTGTTTGTTTATTTATCACATGGTATTCCTAAGCAGACTTCCATGCAAGTACTAACTAGGCCTGACCCTGCATAGATCAGATGAGATCAGATGCCTTCAGGGTGATATGGCTGTAGACCTCCCACCCCCACCCAGTAGTCTAAGTTTCTGGTTTCTTTTTCTTGTCTTACTGTGCTGGCCAGGACCTCCAATAAAATTATGTGTACAAATGATGCTAGTTGGCACCCTTTTCTCATTCCTGATTTTAAAAGGAATATTTTCAACATCTCTCCAGTTAAAATGATGTTTATTACTATAGGGATGTGTGTGTGTGTGTGTGTGTGTGTGTGTGTGTGTGTGTTCATTTTGAGACAGTCTCTCTCTGTTGTCCAGGCTAGAGTGCAGTGGCACAATCTTGGCTCACTGCAACCTCCGCCTCCTGGGTTCAAGCAATTCTCCTGCTTCAACCTCCCAAGTAGCTGGGATTACCGGCATGTGCCACCATGCCCAGCTAATATTTGTGTTTTGGTATGAGGTTTCGCCATGTTAGCCAGGATGATCTTGAACTCCTAGCCTCAAATGGTCCACCTGCCTTGGCCTCCCAAAGTGCTGGGATTATAGGCATGAGCCACCATGCCCAGCATACTATACATTTTTATAGGTACTTGTTATCAGATTGAGAAAGTTCCTTTCTAGTTCTGATTTATTGGGAGCTTCTTGGCCTAAGGATATAAATTTTATCAGATGCTTTTTCTGCATCTATCACGTGGTATATGATTTTTCTCATATGTGATGTGATGATGATACCTGGGATAAACCCAACTTGGTCATGGCTTATTATCTTTTTACACGTTGTATTAGTTTTTACTACATAACAAATGTTCCTAAACTCTAGTGGCTTAAAACAACAAACATTTACTTGCTTATGAGTCTGTAGGTTGGCAGTTTGGCCTAAGTGTAGCCAAGATGGCTCATCTCTGTTCAAGTGATATCAGCTAGTGTTTTAACAATTAATTACTTATAAAAGTTGCCACACATTTAACAGTTTAAAACAACACTGTGGGCCAAGAATCCAGGCATGACTTAGCTGGTCCACCAGTCTTTCAGAAGGCTGCAGTCAAGATGTCAGCTAGGGCTGGAGTCTCATCTGAAGGCTCAACTGGGAAGGGATTTGGTTCCAAGCTTACTTGGTTATTGGGAGAATTTCATTTCCCTAGGACTGTTGGACTGAACCTCAGTTTCCACCATGCTGTTGGCCAGAAGCTACCCTCCTTTCTTTATCACTTGGGCCTTTCCAACATGGAAACTTACTTCATCAAAGCCAGCAGGGGAGAAACTCTTCTAGAAAGACAGAAGTCACAATCTTATGTAACCTAATTATAGAAGTAACATTTTATTACCTTTGCCACATTCTGTTGGTTAGAAGCAAGTCACTAGGCCAGCCCACATTCATGAAGGGATATACAAGAATGTGAATACTAGGAGGCAACTATCATTCTTATCTTAGTCTCCTGTAACTGGGCTTATTAATATGTATAGAGCCTTGGTTGGGCACAGTGGCTCACACCTGTAATCCCAGCACTTTGGGAGGTGGGTGGATCACCTGAGGTCAGGAGTTCGAGACCAGCCTGGCCAACATGGCAAAACCCCGTCTCTACTAAAAATACAAAAATTAGCTGGACATGGTAGCACATGCCTGTGGTCCCAGCTACTTGGGAGGTTGAGGCAGGAGAATTGCTTGAACCCGAGAGGCGGAGGTTGCAGTGAGCCAAGGTCGCACCACTGCACTCCAGCCTGGGCGACAGAGCAAGACCGCACCTCCAAAAAAAAGAAAAAAATATATAGGGAGAGCCTCAGCCTTGACAGCTGGATTTTTCTTTTCATCTAGTCTCTTACCATCCAGGGGGTTAGCCCAGGCTTGTTTACAAGGTAGCAGCAGCAGGTTCTAAGCATGACAGCAGAAGCTACAAAGTCTCTTGAAGTCTAAACTCAAAACACATACTGTCACTTCAGCTGCTGCGCTCTGTTAGTTCAAAGCTAGTTATGGAGCAAGCCCAGATATAAAGGATAGGGAACTAACCTTACCTTTGGATAGGAGGAGCTCCAACAAGTTTGTGACCCTTTTTAATCTACTCGACATACTATTTTGACTTGCTAATGAGTAAATTTGCCTGTTCCTTTCTCATAATATCCTTGCCTGGTTTTGGCATCAGGATCATGCTGGCCTTATAAAATGAGTTGGAATTCCTAACTCTAGACATAGCACCTACCATAGGGTAGGTGTACAAAGATATTTATTGGTAGAATGAATGAATCAATGAATGAATAGATAAGCAAAATGCCTGTAGATGAGACAGAAGAATCAGTCAGAAAAGTAAAAATCAACTAGGGAAAAAAAACGTGAATACTTGAATATGACGGACTTTTTTTTTAATAGAAGTTCAGTTTTGTCTGCTTTCTTAAGTTTGTGTAGCCTTTCTTCTTAGGAAGACATTCTACAATTACCTGCTCTGCTCCCAAAGTGAAATTCCTATTTTGCTAAAGCAGAACAGAAAGAAACCTTTCCAAGTTTCTATAATTTGTATCACATTCTGAAGTCCCAGTTACTGTAATAGCTGCAAAGAAGCAATACAAGGTGGAGGGTCTGAGAGGGAGAGAAAAATGACTAAAGTGCAACATAGCTGAAAAATTGGCTGGCTGGAAATTATTGCTCCCAGGACATCAGTGATTCAAGGTTTCTGTGAGCCTTAGGACTTGAGTAGGGGAAGCATTCCAAATTATATCCAAAAATAACATCTCCGTGTTTCTTTTTTAAATGGCTGGCTCATAATGAGACCCTTACAGACTTTGTTACATTCTCAAGTTTCCATGTAATGTATAAGTTGATATATGTCTAAGCTGCTATGTGGCATTTGAAATTCTCTGCAAAATTTAGCTTCAGATTGGCAGCATTTGCTCTTCCTTTTTTGGATTTCATTTGGTTATTGAACTAAAAAACCCCAACATATAATTTTTTATAATTGTTTTTCCTCATTTATATTAAAACACTGCATATAAGATGACCAGAGACCATCTGATTGGTGATCTTGAATACTTTCAACTACCTGAGCTAAACGTATTGTACAATCGAATAATATATTTGGTTATAGGTATACAGGCAGCTTTAGCCAACAGCGAAACATATTCTGTTATTTAGCAGCCATTGTCTGTCAGTAGGAAGCAAATTCATCTTTACAGATCTCATTTTTCCTAGAGCTAAACTTTCTGTTTCTCCTATGTAAAGAGGTATTGAGGCATTGCCTTATGTGGTTGTTGTGAGGATTAAATTAGAGGGTGTATTTTGTTTAATTTTTAAACTTAACATTTTATTTAATGTTTTAGTTAATAACACTATTATAAATTCTTTACAAATATTAATTCATTTATTCTGCATAATAAACCTGTGAGACAAACACTATTATTATCCCCATTTTGTAGATGAAACTGAGGAAGAGAGGTTAAGTAACTTGCTCTAACATAAACTGGTAATTGGCTGAGCTGGGATTCATACCCAGGCAGTCTGGCTCCAGAAGTTCTGTTCTTAATCATTCTGCTATTTTGTCACTATGAGAAAATGTTTCTGTAAGCTATAGATACTGTACAGATGTTAGTAGCACATATTATTAAGTATGTAACACTGTACTAGATGTTATGGGAGATAGAAAAGAATCAGAAGCCTGCCTTTGAAAAGTTTATAATCTAGTCGGGGAAGAGAAGTATGACATAGAAAATAGCAATAATATAGCAGCCTGTAAGATCACTGTCTACCAAGACCTCTTCACACATAATAAAATATAGACTATACATAGCATAGAATCTACTGCCTGTAGTTAATGTTGGTTGAATGTGGATGACTTTAAATAATATTATTCCCATTTTCACGGTAAGAAGACCTAGATTATTATTTGCAGAGAGAAAATTCTTTAAAACAAAAACAACGAAGCGCCCTAAATAAATAAAGTAACTTTACTTAATTAATTAATTTATTTATTGAGATGGAGTCTCACTCTGTCGCCCAGGCTGGAGTGCAGTGGTGTGATCTCAGCTCACTGCAGCCTCTGCCTCCCAGGTTCAAGTGATTCTCCTGCCTCAGCCTCCCAAGTAGCTGGGATTACAGGTGCCTGCCACCACACTCGCCAGCTGATTTTTTTATTTTTAGTAGAGACGAGTTTCACCATGTTGGCCAGGCTGGTCTGGAACTCCTGACCTCAGGTGATCTACCTGCCTTGGCCTCCCAAAGTGCTGGGATTACAGGTGTGAGCCACCATGCCCGGCCTATTTATTTCTGAGAGAAGGTCTTGGTCTGTCACCCAAGCTGGAGTACAGTACAGCAGTCATGGCTCACTGCAGCCTTAGCCTCCCAGGCTAAAGGGATCCCCCTGCCTCAGCTTCCTCATTATAGGTGCATGCCACCATGCCCAGCTAATTTTTTTATTATTTGTAGAGATGAGGTCTTGCAGTGTTGCCCAGGCTGATCTTGAATTCCTGGGCTCAAGTGATGCTTCTGCCTCAGCCTCCCAAAGTGCTGGAATTACAGGCAGGAACCACTGCCCAGCCACTCTCTCTTTCTTTGTAATATATATTCAATATATATAATGCATACATAATATAATATATATGATTATTATTTTCTGAGCTATCTGAGAATAAGTTGCAGATATGATTTTCCTTTGCCTTTAAATATGTCAATATGTATTTCCTCCCTCTCCTCCAAAAATGATAGTCTCTCAAAACAGGAAATTACATTGGTACCATACTTTAACATACAGACCTTGTTTAAACTTCACCAATTAACTTAATAATATCCTTTAGAGCAGTACAAAACAAATTTGATCACCCATGTTTTAAACACCATGGCATGTGCTATAGGACACTCATTGGTATAGTTTGGATGTTCCCCCAAATCTCTTGTTGAAATGTAATCCCCAGTGTTGGAGGTAGGGCCTGGTGGGAGGTGTTTGGGTCATGGGTACGGACCCCTCATGGCTTGGTGCTGTTCTTGTGATAGTGAGTGAGTTCTCATTTAAAGGTGTATGGCATCTCTCCCCCAGCTCTCTCTTATTCCCTCTCTTGCCATGTGACCAGCCTGCTCTCGCTTTACCTTCTGCCATGAGTAAAAAGTTCCCTGAGGCTTCCCCAGAAACCTCCTGTATGCTTCCTGTATACCCTGCAGAACCATGAGACAATTATAAATTATAAATCTTTCTTTGTAAATTACCTAGTTGCAGATTCTTTATAGTAACGCAAAATGGCCTAACACACTTATTATAGCTCCTCTCTCATCTCAATCCTGTTTTTTTTTTTGAGATGGAATCTCACTCTGTCACACAAGCTGGAGTGCACTACAGTGGCACGATCTCAGCTCACTGCAACCTCCACCTCCCGGGTTCAAGTAATTCTCCTGCCTCAGCCTCCCAAGCAGCTGGGACTACAGGGCGTAACACCACACTCGGCTAATTTTTGTATTTTTAGTAGAGACAGTCTTTCGCCGTGTTGGCCAGGCTGGTCTCAAAGTCCTGACCCCAGGTGATCCACCCACCTCGGCCTCCCAAAGTCTTGGGATTACAGGCGTGAGCCACTGCACCCACCCTTCAATCCTGTGTTGTTTCCAAGAGCACTGAGCAGATACTGTGTTCCCTGGCGTATTCATACAGGCAGGGCAAATGGCTTTATTTGATTTTTTTTTTTCTTTTGTATGATTCAGTGGAGCAGCGTGACTTCATTGGAGTGGACAGCACAGGAAAGAGGCTGCTCTTCATGGCTAATGAAGCAGACTTGGATGAAGAGCTGGTCATTAAGGGATCCATCCTACAGAAGTAAGCCCTAGGGTTTTTTCTTCTGGCAATTCTCCTTGTCTTAAAACAAAATAAAACCACCCAGTGGATGGGAAAGAGGGAATGAAAACTAGACTATACTGTGTGAAATTGACAAAAGTATGTGAATATTTTTCCCATGAGACAGGATGAAGGCTTTTCTTCACTGCATAAGCCTGTTTCCCTGTCTTTTCTTGCCAAGGTAGAGCCGAATCCTGCAAAAGAGTAAAGCAAAGCAGCTGTGAGGAGAACAGGACTGTCTTTCTGACAGTGTTATAAATCCCCTTTAAAAAAAAAAGTGGTAAAAAAAACACATGACATAAAAGGTACCATTGTAACCTTTGTTTTTTTGTTTTGTTTTGTTTTGGTTTGGTTTGGCTTTGGTTTTTGTTTTAAGTTTTTTGAGACTGAGTCTCACTCTGTCACCCAGGCTGGAGTGCAGTGGTGCAATCTTGGCTCACTGCGACCTCTGCCTCCTGGGTTCAAGTGATTCTCCTGCCTCAGCCTCCTGAGTAGCTGGGATTACAGGTATGCGCCACCACACCCAGCTAATTTTTGTATTTTTGGTAGAGATGGAGTTTCACCATGTTGGCCAGGCTGGTCTCAAACTCCTGACCTCAAGTGATCCACCCACCTCAGCCTCCCAAAGTGCTGGGATTACAGGCGTGAGCCACCGTGCGGCCCATTCTAAGTGGCCTTTTCTTTTGGAGAGGGAGTCTTGCTCTGTTGCCCAGGCTGGAATGCAATGGTGCAATCTTGGCTCACTGTAACCTCCGCCTCCCAGGTTCAAGCGATTCTCCTGCCTCAGCCTCCCAAGCAGCTGGGACTACAGGCATGCGCCACCACACCCAGCTAATTTTTGTATTTTTAGTAGATACGGGGTTTCACCATATTGGCTGGGCTGGTATTGAACTCCTGACCCGTAGTCCACCCGCCTCAGCCCCCAAAGTGCTGGGGATTACAGGAGTGAGCCACCGCGCCCAGCCCTAAGTGGCCATTTTTAAGTGAACAGTTGAGTAGTGTTAAATGTGTTCACATTGTGGTGAAACAGATCTCGAGAACTTTCATCTTGCAAATCTGAAATTCTATACCTATCAAACAACAGCTCCCCATTTTTTTCTCCCCACAAGGCCTTGCTACCCACGATTCTACTTTAAATATCTAAGTGAAATCATACAATATTGGTCTTTTTGTGACTGGCTTATTTTACTTAGCATAATGTCCTCAAGGTTTGTCCATGCCGTAGCATATAATGGATTTCGTTTTTTTTAAGGCTGAATAATACTCCGTTGTATGTATGTAGCCACATTTTGTCATCCATTTATCTTCTGACAGACATTTGAGTTGCTGCCACCTCTTGGCTATTGTGAATAGTGCTGCAGTGAACGTGGGTGTACAGACATCTCTTCAAGACCTTGCTTTCAGTTCTTTTGGATATATATTTAGAAGTGGGATTACTGGATCATATGGTAGAGAACTATGATGTTTAATTTTTTGAGGAAACTACATACTGTTTCCATGGCATTTTCACTATTTTACAATCCCACTAACAGTGCATAAGAGCCCCAGTTTCTCCACACCAGTACTTACATGGTAGCTGGTCTCAGATACAGAAGGAAAAGAGACAATTCATTTATGTTATATCAAAACAAATAAAACATCTGGGCAGAGCCATGACTCAAGCATGAGTAAGCTCAAAAGAATCAGAATGTCAGCTGTACAAATACACTACAGAAAACAAAATGAAAGCAAGAAAAATGTCCCGTAAAAGACAAAGAAGCTATCCTGAAAAGAATATAACTCAAGAAACAGAAGAAATTTTCTTAAAACTATGCAACTGTATAACCGTAAAACTACTTATTACAACATGAATTTAATAAATAAAAGTTCAGTAATGAGATGATAAAAAAGAGGATATCATAGAACTAAAAAAAAGAGGATTGGCCAGGCATGGTGGCTCACGCCTGTAATCCCAGCACTTTGGGAGGCAGAGGCAGGTGGATCACAAGGTCGGGAGATCGAGACCATCCTGGCTAACACAGTGAAACCCCGTCTCTACTAAAAATACAAAAATTAGCCAGGCGTGGTGGCATGTGCCTGTAGTCCCAGCTACTTGGGAGGCTGAGGCAGGAGAATTGCTTGAACCCAAGAGTCAGGGGTTGCAGTGAGCCTAGATTGCGCCATTGCACTCCAGCCTGGGCGACAGAGTGAGACTTGGTCTCAAAAAACAAACAAAAACAAACAAACAAAAAAAGGATTAAATGATTACAGAGTTAATAAATTTTAAAATAGCTAAAGAATGGCATAGACACCACTGAAAATCAAATTATTGACAAAGAGGAATGGTTTGAGATATCAGTGATCTAGGTAAAAAAGAAAATCGTTTAAGAAATTAGAATCTCTGGCTGGGCGTGGTGGCTCACGCCTGTAATCCCAGCACTTTGGGAGGCCTAGGCGGGGGGATGACAAGGTCAGGAGATCAAGACCATCTTGGCTAACACGGTGAAACCCTGTCTCTACTAAAAATACAAAAAATTAGCTGGGTGTGGTGGCGAGCACCTGTAGTCCCAGCTACTCGGGAGGCTGAGGCAGGAGAATGGCATGAACCTGGGAGGCAGAGCTTGCAGTGAGCCGAGATTGCACCACTGTACTCCAGCCTGGGTGACACAGCGAGACTCTGTCTCAAAAAAAAAAAAAAAAAAGGAAAGAAATTAGAATCTCTGAGGTTGGAGGATTGCTTGAGCCTAGGAGGTTGAGGCTGCAGTGAGCCATGATTATACTACTGCACTCCAGGCTGGGTGACAGAGTGAGACCCTGTCTCAAAAAAATGAAAGAAAGAGAGAAAGAGAAGGAGGGAGGGAGGAAGGAAGGGAGGAAAAGAAAGAAATTAGAATCTCATAGAAATGAAATACAAAGATGATTAAATGTAATTAATGAATTAATGCCTCTGAATTAGAACATGGATTTCTAGAAAGAAAGAAATGAAGAGAGAAGAAAACATCAGTGAAATAATTTTTAAAATTTTCTGAGGATAAAAGGAGCTGGGTTTCTAGACTGAAAGGAAACTGAGTTCCCAGTAAAATGGAGAAAAGAAACATACCAAGGTTATCATTGTGAAATTTTATAACTGCTAACAAAGAGATCTTACAAGCTCCCGGAGAGGAGAGAGGATATCATATACAAAGGAATTAAAATAGCTTTGAACTTCCTAACAGCAACACTGGCAACTATAAACAATGACTTTAACATTCTTATTTCTATCTAATCAAACTATCAATCAAATATGAGAGTAGAATGAGAACTTTTTAGACATTTGTTTTCCATGCATCTATTTTGAGAAAGCTACTAGACAAGGATGCCCACTTTCACTGCTGTTACCCAGCATAGTACTGGAAGTCCTAGCTAGAGCGGTCAAACAAGAGAAGGAAATAAAGGGCATCTAAATTGGAAAGGAAGAAGTCAAATTATCTGTGTTTGCAGATGAAATAATCTTGTATTTGGAAAAACTAAAGACTCCATGGAAAACTATTAGAACTGATAAATATAGTAAAGTTCCAGGATACAAAATCAATATATGAAAATCAGTAGTATTTCTATATGCTAACAGCAAAGGATCTGAAAAAGAATTAGCCAGGCATGGTGGTATGTGCCTGTAGTCCCAGCTACTTGGGAGGCTAACGCATGAGAAGTGCTTGAAGCTGGGAGGCAGAGGTTACAGCGAGCCGAGATGGTGCCGCTGCACTCCAGCCTGGGCAGCAGAGCAAGACTCAGTCTCAAAAAAAAAAAAAAAAAAAAAAAAAATCTGAAAAAGAAATCAAGAAAGTAATTCTATTACGATAGCTACAAATAAAACAAAACACCTGGGGATTAACTTAACCAAAGAAGCAAAAGGTCTCTACAATGAAAATTATAAAATATTGATGCAAGAATTTGAAGAGGACACAAAAAATGGAAAGATATTCCATGTTCATGGATTGAAAAAATCAGTATTGTTACAATATCCATACTCTTCAAAGCAATCTGCAGATTTTTTTTTTTGTCTTGAGACAGAGTCTCGCTCTATATCCCAGGCTAGAGTGCAGTGGTGTGATCTCAGCTCACTGCAACCTCCACCTCCCGGGCTCAAATGATTCTCCTGCCTCAGCCGCCCAAGTAGCTGGGATTACAGGCGCCCACCACCATGCCCAGCTAATTTGTGTATTTTTAGTGGAGATGGGGTTTCACCATGTTGCCCAGGCTGTCTCGAACTCCTGACCTCAGGTGACTCTCCCGCCTCGGTCTCCCAAAGTGCTGAGATTACAGGTGTGACAGGTGTGAGCCACCATGCCTGGCTGCAATCTACAGATTTTATGCAATCCCTATCAAAATACCAATGACATTCTTCACAGAAATAGAAAAAACAATCCTAAAGTTTATATGGAATTGGCTGGGCATGGTGGCTCACGCCTGTAATTCCAGCACTTTGGGAGGCCAAGGCGGGTGAATCATTTGAGATCAGGAGTTAGAGACCAGAGACCAGCCTGGCCAATGTGGTGAAACCCCATCTCTACTAAAAACACAAAAATTAGCTGAGCGTGGTCATGGGTGCCTGTGATCCCAGCTACTTGGGAGGCTGAGGCAGGAGTATCACATGAGGTGGAGGTTGCAGTGAGCTGAGATTGTGCCATTGCACTCCAGCCTGGGTGACAGAGCAAGACTCCATCTCAAAAAAAATAAAATAAAATAAAATAAAATAAAAAATATATACATATGGAATTACAGAAGACCCAGAATAGCCAAAGTTATCCTAAGCAAAAAGAACAAAGCTACAGGAATCATATTACCTGACTTCAAATTATACTACAGAGCTTTGGTAACCAAAACAGCATGGTACTGACATAAAAACAGACACATAGGTCAGTGGAACAGAATAGAGAACCAGAGATAAATCCATACACCTTCAGTGAACTCATTTTTGACAAAGGTGCCAAGAATATACGTTGGGGAAAGGACAATCTCTTCAATAAATGGTGCTAGGGAAACTGGATATCCATATGCAAAAGAATGAAACTAGACCCCTGTCTCTTGCCATATACAAAAATCAAATCAAAATGGTTAAAGACCTAAATCTAAGACCTCAAACTATGAAGCTACTACAAGAAACCGTTGAGGAAAGTCTCCAGGACATTGGTCTGAGCAAAGATGTCTTGAGTAATACCCCACAAGCACAGGCAACCAAAGCAAAATGGACAAATGGGATCGTATCAAGTTAAAAAGCTTTTGCACAGCAAAGGAAACAATCAATAAAGTAAAGAGACAACCCACAGAATGAGAGAAAATATTTGCAAACTACCCATCTGACAAGGGATTAATAACCAGAATATAGAAGGAGCTCAAACAACTTTATAGGAGAAAACCGAATCTGACTTTTAAATAGGCAAAAGATTTGAATAGACATTTCTCAAAAGAAGTCATACAAATAAATGCCAAGCAGATATATGAAAAGGTGCTCAACATCACTGATCATCAGAGAATGCAAATAAAAACAATGAGATGTCATCTCACCTTAGTTAAAATGCCTTTTATCCAAAAGTGAGGTAGTAGCAAATGCTGGCAAGGTTGTGGAGAAAGGGGAACTCTCATATACTGTTTATGGGAATATAAATTAGTACAGCCACTATGGAGAACAGTTTGGAGGTTCCTCAAAAAACTAAAAATAGAGCTACCATACAATCCAGCAATCCCACTCCTAGGTATATACCCACAAGAAAGGAAAACAGTATATTGAAGAGATATTTGCGTTCCTATGTTTATTGCAGCACTGTTCACAATAGCCAAGATTTGGAAGCAACTAAGCGTCCATCAACAGATGAATGGATAAAGAAAATGTGGTACATATACACAATTAAGTACTATTCAGACATAAAAAAGAATGAGATCCTGTCATTAATACAACATGGATGGAACTGGAGGTCATTATGTTAAGTGAAATAAGCCAGGCTCAGAAAGACAAACTGCATGTTTTCACTTACTTGTTTGTGTGAGCTAAAAATCAATGGAACTCACGGAGGTAGAGAGTAGAAGGATGGTTACCAGAGGCTGGAAAGGGTAGAGAGTGTGGGGGTGGTGGGAGTGGGGAATGGTTAATGGGTACAAAAAATTAGTTAGAAAGAATGAATAAAACCTAATATTTGCTAGCACAACAGGGTGACTATAATAAAAAATAATTTAATTGTACATTTTAAAATAACTAAGAGAGTATAATTGGGTTGTTTGTCACACAAAGGATAAATGCTTGAGGTAATGGATACCCCCATTTACCCTGATGTGATTATTACGTATTGCATGCCTGTGTCAAAATATCTCATGTAACCCATCAGTGTATGTACCTAGCATGTACCCACAAAAATTAAAAATTAAATTAAAAAAGGAAAGCTGCTAGAGTTTATATAGCACCAAAACTTTAGCATAAACTAAGAAAGAGGAAGACACAGGATATAAGAAAAAGGGCACTGATGCTTGAACCTGGGAGGCAGAGGTTGCAGTGAGCCTAGATCGCATCATTGCACTCCAGCCTGAACGACAGAGGGAGACTCTGCTCAAAAAAAAAAAAAGAAAGAAAAAGGACATTCAGGCCGGGTGCAGTGGTTCATGCCTATAATCCCAGCACTTTGGGAGGCCGAGGTGGGCGGATCACGAGGTCAGGAGATCAAGACCATCCTGGCCAACATGGAGAAACTCCATATCTACTAAAAAAAAAAAAAAAGTAGCCGGGCATGTTGTCGCATGCGTGTAATCCCAGCTACTCGGGAGGCTGAGGCAGGAGAATCACTTGAACCCGGGAGGTGGAGATTGCGGTGAGCCGAGATTGCACCACTGCACTGCAGCCTGGTGACAGAGTGAGCCTCCGTCTCAAAAAAAAAAAAAAAAAAAAGGACATTCAATTAAGATGAAATGAATCCCCAGTATGATGATGAAGGGAGATTCCAGGCTAACACATGTACACCCAGTATAAATGGCAACCAGACCACACTGGAATAGGTCAGAAAACTTGGGAATGATTTCTTCAAGATGATCATATTTCTTCTGATGAAAATGACACAACATGTGATGTGTTTCAACATTTTGAGAGGATTTGGAGCACTTAAGTAGTTAGTTTGGAGTTGAACTATTGGTAAGCACCTAGAAAACTAAGAAATAAGACAATTATTCACACCAAGGCAAACCACAAAAATGTGCAGGTGAAAAAATTCTTAGTGACTGTGTGGTTCCGCTGTAACTAATTTTTTTTTTTTTTTTGAGAGGGAGTCTCAGTCTGTTGCCCAGGCTGGAGTGCAGTGCCGTGATCTCAGCTCACTGCAACCTCCACCTCCTGGGTTCAAGTGATTCTCCTGCCTCAGCCTCCCAAGTAGTTGGGATTACAGGCGTGTGCCACCACGCCCAGCTAATTTTTTTGTATTTTTAATAGAGATGGAGTTTCACCATGTTGGCCAGGCTGGTTTCGAACTCCTGACCTCAAGTGATCCACCCACCTCAGCCTCCCAAAGTGCTAGGATTACAGGCATTAGCCACTGAGCCCGGCCTGTAACTAATATTTAAATATGCATACTAATGCAATCACTGATACAGTCTAACCCAAATTATGATTTAATTACTTTGGAATGATGAGATGAGGTTAGTATGTTGGAAGCATGAGGGAATAAAAGAGTGAAATCGTCCTCTTCTATAGTTAATAGCTAATACGTAGAGCTGAAGTCATAATAACTTAAGCATTGATTATTGAGCTGACCAAAATAATATAACAATTATTGGGAAGGTAAAAGGCATAAGGAAGTATGGGTGTATATGATGGGAGCAGGGTTGATGATGAAAATAGGTTAAATCCTGTTTTCCACAATGGAAAATCAGATTATTCCTGAAATGGAAAACCTGAAAAATACCAATATAAGAATGCTATTGGTTAGGTGCAGTGGCTTACGCCTGTAATCCCAGCACTTTGGGAGGCAGAGGCAGGTGGATCACCTGAGGCCAGGAGTTTGAAACCAGCCTGGCTAACTTGGTGAAACCCTGTTTCTACTAAAAATACAAAAAATTAGCCGGGTGTGGTGGTGTGCACTGGTAATCCCAGCTACCCGGGAGGCTGAGGCAGGAGAATTGCTTGAACCTGGGAGGCAGAGGTTACAGTAAGCCAAGCTGGCGCCATTGCACTCCAGCTTGTGCAACAAGAGTGAAACTCCGTCTTAAAAAAAAAAAAAAAAAAGCTACTATGCTATTGCTGGGCACAGAGGCTCACTCCTATAATCCCAGCACTTTGGGAGGCCAAGACGGCCAGGTCACTTGAGGTCAGAAGTTTGAGACCAGCCTGGTCAACATGGTGAAATCCTCTCTACTAAAATTAGAAAAATTATTTGAGCGTGGTGGTGGATGCATGTAATCCCCGCTACTCGGGAGGCTGAGGCAGGAGAATCGCTTGAACTTGGGAGGCAGAGATTACAGTGGAGCCAAGATTGTGCCACTGCACTGCATTCCAGCCTGGGGGACAGAGCGAGACTCCATCTGAAAAAAAAAAAAAAAAAAAAAAAAAGGCTGGGCACAGTGGCTCATGCCTGTAATCCCAGCACTTTGGGAGGCCGAGGCGGGTGGATCATGAGGTCAGGAGATTGAGACCATCCTGGCTAACACGGTGAAACCCCGTCTCTACTAAAAATACAAAAAATTAGCCGGGCGTGGTGGCGGGCGCCTGTAGTCCCAGCTACTCAGGATGCTGAGGCAGGAGAATGGCGTGAACCCGGGAGGCGGAGCTTGCAGTGAGCCGAGATCGCATCACTGAACTCCAGCCTGGGCAACAGAGGAAGACTCCGTCTCAAAAAAAAGAGTGTTATTGGTGGCAAAATAAATACTAAGTGGATCTGCTAAAAGAGTTAAAAATGGGCATATCTGGGGAACAGAAAATGGGCAGGAAAGGGAATAGATGATTCAGTTTTTTTCATTAAAAACCTTGAGAAACTACTTGCCTCTTTATATGCGTATATAACTTCAATTTTAATTTTTTAAAATAAGAGCAAGATATATAATACATTAAAATTTCTGAATCAAGTAAAATCTGAAGATTTTTTTTTCTTTTTTTTTTTTTCGAGATGGAGTTTTTGCTGTTGTTGCCTAGGCTGGAGTATAATGGCGCAATCTCGGCTCACCGCAACCTCTGCCTCCCGGGTTCAAGCGATTCTTCTGCCTCAGCCACCAGAGTAGCTGGGATTATAGGCATGAGCCACTATGCCTGGCTGATTTTGTATTTTTAGTAGAGACGGGGTTTCCCCATGTTGGTCAGGCTGGTCTCAAACTCCTGACCTCAGGTGATTGGCCCGCCTCAGCCTCCCAAAGTGCTGGGATTACAGGTGTGAGCCACCGCACTTGGCAAATCTGCAGATTTTAAGAGTGTAGTGTGTTCTAAGATAATTTGGCCAGATTTATCCTAAAGTACTTATGAAGCTTCAGGGATAAAGAAAGAATTCAAGTATCCAGAGGCAAAAAGCAAATCATTTACATGGAAGAAAAAAATTAGGCTTACCTCTGAGTTATTCCCAACATTTAATACAAGAGGAACAATGTCCTGTCCACAGACTTTTCAGGGAAAGCAAGTGGAACTCGAGAATATTATAAACTGAGTATGCAGATTGATAGATAACCAGAAAAAAAAAGAATATTATAAACAATGACGATTTTATTCAAATATAAAAGCAGTAGGCATTCTCAGGCATGAAAAGACTTATGACATATGAGCCCTGAGCCCTTCCTTTTCTTTTTTCTTTTTTTTTTTTTTTTTTTTTTTTTGCGACAGAATCTTGCTCTGTCTCAAGGCTGGAGTACAGTGGCTCACTGCAGCCTCTGCCCCTGGGCTCAATCAATCCTCCTACCTCAGCCTCCTGAGTAGCTACCACTATGGGTGTGCACCACCACACTTGGCTAATTTTTGTTTGTTTTTTGTTGCGATGAAGTCTCATTATATTGCCCAGGCTGGTCTCAAACCCCTGGGCTTAAGTGATCCTCCCACCTTGGCCTCCCAAAGTGCTGGGATTACAGGAGTGAGCCACCATGCGAGGCCTGAGCCCTTCTTGAAAATAAAACTTCAACCAGCCTGTAATCCTAGCACTTTGGGAGGCCAAGGTGGGAGGATCACTTGAGCCCTGGAGTTTGAGATCAGCCTGGGCAATATGGTGGGATCTTGTCTCTATAAAAATAAAAATAAAAATAAATAACCAAGCATGGTGGTGTATCCCTGTAGTCCCAGCTACTCCGGAGGCCAAGGTAGGAGGATTGTGTTAGCCCAGGAGGCAGAGGCTGCAGTGAGCCAAGATCATGCCACTGCACTCTAGCCTGGACAACAGAGAGAGACCCTGTCTCAAAATTAAAATAAAATAAAATGCCAACAATTGAGTCAAAATAAAGAATATGGTAATAGAGAAACCATGTTCATTAACATTTAGCCCATTTATATGTAGAACTGACACACAACAACTATAGGAATTATGGTTGCAGAATGTAATTTAAATATCTTGAAACTGGACAACATAAAAATATAACTGCCAAAAATCAAGAGATAAAAGTGTGGGAAGAAAAAACATTGCTAGATATTAATAACATCATCTTTCATAGTAGGAAGTTAGAAAACATTAACAGACCTAAAAAAACCATAATAATTTCAACCTCTTAATATTTTGTTCTTAAAATCTGTTTTTAGGCACAAGATCTTCTAAGAAATAGTATCTTTAATGGTGAAGATATATTAAGTTTACTATTTCCTTCATTTTTACTTTTTCTTTTTTCTTTTGTTAAATACCAGTAAAATTGAATAGTCATTTTTATATTAAAAATAAAATTTTTAAAATAGCATTTTGTTTTTTATAACAGTACATCTATTTGTATATGTACATAAAGAAGTGTCTATAATGATTGTTATTCCTGGGTAATAAGAATTAAAGCCAGGCACAGTGGCTCACTCCTGTAATCCCAGCACTTTGGGAGACCTAGGCTGGAGAATCACTTTAGCCCAGGATTTCAAGACCAGCCTGGGCAACATAGCAGGACCTCATCTCTATAAATAATTTTTTTTAATTCGCTGGGCATGGCAGCACATGCCTCTAATCCCAGCTGCTTAGGTGGCTGAGACAGGAGGATTGCTTGAGCCTGGGAGGCCAAGGCTGCAGTGAACTTTCATCATTCTTGAGAGGAATTACCGGGGAGTTCGAGGCTGCAGTGCGTTGTGATCATGCCATTGCATTCCAGCCTGGACAACAGAACGAGACCCTATCTCAAAAAATAATAATAATTTTTTTTTTTTTGAGACAGGGTCTCACTCTGTCACACAGACTGGAGTGCAGCGGCACAATCTCTGCTTACTGCAATCTCCGCCTCCCAGGCTCAAGCAATTCTCCTGCCTCAGCCTCCCAAGTAGCTGGGATTACAGGCATGTGCCACTACCACTCAGCTAATTTTTATATTTTTAGTAGAGACAGGGTTTCACCATGTTGGCCAGGCTGGTCTTGAACTGCTGACCTCAAATGATCTACCTGCCTCGGCCTCACAAAGTGCTGGGATTACAGGTGTGAGCCACCACGCGTGACCAAAAAAAATAAAATAAAATTTAAAATAATGGGCGGGGCACGGTGGCTCACGCCTGTAATCCCAGCACTTTGGGAGGCCGCAGCGGGTGGATCACAAGGTCAGGAGTTCGAGACCATCCTGGCTAACACGGTGAAACCGCATCTCTACTAAAAATACAAAAAATTAGCTGGGCGTGGTGGCGGGAACTTGTAGTCCCAGCCACTTGGGAGGCTGAGGCAGGAGAATGTCGTGAAACCGGGTGGCGGAGCTAGCAGTGAGCCAAGACCGCGCTACTGCACTCTGGCCTGGGTGACAGAGCGAGACTCCGTCTCAAAAAAGGAAGGAAGGGAGGGAGGGAAGAAATGAAGGAAGGAAGGAAGGAGAATTTTTTAAACTCTTAGTAATTCTCTAAAATCCTTGAATTCTGTGAGATAAGTACATCTTTTTTCATAAAATAAATGTGATGTTTCTTTTTTAAAAACAACATTTATGCTGAGATAGTAACAATTCTGGAATGTGGAAGTATTGATGATTATTATTTTTTTCTTTGTACTTTTCTGTATTTTAAAAATTTTTCTGGCTGGGCACAGTGGCTCACGCCTATAATCCCAACACTTTGAGAGGCCGAGGTGGGCGGATCACCTGAGGTAAGGAATTTGAGACTAGCCTGGCTAACACAGTGAAACCCATTTCTACTAAAAATACAAAAAATTACCCAGGCATGGTGGTGCACACCTGTAATCCCAGCTACTTGGGAGGCTGAGGCAGGAGAATCACTTGAACCTGGGAAGCGGAGGTTGCAGTGAGCCAAGATCACGCCATTGCATTCCAGCTTGGGCAACAAGAGTGGAACTCTGTCTCAAAAAAAAAAAAAAAAAAAAATTCCCAATTTAAAAAGTTTTAAAAGCAAGTAAGGCTGGGTGCGGTGGCTCACACCACTAATGTCCACTTTGAGAGGCCGAGGCAAGAGAATAACTTGAGGCCAGGAGTTTGAGACCAGCCTGGGCAACATCCTGAGACTACATCTCTACAAAAAGTTTTTGAAAAAATTACCTGGGCATGTTGACACGTGCCTGTAGTCCCAGCTACTTGGGAGGCTGAGGCTGCAGAATCACTTGAACCCGGTAGACGGAGGTTGCAGTGAGCCGAGATTGCGCCACTGCACTCCAGCTTGGGCAACAAGAGTGAAACTCCATCTAAAAAAAAAAAAATTCCCAATTTAAAAAGTTTTAAAAGCAAGTAAGGCTGGGTGTGGTGGCTCACACCTCTAATGTCCACTTTGGGAGACAGAGGCAAGAGGATCACTTGAGGCCAGGAGTTTGAGACCAGCCTGGGCAACATCCTGTGACCCCATCTCAGTTTTCGAAGAATTACCTGGGCATGGTGACGCGTTCCTGTAGTCCCAGCTACTTGGGAGGCGGAGACGGGAAGATCCCTTGCACTCAGGAGTTTGAGGCTACAGTGAACTTTTTTCATGCCACTGAACTCTAGCCTGGGTGACAGAGTGAGACCCTATCTGTACAAGATTTTTTTTTTTTTTTTTTTTTTCATTAAAACAGGCAACAGGGCCATCTAACTGGCAGGCTGTAGTTTGCTGACCCCACTCGGGTTCTTTTTTTTCTCCATAAAGAATATCTGTGACAGAGCCTTGTGAGCACAGCTTGTTTCTTATAGTGGTCAGGATATAGCTGACTAGCTCTGGAATTCTGCGAAGAAAGAAGTAAGGGTTTTGTTTTGGATTTTTTTTTCCTAAATCCATTTATCAAAATAAAAACATAGGAAGCAGAGGGAGTTTTTTTGTATTTCAGAAAAGCTCGCCACAAGATGCAATTAAACAATATCTCTTAATGTATTAAAAAATATGATCTTATTTGTAGCTATTAGGTTGGTGCAAAAGTAGTTGTGGTTTTTGCCTTTTTTTTTTTTAACAAAAACCGCAATTGCTTTTGCACCAACGTTATAGTTCTAGAATTACGAACTGCCACAGCTGGAAGGTCATTTAGTTAGTCTAGTCTTCTATGTTTCAGGCAATGATTCTGAAAGCAAGGAAGAAGGGGTTTTGTTCAATGTTGTATCTAGTTAGGGACAGAACTAGTCCTTATTCATGAGGACATTCTACTTTCAGGAACACATCCTTCAAATCTGGTCAAACCACTGTTTTGGTATTTAAGGCAGAAGACTTTTTCCTTGAGGCAGGGGACTGTATCTCAAATAGCTCATCAGCCTTGGTGGAAGATTCAATTACGCATGAAAAAGGTTAACAAACAATAGCAAGGTATATCAGATACTGAACAGTTATGTCCAACAGACAGTGTTCTAAGAATTCGAAGGAGGTATCTAATCCTAGGCGCTGAGGTGGTCAGGGAAACAGAATAGAATAATTCAGACTTGAAGGATTGATTTGGTCCGGATATGGAAAGGGACATGGGAAGCCAGCTGAATCCTATATGCCGAGAATGCCACGAGCAAAGGTGGGGAAGGACAGTTTGACCTGAATGGAAGGTTCATGTTGGGAAACTTGAGGAGATAAGGCTGAGATGTTAAGTTGGTCTAAAAATAGCCTTGAATACCAGGGAATTATTAAAAACTTTTGAGGAAGGAAATGATTATTCAAATATAGGATTCTGAAAAAAAAAATCTGACAGAAGTTTGTAGGATAGATTTAAGGTATATAAGACTTGAAAAGTATCACAGTGTTGGATTGCTAAATTCAAGACTGTCAAGGAATTCTGTCCTTTGGAATACAGAAAGGAAAACTAATTGTGATTAGCAATTATTATGTGAAATGAGGGTCCTGACTCACATGCATCCATCAAGCACTGATGTTTATGTTTTGTTCTGTATTAGAGATAGCAGCCTTAGACATTAAGTTCTTAAAAGCACTATTCACAATAGCAAAGACTTGGAACCAACCCAAATGTCCAACAATGATAGACTGGATTAAGAAAATGTGGCAAATATACACCATGGAATACTATGCAGCCATAAAAAATGATGAGTTCATGTCCTTTGTAGAGACATGGATGAAATTGGAAATCGTCATTCTCAGTAAACTATCGCAAGAACAAAAAACCAAACACCGCATATTCTCACTCATAGGTGGGAACTGAACAATGAGAACACATGGACACAGGAAGGGGAACATCACACTCTGGGGACTGTTGTGGGGTCGGGGGGGAGGGATAGCATTGGGAGATATACCTAATGCTAGATGACGAGTTAGTGGGTGCAGCGCACCAGCATGGCACATGTATACATATGTAACTAACCTGCACATTGTGCACATGTACCCTAAAACTTAAAGTATAATAAAAAAAACAAAACAAAACAAACAAACAAAAAAGCAAGACTCATATGTTTCTCTGGTTACAACTAAAGGGTGGGTGGAGGTTGTTTTCTGTTTTCTTTTTAACCTCTGTGGGAACTAGTTTATGGCTCCATAAAATGGAGTGTTAGTAACTGCCTTAATTGTAATTACATTTGACAATGAGAGCAAGGCTTGGGCATGATGGGAGCAAAGAAGATGGACCTAGTCAGAGGTGAGGTGATAATGAAGAGCAGGTGGATGTGTCTTTTTCCTTCATAGATGTCAAGCTCAGGGCCTTGACTAAGCACTGGGGTCATTGAGAGCAGATCTTCTATCAGTTTCCTAAGACTAGGCTGCATTTTTAGTTGTTGGCAGATTTTTTTCCTTGTTCTTCTGATTTATAATCCACACCCCAGTGATTCAGGTTCTTTGGTGTGTAGTTATAAAAGGGTTGCTGGCTGGATAAATATGCATAAAAATATTCTCTCATTTCTATGACCCTCTGGGGTGTTGTGCTCCTCCTGCCTCAAGTGAGATGCTGGTTAAAAGCTAATTAGATTCAGATTTTCAAGCACTTTCTGATTATGAGAATACAGTACTTCCTTCTGTTTTTATCTTTTTTAAAACGCTGAATTTCCAAAGATGGAGGCTAGTTCCTAGTGGGCAAACACCAGTTATCTTGGATAAGGCCTTCGTGTATATAGGAAAATCAGAAACTTCTTGTAAAGTTTTTTTAACTTTTGTAAATTGGGTTCAGTCTATACTGCTCAGGAGATGGGTGCGCCAAAATCTCACAAATTACCACTGAAGAACTTACTCATGTAACCAAATACCACCTGTTCCCCCAAAACCTATGGAAAAAAAAATTTAAAAAAGAGAGAGAGAAAAGGACAATGATAGAATGTACATCCCATCAGTTTTCTCTTTCTGAGAGAGAGGCTGGGTGTGGTGGCTCACACCTGTAATCCCAGCACTTTAGGAGGCTGAGGTGGGAGGATTGCTTGAGCCCAGAAGTTTCAGACCAGCCTGGGCAACATAGCAAGACCCATTTCTCTCTTTAAAAAAAAAAAAAAAGAAAGAAAGAAAAAGCATTACTTGGGGGGTTGGGGAGGGATAAAATGTTTGCTTGATTTCAAAGACACCTGTTAGAATATGGTCAGGTGCAGAGGCAGCCTCCCCAGCAAGCTATTTAGTCATCAGTCAGTACTAGTAACTTTACCTCAAAGGGCCCAGATTCTTATGACCTTGTTGGATTTAAACAAAGCACAACACCTTTCCTACATGTCTGATTGTTGCATTACATGTAGTAGGAAAGAATGTTCTGGTAGAAAGAGCTTGTTACTGAAAATTCAGGTTCAGAGAATTTGCAGTCTAGTCTGGAGACAAACCAGCTGTGTGACCTTGAGCAAATAACTTTATTTTTCTAAGCCTCAGTTTCCCCCAGCTGAAATTGGCTTAGTTGGTCTTTAAAGAAACCCCCCTCCAGCTCTAAAATTCCTGCTTTATTTCTGACAGACATATGTTTTTAATAGTTCATAAGTAAAAGATATTTGTGCCAAATATTTAATAAGAAAATCATGTAGCTTTTCCCCAATGTTACATTGTTTTCTTTTGAATAGTTGTCAAGCTTTTTTACTGGAAGAGTAATGAAAATATTAAAACAAGCTCCTAAAGGATATCTTTAAAATGGAATAAAATGTTCACAAGGTCATCTTGGAAGGTTTAGATATCTATATCTGGGGAGTCAAGGACTTCAGTCAAGACCTCAAAGATCATGGCCAGATCTGTATTTCTGGGACTACAGATGATGAGAAATGGTTTAAACCCTTGATTATTTTCCCAATGGTGTGGAAGTCTTGAAATACTATTTATGTAAGTTAGTACCTCTACTGCTCCTAACCAGCCCTAATTCCCAAAATACCTCTCTTAATTTGCAGTTTGGGATGGGGGCAGGTACAGAAGGGAAGAAGGGCTTGTGGAAGTTAGGATCACAAACCTTTCCCAAGGTATCTTGTCCAGTGTATTCTTACTCTTTTGTACTTTTAATTTACTTCTATAAAATGATATGGCTGTAAGATAACCCATGTCAATATCTTTAAGTCTTTGCTTTGGAGCTGGCCATATAGACTTCAGAGAAAAATCTTCCAATCTCCTGCCTGGGTGGGTAAAAGCTGTGCTGCCAATTCCTGATCATTTCAGGGCTTCTGAGATACAAATCAAGCTGCTTCTTAGCTTTCCTTATAGATGGTTTAGGATTCACCTTTCTTGGATATGCTAAATCTGTTACCACCACCATCCTTTTGTTTTCCAGCTTCCAAAATTTTGTTGTCATCTCTTCTTGTGGTCTTTGTCCTTGTGGGTTTATGTCTTTAAAAAAAAAAAAAAAAATCTGGACTGACACTTCAGTGAGTTTTCAGAAGGAGGATGGGTTAACGCTTATGTTTAATCTGCCATCTTTACCCAGAATCCTGTTTCCTTATTTCAGTCTCAAATCTTTCTAGTCCCTTACTACCACCACTCCTACCCTCTCTTTTTTCTCTCCCTCTCTCTCTCTTTTCCCCCCTCATTTCCTTCTTCATCCAATCTAGGTCCTGTGCCTTCAGGCATTTCTCTCCAAGTCCAAAGTCTTTGGGAGAAATATTATGCACGGATATAAATTGGCAGCACTATAAATTCATGGCTCCTATCTTAGCTGAACCCTCAGAACCACTCTTCATTCTTCCATTTGTCCTGGGCCAGCTTTCCACTCCTCTCAGAAGCTGTTCTCTACCATCACCATTCTCCTGTCAAAACATGGGCCTGCTGATTTCCCCAGCTACCCCATCCATGACTTTGCCTTTATTCAGACCCACCTTCGATTCCTTTCCTCCAGCATTAGAAGAAGTTTGGGGCCAGTCCCTTCATTTATGCCTTTTACCCCCTTTCTTCTGCCACTCCTGGAACCTTTTCTCCATTAGTTTTTTCAACATTCTCCAGAATTTCCAACTTTGCTTTCCACTATCTCTTTATCCCAAATCTATAAATACATTGCTTGTAGAATAAAGCACAAATTCCTAAAGCCCTCAGTTATCTAATCATGCTTACCCCTCCAGCCTTATATCTCATCTTTCTCTAACACAACCCCATTCTCAGTATTCCATCAGTAGCTATGAAAAATTGCTTATAGTTCTGTTGACTTCTGCATTCCTTTTAATGTCTTTGTCCTTTTACTTTTCACCGTTCCTGGTAATCCTTCAGCCAAAGTTACTCTTCTCTCCCTGGCTAAGTACTTGTTTTTCTTTCAAGACTCAGCTCAAATATCGTTTTTCTGTGAAGATTTTTCTAATCTTTCCTGTCATAGGCAGAACCGTGCTTCTTCGTTGTGCTCCCCTATATACTGAAGAAAGTTCTGTGGTAACATCTATAACCCTGTATTGCTCTGGACTATAAGTTACATAAGGATAGTGGTTGTATTTTGTCTTTGTAGGCCTAAGGTCTAATACGTGGCCTGACATATAGTAGGATCCCAGTAAATTTGTTGGAAGAGTACATTAATGGAGCCAGAGTGTCATCTTGTGTTTGAATGTGCTTTGGCAACAGAGTCTTTATAGGCAGAGCTGAGACTTCTTAATCTTGTGAATTGGAGAAAGGGCTGGAACAGCATTATTTGCACCACATTCTTCAGATCAAAGCAGTAATAAGCCCAGCCCAGAGTCATGAGATGCAAAATAGACTCTACCTCATGATGGGAGGAGCTGCAAAGTTACTTTACAAAAGGATATGAGTACAGAGAGGGGAATAATTGTGGCCATCTTTTTTTTTTTTTTTTTTTTTTTGAGATGGAGTTTCGCTCTTGTTGCCCAGACTGGAGTGCAATGGCGTGATCTCGGCTCACTGCAACCTCCACCTCCTGGGTTCAAGCGATTCTCCTGCCTCAGCCACCGAGTAGCTGGCATGCACCACCATGCCCGACTAATTTTGTATTTTTAGTAGAGACAGGGTTTCTCCATGTTGGTCAGGCTGGTCTTGAACTCCTGACCTCAGGTGATCCCCCCACCTCAGCCTCCCAAAGTGCTGGGATTACAGGCATGAGCCACCATGCCCGGCTGTGACCATTTTTAAAACAATCTACTGTAGTCCCAACTACCAAAGCATTTTTTGTTTTTGAGATGGAGTTTTGCTGTCGCCAGGCTGGAGTGCAATGGCGTGATCTTGGCTCACTGCCACCTCTGACTTCCTGGTTCAAGCAATTCTCCTGCCTCAGCTTCCCAAGTAGCTGGGATTACAGGCACGCCCCACCACGCCCAGCTAATTTTTGTATTTTTAGTAGAAACGAGGTTTCACCATGTTGGCCAGGATGGTCTCCATCGCCTGACCTCGTGATCCACCCACATCGGCCACCCAAAGTGCTGGGATTACAGGCATGAGCCACCGCGCCCAGCCACTACCAAAGCATTTTAAGCAGGGAATGACACAATCAAATTTGCCTTCGAAAGATAACTCTGGATACAATATGGAGAAAGGATTGGAGTTGGGTAAGAGAGGATGCAGGTAAGAGTTGGGTAAGAGTAATCCAGGTAAGAAGTAATGGTAATTTGAACTAGGGTATTGACAGTGGAGTTGGAGAAAAGTAGATAAATTAGAGAAGGATTTAGCAGGTAAAATCTGAGGACTTGGTGTTTGAACCTTGGTGTTGAGAAGTGTAGTGGTGTCAAAAAAGACTCACATTTCAGGTTTGAGCAGCAGGATAATAATCAGATAGGAAGCACTGGGTTTGTGGCAGGGAGATCCGAAGTTCATTTGGGGATCCAGGTAAACAGGAGTAAGTCATATATAGACTCGGTGTTCAGAGGATAGGACTATGCTTCAGATATAAATTTGTAAGCATTAATATATAGATGTCAACTTAGTGTCTTGTACATACCTGGTACTTAGGAGAAAGTTATTTGCCCAGCTGTTGAACCTCAAGGGTGGGGAATGTCTGAGCTAGGTTGTTTCATAATATGTTTTATCCCAGGCACGGTGGCTCATGCCTGTAATCCCAGCACTTTGGGAGGCCGAGGCGGGCGGATCACCTGAGGTCAGGAGTTCAAGACCAGCCTGACCAACATAATGAAACCCTGTCTCTACTAAATACAAAAAATGAGCCAGGTATGGTGGCGCATGCCTGTAATCCCAGCTACTCGGGAGGCTGAGGCAGGAGAATCGCTTGAACCTGAGAGGCGGAGGTTGCAGTGAGTCGAGATTGTGCCACTGCACTCCAGCCTGGGCAACAAGAGTGAAACTCTGTCTAATTTAGTATAACTCTAGCCATGCAGAAGCTGAAACAAAGCTTTGAGGCATGAACTCCTGAGTGATCCTTCACTGAACCTTTGCCATGACCATCTCCTACACAACCAGCTTGGAACCAGGCCTGAAGACAGTAGGAATATTGCTTGTGTACTTGGGATAATTCTGGTCAAGACTGTCACAAGGCCAGCCTAGATTCATGAGATGAGAAAATAGACTCTACCTCATGATGGGCATGACCTGCTGAAATGTCATATTAGCTAGACCAGTGAGACTAGAGTGGAGTGCAAATTAATGTGTCAGTTTTCCCCACCCAGTGTTGTATGGGCCAGACAGCTTAGAAGGATAGCTTGAAAGATGTAACACTCTTGGGCTTATCTTTGAGTAGAAGCTTCTTGTCAGTGGTGCTGTGCAGAATGCTTTCTTGAGCACCTCTTGGGGAGTGAGATGCTTCTACATCTCAGCAGGTTCTGGCACGCTGAGTTGAGATGGGTGAGGGTGAACAGCAGTGTGATTCTGGCTAGGAAGGCTTTGCTAATTCCTGTGTTACTTATTAGACATGTGGCTCTCATTAGTCTGTGTGATGGTTAGTTTTATGTATCAATTTTGCTAGTCTGTAGTACCTATTTATTCCATCAAACACTAATCTAGGTGTTGTTATGAAGGTATTTTTGTATGTAATTAATATCAACAATCCATTGATTTTAAGTAAGAGAGATTATCTTGGCTAATATGGGTGGGCCTCATCCAATTAGTTGATAGGCCTTTAAATCTAATCAGATCAGAGAACCAATTCCAAATAACACAGAACAAGTTCAGCAAACCCATCTTTAAGATTTTTTTTTTTTTTCCAGGACCACTTCTAGTAGCAATTTTTATATCGGAGAAACAGAAATGCTGTGAGTCATAGAGAATAAAGGATTTATTACACAATTATGGAAGCTCATAGAGTAGTGTATGTATGCTGTTGTTTCTATGTCTAGTGTTGAGCCTGAAATCACTATCAGTCAGCCGGACCATCAGTCAGAAAGGAAAGCTGGATCTGGACAAGAACAAGAACAAACCCACAAGGTCACCTAAAAACTGGACCTGGAGCAGCACTTGGAAATCTTAAGAATCCTTCCACTGTTGGCAGTCTCTGCTGCTTTGAGTCCAAGGTTTTCACCTCAACACAACTGCTTTTTTTGGAGAGGGCCTGAGCACCTCAGGGCTATGGTGTCATAGCCTACCCTGCTGAACAGGCAGACCTCTGGTTTGATAACTCCATATGCACTCTTAACAATCAAGAATCTGTTATTCCTACCACTTACAGTGTGACCAAGATCAGGCATTGGGATGGTATGGCTAGTGCCTTCCTATATAGCAAATGCCACATAGCCACACCACAGGTGCTTGCCCCAGCATCTCTTGTTAAAATTATAGGTAGCTAGTAAGTAGTAGCCATAGGTCATTCCCTTTTCCCTAGTTCTGAGAAAACTTGATTATTTCAAGCATATCTTGGTCTCTAGTTTCTTCTAAATTGCAGTGATTAGGGAGTAGTGAATTAGCTCTGATTCTTTTAGCGGGAGAGAAGATGCTTTTTTGTTGGAATATGTTTAAGATTGCCAAATCTGGCTGGACATGGTGGCTCATGCCTGTAATCCCAGCACTTTGGGAGGCCGAGGTGGGCAGATCACGAGGTCAGGAGATCGAGACCATCCTGGCTAACACGGTGAAACCCCATCTCTACTAAAAATACAAAAAATTAGCCGGGCACGGTGGCAGGCGCCTGTAGTTCCAGCTACTCAGGAGGCTGAGGCAGGAGAATGGCATGAACCCAGGAGGCAGAGCTTGCAGTGAGCCGAGATTGTGCCACTGCACTCCAGCCTGGGCAACAGAACGAGACTCCGTCTCAAAAAAAAACAAAGATTGCCAAATAAAGTAGAAGGTGATTATCTGAAGGTCTTCAAATAGAGGAGTTGTTTATGTTGCTGCATTGAACACTGCAAGATAGTTAAGTTACTGTAGGAGGCTTTTATCCTCATCTGAATTGTTATCTGTGGTTTTATGAGTAATTGTTTCAAGCTCCAGTTCCACTGGCATCTGAATTCAGAAGCCATCCATGACACTTCCTTCTCTGTTAACATTCATATTCATGCAAAGAGAAGCCTGTGATAAAATTAAGTTTCTCTTGTATTTGACTTTTTTTGTGTGCAACTGGGTTTTCTTCATTCTGTTCTCACCCAATACCATTCTCTGGTCCCCAAACTTTGAACTTAGCTTCGTTTGGAAAAAGTCATTCTGTGCAGCCATATAAGCTGGCAGGACACACTCAGTTTTTTGGGGTTTTTTGTTTGTTTTGTTTTTTTGAGATGGAGTCTGCCCTGTCTCCCAGGCTGGAGTGCAGTGGCATGATCTCAGCTCATTGCAACCTCCCCCTCCCGGGTTCAAGCGATTCTCCTGCCTTGGCCTCCTGAGTAGCTGAGATTACAGGTGTGTGCTACCACACCTGGCTAATTTTTTTTGTAGTTTTAGTAGAGATGGGGTTTTGCCATGTTGGCCAGGCTGGTCTCGAACTCCTGACCTCAGGTGATCCATCCATGTCAGCCTCCCAAAGTGCTGGGATTATGGCATGAGCCACCACACCTAGCCAACACACTCAGTTTAAATTAATGATGGCTTTCCTTTCTCACTGAGTAACTGTGGACTATATCAACATGCATACCAGTTCTCCCACTAGGCTAGAAATTCTTACGGTCTCATTCACAGCAATGCTGAAAATCTAAATGTGTTCACACAGGGTGTCTAGATGAATTTCAGTTTTTAAACATGCAGCTACTATAAACTGCTTCTTTGCCTGTCAGCTCTTTTCTACCCACCCTTCTAGGAACTAAGCATTGTACAATGAGCATATTGGGGAATAGAACTCCCAGTTGGCTTCTGCTGTACTTAGGCAGTGAGCAGGATAAAAACAACTCAGTTCCTCCCACACACATGATGATGCTGGGAACGGGGAAGAAGGGAGCAGACCTCAAGAACATTTGGCATTGCCCTGAGCCTGGGGACCTTTGTAGATTTGAAGGGAATGAGGATCTGAAAATCCCTGGAGATCTTTTGGGGGAAAATTAAATATCTTGTTGTTAACTAAAGACCTTTTTTTAGAGTCACTAAGAGCTTTGGACATGTAAAGTACTAATTTTGTCTTTCATGGACATATTTCCTTCTTTCAAGGCTGCCTTTCTGAACTGCTTTTTTTATTCCCTAGCTCTATGGTTCACAGATGTTTTGTACAGTGTTCATGCTACATATATCTTTGTGTTCAGTTTTCTTTAAATTAAAGCAAATCTCAGAAAAGTTCAAAGTATGCAGTCCTTCATAATCTCATAGACCAGTAGCTGTGTGTTAGTCTTTCTTACAGCTTCCCTAGAAATCCTAAAGCTTTGCCCCTGACATACAGTATGTGTTGTTAATATTTGGAACAAACTTGGGTAAATAAATATTGAAACACGGGTACAGCTTGGTTCTTGAACTACTCGAAATTTAAAAGTAATCTGCCCAAAGCAGGCAGCCGCTTCTTTGGGAGCTTTTTTTTTTTTTTTTTTTAAAGAGAGGGTCTCTTTTCTGTTGCCCAGGCTGGAGTGCAGTTGCACGTTCATGGCTCACAGTAGCCTCGAGCTCCTGGGCTCAAACAGTCCTCCCACCTGAGACACCTGAGTAGCTGGGACCACAGGCACGTGCCACCATGCCTGGCTAGTTTTTCTTTCTTTATTTTTTGTGGAGACAAGGTCTCCTTATATTGCCCAGGCTGGTCTTGAGCTCCTGAGCTTGAGCAGTCCTCCCACACTGGCATCCCAAAGTGTTGGGATTACATGCATGAGCCACTGTGCCTGACTGGGAACATTTCTTTCTTTCTTTCTTTTTTTTAATTATTATGAGACAGGGTCTTGCTTAGTCGCCCAGGTGCTGCGGTGCAGTAGTGCAATCATAGCTCACTGCAGCCTCGACCTCCTGGGCCCAAGTGGTCTAAGAGGGCAGCTCTCACAGATCTATAGGATTATCACAAGCCCTATTAGAATCTCAGTTGGATTTTTTTGCTGAAATTGACAAGCTGATCTTAAAAGTTATATGGAAATACAAAGAACACAGAATAACCAGAACAATGTTGAAAAACAACAAAAAAGTTGAAGAAATTATGCTTCCCAAGCTCAAAACTTACTATAAAGCTATGGTAGTCAAGACAAGTATGGTACTGGCATAAGGACAGACAGACAGATCTGTGGAACAGAACTAAGAGTCCAAAAATAAACCCTTAGGTTTATGGTCATTTGATTTTCACCTGAGATGTCCAGGCAACTCAACAGGAAAAGGATAGATTTTTACACAAATTGTGCTAGAACACTTTGATCCTTACTTGCAGAAAGATTGATTTAGAACCTTACCTCACTCCATACAGAAAAAAGAAAATGGATTACAGACCTAACATGAGAGCTAAAACTGTAAGAGTTGTATAGATTTTATTTCTTAAAAATTAAAGATTTTGAACCCCAAAGACACTTAAGAAAATGAGGGCCAGGTGCAGTGGCTCTTGCAGGTAATCCCAGCATTTTGGGAGGCCAAACCAGGTGGATTGCTTGAACCAGGAGTTCAAGACCAGCCTGGGGAACATGGCAAAACCTGTCTCTACAAAGAAAATGCAAAAAGTAGCCAGGTGTGGTGTCACGTGCCTATAGTCCCAGCTACTCAGGAGGCTGAGGAGGGAGGATCACCTGAGCCCAGGGAGGTTTGAGGGGGCAGTGAGCTGTGATCACACCACAGCACTCCAGCCTGGATGACAGAGTAAGACCCTGTCTCAAGAAAAAAAAAAAAAAAAAAAAAAAGGCCAGGCCCAGTGGCTCATGCCTGTCATCCCAGCGCTTTGGGAGTCTGAGGCAGGACGATCGCTTGGGGCCGGGAGTTTGAGAAGAGCCTGGGCAACAAAGTGAGACCCTATCTCTATAAAAAAATCTTAAAGGGACCAGGCGCAGTGGCTCACGCCTGTAATCCCAACACTTTGGGAGGCCGAGGCGGGTGGATCACCTGAGGTCAGGAGTTCAAGACCAGCCTGGCCAACATGGTGAAACCCCATCTCTACTGAAAATATAAAAATTAGTTGGGCATGGTGGTGGGCGCCTGTAATCTCACCTCCTATGGAGGCTGAGGCAGGAGAATTGCTTAAACCTGGGAGGCAGGGGTTGCAGTGAGCCGAGATCACGCCATTCCACTCCAGCCTGGGCAACAAGAGCAAAACTCCGTCTCAAAAAAAAAAAATTTTTTTTTTAATTAGCCAGGCATGGCACGAACCTGTAGTCCCACCTCTTTGGGAAACTGAGGCATTAGGATCACTTGAGCCCAGGAGTTCTAGGCTGCAGTTTTGATCATGCCTGGGTGATGGAGCGAAACCCTGGCTCTGAGAAAAGAAAGAAAATAAGTAAATGAAAAGATAAGTACTCTTCCAACTCAAAAAAATCACTAACAACCTAATTTCAAAATAGGCAAAAGACTTGAATGAACATTTCACCAAAGAAAATACACAAATGGCTAACAAGCACATGAAAAGATCCTCAACATCATGTCATAGGGAAATGCAGACCAAAACTTTGATGATACCGCTTCACACCCATTAGAATGGCTACAGTTTTTTTTAAGTGACGGAAAAAGCAAATCTATAAATCTATAGAGACAGGAGGCAGATTAGTGATTGCCTGAGATGTGATAAGAAAGGGGATTTTTTTTTATTATTATTTCAACTGTTATTTAGATGTGCAAGTATGTTACGTGGTATATTGTGTGATGGTGAGATTTGGGTGCGATTGAACCCATCACCCAGGTAGTGAGCATAGAACAAAACAGGTATTTTTTCAACTCTTGCTCTCCTCCCTCCCCCCCGGTTATGTATCCTTGTTGTCTGTTGTTCCCTTTTTTTTTTTTTTTTTTTGAGATGATTCTCGCTCTGTTGCCCAGGCTGGAGTGCAGTGGCATGTTATCAGCTAACTGCAACCTCTACCTCCCGGGTGCAAGCAATTATCCTGCCTCAGCCTCCTGAGTAGCTGGGATTACAGGTATCCGCCAGCACACCCAGCTAATTTTTGTATTTTTAGTAGAGATGGGGTTTCACTGCGTTGGCCAGACTGTTCTCAAACTCCTAACCTCAAGTGATCCACCCACCTTGGCCTCCCAAAGTGCTGGGATTACAGGCGTGAGCCACTGTTCCCAGACTGTTGTTCCCATCTTAATGTCCGTGTGTATCCAGTGTTTAGCTCCCACTTATAAGTGAGACCATGTAATATCTGGTTTTCTGTTTCTACATTACTTTGCTTAGGATAGTGGCCTCCAGCTGCATCCATGTTGCTGCAAAGGACATGATTTTGTTCTTTTTTATAGCTGCATAGTATTTCATGATATATATTGCACTACATTTTCTTTATCCAGTCCACTGTTGATGGGCACCTACGATGAATCCATGTCTTCGCTATTGTGACTAGTACTGTGATGAACATGCAAGTACACTTGTCTTTTTGGTAGAACAATTTCTTTTCCTTTGGATATATACGCAGTAATGGATTGCTGGTTGAGAGGTAGTTCTATTTTTAGTTCTTTGAAATATCTCCAAACTGCTTTCCACAGTGGCTGAACTAGTTTACATTCCCACCAACAGTATATAAACATTTCTTTTTCTCCACAATCTCACCGGCATCTGTTGTTGTTGTTGTTTGACTTTTTAATAGTAGTCATTCTGACTGGCGTGAGGTGGTATCTCATTGTGGCTTTGATTCATATTTCTCTGATGATTAGTGATATTGAGCATTTTTTCATGTGTTTGTTGTCTGCCTGTATGTCTTCTTTTGAGAAGTGTCTGTTTATGTCCTTTGCCCACTTTTTAATGGGGTTGTTTTTTGCTTGTTGATTTAAGTTCTTCATAGATGCTTGATATTACACCTTTGTCAGTTGCATAGTTTGAGAATATTTCCTCCCATTTCTGTAGGTTGTCTGTTTACAGAACAGTAGTTTCTTTTGCTGTGCAGAAGCTCTTTAATCAGGTGGAAAGGGGAATGTTTGATTATAAACAGTCATGTGAGATCTTATTTGAGTAAAAGAAATGTTCTGTAACTGGATTGTGGTGATAGTTTTATAGCTCTGTACATTTTCTAAAAATCATTAAATTGTATGTCTAAAACAGGTGAATTTTATGGTATGTAAATTACACTTCCATAAAGCTGTTTGTTTTTTGTTTTGTTTTATTTTGTTTTGTTTTGTTTTGTTTTGTTTAAGACATAGGCTGAGTGCAGTGGCTCATGCCTGTAATCCCAGCACTTTTAGAGGGCAAGGTACGAGTATCGCTTGAGGCTGGGAGTTCAAGATTAGCCTAGGCAACATGGTGAAGCCCCATACAAAAATACAAAATTAGCCAGGTGTGGCAGCTTGCACCTGTGGTCCTAGCTACTTGGGAGGCTGAGGTAGGGGGATTGCTTGAGCTCAGGAGTTCAAGACCAGCCTGGGCAACATAGCGAGACCTTGTCTCTAATAAAAATAAAAAAAAATTAGCCAGCTGTAGTGGTGCATGCCTGCAGTGCCAGCTACAGGAGGCTGAGGCAGGAGGATCACTTGAGCCCAGGAGGTAGAGGCTACAGTGAGCAATCATTGTGCCACTGCACTCCAGCCTAGGCAAGTGGCTATCTCCAGTCAGAGCAAGACCCTGTCTCTAAAAGTAAACATAAAAACCTACAAGGCAGTCAAAGCCAAGCAACACAGAGTTAGAAGACAACCAGGCATCTATGACTGGAATCTTCTTTTTTTTTTTTTTTAACCATACTCCCCTTCCCTGGGTATTTATTTTTATTAAATAAAATGACCTCAGACATTACAAGCATGGCATATTTTACACCTAGGCAGATGCCTTAATTTGACCTCATTTATTCATTTATTTGTTTATTCAACAACTATTTATTGGACATTTACTCTGTGTCAGGCACAATGCTAAGTGCTAAGGATGTGAAGATAAATCTCTGCTCTACTGAATTTCAGTCTAGTGGGAGAGAGAGACAAGTAAATAGTCTGTTTCTTTACTATATGTTAAGTTATCCAACAGAGGTAGATACCAAGTTTTGTGGGAGCACAAACTTCACTGTTGTCAGTGAAGGATTCCTAGAGGAAGTGTATCCTGGGGTGAGTCCTGAGGAATAAATAAGAGTAGCAAGTTAGGATTATTCATAGAATTTTACTCCATCTTCTGTGAAGATGGAGAATACATACCAAATTGTGGAGGCAAAAGAAAGCATGGCATGGTCTGAGGAAAATAGGATAATTAGGGTAGAAGCAGGAAAATGTTTGTTACAAGAATTGTGTGTAGGAATTTATAATAGAGGCCAGGTGTGGTGGCTCACACCTGTAATCCAACCACTCTGGGAGGCTGAGGTGGGTGGATCACTTGAGACCAGGAGTTCGAGACCAGCCTGGCCAACATGGTGAAACCCCATCTCTACTAAAATACAAAAATTAGCTGGGCATGGTGGTGTACAACTATAGTTTCAGCTACTCGGTAGGCTGAGGCACAAGAATTGCTTGAGCCTGGGAGACGGAGCTTGCAGTGAGCCGAGATCACGCCACTGCACTCCAGCCTAGGCAATAAAGCAAGACTGTCTCAAAAAAAAAAAAAAAGTTAACGATCAAATAGAAGAAGGTAGATTATCAGTGATATGATGTCTCACCAGATTTCTTTAGAATCGTAGAAGCCTCAGAAAGTATGCCATAGGGTTTCTAGGGAAAAGACCTTTTATGTGGTAGAGTCAGGGCTGGGGTCCACTGTCCTGGTCTCCCCAGAAAGGGGTGTAGGCAGCATGCCTCTGACCCTCATAAACTTACCATGCCTATTACCTGATAATAGAATGGAGACCATGTTACCTGATTGTGAGCCTCTTCTTTCTTTCTTTTATTTTTTATTTTTTTGCAGGCACCCTAGAATACGTTTCCACACGGGTCTTGTGGATGCCCACCTCTACTGTTTGAAAAAATACGTCGTGGATTTCCTAATGGAAAATGGGTAAGAAAAAGGGTGGTAGAGTCAAACCTACAGTGCTTAACAAGCTACTTTGTGAATTCCTTAAGTTTTAAACCTTCATAATTTAGATAACCAGTTTCTAAAATTAGCACAATAGCACAGTTAGTTCTCATTTTTGTTTTAGAAATGAAATTATGTCATCAATATAGTGTTGTTTTATCTGTACCACAGAGTCCCCTGCTTATATTTTTGCAGCGTATGTTATAATAAATCAGCAAAATATTTTGTAACACTTACAGTAACCCATGATGCCTCTTTCTGCCCAGTTCCAGGCTCTTCTTCCCTCCTTTGACAGGAGCGAGCTCCACAGCCCTTATGCTATTTGTCTCTAATTACATGTTCTCCTAGGCATTTATCCTGTAGATGGGCCCTCTTAGCAAAGGGCTAGCGACTTAACCATAGAAGAGAAAAAGGAGAGCAAGTTTCCCCCCAATTTTAGAAAAGAAGCCCACTTCAGTGAATGCAGAGAAACAAAATTTGGCACATTTTCTGATTTTTTTGATTGTTTGTTTTAGAACAGAATTGTAGGACTTAAATAGTTTCCAGAGATTGTGTCTGGCAGATCACCGGACTTGAGTTTTCAAAGAGAAAACCCCTTTTGCAGTTGATCTCAAGGATTTTTTATAAGAAAAGCAGCTACAGTCCTCAAAGGAACAGGTGGGAAAAGATTTAATAACTGCATGGTTAAGAATAGGAGCAGCTAGCTTCCCTTGATGACTGCTGGATAAGTTTGGAAAGTTCACCAGTGCTATCCAAGGCAGAAACTTATCTAGGTGAACAGATACCACAGTAGCAAGAGGTATCTCCGACCATCTGGAGAAAAGAATTTGAGAACCTGAGTTTAAATGCTAGCTCTGCCTTTGGCTGATGGACTTGAATATATATCGGAATATTAAGAGGAAGGAGGATTGTTCCCCTGCCCAGTATGATCTTTCTTGCAGTGTCCTACCCGTCACCCCCCACAACACTTGCTAAGTTCCTGTGGAGAGGCCCATGTAGAGCCAATGGTAAACAAATCATTTGGACTTTTAGAAAGCTTTCCCAAGGATTGTTATAGCTCTGTTTCCCCTACCAAGGACACAGTTGCCCTGCTCCCTTCTGACCTCTGAAAAATGTTTTCATTCCATCTACACATACTTATTAAGCACTCATTATGATCCAGGCATTGTGCTAGATCAACCATGGATCAATGATAAATAAACAGATATGGCCCTGCCCTCATGGAAATTACAGCCTAAGCTCATGGTGGAATGTGGAGACCTTGCTTTTTAGATAGCAGGGTAACTTGTTGCCAAGATTTAGAGGGTGATCCAAGACCTATTTCTCAGTGACCAGTCTAAGCTGTTTGTATTCCAAAAATGAAATTAACTCTTGGCCATTGAAGGGTTTATTTTTCACTCCCAAATAAAAATGAAGCCATATGAAATGAGCCTAGGCCTTGATGGGCAGAAGAGAACACAACTGTGTTAGAAAGGATGACTTTTTAAAAAATGATTTACTATGGAAAATTTCACATAAATGCAAAAGTAAAGAAAATAATGAACTCCCATGTATCCATCACACAGTTTCAACAATTATCAACTCATTGTCAATTTTGTTTTATATATGCCACTGTTTCTCTCCCCCATTACCCTAAATTGTTTTAAAGCAAGGCATTTTGATATAATTTCATCTGTAAATATTTTGATATAATTTCATCTGTAAATATATTTCAGCATGTATAGTTAAAATATAAGGATGCTTCCAGGATAAGGATATTTAAAATAGATATATATTTTATGTATATGTACATATATATATATATATATAGAGAGAGAGAGAGAGAGAGGCTTTTTTTAAATAAATACCTTAATATCATCACACCTTCAAAAAACTGACAGTGCTTTCTTAATACTATCAAAGAGGGTTGTGGCTTTTGGTGTCTGTATATGCAGGCAGTTTTACAGCAAACCTAGTCATCTCATCCTGGTTGTTATAGCTTATTTGTAGCTCATTTGGCCACTACCAATTAGTTATTCCCACACCTGGCAAGTGTAACGCAATGGTGTGTGTACCTTGAGGACAAGCCTGAAGTTTGTGATATGGCTATAGGTCCTGGCCAGAAGCTCTGCCAAATGGGACTTTCCCAGAACCTGCTGCAGTAGAGAATGATACAGAGCCTCAGCACATACTGTTTCCCCACCTCAAGATCTGTTTAGGAGACCCTTATCTCTTTCCTCCCCGCATCTACCTTGACCTCTCAGAGTCGCTACAATCAAAGAGCATATATTGAAAATTGATATATTTCAATATATTGGAAAAAGTAAAAAGGCACAGCAGGGCAAATTAGAATGTTACTTGAGGGACAGTCTTTATTCCTGGCTGGAATAGTGAAGGTCTTTGAAAGGTTGTGGGAGATGGGATTGAATTGGTTGGTGGTAGGTAGCAGCATGTAGAAGGTCTTGAAAGCTGAGCAGGGAGTTACAGATCTTTAAACAGAATAGTCTTACAGGAAATGAGCAATGATACAACCTGGCAAGTGAACATAAACCATTCTGCATGGGAAAGAGATCTATTCAAGATAAGTAGGAGGCACTTATAATCATCTGGTCATCAGATGATGACTCCTTTAGGAATGGAAAGGAAAGAGTAAACCTAGGAGACACAGCTTCAAGAAAGGACTGTTGTAGCAATCCTTTGTTATATTTTACCTCTGAGAGTTAACGTATTCTACCCTGTGTTCTTTATGTAGAAAAGCATCATGTTTTCAATAAAGTCACACTTAGGTTTTGTTATTTGTTTACATGTTAACATTTTCCACTCAAATTCTTTGAGAATGGATATCTACCTGGATTTGTAAGGCATTCATTATATACTTGGTGAATGAGGGAAAGGAGATGTAGTGACAGATAACAGAAGCAGTTTAGTATTAATACATTAATAGTGGAAGAAGAGAGGTGGGTTTCTACAGTTGACCAAGCAGAAAAGCTACAGGGAGAGCTGCAGAGGGAAGAAAATCTGTACTCTCTTTGATGAGAATTTAGTAACTGTACACATTTTACAAGTTTTTTATCCACTTCTGAGTGTAGTATGATAGATGAATGTTCCACAGAATCTCTTGAACATTTTAATTCAAAATGTGTTGGATTCTGTGTCCAGGGCCAAAGCAGATCTTAGTCTGAGTATTGTGACTGTGATTCCTCTTGATAACTGAGTGTTCCTTCCTGTTTTATAATGTCAGCTGGTTTAAGCCTAAAGAAGCTGATCTCTTAGGAGATCTAGAAGCCCAGGTATTGGCCCAGCTCTTTGCTTGCCTTAGTAGGAGCTGCTCCTAGACCTGAGTCAGGGCCCTAGATTGTCACTGGCCCTATGAAGGACTCAAGCAATATGCCAATATGCCAGCTTTGTGAGCTAAAGCCATGGGCAATATATACCAGGCAATGTATACCAGGATTAGTCTTGATTTCCTTTTAGTATAGAACCTCCCCCGCTCCCCACCCCCACCAGCCCCATTTATCTTTCTCTCTTTAAGAGACTTAAAGATTAGTCTCCTTAACAGGGAGAATTGAGGCTGATTACTTCCTTCTTGTCCAGAAGTATCCACGGTTATAGTCAGCCTCTTATAGTGTTAGAATCTGATATTGCCATGCAGTACTTACAGTCTTGGGGTTGGACCTTCAGAGCAGGAAGAGAGAGGAAAGAAGAAAATTTAACAGCACCTACTGTGTACCAGGCACTGTGCTGGGTGCTTTTCACATATATTCATTTCTTACAATAGTTCTCTCATTAGGTATTATACTTATATTATAGAGGAAGATAATGCTCAAAAGTCATTTGCTCAATATCATGCAGCCACAGCCTCAACAAAATCCATCATTGTTTAATTGATTGCCAGCAACATCCACCACAGATGTCGGATATCTCTGTTGCCAACATGCTTATATGCACATGCACATGACTTGCACTTGAAAGAGTAACAGAGCAGTCACAACTTCCTTGCCTCAGCTATGTCAGGATGCAGAGAAATAAGGATAGGACCCACAAAGTGAAGTCAAGAGTTGGGGATAGGCAGCCATGGCAAGGTCAGAATCAAGGTAATAATTAAAGCCACATACAAAATGAAGTTATGTTAGCTGGGCATGATGGCATATACCTCTAGTCTCACCTACTCAGGAGGCTGAGGCAGGAGGACCACTTGAGCCCATGAGGTTGATGCTACAGTGAGCTATATATGATGGCACCACTGCACTCCAGCCTGGTAGACAGAAAGAGACCCTGTCTCTAAAAAAAAGTTAAAAATTAAAAAAGATGAAAGTGCAGAATAGCTAGAAAGCCACGAGTAAGCACAAGACAGCAGAGTGGAGATAAGCAGAGATGAGGGACCAGATAGTGCCATGAGAGGCTGGCAGTAGTAGTCTTGGTTTCTTACTGTTCAGTTCAGTCATCCATTGATTTGGCTGTACTTGGTTTCCTTACATATCCTTAGATGTCCTAGAGATTGCACGATGTGTCCTTTACTTCAATAACAACAAAATTAAGCTAAGAGTATGTGACTTACACACCTTCTCAACAGGGCTGTTATTGGGTGGCTGCATACTGATATCTGAACATGCAGGTGCTGCCAAGATTAAATCAAGGTAGTCTCCTTTGAACTTCTTAGTTGCATTCATTTTTATCTCTGGGACTTCTAGAAATATTAGTAATATTAGTAATAGAGAAACATATTTAGAATTCATTACATTTCCAAATTAGGAAAGCTTTACTTTTTTTTTTTTTAAGAGACAGGATCTTGCTCTTTCGCCAGGCTGGAGTGGAGTGCAGTGGTGTGATAACAGCTCACTGCAGCCTCCACCTCCTGGGCTTAAGTGATCCTCCCTCCTCAGCCTCCCGAGTAGCTGGGACTACAGGCACTCACCACCATGACTGGCTAATTTTCTTATTTTTTGTAGAGATGGGGTCTCAATATGTTGCCCAAGCTGGTCTCAAACTCCTCGGCTCAAGAGATCCTCCCACCTAGGCCTCCCAAAGAGCTGGAATTACAGGTGTGAGCTACCAGGCCCAGCCAAGAAAGCTCTACCTTCTGTATCCAAAAATCTGTGTGTTTATGGGTAAAGAGACAGCAAGCAGAGAATTCTAAATCCTGTGGAAAGTGCTTTGGTTGAAGTAAGCACAAGATGCTAGTTAATGTGGTATAGTGGAAAGAGCCATGGACTATAGGACGGATGTGGAGTGACTTTCAGTTCTATCAATTATAAAAGTTGTATTAACCCTAGGCAAGATAGTTAACTTCTCTAAGCCTTGATTTCCTTCTTTATAAAATAGGGGCCAGGTGCAATAGCTCATGCCTGTAATCCCAGCATTTTGGGAGGCTAAAGTGGGAGGATGGGCTGAACTCAGGAGTTCCAGACCAGCCTAGGCAACATAGCAAGATGCCATCTCTACAAAAATTACAAAACATAAAATAAGAATAGTAATACCTATCATAAGGATTGCTATAAGAACTTGAAATGATCTATATTATTTTCCTAGCATAGTACCTCAGACATGATACCTCACACATGATCAAAAAGCAGTACATATAACTGTCTTTACTGTGAGAGCATAGAAGCCTACAAATGTTATAAAAGGCTTCCAAGCAGAGATCATATTTGAGAAGGGTGTTATGACTTGACAAATTTTCACAAAGTGAACATACCTTATGAGTACTATATTCAGGTTAAGAAACAGAACATTGCCAGAATTCCAGAAACTCCCTTCATTCTATCCCCCTACCCCACCACATACACAAAAGTAATCACTATCCTGAGTATTAAATAAGTGTAAGGAGATGGGATGAGATTTGTACTTGAGAAAAATCACTGTGTCTACAAAATAGAGGATGGATTGAAGGAAGAAGAGACATGATCAGATTGTACTTCAGAAATATTCTGTCAGCTGGGTGCGGTGGCTCATGCCTGTATTCCCAGCACTTTGGGAGGCTGAAGCAGGAAGGATTACTTGGAGGTAGGCAGGAGGATCACTTGAACCCAGGAGTTCACGACCAGCCTGGGCAACTTAGGGAGACCTCATCTCTATAACAAATTTAAAAATAAAAAAATTAGCATGGTGGCACATGCCTGTAGTCCCAGCTACTTAGGAGGCTGAGGTGGGAGGATTACTTGAGCCCAGGAGGTCAAAGCTGCAGTGAGCCATGATAACACCACTGCACTCCAGCAGCCTGGGTGACAGAATGAGACCGTCTTTAAAAAAATTAAAAAATTTTTTAAAAAGTCTCTTTTTTTTCCCGTCTACCATATGAAGGATAGATTTTGTGGATAAAACTAGAGGGAGAGAGACCAATTAAAAGCAGGTACAGGAATCCAGGCAAATGATGACAGTAGTCTGGACCAGGCAGTGGCAGTAAAGATGAAGAGAAGTTGAAAGTCTTGACAGAGATTTAGGGGATAGAATCAGCAGTGCTTGGTGATTGATTATATGTGAGGAGTGGAAGAAGGAGAAGTCAGGCTGTTTTGTGAAAGGGCCATTTATCACAAAGCAACCCCCAAATGCAGAAGGAGCTGAGAAACCAAAGAATAAGGCAGACAAATCTAGTTTGTCAGTTTTGGATGATTTATTAGGGCAACTTATAGACAGAGTCGTGGTCTTGGGTGGGTGCAAGACAGGTAGATCTCCACACTGCAACCCCCCAGACCCAGAGCCTATACCTTGGGGAAAAAAACATATATGCTTTGGAAGGAATTTTCGAAAGTCAGAGCAGTTTATGACCTTAAGGCATTTAGCAAACCTAATATCTGACCTGCCTAATTTAGACCAAACGTCTTTATTTTACCAATAATCTTTAACATTTTTTATTTCCCAAAGATTACTAAAGTTATGTGAACTAAAAGGCATTACAGTTTCTATTTTTTTCAAAATATTTGTGCTTATTTTTCTTTATGCCAATTAATTAGAGCTTTTACATAAACATCACACACATATGTATAAACTACACAGACAGACAGAAGAAGATCCAGTAGTTGTAAGATTTTTCATTTGCCAGTTTCTTAATTGGATTACTGGCCTCACGGTAGAGCCCTTCAAGAAACAGGTCTAGGAAAACATGCAGTTTCTGGGGCCTAATAAGCAGGCACAGCTGGAAGACAAAAACAGACCCCCAAAATCAAGAGTCCCATTTTTATATCAGATCCTGGATCCCAAAAAGAGGGAATTAGCCCATCTCCCATGAGAGTCTTATCTCTCAGTGAGGAGTGGGAACATTTCCATAACTTCTAGGTGGCCAAGAACATGCTTCTCTGATGTAAACATGCAAAGAGCCACGTATTCCCTGATAACTGCCATTAACCATTGTCAAAAGTATATTTAGCCTTAGATTTTCAGAGGAATCTATCCACCACCCATTCCTGGGGTTTTATGAGGAAAACAGAGTTTTTTCCCAGAACAGGGTCTGTGACATCTCCTCTGTTTTTCACAAGGAGTCCCAGTCTGTTAGAGCTTGAATATCCACTTTTAATTAAGCTGACTGGCCAGGTGCAGTGGCTCATGCCTGTAATCCCAGCACTTTGGGAGGCCAAGGCAGGTGGATCACTGGAGGTCAGGAATTTGAGACCAGCCTGGGCAACATGGTGAAACCCCATCTCTACTAAAAATATAAAAGTTATCCAGGTGTGGTGGCATGTGCCTGTAATCCTAGCTACTCAGGAGGCTGAGAATCGCTGGAACACAGCAAGACTCCTTTTCAAAAAAAAAAAGATAAAAAACAAAGTAAATAAAAATAAAAGCACTATGGTTAAAAGTCAGCTTAATTTTTTTTTTTTTAAGATGGATTCTTGCTCTGTCACCCAGGCTGGAGTACAGTGGCACAATCTCAGCTCACTGCAACCTCCACCTCCCAGGTTCCAGCAATTCTCCTGCCTCAGCTTCCTGAGTAGCAGGGATTACAGGCACATGCCACCACACCCGGCCGGTGTTTTGTATTTTAGTAGAGATGCCATTTCACCATGTTGACCAGGCTGGTCTTGAACTCCTGACCTCAAGTGATCCACCCGCTTCAGCCTCCCAGAGTGCTGGGATTACAGGCGTGAGCCACCACTCCTGGCCATAGGACTCTTTTAAAAAGCCCTTTTAAATTTCTTATTACCCGACTCTAGCCACACTGACAATATTTCTGGCTTTTGAACTTGACCAAAAGTAACTTCCCAGGTGCTTAGGGAAAGGAAAATTCAAGATGGTTCATGGAGGGAAAGATAATCAACTAACGGTAAAGGTCACGCAGATATCAAACCAGAAAGGACTCATTCCCTAAGCCAGGAATTGAACCCAGGAAATCACTGTGAAAAGTCAAAAGCTTAGCTGCTGAGCTACAGCACTGGTGGTTTCCATTGCTCTTCCCGCTGTTCCCAGAAGGAATCTAGAATAGTTAATTTTGTGCTTGCAAAGGCTTTTAACTACTCAAGATAATTTTTAGAGCTAGCTATGACATGAATCCCAGAATTCCTGTTCCCTGGAAGGAAGAGACCGAGAGACATTATGGCCACATGGTTACAAGGTCAAGTTGCCAAGGACATAAAACAAGATGGAGACCTCACCCAGTTTTTTTGTTTGTTTCAAGGACCTGCAGTAAAATTTATTACCAGCTTGCTGGGCCGTCTTGAGCAGTTTATGGGGTCCTAAGCCCCTGTTCTATCCTAAGGTACCCCTCTTTATGACAGAACAACACAGACAAATTCATAGCACAAAATACATTAGATTCGTTACAACTTAATACGAGCCTCAGAATTCTTTTTCTCATTAATCAAAACTTTACAGAGGAGATAAACAGTGATTTTTACCATTCATTCAGCCAATTTGCACAGAGAGAGAGAGAGAGAGAGAGAAGCCAGAAGTCTGACTGGTAAGAAATTTTTACCCCTTTGCCGGCATGTCCCATTTCTGGGTTCCCCTTCCCTGAGCGGCCCTAGCGACCCTGTTTGCCACACCATCGCTCCTGGGGCCAAGCTGCATCACAAAGGAAAATCATGGAACCACAGGCAAAATCCTCTAAATTTTGCAAGTTGCCGCCCAAACGGCTGCATGGGGGACCTGAATTCTAATATTTTCCATTCTGGACGTAGCAAAATACATGTGACAAAACATAGACATTAGCCACCATATGGATGCTTAGCACCCAATATTGAACTGGCAAGGCCCAAACTTGCCCCCAGTTGGGCCCTGTCATCTGTATCCATTTTTAACCAAGAGGGACTTTATTGAGGGGAGGGCCTCTCACCCAATCCCATCCTTTACTCAGGTAAAATGTACCCCCATTACGTATCCAAAGTCAGCCAATTGGTGCTGCAGTCTGTTTCCTTTGGGTCAGATAGTAACTAAGCTAAAAGGTTAGCAAATCTAATTTTTTAATCAATTAGTCATTTAGGTGCCTTTCATAAAGTCTTTTTTTTGGGGGGGGAGACAGAGTCTGGCTCTGTCGCCCAGGCTGGAATGCAGTAATGCCATCTCAGCTCACTGCAACCTCTGCCTCCCGAGTTCAGGCATGCCTCAGCCCCCCGAGTAGCCGGGATTACAGGCCAGCGCCACCATGCCTGGCTAATTTTTGTACTTTTAATAGAGATGGTGTTTCACCATGTTGACCACCCGCCTTGGCCTCTCAAAGTGCTGGGATTATAGATGTGAGCCATCACGCCCGGCCTTCATAAAGTCTTTAAATAAAAATATTGAAATCTTTTTAGAAGCGTCTGCATATCAGTAGGCATCCCTAGATGAGTCTCATTGCACTTCAGTGCATTGTTCATTCGGAACGTTCTACTGTAAGTTATCTTTAGTAAGATTTCGCCATTTCTGTAAGACTTCACTGCTTACCAGCTAATGTATAAGCTGGAAGGAATTCAGTTTTCCAGAAATGAAGGATCCCATTTTTACCTAAAATATTTGCTTTGCTCTCAGGTTCCCTTGATGAATTTAGCCAATGATTTTTCCTACCTAAGCACACAAGAAAAATGAAACAAAGGGGTAGAATACAAACATCCCTGTGAATTTTCAAGAGCCAAATTTTACAACCCCTACAGTATTACCATTTACAACCAGTTTCTTTCTGACCCAGTCAGATGTAAGAAGCCAAGTAATTAGCTGGATCCAAGCCAGCTAATTACTGGATCAAGTCCAATCCTGGACCCAGTCAAGTTTCTCTTGTGACTTCCAAACCTAGTTTGGATCAGAAATTTGCTCAAAGAAACTTGGACAGCTCAAAACACAAATCCTTGGAGCTCTGAAATCTGAGAGAGAGTTTACCCACAATCCCCAGTCACTCTGAGAGATCAATGGACATAAGTGGGTCCTTGCAGTTACCTTGCTTGTTCACTCAGCGCTCCTGGGGGTCGTTAAAGCTCTACTTCAGATCCCACTTCTGACACCATCTGTTGAAAGAAAAACAAGCTGAATTAAGTTTAAAGGAGTTTAATTGAACAATTAATGATTCATGAATTAGGAAGCCCCCAGAATCACAGCAAATTCAGAAAGACTCCAAGGATGCCTCATGGTCAGAGGCATTTGACAATTTTTAGACAAAAAAAGGAAGTGACGTACAGAAATCAGAAGTGAGGTACAAAAACAACTGGATTGGTTACAGCTCGGCATTTGCCTTATTTGAACACGGTTTGAACACTCAGCAGTGTATGAGTAGTTGAATTATGGCTGCTGGGATTGGCCAATTCTCAGCTGTTGGTACAGGCACATACTCCTAAGTTAGGTTTTCAGTCTCATCTACCTATTAAGTTAGGATGCAGTTTGTCCACAAGGACTCAAATATAGAAGTACAAAGTCCTTCTCAGGCCATATTTAGTTTGCTTTAACATTCATAATTCCACTACTGTGAGATAACTATTGTGAACATTTTAGTGTATTTGTTTCCATTGTTTTATTTTCATATATATAGTGAGAATACATGCTTGAAATCACACTTTAAAAATAATCTGGGTCGGGCGCAGTGGCTAACGCCTGTAATCCCAGCACTTTGGGAGGCTGAGGCAGGTCAGATCATGAGGTCAGGAGTTCGAGACCAGCCTGGCCAACATGTTGAAACCCCGTCTCTACTAAAAATACAAAAAATTAGCCCAACATGGTGGCAGGTGCCTGTAATCCCAGCTACTCGGGAGCTTGAGGCAGGAGAATCGCTTGAACCCAGGAGGCGGAGGTTGCAGTGAACCGAGACCGTGCCACTGCATTCCAGCGAGACTCTATCAAAAAAAAAAAAATTTGCTTTTTTCATTGAGTATTATAAGCATTTTCTTCTATCATTAAAGAATTCTTGGCCAGGCACGGTAGCTTACGCCTGTAATCCCAGCACTTTGGGAGGCTGAGGTGGGCGGATCATGAGGTCAGGAGTTCAAGACCAGCCTGACAACATGGTGAAACCCCATCTCTACTAAAAATACAAAAAAAAAAAAAAAAATTTAGCCAAGCGTGGTGTCAGGCACCTGTAATCCTAGCTACTCAAAAGGCTGAGGCAGGAGAATCACCTGAACCTGGGAGGCGGAGGTTGCAGTGAGCCAGGATCGTGCCATTGCACTCCAAGCGAGACTGCGTCTAAAAAAAAAAAAAAAATTCTTTACAGTCACAGTTTTGCCTATATGACATTCTGTTATAGAGGTATTTCGATCTATCATTGTTGAATATTTTATTGTTCTCCATTTTTATAAATAACGGGAATACTTTTTTTGAAAGATTCTTGTTTATAATCTGATGATTTCATCTATTCAGCAAATATTTACTGAGTAATATATTTTCCTTAGGCTAGACTTATAGAAATGGAATTACAGGGTGAAATTATATGAATATCTTCAAGTCTTTTGCTATAATGTTGCCAATTATTTTTCAGAAATTTTATCAGTTTATACTCCGACTCCCATTATGTGACAGTAACTGTTCTCAAAGCACTCTTATCAGTAATGAAAATTGTTTTGAATCAGTTAATTTAGTTGGAGGAGAAATTGCATCTTATTTTAGTTTTTTACTTCTTTGAAAATATTTTATATGTTTTTTGAACACTTATATCTGTTTATTAAGAATATTCTTTGCCCTATTCATAGCAATTATTTTGTCTTTTTATTTGGTGGGATTGTTTGCTAGTAGTCAAGTCTATTGTTCTCCTTTGTGATTGCTTGAGAAGAGCTTATGATTTCATGAGATAAGACAGGTGTTTCTAGGAAGGCTGTGTATAAGAGGGAAAGGAGAAAGTAAGGTTGACCAGGGCACTGTATCCAGCAAGTGGCCTAGGCCCAGGATGTTCACAATGGTTCACTGTAGCTTTGTAACATTTCTTGGCACAGCTCCTGCACTTTAACTAGGAAGCAGGAAGAGTAATTGTTTCCTTCATTATGCTTCTAAGCCAACTGCATTGTGGGGATTGACCTAATGTTGAGCTCCAGCAGAGGTGGGTGGGACCTGGCAGGGCTGTTTCATAGCCTCTCTTCAAATCATGGATCCTCTCGAATGGTTCTGCCTGATGGGGCCATGTGCCAAGGCTCGTCTGCTTGCCTCTTGCAGTGACAGTTCTTTTTGGTCTGTAATGTAAATATCATGGCCCTGAAATCCCCTAGCTGTCCGTGCTTTGTCACTTCTTCAAAGGGAACTGACTTGTTTTCCAATGGAGGAGGAACATTTGCTGCCCACACTGGTTTGAAGCATTAAAAGGGGAGAAAAAGAGCTAAGAGTAAGTGTTGCTTCATTCTTTGTATTCACATGGAAATTTTTAAATCTTCATCAAAGGATCAGGAGAAAAATCACATTGAAATTCAATACAAGAGCTCACAGCTTAACACAGAATTTTTCAAAGATATTTGACTTGATTCTTTAAAAATTGCAAAAACTGTGAACTCTGTAGCTCCAGGGTTCATAGTTTTCCTTACCCTCCTCAGCCTCTGCCTCTGTCTTGCCTTCCTTTCTACCTAACTCCATCTGTTTGGTTTTGTGTCAGCATGCAGAGCTTTGAATGGGGGCTGGGAGAGGTGGTGGGAAGTATGCAGCAAGTCAAGTTTATAGAGCTGCCCATACTTTCACCCCTCTCTCAGGCCTCATTATCTCATCTCTCAGAATATTGTAACCGGTCTCCCTTTCTTCAGTTTCCTTATTCCAGGCTTTCTTCCACATTGCTACCAGAATTACCTTAATAAGAGATAAAACTGATCATGTCACTTTCTTGCTTAAAAACTACCACTGGCAGCCAGGTGCGGTGGCTCACACCTGTAATCCCAGCACTTTGGGAGGCTGAGGTGGGAGGACTGCTTGAGTCCAGGAGTTCAAGACCAGCCTGGGCAACATAGTGAGACTTTGCCTCTACAAATAATAAAAAAATTAGCTGGGCATGGTGGCACGTGCCTGTGGTCCCAGCTACTTGGGAGGCCAAGGCAGGAGGATCACTTGAGCCCAGGTAGTCAAGACTGCCGTGAGTTGTGATTGCACCACTGCACTCCAGCCTGGGCAGCAGAGCAAGACCCCGTCTAACAAGGAAAAATTACCACTGGCTTCTCAGTCCAGACTTTCTAGACTGCTACTGTAACTCCTCAGTGGGTTCATCTTACCTGCTGCCGAGATAGAGACGATTTATCAAGATGGGAGAATTGCAATAAAGAGTTTAATACACATAGAGGCAGCTAAACGGGAAACCAGAATGTTATTATTACTCAGATCAGCCTCCCCCAAAATTCTGAGGCTAGGGTTTTTCAAGGATGGTTTGGTGGGCAGGGGTCTAGGGAATGAGTGCTGCTGATTGGTTGGGGATGCAATCATAGGGGTGTGGAAAACAGTCCTCTGCTGAGCCCAGTTTTGGATGGGGGCCACAGAGGGGTCACTGGTCCCAGTGGAGTCATCCAGTCATCAGAAATGCAAAAGTCAGAAAAGACATCTTAAAAAGCCAATCTTAGGTTCAACAATAGTGATGTTACTTACAGGAGTAACTGGGGAAGTTGCAAATCTTGTGACCTTTGGAAAAATGATTGGTAATCATGAGAATTCAGGCCCCTCTTGTAACCCTAAATTTGTACGCTTTTATTAGTTTTATAAAGGCAGTTTCATTTTGAGAAGGTTTATTATCATTTAAACTATAAACTGTAATAAATTTCTGGCTAGGCATGGTGGCTCACACCTGTAATCCTAGCATGTTGAGAGGCCGGAGCAGGCGGATCACCTGAGGTCAGGAGTTCAAGACCAGAATGGTCAACATGACGAGACACCATCTCTACTCAAAATACAAAAATTAGCCAGGCATGGTGGCCGGCGCCTGTAATCCCAGCTACTTGGGTGGCTGAGGCAGGAGAATCACTTGAACTGGGAGGTGGAGGTTGCGATAAGCCAAGATCGCACCGCTACACTCCAGCCTGGGCCACAGAGTGAGACTCCATCTCAAAAAAAAAAAAAAAGAAAAAGAAAAAAAAGTCAGACACAGTGGCTCATGCCTGTAATCCCAGCACTTCAAGAAGCTGCAGCAGGCGGATCACTTGAGGCCAGGAGTTTGAGACCAGCTTGGCCAACATGGCAAAACCCCATCCCTACCAAAGAATACAAAAACAGCCAGGCATTGCAGCATGTGCCTGTAGTCCCAGCTACTTGGGAGGCTGGAGCACAAGAATCACTTGAACCCAGGAGGCAGAGGTTGCAGTGAGCTGAGATCATGCCACTGCACTCCAGCCTGGGCGATAGAGCGAGACTGTCTCAAAAAAAAAAAAAAAAAAAAAAAAGTTAGCCGGGCATGTGGCTCTCACACCTGTAATCCCAGCTTTCCAGCTACTCAGGAGGCTGAGGTGGGAGAATCACTTGAACCTGGGAGGCAAAGGTTGCAGTGAGCTGAGATCGCACCACTGTACTCCAGCCTGGGCAACAGACAGAGTGAGACCCTGTCTCAGAAAAAAAAAAAAAAAAAAGTTTTCTCCCAAAGTTAGCTCAGCCTATGTCCAGGAATGAGCAAGAGCAGTTTGGAGGTTAACAGCAAGATGGAGTTGATTAGGTCAGATTTCTTTCACTGTCATAATTTTGTCACTGTTATTTTTGCAAAGGTGGTTTCACCACAAAAAGCTTTCGTGATCTGGCCCCCTTGCCTACCTGATTAGCTTAACCTTCTGCTTTTCCTCTTAAACTCGTACAGCCTACTTTCCATTGGATTATGAATTCCTTGAAGTCAGAAATGATGTATTTCCAAGGCCTAGCACAGTAACTCGCATATGCTTGGTAAATGCTACATAAATTAATTAGCAATATAAAATTCTAATAAGGTCACAGTGTGAGAGAACACTGAAAAACATGTGCTGGTTTCTCATCTCTGCTTTCCATTGCTAAGTATAAATAAAAACATAAATAAAAAACACACACTGTACTAAAGATCAGGTCCCTTCTTCCCCTAGTACAGATTCCTGATCACTTAGACCCAACATCCTGTCTCAGTACCCACCAGGAAGCACTCTGCTTCTCCGAACTGCCAAGTCAATGCCACATTTGATCTCTGACAGTCCCAGGGTGCCATGACAGGAAAGGATTTAGCTTTTCCTTGTATGCACAGAGCTTTTGATCTGGGTATGTTCCAGATAGTCAGGTTTCTCATATTTGGCCATTCTTTCTTTCTAGGTCAATAACTTCTATCCGGAGTGAACTGATTCCATATTTAGTGAGAAAACAGTTTTCCTCAGCTTCCTCACAACAGGGACAAGAAGAAAAAGAGGAGGATCTAAAGAAAAAGGAGCTGAAGTCCTTAGGTCAGTTCTTGGGTTGGTTCAGTAAGAGGGGCAAGGGTAGCAGCACCTTTGGAAAGAGTGGTTGGGCAGCTTAGCCCAGCCCAAGATGCCTGACTCAAGGCAGCAGACTATTTCTAGCCTACGAGGCAAGACAGGCTTGCCAACCCACTGAGCTCTGGGTAAGCTTGCTCAGGCAGATTCTGCCACTGTGCTCTCGGCAACAGGCTAATCATGCCTCCAGCCCCATTCTCTGATTCATAGCTCTGGTTTGGCTGTGTTCCTCACTAGACCATTTTGCCTTTAAACTCCACCTGCCACTTCTTAGTTCCCCTGTTCTCTAGGCTCTAGGCAGCCCCGTTCCTGATTAAACTCAACCTCTTTTATCAAGGGAAGGAAAGTGAAGGAATGTACAATTGCAGTCCAACCACAGGCCAACCCAGGTGTCTCCGTGCCAGGATCTGAAGATCGGATCTGTCTTGTTTGCTGTCATATCCCTAATCCCTGGCCCAGTCGTGGACTCATAGTAGATGTTCTGAAAAAGTATTTATCAAATGAATACACTGACAGTACAGCATGATGATTAGGATTGTAGAACTGGGTATCAGACAGTTCTGGATTTGAAATCTGACTGCCTCTTACTAGCATTGTGTCTTTTTTTTTATTTTATTTTTTTGAGACGGAGTCTCCGTCTGTCGCCCAGGCTGGAGGGCAGTGGCGCAATCTCGGCTCACTGCAAGCTCCGCCTCCCGGGTTCACGCCATTCTCCTGCCTCAGCCTCCCCAGCAGCTAGGACTACAGGCACACGCCACCACGCCCGGCTAATTTTTGTATTTTTAGTAGAGACGGGGTTTCTCTGTGTTAGCCAGGATGGTGTCGATCTCCTGACCTCATGATCCACCCACCTCGGCCTCCCAAAGTGTTGGGATTACAGGCGTGAGCCACCGTGCCTGGCCAGCATTGTGTCTTGAGGTAGGTTACTCAGTCCTCTGAGCCCCAGTTTTTTTATGAGAAAGTAAAAGATCTCAAAGGATCGTTGTAAGAGCTGAAAAACTAGAGCCCTGGTACTCTGGGCTCCAAGTTCTGTACTTTCTGTCATAGCACAGCTACCAGATATGGTAATAGAGACTAGCAGCACAAAGTCAGCCTGGCTGGCCACTAAAGCCTGGATGCTGGCTTGTGTTATTTCATGATTTACAAGGGTCATCCGTTTTATTTTCCCTAGTGGTCTTGATTACCGGTCACATGCTTTTAGGACCTCGTATTAAGCATTTTTATATCATATGATATTTTAGGGAAGTACATTTCCTCTTTTAGTTTGACTTTCTCTTACAGATTTTAGTGGGATTTCCTCAGGGTTCATGTTTTGTGGGTGAGTTTCAAAGGGAGAAGTGTGAGCTGTAATCTCTTTTAAAACTTAGAGCCAAGCATGGTGGTGCACACCTGTAGTCCCAGCTGCTCAGGAAGCTGAGGTGGGAGGATCCCTTGAGTCTGGGAGTTTGAGACCAGCCTAGGCAACATAGCAAGACCTTGTCTCTTAAAAAAACAAAAAACAACTTGACTGAGTCTGTATCTGTTCTGTTATCTCTCTCTCATTTATTTCCTTGGTGTGGGTGTTTGTTCTGAAGATATCTACAGTTTTATAAAAGAAGCCAATACACTAAACCTGGCTCCCTATGATGCCTGCTGGAATGCCTGTCGAGGAGACAGGTGGGAAGACTTGTCCAGATCACAGGTGCGCTGCTATGTCCACATCATGAAAGAGGGGCTCTGCTCTCGAGTGAGCACACTGGGACTCTACATGGAAGCAAACAGACAGGTGAGAGCATGAGTTAGAAAATCATGGGGCTCTTGTCCTAGAAACAGACTGAGCCACTTGTCTGTTTCTTCATTAGGTACATAGTAACTTGTTAAGAATCCCTGTCATTCCCAAGGTTGAGCAAGACCTGGCATGTCAAGGGAGACTACTAGGGTACTCAGGTGCAGCAAAAAGGGAAGCAGGGGGCCTGGTCCATAGTCAGGGCCTCTATGGCTCCAGGGAAAGGCTAAGATCTTCAGGAAGGCTAACTTCTGGCCTTTGGATCAGCAGGTTCCTCCTATTCTGTTCAGCATGGGGATATCTGCAGTACTTACTTCATAATAAGCAGGTAAATACTCTGTAATCATTACTCTGATGAAGTAAACCTAGGCATACAGAGGAGGCTTCCCTGAGAAGGTGAAGGAGCAGAGTATAGAGTGGCCAGATGGCAAAGCCTCAGGAAAGGAATGACTTTGAAAGAGAATTGTCTGCAAACAGCATTAACGAAGAGTCTCTTGCTAGCCCCTCCTTTTAACCTTGAAGTTTGTGAGATATGGGGAACAAATAGCTTCCACTGAAGAAGAAGCAGTGTCCTCAAAGATAAGCCAGGCTTTAATGAAGGCAGGGGGTGGAGAGGGGGACAGTAAAGAGGCTGAAGGTACAAAGGAACTCTGTATTGTATAGTAGGCCCAGGAGGAAGGTTTTGGGAGGGAGGAATAATAAGACTAGGAAAAGGAAATGCAGAGCAGTAAAGGGTTTAGATGAGAATAAGAAAAGAGTCTGGGCACGGTGTCTTACGCCTGTAATCCTAGCAATTTGGGAGGCCGAGGCAGGTGGATCGCTTGAGCCCAGGAGTTCGAGACCAGCCTGGGCAACATGGCAAAATCCTGTCTCTACAAAAATACTACAAAAATTAGCCAGGTATGGTGGCATGTGGCTGTAGTCCCAGTTACTTGGAAGGCTGAGGTGGGAGGATCACCTGAGCCTGGAATGCAGAGGTTGCAGTGAGCTGAGATTGCACCACCATACTCCAGCCTAAGCCTAAGCAACAGAGTGAGACTCTGTATTAAAAAAAAAAAAAAAAAAAAAAAGAGGATAGGAAAAGATAAATAATTGAGGGAACTACATTGGGGTGGCATTCAAGGATAACAGAGGTGAGATAATGAAAAGATTAGTTATTGACATTGCTCGTGGTAGAACCCTGTGAAAATATAATTGCAGGTGTAGACCAGGGTGGCAGTGGAACGCAGAATAATATAAAAGAAATTGTTGAAAATTGGGATTGAGGCCTGGCGCAGTGGCTCACGCCTGTAATCCCAGCACTTTGGGAGGCTGAGACGGGTGGATCGCCTGAGGTCAGGAGTTCGAGACCAGGCTGGCCAACATGGTGAAACCCTGTCTTTACTAAAAATACAAAAATTAGCCAAGCATGGTGGCATGCACCTGTAATCCCAGCTTCTCAGGAGGCTGAGGCAGGAGAATTGCTTGAACCTGGGAGGTGGAGGTTGCAGTAAGCTGAGATTGTGCCACTGCACTCCAGCCTGGGCAACAGAGTGAGACTCTGTTTCAAAAAAAAGAAAAAGAAAATTGGGATTGACTCCTGAAGAAAACCTGGCTCAGGAATCTGTAGGACCCACACCAGATAAAACCTCAGGTGAGCCTCAGCCTGGATTGGTTACAGATCCGAGGGAGTCCCAAGCCAGAGAGCTTATGAGAAATCATAGCTAGTCCCACATTTACCCATGACTAGAGTCTTTCAGGCTGGTCTGGAAAGATGTTCATGGATAACCTGAGTGGGAAGACTTGTCCAGATCACAGGTGCACCGCTGTGTCCACATCATGAAAGAGGGGCCCTGCTCTCGAGTGAGCATGCTGGGAAAAGTATCCTTTGAAGTGCCAACAGGGGCTATGCAGCAGTCAGGCCTGAAGGGCCTTGGGTGGAGTGTGGAAGAAGAGAACCTAGGGCTGGGGCCTCGGAATTAGCCTTCACATTCCAGTGTAGCCGTGCTGACAAGGCCTCCGTCAGCTAGTGTGGCTGCCACGCACAGTGCTCTGACCAGCATTCTGTCTATGCTGGAGAATCACAGACAGGCGCACTACCTGTGCCTTCCTAATGGACTGGTAGCCAAAGCCCCCCATACCTCTAACCTTTCCAGGTTTCTCACACTGGAGAGGGAATAGTGTGAACTTCCCCTTCATGTTTTCTTTTGGCTGGTGGATAGATGCCTTCTCAGCGTCTGTCCTTGATTTCGAATTTGTCTAAAATGGATCTCATCCTCACCTCATGCGTGGTCACAGTGGTGCAGGAGGTGACCAGGAACCCAGGATGCTTATGATCAGGATTCGGGGTGTTCCTTGACCTGATCAGGCCTCCTTTCCCAAGAGGTGGTATGTGGGTATCTCAAAGACTGGTCTCAGTGCCTCCCAGCCAAGGGATATGGCATTACTTTCAAGGAGGAGCATTCAAAGCTAAGACACTGACAATAAGGCCATCTAGAAGCTGCTGCATAAATAATCTTGGTCCTAGGGGGAATGCAGCAGCCTCCTGCTCTCCCTCACTCAGACAGGAAGCTATGGCTGAGAACTCCCCGTATCTCTGATTGAGCACTGGGTTCTACCTAAGGTGTTTTCTGGTGTTTTCTGATCTTTAGTGACCAAATCTCTGTCCTTAAGGTGCCCAAATTGCTGTCTGCTCTCTGTCCAGAAGAACCACCAGTCCATTCGTCAGCCCAGATTGTCAGCAAACACCTGGTAAGTGCTAGTGTGGCCAGGACGGGCATGAGATGTTCTTTGGGAGCATCAAGACTTGTTTTTGAGCAGCCGGATTGAGGCCTTTAAGTCCTGAACCTCGTCAGCCCCAGGGAAATCACAGTGGGTTCTGAGAATAAAATCTCACTCAACAAGACTGCCTGGGCAAGTAATGACCTTGTAAGGAAGGGTCCATTATAGTGTTGGGACTCAGACACAGGAGCTCTCAATCTCAGCCTGAAAGACTCTAGTCATGGGTAAATGTGGGACTACCTATGATTCTCATAAGCTCTCTGGCTTGGGACTCCCTTGGATCTGTAACCAATCCAGGTAGAGGCTCACCTGAGGTTTTATCTGGTGCGGGTCCTACAGATTCCTGAGCCAGGTTTTCTTCAGGAGTCAATCCCAATTTTCTTTTTCTTTTTTTTGAGGCAGAGTCTCACTCTGTTGCCCAGGCTGGAGTGCAGTGGCACAATCTGTCCCCCTTCTAACTCTGATTTGAGCACACTCTTTAAGAGAGCACATCTGTATACACAAGTGCGTGAGTGTGTATATGTGTCTGTTGTTTTATTTTGTTTTCTTGGCAAGGGAGGAGGGCCCATGCTTCAAATAGGTTTGAGTTGGTCTCAGAGGTGTTGTATGACCTTGTGGCCCTGAGAAATACTGATGATGGTCCCTCTTGCTGAAGTGTCTCCATGGAAAGATCCCATTAGATCCCAGCTTGAGGGATCTGGAGGGTGGTTTGCAGTTGGTTGAGATGGGTGGACAGAGTTTTATATTTTGCCTTTTACAGGTTGGAGTTGACAGCCTCATCGGGCCAGAGACACAGATTGGAGAGAAGTCATCCATTAAGCGCTCAGTCATTGGCTCATCCTGTCTCATAAAAGATAGAGTGACTATTACCAATTGCCTTCTCATGAACTCAGTCACTGTGGAGGAAGGGTATGTTTCCCCATGTACCCACTTGAGGCAAAGATAATGGAAAAATGCCTTCAAAATTCTGAAGGAAAGTTAATTTTAACCTAAAATTGTATACCCAGGCAAAGTGCTAATCAAGAGGGCAATAGAATAAAAACATTTTCAGATATCAAAAGTCTCAAAAACTTTACTAGGAAATTTATTCCTCTAAAATGGAAAATAAACCGAACAGAGAAAGATCAGAAACAAGAGATTCAACTCAGAAAAAGGGCAAAAAGAATCCATGGGATAACAGTGAACAGAGATAAGAATGACAGCTCTAAATGGGGCATAAAGGGATTAGTTAATCCAAAGTGGAACAAAACCAAAGAATCCAGGAAAGATTTATTCAGCAAGATGCAACTGATAAAATACCAGATACATACAAACATTTGAAAGTCGATTTAGACAACTGGCTAAAAGTTTGAAGTTGAATTGGGGATAACATAGAAAAAACAACACTATTTAACAAAAACAAGACAGTTATTAACTCTGGGAAAATGAAGAAGTTGTACAAGTTGAATATCCCTAATCCAAAAACCCAAAATCAAATGCTCCAAAATCCGAAACTTTTGAGCACCAACTTGACACTCAAAGGAAATTCTCACTGGAACATTTGAGAGTTCAGATTTTTGGGTTAGGGATGCTGAAATGGTAAGTATAATGCAAAAATATTCAAAAAAATAAAAAAAAATCCAAAATCTAAAACACTTCTGGCCCGGCACAGTGGCTCACGCCTGTAATCCCAGAATTTTGGGAGGCTGAGGCGGGTGCATCACCTGAGATCAGGAGTTCGAGATTAGCCTGGCCAACATGGTGTAACCCCATCTCTACTAAAAATACAAAAAAAAAAAAAAATTAGCCAGGTGTGGTGGTGTGCACCTGTAGTCCCAGCTACTCAGGAGGCTGAGGCAGGAGAATGGCTTGAACCCTGGAGGCAGAGGTTGCAGTGAGCTGAGATCGCACCACTGCACTCCAGCCTGGGTGACAGAGCAAGACTCCGTCTCAAAAAAAATAAATAATTAAAAAATAAAACACTTCTGGTCCCAAGTATTTCAGATAAGGGATACATAACCTGTATAAGAAATGAAAAGACCATAGTTTGCTATGGATCAGCTGCAAAATAGAATTTACATAGTCATAATAAACCTGACTACTGGCCAAAGTTATGCTATAACTCTATTGAAAGGATGAAAGATGGAAAGGGAAATGGGGGTAAGGGAGAAAGGAGAGCTAAATTCTCATTTTTCATTGTAGAAAGTCAATTGATAATGCCTAAAGCTGAAAAATAAAGAACTAGTAATACAATTATGTTAATACCTAGAGGCATGGAAGTAATACCAAATTACTCAGCAGAAAGAATTAAAAGAGTTGCCTCTGGGAAGAGGGAAATGAGGAATAGGGGTTGCAGGGGACTGCTGATTTTCATAACAAAATCTTCAGAAGTATTTGCTTTAAACTACTAATATCAGTTGGCCAAAAATATCCAGAGTTTTGTGGTACGCTGCTACCAGTGGTATGCTGATAAATTGTTGACAACCAGCCCTCCAAAGGAAAAAATAAGCGATGTAATTCAAAACATTTGCTAATTTCTGTGGTGTAAATTATTCCACTATAGCCAATGATACCACCTAACGCTGAGTTGAGAAGAGATGCTAATAATTGCCTCTCCCAAGCTAAAACAAGCCAGCTTCAGCACACCACTAATAGAGACCCATCTCAAGCATTTCACTGATTTATCAGATACTAACAGACCCACTCTCTGATTAAGATTGTGCTAGGCAATGAAAGAAACAAAACGACATAAGTCTTAATCTCTTCCCTCAAGGAATTTATACTATGTGCAGTAAGAAGTGATAGGTGCTATGGTAGAGATCTGTAAGGTCAGAAGGGAGGGAAAGGGTCAGGAAAGGCTTAAGGAAATGACCCTTGAGCTGAATCTTGGAAAATGAGTAGAGCCACCTGAGCTGGAGAAAGGAGTGGTTTTGGGGGTAGTGTTTTTTTGTTTTATTTTTTGTTTTTTTTCAAGACAGGGTTTCCCTCTGTTGCCCAGGCTGGAGTACAGTGGCATGATCATAGCTCACTACAACCTCAAACTCCTGAGCTCCAACAGTCCTCCTGCCTCAGCTTCTCAAGTAGCTAGGACTACAGGCGCACACCACCAGGCCCAGCTAATTTTTTAAAAAAATTTTATAGAGATGGGGATTTTACTATGTTGCCCAGGCTGGTCTTGAACTCCTGGCCTCAAGCAGTCCTCCCACCTCGGCCTCCCAAAGTGCTGGGATTACAGGCATGAGCCACTGCACCTGGCCAGAGGTATTCTAGATACATAAAAAGTGAAGTGGCCAGCCACAGTGGCTCATATCCGTAGTCCCGGCACTTTGGAAGATCGAGGTGGGCAGATTACTTGAGCCCAGGAGTTTGAGACCAGCCTGAGCAACATGACGAAACCACATCTCTACAAAAACTACAAAAATTAGCCAGGAGTGGTGGCATACCTCAGTAGTCTCAGCTACTCAGAAGGCTGAGGTGGGAGGACTGACTGAGTCTGGTATGTCAAGGCTGCAGTGAGCCAAGATTGTGCTACTACACTGCAGCCTGGGTAACAGAGTGAGAGCCTGCCTTAAAATACATACATATACAAGAATTAGTTGAGCATGGTGGTGTGCACCTGTAACCCCTGAGGTGGGAGGATCAACTGAGCCCAGGAAGTGGAGGTTGCAGCGAGCAATGATCATGCCACTGCACTCCAGCCTGGGTGACAGAGTGAGACCCTATCTCAAAAAAAAAAAAAAAAAAAAAAAAGATTGTGAAGTATGAAAGAGCATATCTTATTCCAGAAACACCTCCCTATTTTGATCTTAGTTCAAATGTCACCTCTTCAGAGGAACCTTCCCCAACTACCCTATTGGAAATAATCTGTCCCACTAACCACCATCACATCAGCCTGTTTCATTTCCTTCATAACACCATCACTATCTAGTCTTATCTTTACTTGTCTCTCACAAGTAAAACATCAGTTTCAGAATGTAAGTGCCTTATCTCTCTTGTTCACTTTTATATCCTGAGGGCCTACAGGAACTCAATAAATATTTGTTATATGAAAGAATGATAAACAATTCACCATGACCAGAATATAAATCAGAGAGGGATGGATACAAGAGACAAGGCTATACATGCAGATGGACAAGGGCCAAGTAATGGATTGTTCCCTGAGGAGTTTGATAGGTAATGGTAATTTAAGAGCTTAAAGCAAAAGAGCAGCATGATTAAATTAGCATTTCAGGAAGATTATTTGGGCTACATTAGGAAGGTTGGCCTGAAGAGGGTAAACATGGAGGCAGGAAGGCCATTGAAATAATTCTGGTAAAATAGCAGAGGTCCTAAACTAAGGCAATAAATAGCAGTAGAGATGGAGAAGACAGACAATAAGGTGATTAAAAACTATAAAACATGTGTCTGCCTAGATATATGAGGTCAAAGAGAAATTAAGGAAAAAAACAGATTTGTTGCTTGAGCAATAAGATTTCTGGTGTGCAATTCAAGATAGAAATTAGTAGAGGAAGAGCAAGATTGTCAGGCTGGGAGATGGGAAGAGTATAAATTCCATCTGGGACAAGTTGAATGCATGGTGACATACAGGAGGCCTTGATCTACAGGGCTGGAGCTTAGGAAAGAAGCTGTGCTTGAGGTACAAATTTGGAAGTGGCAGGCACAGAAGTGGTAACTGAAGGCTGGGTGTGGTGGCTCACGCCTGTAGTCCCAGCACTTTGGGAGGCTGAGGTGGGCGGATGAGCCCAGGAGTTCGAGACCAGCCTGGGCAACATGGCGAAACCCCAACTCTACCAAAAATACAAAAATTAGCTGGGCGTGGTGGCACACACCTGTAATACCAGCTACTCGGGAGGCTAAGGCAGGAGGGTCACTTGAACCCTGGAGGCAGAGGTTGCAGTGAGCCAAGATTGCACCACTGCACTCCAGCCTGGGTGACAGAGTGAGACTCTGTCTCAAAAAAAACAAAACAAAACAAAACAAAAAAACCTGAGAACTGATAACTGAAGCCTTGGGAGTAGAGTAGATGAAATCACCCAAGGAGAGTGTGTGACATGAAAAGAAAAGAAACCAAACAAAACCTTGGGGATTGGGAACTAACAGCAAGCAATTTTAGACATAAGAAAAGGAATCTAAGGAGACTGCCAAGGAATGAGCAAGAAGGGGACATGTGGGGTAAGGGAGAGGAGAGTTGACAGGTAAAGCCCAGGTTTCCAGTTATGGAAAGAGTGGATGGTGGTGCACTCACTGAGTTGAGGAAGGAGGGACAGATTTGTGGGAGACAAGGTCTGTGTAGGGCACAAGAGGTTGGAAGTGCCTGTAGGGCATCAGGTATGTGGAGATGTCTGGTATTCAGTTTGTGGTTAGAGCTTAGGAAAAGAGGTCAGACCCAGAGATAAAGTCTTTGTCTCTTTCCCAAATCATTCGTGTGATATTCTCTCTCTCTCTCTTTTTTGAGACGGGGTCTCTCTTTGTCCCCTGGGCTGGAGTGCAGTGATGCTATCATGGCTCACTGCAGCCTCAACACCCTGGGCTTAGGTGATCCGCTCACCTCAGCCTCCTGAGTAGCTGGGACCACAGGCATGTGCCACTATATTTTTAGTAGAGACGAGGTCTCACTATGTTGCCCAGGCTTGAATTCCTGAGTATCTCCTAAAGTGCTGAGATTACAGGCATGAGCCACTACACCACCATATTGTGGTGTTCTCCAACTTATTTTTCCTGTCTTCATCATTCTTCGTCTTCTATATTTACCCTTCCCCCATTGTTCTTATGAATTAGAACATGAGCTTTGAGTCAGACTGCCAAACTGAATCCTAGGTCTGTCACTTATTAGTCTCTTAAAGAATTGGCCAAATTAGCCAGGCGTGGTGGCTCGCGCCTATAGTCCCAGCTACTCAGGAGGCTGAGGCAGAAGAATCGCTTGAACCCGGCAGGCAGAGATTGCAGTGAGCTGAAATCACACCACTGCACTCCAGCCTGGGTGACAGAGCGAGACTCCATCTCAAAAAAAAAAAAAAAAAAATGGCCTTACCTCTTTGTGCCTGATTTTCTCATTATAAAATGGGGGTAAAACTGAACTACCTTGTAGGTTTATTGGGAGTACTAAATTAGTTAGTAAATATAAAGCTCTTTTTTTTTTCCGAGATAGTCTCACTCTGTCACCAAGGCTGGAGTGCAATGGCGTGATCTCAGCTCGCTGCAACGTCCGCCTCCCAAGTTCAAGCGATTCTCCTGCCTCAAACTCCCGAGTAGTTGGGATTATAGGTGCGCGCCCCCACACCCTGGTAGTTTTTGTGTTTTTAGTAGAGACAGGGTTTCACCATGTTGGCCAGGTTAGTTATGAACTCCTGACCTCAAGTGATCTGCCTGTCTCAGCCTCCCAAAGTGCTGGGATTACAGGCATGAGCCACCATGCCCGGCCATATAAAGCATTTAGGATAGTTAGTTGCTATTTTTATTTATTTATTATTGTTGTTGTTATTATATTACTACTTTATCCCATTTCACAAGGATGGCATGTTGCCAACATTGTCTTTCTAAAGAATATCTCTGATCACATCCTTGTTCTATTAAAAACCTTTTGAAAGCTCCCTCTTACCTTTAGAAGAAATTGGAACTTCATGATTTCTCATGGTCTGGCTCCAGCACTGAGTCTGGAATGCTAGTGTGAGATGAGGCCTTAGAAGTCATCCAGCTGAACTCCTGAATTTTTATAGATGAATAAATGTAGCATTCCAGACATTTCTCTTGTTGCACCCCTGCTACGCCATGTCCTCTTCCAGACTCCTGGGTAAGACTGACAGACATCACCATTCTCTTAAACCAGAACTACACTTGCCTTCATCCATTTGATCACCTGGTTCCAGGTAACTCATGAGCTTTGTAGCTTCCATTCTCTCAGACCTTCCAAGGAAGACAATGGCATAATTTTCCCCATATGCTCTAATTAGCAACCTTTCCCTGCCCTTCTGTGGGTGGGCAGGGCCGGGCACAGTGGATCACACCTGCAACCTGTAATCCCAGCACTTTGGGAGGCTGAGACGGGCAGATTGCCTGAGCTCAGGAGTTCAAGACAGTCTGGGTAACATGGCAAAATCCTGTCTCAAAAAAAAAAAAAAAAAAAATCCAGTGTTAGTGTTAGTGTCCTAATTGATATGAAGAGACTTGGCGAGGAAACCATGGCTCCCTAAGACACTACAGCTTTCTTTTTTTTTTTTTTTTTTGAGACGGAGTCTCATTCTGTCGCCCAGGTTGGAGTACAGTGGCGCAATCTCAGCTCACTGCAAGCTCCGCCCCCCGGGTTCACACCATTCTCCTGCCTCAGCCTCCTGAGTAGCTGGGACTACAGGTGCCCGCCACCACGCCCAGCTAATTTTTTGTATTTTTAGTAGAGACGGGGTTTCACCATATTAGCCAGGATGGTCTCGATTTCCTGATCTTGTGATCCGCTCGCCTCGGCCTCCCAAAGTACTGGGATTACGGGCTTGAGCCATTGCGCCTGGCCAACACTACAGCTTTCTATGTGAGAAAAGAAGTTCAGAGAAAAGGCCTAACATATCTCATAGTCATTTGCTGTCTTGGAGGAGACAAGTTTTCATTCTGTCACCCAGGCTAGAGTGCAGTGGCGCAATCATGACTTACTGCAGCCTCAACCTCCTGGGCTCAGGTGATTTTCCCACTTCAGCCTCCCAAGTAGCTGGGACTATGGGCGTGTGCCACTACACGGCAATTTTTTTTTTTTTTTTTTTTTTTTTTTAGAGACAGAATCTCTGTGTTGCCTAGGCTGGCTACTTCTTTTTTTTAAATAAAAAAGTTGAGGTAAAGCTATAGACAGCCCACACAAGGCTAATGACTGGGAAGGCCATTAGCAATTACCCAATCCTGCGAATGAGTTCCTGCTGATAAGATCAGACATCCTACATCCCATATGAACTTTTTCCCATTATTTTGGGGTCACTTAATTTTAATTACTTACGGCAAACCTGGGAAAGGTAATTAAATTGCAGTCAAGTGAGACTTGATTACCCTGCTGCTATTATGTCTTGGCTAAGTGGCAGGGTAGGAGCATAAAATTGTTCAGAAGGGAGTTTCTCATATTCGTTACACGCTTGTCTCTGCCAGCAGTGGTGGGCTGCTGAGGCTTGAAAGCTTGCTGAGGCTTTCTGGACACCTGCCCAAGGTCTTCAGGGCTTGAGGGATGCTAATAGGACCACCTTGGAGAAGGTGTAGGCGAGACTATTCAGAGAAAGCTCCTGCCCATCTTTCTCATGTTCTGGCATTTTATATGACAGCTGATGCTCAGGAATCCACAATGTAGTAAACACTTCATTGTCAAAGCTTGAGTGTCAGCCCTGTATTCTGCATGTTTGGTCCCCTGGTCCCAAGCAACCTCTCCTGCATTTCCCCCTAATCCAAGGCACATGACCCAGGCAGCAGTCTAGAGTAGATTCTTCACATGCTGACAGGCTAGAAAGCCAGGTTCTCACCTAGGTTTTCCATGCTTTTTGCAGTTAGCAAGTGTAGCCCTCAGAGCCAGGTAAGAAATTACTACTTCTCATCATTACCCTGAGTGTACCCTTCACCTGTACTCAGCTGACTGACTGCCCTGCCCACTGGGTTCCTTACATTCCTACTTCCCTTTATTTCTAACATTCACTCTGCCTGAATTGCCTCTCTTTGGAGCTCTTTCCTGTAAAAATCCTACCCATCTTGCAAGATCCAATGCATATTCCAACTCTTCCATGCAGCTTTCTTAAGATGTCATAGCCGGCCAGGCATGGTGGCTCACGCCTGTAATCCCAACACTTTGGGAGGCCAAGGCGGGCCAATCACCTGAGGTCAGGAGTTCGAGACCATCCTGGCCAACATGGTGAAACCCCGTCTCTACTAAAAATACAAAAATTAGCTGGGCATGGTGGTGCGTGCCTGTAATTCTGGCTACTCAGGAGGCTGAGGCAGGAGAATCGCTTAAACCGGGGTGGCAGAGGTTGTGGTGAGCCGAGATTGCACTATTGGACTCCAGACTGGATGACAGAGCGAGACTCCATCTAAAAAAAAAAAAAAAAAAATTGTCATAGCCATAAACTATTTCCCCCACCTCTGTGCTCCCTATGCACCCATAACACTTTATTCATGCTCACATGGTACTGTGGCACTTACTGCGTCTTTCTTCTCTCTTCAACTAGAAGAGAGCCCTCAGAGCCAGGTAAGAAATTACTACTTCTCATCATTACCCTGAGTGTACCCTTCACCTGTACTCAACTGACTGACTGCCCTGCCCACTGGGTTCCTTACATTCCTACTTCCCTTTATTTCTAACATTCACTCTGCCTGAATTGCCTCAATATAAATATAAATGCCTTCAATATAGATTTTTTTTTTTTTGAGACAGAATCTCATTCTGTCACCCCGGCTGGAGTGCAATGGCACAATCTCAGCTAACTGCAACCTCCACCTGCCAGGTTTAAGCAGTTCTCCTGCCTCAGCCTCCCGAGTAGCTGGGACTACAGGCACGCGCTACCATGCCCAGCTAATTGTTTGTATTTTTAGTAGAGATAGGGTTTCTCCATGCTGGCCAGGCTGGTCTCAAATTCCTGACCTCATTAGCCGCCCACCTCCAGCCTCCCAAAGTGCTGAGATTACAGACGTGAATCACCGTGCCTGGCTAAATATAGAAATATTTTTATATGTCTTTATATCCCCTAACTTCTTAATACTGCACTTTTTACATAGTAGATATCTTATAAGCATTTACTAAATGAAAAATGGAGATCTCTGATTTAACCCCTCTACTATAACTGGCTAAATATCTGTTAAGAGATCCCTCTCTGCTTCTAGAAAAAAATATTGTACATGATTATAGACAGGGAGAAAAAAATAAATAAATAAAATTTTTAAAAGTTGGTACCAATGATGGCCAGGCTCAGTGGCTCATGCCTGTAATGTCAGCATTTTGGGAAGCTGAGGCGGGTAGATCACCTGAGTCAGGAGTTCGAGACCAGCCTGACCAACATGGAGGAACCCCATACAAAATTACTCGGGCGTGGTGGCGCATGCCTGTAATCCCAGCTACTTGGTTGGCTGAGGCAGGAGAATCACTTGAACCCCGGAAGGTGGAGGTTGCAGTGAGTCCAGTTCACGCCATTGCACTCCAGCCTGAGCAACAAGAGCAAAACTCCATCTCGGAAAAAAAAAAAAAGTTGGTACCAATGTTAAAAATACAGAAGAAAATTTGTGGATGAGTGCTTCATTCCTTAAAGCTCACCAAATTGAAAAAACAAAACCACAGAAGGAAGCTTTATCTATAATAAAATGAAATAACCTACGCATACCTATGCACAGACTACAGAATATCTGCCAGATACAGTGAAATTTAGATTAAATCCAAAGAGAACACCAAGATTCAACATAAAGAGAAGAAGGAATGGGAACATGGGTGAACCAAAGAAAAGACATCAAACATCCTTTTTTCAAAATACCAAGGCATGCAGAACTGAAAGAAAAACATCAGGCCACATAGAAGGGAGAAAATCAGGCTCGCTTCACATATTTCTTTTTTTTTTTTTTTTTTTTTTTAAGATGGAGTCTCGCTCTGTTGCCCAGGCTGGAGTGCGGTGACAATTTCAGCTCACTGCAACCTCCACCTCCCAGGTTCAAGCAATTCTCCTGCCTCAGCCTCCCAAGTAGCTGGGATTATAGGCGTGCGCCACCACACCCAGCTAATTTTTGTATTTTTAGTAGAGACAGGGTTTCACCATGTTGGATCAGGCTGGTCTCGAACTTTTGACCTCAAGTGATCCCCCTGCCTTGGCCTCCCAAAGTGCTGGGATTACAGGTGTAAGCCGCCACGCCCAGCCTGGCTTCAGACTTTTCTATGATAACATTTCAGGCCAGAAGACAGTGAAAGAACATTTAGAGAATTTAGAAGGGAAATATTTGTGACCTAAGAATCTTATAACCTTCCATATTTCATCCCTACAAGGAAAGAAAACACAAAAGAATCCTGTAGCCAGTTATGGTTGCTATGTAAAAGCATCAGAAGTATTCCAGGGCTCAGGACCTGTGTCACCCATGAACCCTCTGGAAAACTCTACCTGAAGACATAATATAGCCAAGGAAGAAATGAAAATGGATAGTTTAAGGTATAAAAGTGAATCCTCTTAAATATAAGTCCAATTAGAGGTAATTAGAGTTGCAGAAAAGTACATAATTGTTAAAAGAATTCTTTTTGGAGACAGAGTCTCGCTGTGTCACCCAGGTTGGAGTGCAGTGGCATGATCTTGGCTCATTACAACCTCTGCCTCCTGGGTTCAAGCTATCCTCCCACCTCAGCCTTCCGAGTAGCTGGGACCACAGGCACACACCATCACGCCAGGCTAATTTTTGTATTTTTAGTAGACGGGGTTTGCTATGTTGGCCAGGCTGGTCTTGAACTCCTGATCACAGGTGATCCACCTGCCTCAGCCTCCCAAAATGCTGGGATTACAGGCATGAGCCACTGAGCCCAGCACTTCTGTCATACTCTTAAAAACACCAAATTATGACACTTTGGGAAGATCCCCTGGATTAAAGGTGCTCCTAATGGCTTTTGGTTCGTTCCCTACCTTTGAACCATTTGCACTAAACCCATCTTAGATGAAGAATTCTGCAGCTTAACTCTTTAAGGCTGTTACATCTTTGCTTTGATTTCCCCTAAACTCCCTAGCCTCTGCTTAGGGAATATAAGGACTTAGATTTCTTAGGAGGGAGCCATTTCTCACCACAAAATCTTATATAGTGAAGGGGGGCATACAGAACTAAAAGGAGGAAATTTTCAGCCTGCTCACTGGAGTCAGTACCTTTTAATCTAGAGGACCCAAGAGCAAGAGTGACCAGAAACAGGGAAAAGGTAAGATCATTTCTTCAAGTATTATATATATCATTACCTGAATTAACCTGGATAAATCACAAATATGATGTTGAAGAGGGGAAAGCAAGTTGCAGAAGGATACACATAATGGTAACATGTATGTACAATTCTAAAACATTAAAAATATTGTATGTTTAATATATGTAGTAAAAATACTTACGAACAAGAAACACCACAGTCAAATAATGGATACCCTGGTGGAAGAAGGAAGGAAATGGGATGAAAGAAAGATGCTTAGCAAGTTGGATTGTTTGTTTCTTAAGCTGTTTGGTGGATACACAGGTGTTCTTTATATTATTCTCTAGGTTTTTTTCTATACTTAAAATATTTCATTAAAAATAATACATGGTTGCCAGATGCAGTGGCTCACACATGTAATCCCAACACTTTGAAGGCTGAGACAGAAGGATCACTTGAGGCCAGGAGTTTGAGACCAGCCTGGGCAACATAGCAAAATTCCATCTCTACCAAAAAGAATTGTTTTAAATTATAAATAATAAAAAATAACTTTTAATAAAAATAACACATGATTCTTTCTCTAGAGAGATACTTGGACCAGCTTAGAAGGGCTTAGGTTAGGAGGCTCCCAGTACCTAGAGAGATATGGGTGACTCAGCCATAATCTTTCGGCCAAAGTGTTGAGTTGGCCTAAAGCAGACCTTAGTCACATGCCTAGAAAAGCTACACATATCTTCAGTTTCATTCTCTTTTCTTCCCCCAGGGTCATGAGTAGTTTAGAAAGCCTGTCAACTCATCAAAAAAGAAAAGAACCTCCCCATCCTCAGAGTTACTGAGAAGTTTCATGGCTCTTTGCCGAATATTCTCTAAGTCAATATCTGAGGCAGGAGCCGGTGATACAGTGGAGTGTCACTTTAGGCCTGTGCACATTGCCTAACATCTGTGAGTCTCAATTTTCTCTGTAAAAATTGGAATAAATACCACCATCCCTGCAAGTTTGCTGAAAGGATTCAGTTATAAAATGAGTGTAGGCTGGGTGCAGTGGCTCATGCCTGTAATCCCAACACTTTGGGAGGCTGAGGCGGGTAGATCATGAGGTCAGGCATTCGAGACCAGCCTGGTCAACATAGTGAAACCCCATCTCTACTAAAAATACAAAAAATTAGCCGGGCATGATGGCATATGCCTGTAATTCCAGCTACTTGGGAGGCTGAGGCAGGAGACTCTCAGTGAGCCAAGATCGCGCCACTGCACTCCAGTCCGGGCGACAGTGTGAGACTCCATCTCAAAAAATAATAATAATAAATGAGTGTAAAGTGCTTTATATAATGACTGAGATGTATTAGACGTTAGATATATGTGAGTTCCCTTTCCTCCCTTGAAATAACTGAAGGAAGTCCTACCTAAAGCCAGAAGAGGAGCAAGAATTTGGAGGCACTCTTGCTTCTCAGTTAGCCTTCTTCCTCAGGTGATATGCCACAACATAGTATAGTGTGGTGTGCCTGGCCAAGCAGTGATCTTACTGTAGTACTCTGTTTTTCTCATGGCCTCCTTTCCACTGAAACGTTACAGTTTTCAGAGTAATTTTGCAAAGCCTGCCTCTGTGCTTGAAATTTGAACCTACCAAGGAGAAATGAGGACCAAGTCTCCATTAGTCTTAGCCATCACTGAGCAGCGTCTTAGAGAACACAGCTAGACATTAGCACAGCGGAGTGCTTTGTGCCAACCTGAGAGTTAAAACTAGGATGCAGAAGCTGTAGTTCTAGTCTGGAACAAGCTCTTTTGTTGGACTATAGGAACTCACCTCTTCTCTCTCCTTAGGCACTAAACAGAAAAGACAGAGTCCTTGCTGCCAATTGGCAACCTAGAGAGGGTTTGTTTGATAAAGTCCTATCTTTCCATTCCCTGTAGCATGAACAGATACACTCCCAGTAAAGTCCTTGATCCTGGAGTTTCTTCTTGGATGGGGAAAAGCTGTGTTGGGTTGAAATTTTTCCAAAGTACCTCAGCCTTGCTATTGGAGGTGATTTGGGCTGCACAATAATACTGGGGAACAATTGAGGATACAAATGGTCAGAAAAGAGCTTCACAACCAGTAAGCTGTTTTCAGGTATTCATCTCAAAGCCTTCCACAGATCCACTTACCAGGAGCCTCAGGAGAGCCCACAGCTTTCCATCGGTCACCCCACTTTCCCTATCATATCTGCAGGCTCCACAGCAGTGGTTTATGTGTCTCAGAAAGAGCTACACATCAACTGGATGAGACAGACAATGTGGGAGGTTCCTGAAGACCCCAATCAGATCCACTAAGCCTAAGGAAAACCAGGCTGTTTATTGCTATGGAAATCTGACCTCAGTTATTCTTGTCTCTTCCTTCCAGAAATCTCTCCCACTTATATCCCAGATTCCAAAATAGACATTTAATTGTCTCTAATTATGGCTGCTTGAGTTCCTGTTGGCTGTTTCTTGTCTGCTGACTATGTTTACCTCTTGCCTAGCTTCAGAGCATACATTCTTTGGCTCTTACGACTGAGTAGGAAGCATACCCCTACTACCACCTTGGAAAAAGAAATAAGACTTTTCCATGATAAACTAGTAGCCAACTGAAAGGCAGCTCTGTCCCAGGAGCCTCTGTATCTAAAGCTTTCTATACTTCCCTATTACCCCTTTTGGAGGAATTTCCCCCAAAAAGCAGGAACCACCCTAACTGCTTACTGGACTGCTTTGCAAGTTAGGCAAGTTGGAAAGTTATGGAAGCTCTCTTAAAAGCCCACCCACTGAGTGTATCCCAAGTCTGCCAAAGGGCAAACTAGTGCTGTCTCTGCCCATCTCTAGCCTACACCACAGAGGTGCTGTGGTTTTGGCCTTTTGCTACTTTCCAAAAGGCTTTAACCTCCTAGGAGAACAGAGATAAAGAAGACTCTGAAATGCCTTAAAGTGCTAGTATTTCTTTTTGCATTTTACTAAGTTTTGGCATTTGGGAAGAATCTTTTTTAATGGTCTGTGTATCAGTGTTTTTAGTCCTTGGAATGTCCTCTTTCCCACCCCCTCATGCCTCTTGGGTTGGGAATTTTTCCTTAGTTGTGTTTTGTTAAAAGGGTGCTTACACCCTCTCTATCCTCCTCCTTCTCCCTTCCAGCTGCGCATTTTTTCTCTTCCCATTTCTGACTCGGGTACTGAATATCCCCTTGTTAGGAGAGAGCTTCTTCCACTGAGCCATATCAGCTCAGAATAAGGCAGTTCTAGGTCTCTTCTAGTCTTTTCTTAATTTCTTTGTATTGCATTATGATTAAATTATGGATTCTGAAGTCAGGCAGACCTAGATTTAAATCTGTTACTAGCAGTTATATGGTTTTGAGTGAATGGTTTAACTTCTCTAAATCTGTTACCTCATCTGCAAAATGTGGTTGCTCTTTTTTAGTGCATCAAAGATAAAAATAGTACTCCCAGAATCATCTAGGAGGGGTTTGCTTCTACTTAAATACATTTAGCTCCTATCCAAGACCTACCAAAATAATTGATGGGGGGCCAGCACACTGAGGGTGGCATTATTTGTCATTGTTTACACTGCTCAGGTGATTTTCAGATGAAATTACTAGATTTGTTAGCCAGGCATGATGGCGCATGCCTATAGTCTCAGCTACTTGGGGGGCTGAAGCAGGAGGATCACTTGAGCCCCAGAGATGGAGACTGCAGTGAGTCAAGATCACGCCACTGCACTCCAGCCTGGGTGACAAAGTGAGACCTTGTCTCAAAAAAAAGAAATTACTAGATTTGTGGCCAGGAGCGGTGGTCATGCCTGTAATCCCAACACTTTGGGAGGCTGAGGCAGGGAGAGGTTTACTTGAGGCAGATCACGCCACCGCACTCCAGTCTGGGGGACAGAGCAAGACTCCATCTCAAAAAAAAAAAGAAGGCCGGATCACCTGAGGTCAGGAGTTGGAGACCAGCCTGGCCAACATGACGAAACCCTGCCTCTACTAAAAATACAAAAAATGAGCCAGGTGTGGTGGCAGGCACCTGTAATCCCAGCTACTTGGGAGGCTGAGGCAGGAGAATTGCTTGAACCCGGGAGACAGAGGTTGCAGTGAACTGAGATCATGCCATTGCACTCCAGCCTGAGTGACAGAGCGAGACTCTTTGTAAAAGTCACTCCTATAATGTACAGAGAGTATTTATTTAGCACAATACCTGGCATAGAGTAGATGTACAATAAAGGTTAGCCATAAATTTCTTTTTTCTTTTCTTTTTTTTTTTTTGGGAGATAGTTTTGCTCTTGTCGCCCAGGCTAGAGTGCAATGGTGCAATCTCGGCTCACTGCAACCTCCGCCTCCCAGGTTCAATTGATTCTCCTGCCTCAGCCTGCTGAGTAGCTGGGATCACAGGTGCACACCGCCATGCCTGGCTAATTTTTGTATTTTTAGTAGAGGTGGGGTTTCACCATGTTGGCCATGGCTGGCCTCAAACTCCTGACCTCAGGTGATCCACCTGCCTTGGCCTCCCAAAGTGCCGGGATTACAGGCATGAGCCACCGCACACAGCCAGGTTAGTCATAATTTTCAAAAGGACATTTCCTCCAACCTGGCAGTCTTTAAGAGCCAAGAAGATGCTCCGTTTATGACAAGATCTCCCTCTATCACCCAGGCTAGAGTGCAGTGGTGCGATCACAGTTCACCGCAGCCTCTACCTCCTTTGCTTAAGCGATCCTCCTACCTCAGCCTCCTGAATAACTGGTACTACAGGCATGCACCACCATGCACAGCTAGCTTTTTTATTTTGTGTAGAGATAGAGTCTCACAATGCTGCCCAAGCTGGTCTTAAACTCCTGGGCCCAAGTGATCCTTCCACCTCGGCCTCCCAAAGTGTTGGTATTACAGGGGTGAGCCACCACACGTGGGCTAGGAGAATGCTTTTTAAATACATTTAAATGCTGTGAGCAAGTGGCGCTGCTCTTGGTGTATGCTTTAGGGTCTGGAGTAGTCTTTTATGTGGAATGGAGTTGGCTTTTAAAAAATCCTTTTTAGCCAGGCATAGGGATGTACACCTGTAGTCCCAAAGACTTGGGAGGCTGAAGCAGGAGAATTGCTTGAGCTCAAATTTGAAGCCAGCCTGGGCAACATAATGATACCTTATCTCTGAAAAAATTGTTTAGGCCAGGCGCGGTGGCTCACTCCTGTAATCCCAGCACATTGGGAAGCCAAGGCAGTGGATCACTTGAGGCCAGGAGTTCAAGACCATCCTGGCCAACATGGTGAAACCCTATCTGTACTAAAAATACAAAAATTAGCCAGGTGTGGTGGCTCTGTAGTCCCAGCTACTTGGGAGGCTGAGGCAGGAGAATTGCTTGAACCCAGGAGGTGGAGGCTGTAGTGAGCCAAGATCGTGCCACTACACTCCAGCCTGGGTAATCCGAGACCCTATCTCAAAGAAAAAAAAATTTTTTTGAATGAGTATGGCTTTGCTTAACCAGAGTCTGTGGTGAGAGTGTGGGGAGCCCATTGTTTCCAGAGTTGATCTCCTAGGAGGATTTGTGATTTCTGAGCCTCAAATGAAATTTGGTATATATTCCCAGATGAGAAGCAGCAGTGATGGGTCAGCCTAAGGACCAGCCCCAGACCAAAGAACAGATTAGATGGAATTTAGACCTTTAGGTTCTGGGATCCTAAAGAACTGAAGTAATTAGCCAGACATGGTGGTGTGTACCTGTAGTCCCAGCTACAGGTTGAGGTGGGAGGATCACTTGAACCCAGGAGTTTTAGAGGCTGCAGTGAGCTATGATCACACCACTGCACTCCAGCCCCAGGGCCACAGTGAGACCCTGTCTCAAAAAAAAAAAAAAAAGGAACTGAAGTCAGAATATCTTCTTTTCAGGCCTTAGAGAAAGATCGTTATGAACATAGTCCCAAATCTGGATTTCTCTGAAGCCAGGTCCTCCCTTGGCTTACCATTCTGTCTTCCACTGATAACTTGAGGCGCATAGCCATTAACTAGACTGCCCAGCTGTTCCTGGCCTAGGGAGGAGCCAGAACCCCCAACCAATAGTAATGAGGATGGTGATGCGAGCCCTGGGTCCTCCCTAACTTGGCTACTGTGTTACAGAAGCAATATCCAAGGCAGTGTCATCTGCAACAATGCTGTGATCGAGAAGGGTGCAGACATCAAGGACTGCTTGATTGGAAGTGGCCAGAGGATTGAAGCCAAAGGTAAACCAGATTACAATCACAGATTCCATTTTTACTTCTCACACCAGCACTGATAATGCCAAAGGCTGGTGAGGATGTGGGAAACAAGCACATACGTACACTGCGGGCGAGAACATAAATTGATAAAGCCATCTTTGGAGAGCAGTTGACATCACTGTCAATTTTTTTTTTTTTTTCGGAGTTTCACTCTTGTTGCCCAGGCTGGTGTGCAATGGCGCAATCTCAGCTCACTGAAACTTCTGCCTCCCGGGTTCAAGTGATTCTTCTGCCTCAGTCTCCTGAGTCGCTGGAATTACAGGCATGTGCCACCACGCCCGGCTAATTTTTTGTATTTTTAGTAGAGATGGCGTTTCTCCATGTTGGTCAGGCTGGTTGCGAACTCCCGACCTCAGGAGATCTGCCCACCTCAGCCTCCCAAACTGCTGGGATTACAGGCGTGAGCCACCGCACCTGGCATCACTGTCAAATTTTTTTACTTTGACTTAACAGTTTCATTTCTAGAAATTAATCTTATAGATAAGCTTATACATGTATGCACCCTTAATCTCAAAACCTTGAAAACATACCAATAGATCTAATGGCCCAGGTTGGCACCAATACTGTACAGTGATTCTTGAAGCCTAGGCACAGTGGCTCATGCCAATAATCCCAACACTTCGGGAGGCTGAAGTGTGAGGATCGCTTGAGCCTAGACAACATAGCAGGAACCCATCTCTACAAAAAAATTAAAAATTAGCCAGGCACAGTGGCACACACGTGTTGTCCCAGCTACTCAAGAGGCTGAGGCAGGAGGATTGCTTGAGCCTGAGAGGTCAAGGCTGCAGTGAGCTGAGATCGCACCACTGCACTCTAGCCTGGGTGACAGAGGGAGACCCTGTCTTAAAAATAATAATAAAAATTAAAATGACTGATTGCTTTTGGTATTATTCCTAAACCTAAAATAAGGTGGGGAGGGGAGTTGCTGAAGGAATTAACCCCACCAACTCTGTAGACGCCACATCATTTCCTTCTTCAGTTTCTTCCCCCTTCCCTTTTTTAAAGTCATATGCCTTCCTTTTGGGCTTTAGAATCAAACAGACCTCGGTTCACATCTCAACTCAACTTAGTGGCTGTGCACCAAGTTAAATTTTTAATCATTAAGCCCTCAGATTTTCCTTTTTTTTTTTTTTTTAATTTTAATTTTTTGAGACAGAGTCTTGCACTGTCGCCTAGGCTGGAGTACAGTAGTGCTATCTCAGCTCACTGCAGCCTCCTCCTCCTGGATCCAGGTGATTCTTGTGCCTCAGCCTCCTGGGCAGCTGAGACTACAGGGGCACACCACCACCCTTGGCTAATTTTTGTGTTTTTAGTAGAGACAGGGTTTTGCAATGTCACCCAGGCTGGTCTTGAACTCCTGGCCTCAAGCAAGCCACCCACCTCACTTTCCCAAAGTGCTGAGATTACAGGTATGAGCCACTGCGCCCAGCCCCAGATTTTCTTAATTAGACAATTGGGACAATAATAGCTACCTTGGAGAATTGTGAGAATTGCATATAATTAAATGACAGGTGTATGCACTACTCCTTGAGTGTACCAAAAGACTTAGAATTCCTCATACATACTGTGCCATTATACCTCTCCATGCTTTTACATGTGCTCTCTCTAGATTTCCTCTCTTGAAGACTCCGACCAAGTGTTTTCTCCTTTGTAGAACCTTCTCTGCCTCTTTCCATGACTCCCCATAGCAGAACTACACATTCCTTCCACTGTGTCCTTGAGCTTTGCCACACCTTTATTAAAGTATGTTTCACAAGCCATGGCAATTATCCATGAATCAGCCTTCCCTACTAAGATCCTCAAGGTCAGCTGGGCATGATGGCTCACACCTGTAATCCTAGCACTTTGGGAGGCTGAAGTGGGCGGATCACCTGAGGTCAGGAGTTCGAAACCAGCCTGACCAACATGGTGAAACCCCGTCTCTACTAAAAATACAAAAAGTAGCCGAGTGTGGTAGTGCATGCCTGTAATCCCAGCTACCTGGGAGGCTGAGGCAGGAGAATTGCTGGAACCCAGGAGGCGGAGGCTGCAGTGAGCTGAGACTGCACCACTGCACTCCAGTCTGGGTGACAGAGCAAGACTCCATCTCAAAAAAAAAAAAAAAAGATCCTCAAGGTCGATTGTCTCATAACTATATGCATCCCTAGCTCTCAGAACAGGTCCTGATTTATGGTAAATGCTCAGAAGGGGAAAAGAGTGAATGAATGAATGTTGGATCCATGAAACATATTTTGGGGGATTTCAGGATATAAAGTTAGGGTTCCAAGAAAGGCCTCTGTGAGATGGTTGCAATCATCATGAGATGGGCTTCATAAACTCCTGGGCTTTCTGGCTTTAATTAACACTATGTGTCCACCTTTTAGCAAGGAGACCCTTTAATGGTCCTGCTGAAGGAGGGCTGGCCAGGGAAGTCATCTTGTCTGGGCTCTAAACTGGCCCACCACTTCCTTCTCTCTGTCCTCTGCTGGAAGGACCAGTGCATCCAGCACAGTGGTCAGTGCCCTCCTGCCACAGGAACTCCCTGGCCAGTTGCCTTTTTCCACTATTACTTCTTCTTTTTTTTTTTTTTTTTTTGAGACTGAGCCATATGGTGAAAGCAAACTCCTAACCATCAGTGCAGCACTCAAGACTTGTTACTATAGGTGACCTAGGCAAACACCAACAACTCACATCCTTACCAGCAAAGAGCTCAATAGATGGCAAAGTCTTCCGTCAGTCTTCCTCACATGAAGGGGTTTCAGGAGAAAACATTCATCCTAAGAAATAATGCAGTCTCAGCCGGATGCGGTGGCTCATGCCTGTAATCCCAGCACTTTGGGAGGCTGAGGTGGGTGGATCACCTGTGGTCGAGAGTTCGAGACCAGCCTGACCAACATGGAGAAACCCCATCTCTACTAAAAATACAAAAAATTAGCCGGGCGTGGTAGCGCATGCCTGTAATCCCAGCTACTTGGGAGGCTGAGGCAGAAGAATTGCCTGAACCTGAAAGGCAGAGGTTGTGGTGAGCTGAGATCGCGCCATCACACTCCAGCTTGGGCAACAAGAGTGAAACTCCATCTCAAAAAAAAAAAAAAGACATAATGCAGTCTCCTCTCCAATTTCTAATCATTTTCATGCTCCAGAGTCACCACATCCATAGCAGTCTTTTTCCCCAAAAGTATGGCTCATAACTCAGTGTAGGCCTCCCTACCCTCTTCTAGCACCAGCAAGAAAACAAGCCATTTTATAACAACTCTGACTTTTCTCACCCCATCCCAATACTCTCACTGGTTATCTCTGGCAAAAATACTGGCAGCCAAATTTGACCTTCTCAAGCAGTAGAATGGCTACAGCTAACAGTCAAAACCTAAAAAATGGCCGGGTACAGAGGCGGTAGCTCACGCCTGTAATCCCAGCACTTTGGGAGACCAAGGCGAGTGGATCACTTGAGGTCAAGAGTTCGAGACCAGCCCAGCCAACATGGTGAAACCTCATCTCTACTAAAAATACAAAAATTAGCTGTGCGTGATGGCACACACTTGTAATCCCAGCTACTTGGGAGGCTGAGGCAGGAGAATCACTTGAACCTGGGAGGCGGAGGTTGCAGTGAGCAGAGATCACACCACTGCACTCCAGCCTGGGCAACAGAGCAAGACTCCATTCAAAACAAAAACAAAAACAAAAAAAAAAAAACACTAACTGCTAAAAGCATGCTTCATCTGAGTCTCTTCTTACAGTCAGTGACAGAACTTGGATCTCTTCCCTATGGCCAGAGTGATCAGTTCTTTGACCATGAAAGTAGACCTGGTATAGGTCAGGCTGTTGATGTATACTTGACACAGGTCAAATCCTCCTGGCCAGCAGGAAGCCTTCCCAGTTTCCCAACAGTGCACCTTTTATTTGTGATGTTTTTCCCTTCTATCCCATTGCTATTTTCCCAACTTATCATCCTCCCTTGTATTTTTCCCCTTGGGATCTTTCCCAACCTGATTCCAGCCCAAAGATTTTCCAGTGTATTTACTGGACCCTACTCCCATCCCTGATCAAGCATCACTAGCTTTGCTTAGTTTTTTGTTTTTTTGAGACAGGGTCTTGCTCTGTCACCCAGGCTGAAGTGTAGGTGGCACAGTCACAGCTCACTGTAGCCTTGACCTCCCGGGCTCAAGCGACCTCCCTCCCCGGCCCCTGGGTAGCTGAGACCACAGGCATATGCCACCACATCCAGCTAATATTTTTATTTTTTGTAGAGATGGTGTCTAACTATTGCCCAGGCTAGTATCAAACTCCTGGGCTGAGGCAGTCCACCCACCTTGGCCTCCCGAAGTGCTGGATTGCGGGAGCGAGCCACCACGCCCGGCCTAGTTCTGCTTGTTGTGCCTCTACAGGTTTCCTCCTACTTACTGAATCGCCATGAGAATACATCAACCCCAACATGCCAGATATAGTCTCTGTTCCCTGGCTCCCCCGCCCCTTCCAGGCTATTGGCTCACTGCCTCCTTTCTATAGTTCTTTTTCCTTGAAAGTTTTCTATAGCTCTTCTTACCTTTCACCCCATCATTGGTCAGCTTCCAGGGTACTTCCCTACATTTATTAAGAGCTTTAGCCTATGGTTCACAGTCTTCCTCTCCTCTCCCTCACTTGTCCATAGCATCTTGGACAACTTAAACATATTCATCAGTAAACTGTCCAGCTCTCCGGCTTCATGATTCCCTGAACTTCTCTACCAACCTTCATCTGCATTCAGCTTTAGCTCTCCAGTTATATGACCATATCCTATCTTAGTCATTACCCAAAACCTCTAAAATCATCATGTGGCAGTAGCTATGCTAGACACTGGGGATATAATCATAACTACACTGTTCCATCTCTCCTCTCAATGTTCTTGGTTTTTTTTTTTTTTTTCTTTTTTGAGACAGAGTTTCACTCTTGTTGCCCAGGCTGGAGTGTAATGGTGCGATCTCGGCTCACCGCAACCTCCACCTCTTGGGTTCAAGCAATTCTGCTGCCTCAGCCTCTCGAGTAGCTGGGATTACAGGCATGCGCCACCATGCCTGGCTAATTTTGTATTTTTAGTAGAGATGGGGTTTCATCATGTTGGCCAGGCTGGTCTTGAACTCCTGACCTCAGGTGATCCACCTGCTTCGGCCTCCCAAACTGCTGGGATTAGAGGCATGAGCCACCGCGCCCAGTGCCCTCAATGTTCTTATAGTGAAGTAGAGGAGAGTGGTATAATGATGTAGGAATAGAGATATATATTAGGTACAGTGGTTTCACAAAGCAGGAAATGGACAGTGCAAAAGGGAAGGCATCGCATATTAGAGGTGCTACGTTAGGGCACATAGGGTAGTAAGAGTGCAACAGGAAAAAATGGAGGGGGAAGCATTCTAGGCAGAGGGTTGTGCCAAAGTTCAAAGGTATAAAACAGGGCCAAGTGCAGTGGCTCACGCCTGTAATCCAGCACTTTGGGAGGCCAAGGCGGGGCAGATCACTTGAGCCCAGGAGTTCCAGACCAGCCTGGCCAACATGGTGAAACCCCATCTCTACTAAAAATACAAAAAAAAAAAAAAAAAAAAATTAGCCATGTGTGGCGTCATATGCCTGTAGTCCCAGCTACTGGGGAGGCTGAGGCAGGAGAATCACTTGAACCCAGGAGGCGGAGGTTGCAGTGAGCCAAGATTGCGCCACTGCACTCCAGCCTGGGTGACAAAGCAAGACTCCATCTCAAAAAAAAAAAAGGGATTAAAACAGTATGGCTTACTGGTAAAATGGAGAATAGTGGGGAATGAAGCTGGAGAGGTAGGCAAAGATGTCATGGAGGGCCTTATGGGTTTGACCTTTATAGAAATAATAATAGCCACAACTTATTAAGCATTCACTTACCTTTAACTCATTGAATTCTCACAACAACCCTATGCAGTAGGTGTCATTATTTCCATATTATATATGAGGTATTGCCCTTTCTTATCTCCGTTTATCCTTTTAGCCTCATTTCTTACCCTTATCCCCTCATTTCCTATTCTCTGGCCACACCACAGTATTTCATGGTCCCCTTTCTCCCATCTCACTGTCTTTGCCCTTGCTGTTCTAACAGCCTAGAATCCTTTCCATCACTGCCTGAAGAAACTATTCACCCTTTAAGACCCAGTTTCAGTTCTCCTGTTTAAAGCCTCACCACAGCCAGGTATATAGACAGTTGGTCCCATCCTCCTGCATAGGAAGGTGCTCTCTCTCTCATATCCCTGTTTCCAAGAGCTTCTCAAGAACACAGCCACAATAGTAGAGAAATAAATTTTTGTGAACACAGAATTAGAAGCAGTTGGGTTTGGCTGGGCGTGGTGGCTCATACCTGTAATCCCAGCACTTTGGGAGGCTGAGGCTGGCAGATCACCTGAGGTTAGGAGTTCGAGACCAGCCTGGCCAACATGGTGAAACCCCATCTCTACTAAAAATACAAAAATTAGCCAGATGTGGTGGCGGGCGCCTGTAATCCCAGCTACTCAGGAGGCTGAGGCAGGAGAATCGCATGAACCTGGAAGATGGAGGTTGCAGTAAGCCGAGATTGTGCCACTGCACGCCAGCCTGGGTGACAAGAGTGAAACTCGGTCTCAAAAAAAAAAAAAAAAAAAGCAGTTGGGTTTGAAATGTCATCTTGCTGCCAGTTCTCAGGAAACTTTTTTCCTTTTCTTTTGTAGCTAAACGAGTGAACGAGGTGATCGTGGGGAATGACCAGCTCATGGAGATCTGAGTTCTGAGCAAGTCAGACTCCTTCCTTTTGGCCTCCAAAGCCACAGATGTTGGCCGGCCCACCTGTTTAACTCTGTATTTATTTCCCAATAAAGAAGGGCTTCCAAAGGCATGCTGGAGACTTGTGGAGCAGTCCCAAGCTCCATGTCAGGTGGGCTCCAGGTGTACACAGTGTATGTTCATGTGTCATGTGGTAAAGATCATCTGGAGCAAGTGTGTGGGACAGGACAGATACAGTGGCCTAACTCTTGTGTGCCAAGGTGTATCGGTGGGGCAGCAGCTGTCCAATGTAAAGCTCCTAGGAAGGCTACTTTCTGACTGGCTGACCCAACCCAGTCCTGAAAGTATCCCTCACCTAAAAGGACCTGGGAGTACTTCAGTCCCTTATCCTAATCAGCCTTTCTAGACCCATAGGCCTAGCCGCTGGCAGTGCCACGCCTGAGCATCAGCCCAGGACTCTGCTCCCATACCTACCATACAGATTCCCAGCCCCTTCCCCCACCTCACCCACAGCCCCTCCCCCCCCCTCACCCACAGCCCCACCCTCCATGCTCACCATTCACTCCCTCTCCTCCCAGCCTCTAGCCATTTTCCCTAGTTCAACTAATATCCCTTGGAGACTGAACAGAAGCAGGGGCAGCCCCTGCCTAGCCAACAAGCCTATTCCCACAGGTTCTAGTGGAGATAAGAACATGAAGAGCCATGGTCTGAGCCAAGCCAGACCCCGCTGCACCTCACCTCACTGAGGTTTGCCCAACCTGGGAAGGAAGAGCCAGGAACCTGTATCATGGCTTGAAATTCCTGACTCTCCTCCAGCTGCACTCCTTTATATCCTAATTCTGCAGACTCTCCTGCTTCAGATAATTGAGGAATGAAATTTCCATATTCACAGCCCTTCTAGAGGCCTATCCACCTTCCCTCCACCACCCCTGCTCCCAAACACACATTCACTCTGCTCCCTCCCTGCATTGCTTTTACAGCCTGCAGGTGTTTGGTGGAAGATAAAAGTGGTTCCTGGGGTGAGATTTCACCTCCTAGAATTATCAAAGTAAAGGCTTCTCTTGATGTCTTCACTGTGGGTGGCAGTAATTAGAAAGAATTATTTGAAATACTGGTTTCTGCATTGCTTCAAAAACCTCAAGGCCCTCAAGTTTACTTGAGTAATCTTGCCTATCTTAGTCATAGAACTTGTGAGAGACTCCGTGAGTATTTCTACCCTGGGGGATCTCCACCTCTGTCAGCCTTCTTGAGAGCCCTGGCACTCCCACTGGTCAGAACAAGGCTCCTGAAAGTTTGCCCTAATCAGGCAGGAGCTGAAATGGCCCAGCAGAAGTGGTTGAAACCAATAGGGCTGAGGGGGATGTGGGGATAAAGAGTTGTGGTGGTGCCCAACATGGTCCCCTTTGGAACTGAAATTAAATTGGTGGGGCCTAGATGGTGCTGGAGACAGAGTCCTGGCCTGAGTGGAAGAAAATCTGTCCTCTGTAATGTTGTTTGGTTTGGGTCAAATCACTCTCTCCTCTCTGACCTTGAGTGTTTCCATCTGCAAAATGAGAAAGTTCGACTGTTTGAATGTTAAAGGCCCTTCTGTTTCTCAGGTTTTGTCCTCTTTCCCAGAGCTTTCTTCCCCTTAGGGTCTCCCAAGGAGCCAGAAGATTGCTCCTTGACCAGAGAAAAGGGTTGGGAGGGAAAGTGCAGTGGAGGAGTAAAGGGCATTGATTAAACTGTCTCAGAGCCCTCCTATATACCCTTTCCTGTCCTTCCCCATGGAGCCCTTAGAACCCCTGACAGTGAGACAGAGGAAAAACCTCTCCTGTGCCTTCCCTTTGCACAAGTCCATGGAACGGCCTCTGCATCAAGGAAAGGAAGGAGCTGGAGAAAACAAAAGGTAAAAGCTTTCCCAGAGGAAGGTGTTGTTGAGTTTGAGTCCCAGCTGGGAGCAGCCCCCAGCTCAGGACACTGCTGCTATTGTCTGACAGTTCCAGGACTGGCTGGGTGCCCAAGATGCTTTGATTTTTCTTCTCTTTGCCCTGTTTGTCTGCCAGAAGGCAGGGACAGTTTTTGTTTTCTTTTGGTAGCAGCTACAGAGGGGTTGAGTATGTCTGAAACATAGTGAGCAACTGAATGTCCACTGGCCGGCCACCTCTCCATGGACAGAAATCAGAAAAGCAAGGCAGGCAGAAGAGTTAATAGGGTCTCCCCTGCCTCTCCCAGTGATGCTCAATGAGGGAAGTGGAGGAAGAGGAGAAAGGGGACCTCGAATGCCGAATCAGGGAGGACCCTGGGGATGTGCTGAGGAACAGGGTTCCGGGAGCTTGCCGGGTCAGACAAAACTTGACAGCTGCTACTCCAGGAATCCATCCCCCAGTTACAATTCATCCTTGCCTGCTGGCAAGAGTTCCTTGAGCTGAGAAGACTGCCACTACCCAGGATGATTGCATCAGGGGCCTTCTGCCATGGATAAATGGGGAGCTGCTGCATTGGTTCTTAGCCTCTCTCCTTTCCCCATACTTGAAGTGAGGGGCCATAATAAGCTCCTGTGAGCCTGTAAGACTGCCAAGATTGCCCTCCAAGCTGTTCCCCAAGGCCAAAGGTCGAACTTCTTCCCAGTTCTTCACTACTTTACTATTACCATCCCACTTCCATACTCAATGGAGAGAGGGAAATTGTGTTTAGCTGTAGCCCCAACAGGAATCTAGGGCCTGCATGGCCTAGTTGAGAAGTTGTTTCTATTTCCAGAGAATTGCAGGGGATACACTTTCTTTATCCACAGCTATCCCTACTCCTAAGGAGGTACATAAACCAGGCCTTTGTATGCAGCTTTCTAAATAGTTAAATGTGTCTGAGGAAGGGGGAGGCCCATGGAAAGGACCACCCAGACAGAAAGTCTAGAAAGCTCTGCTCTAATGAAGCTGACCCAGAGGGAGAGAGACTGGGCAGGAGAACACATTCTATTGGAAGCCAGTATGACCTGTCCTTGGCCTGAGCCATCTGCCACTACCCAGGATGATTGCATCGGGGCCTTTCTGCCATGGATAAATAGAGAGAGGCTGCATTTGTTCTTAGCCTGTCTCCTTCCCCCACACTTAAAGTGAAGGACCATTCCCTAATCTCTGGCTGCAGCCCTGGCACCAAATACTTGATAGGTACGCCAGGCGCGGTGGCTCATGCCTGTAATCCCTGCACTTTGGGAGGCCAAGGTGGGTGGATCACCTGAGGTCAGGAGTTCAAGACCAGCCTGGCCAACATGATGAAACCCCATCCCTACTAAAAATACAAAAAGTTAGCCCGACGTGGTGGTGGGCGCCTGTAATCCCAGCTATTCAGGAGGCTGAGGCAGGAGAATCGCTTGAACCCAGGAGGTGAAGGTTACAGTTAGCCAAGATCGCACCACTGCACTCCAGCCTGAGCAACAAGAGCAAAACTCCATCTCAAACAAACAAATACTTGATAGGTGCTATTGGCCTCAACCTGCCCACAGGGAAGGAGCATACATACCCAGGCTTGGCCCCTAAATATAACAGGTGGTGATGGGGCTGTCCAGGACCCCCACTTCCCTCCTCCACATCTCAGGGTCATTGACTCTGCTTGGCCTAGATAACAGAAGCAGCCAAAAGCTGGTGAGTGAGAAGCCTAGAGGAATGCCAGAGAAAGCAAGCCTGCCTTGCCTCCACCATGAATTAACTCCCACATGAACCCACCCCTGAAGCCAGACTGGTCACTTTACCCAGCACTGTGTGTATGTGAGTGTGGGCTGCCTCACTTTTCCTGGCACTGTTCCTCAGCCATATGTATTATCTCATTTAAACCTTATGTTAATGTCAGAGATTATGTGACTTCCCCAAGATCTCACAACCAGCAAATGAAAGATCCAGACCATGAGCCATTCCTTTTCCTTTTAGATTCTGTCATCCTCCCACCTCTCCCATCCAGTTCCTTTCACTTCTGGAAACATCCCTGAGTACCCCCAACTCAGTGGTTTCCCCTGTGGTCTCTGTGCTCCCCTCAGGCTATGAACTTCTAAAAAGCAGGTACCCTGCAACACCAGAACCCAGCAAAGGAATGGACACATAAGAGATCCCAAGGCCGGGCGTGGTGGCTCACGCCTGTAATCCCAGCACTTTGGGAGGCCGAGGTGGGCAGATTGCCTGAGCTCAGAGTTCAAGACCAGCCTGGGCAAAACAGTGAAACTCTGTCTCTACTAAAATACAAAAAATTAGCCAGGCGTGGTGTCACGCGCCTGTGGTCCCAGCTACTCGGGAGGCTGAGATGGGAGGATCACTTGAGCCTGGGCGGTAGAGGCTGCAGTGCACCAAGATCATGCCACTGCACTGCAGCCTGGGTGACAGAATGAGACCCTGTCTCATTGAAAAAATTTAAAAAAAGGAGATCCCAAGACGTTTGTTTCATGAGTCAGTAATGAGATTTAATTAGATTGCTTTTATCCTGTTATTTGGAGAATATCTCTAGTTTAGGCCCAAAACACGTACCCAGGACCAGTGGAAGTGACAGTGAAACAAGCTGTTCTATCATAAAGGAGGCTGCTTGCAGAAAGAGAAGAGGAGCCTCTTTATCCCTTCCTATTCCTGGGGTCTATGGCTTTGGCTCTGGCTGAGCTTAGCTGGGCTCAGGAAACCATTTTGTTTGGGAGAAGACAGGTCATTTTGTAGCTTGGAGCAGCCAGACAGCACTAGGCCCTAGGTTGGAAAGGCTGGAAACTGTAGACCCATTTCTTCCATCCTAGTCTTTGAACTATAAGGCAAGAGGTTTCCTTAATAGACAGGCTTGGCCTTGGAAGCATCCATAGAAATGGTGGACTTTGTCACAATTGTTAGCAGTGATGGGCCTATGATGAAAGCAGAGTCCCAAGGCCCAAGTGGTTACAAATCTATTTATCCATGGACCTTATGTCTTGCAGAGTCTGGTAAAAAGGAAGGAGATTAAGACCTACTTAAAGCATAGCATCGGGAGTTGTACTCCTGATGACAACCAGTGCTGAGTCCAGGCCACTCCCTGTCTTCAGCTATTGCCCCAAGAGCAAACTAGGGGCCCATACAGACTAAGTTAGAGGCTGTTTCTATTTCAGAGACTTGCTAGGGGTACAGTTCTTTTTAACCTTAAATTTTTTATGTTATCATTATTATTGTTTTTTGAGGCAGGGTCTCACTTTGTCGCCCAGGCTGGAGTGCAATGGCACAATCACAGCTCGCTGCAGCCTCTATCAACCCTCCTGCCTCAGCCTCCCAAGTAGCTAGGACTACAGGTGTGCGCCACCACACCCAGCTAATTTTTTATTTTTTGTAGAGATGGGGTCTTACTATGTTGCCAGGGCTTGAACTCCTGGCCTCAAGCAATCCTCCCGCCTCAGCCTCCCAAAGGGCTGGGATTATAAGCATGAGCTACCATGCCACTTTATCCTCAGCAGGACACACTCTATAACAGGGAGAAGAAAGTGCTATTCAGGTAGGCTGCTTTTCATGTGCAGTTACTGTTTGGCCAACAGCATCATACATATATTAGTTCCTCCATAGGCATTTTTCTGGGTGAATGGACAAATGGAAATGGCAAACCTGTTAGGTGTTCACCCCCTCAACCTAAATGTTCCTCTTCCCCAGGACTGAGGCTCTAGAGATGATGTTAATTTGCACAAGCTTTCAAAAAATCAGTTGAGCAGTGTGTATCAAGAGCCATAAAAATGTTCATACTCTTTGACCCAAACAACCCACTTCTGGGAATCTGTCCTAAGGATATTCTCCAAATGATTGATTACAAAAACTACGTAGTAACATGAAATATTTATGATGTAATGATTTTTTTTAAGTCTGGAAGAACTGACCAAGAAATTTGCCAGAGATAATAGTAGTTGTGTTAGAAAAATTAGCTTATTGTAGATTCATTTTCTCTTTCCCAAACTTTACATATTGGAATGTTGATTTTACCCTACTCTGCCACTTGAGGTTTATCAATCAGGAACCCAATAGAAACAGCACACTCAGATAGGATAGTTGAAAGTTTAATAGAGGGACTATTGCCTCTATTCTTCCCTATTTCCAATCCTTTACACCCTGAATTCTGCAACTCTTAGTGACTCACTCAACAATTATTAAGCACCTATTTATTGTCTGGTGAAGAAGGCAGACTTTCAAGTACATAAGTTTTTGTGTCATAAATGCAATTATACATATACAAATTGAGTTGTTATGCAGAGCACAAAGAAGCAATTATCTGCCAGGAGAGAGACATGAATCAAGGAAGGTTTCAAAGAGGGGGTAGGCTTGGTACAGTGGCTCACGCCTATAATTCCAGCACTTTGGAAGGCCCAGGTGGGCAGATGACCTGAGCCCAGGAGTTTGAGACCAACCTGGGCAACATGGCGAAACCCTGTCTATACAAAATTACAAAAATTAGCTGGGTGTGGTGGTGCACACCTGTAGTCCCAGCCATTTGGGAGGTTGAGGTGGGAGGATCCCTTGAGACTGGGAGCTCAAGGCTGCAGTGTGCTGTGAAGGCACCACTGCACTCCAACCTGGGCAACAGAGGGAGATCCTGCCTCAAAAAAAAAAAAAAAAAAGGTGGGTTGGGGGGGTGATTCAAGTTCAGTTTTTGAAGATTATCTGCCAAGACAAAAGGACCAAAACATGTACAAAGGCAGGAACGAGGGAACACTGATGTGAGGGAACTATGGGAGAGAAGGCTTTAGCTAGATCACACAGGGCCCTGTGCTCCAAGTGGGCCTTGTGCTTTGGAGCTATCAGATTTGCATGTTAGAGAAATGACTCTGGTCTCAGTGGAGAGAGTGGACTGAAGAGGGCAAGAATGGAAGCCGGGAAGAGTGAACAGAAGAAATCTTGGGCTTTGATTGGGTCGGAAAGAAAGTGTGGCCCTACCCACTTTGATGCCATCTCTAAGACCTACTGCTACCTGACCCCCGACCTCTGGAAGGAGACTGTATTCACCAAGTCTCCCTATCAGGAATTCACTGACCACCTCATCAAGACCCACACCAGAGTCTCCGCGCAGAGGATCCAGGCTCCAGCTGTGGCCACAACATAGGGTTTTTATACAAGAAAAATAAAGTGAATTAAGCCTGAAAAAAAAAAAGAAAAGAAAAAGAAATTGTGGCCCTAGGCCGGGCGCGGTGGCTCACGCTTGTCATCCCAACACTTTGGGAGGCTGAGGCGGGCGGATATCCTGAGCTCGGGAGTCTGAGACCAACCTGGGCAACATGGCGAAACCCGTTCTCTACCAAAAATACAAAAAGCCGGGCGTGGTGGTGCATGCCTGTGATCCCAGCTACTCGGGAGGCTGAGGTGGGAGGATGGCTTGAGCCTGGAAGGCAGAGCCTGCAAGCCGAGATGGAGCCACTGCACTCCAGCCTGGGTGACAAGAGTGAGACCCCGTCTTAAAAAAAAAAAAAAAAAGTGTATCCCTAACAGAGCCTGCAAATGCCCTTTCTCAGCGTAAGCCTCTGGACTTACACTTGGTCGGCGCTGCGCCTCTCCGGGATCCCCCTCCCTCCTCCTCCCTGGGGCCCCGCGGGCGGGAAGGAGGCGTGGGGTGGCCCAGCCTGGGTGGTCTCCCGCCCCGCCCCCTGCGGCGCCGTTACCTAGCAGCGGGCCGGGCCGCGCGGCTAGGGTAATTTGCGGGCCCCTCAGCCAATGGGAGGGCGTCGCCCCGGCCAGCTCCCTTTTCTGGAGCTCCAGCCGCCTCCCGGGGACTGCAGTCGCCACCTCGAGCCCTGCTGTGCGTCTCGGGCCAGCAATTCCGCCTGCGCGCGGGACCCAGTCCCATTCCTCCTCCAGCCGCCGCGGCCCACGGCCCACGGAGCGGGTGAATCCCGGCGCCGCGCCCCGGACCCGCAGCTCCCTGCACTCCTCCCTCCCAGCCGCTTTAACACCCACACCCCACAGTCTCTCCCACGCCCGCGCCTTGGCGGCCCCACTGAATCCCTACGCGGGGCCCAGCGGTACCGGGAGACCGGGCTAGCCTATGGGAGCGCCCAGATAACGCGGGTTGGGGGCGCCCGCGCCCCCCATCCTCGCCAGCATGACTCGATCGCCGCCCCTCAGAGAGCTGCCCCCGAGTTACACACCCCCAGCTGGAACCGGAGCGCCCCAGGTGAGTAGAGGGGGAGCTGGAAGAAGGAAGAGCGGAGCCAGGTCTGTCACTCGGGCCTCTGCAAGGTTTGTGATGTCTTGAAGTGCTGAGTGTCATTAGATGTCTGAAGGCAAGTGAGAGCTAGCACCGCAAGCAAGTTGTGCGTGTGTGTCGGTGTGTCTGTGCTTGTGTCTCCTCATCGTCTGGCCAGTGAGAATGAATGTCTGTGGGTTCACCTCTGTGTCCACCCGACGACAGGTGTGTGTACATATGTATCCTGCTCTCAGAAAATGGGCCTATGCCGGCCGGGCGCGGTGACTCACGACTGTAATGCCAACACTGGGAGGCTGAGGCAGGCAGATTACCTGAGGTCAGGAGTTCAAGACCAGCCAGGCCAACTCTGTCTCTACTAAAATAAAAAATTAGCAGGGCGTGGTGGCGGGCGCCTGTAGTCCCAACTACTCGGGAGGCTGAGGCAGGAGAATCTCTTGAACCTGGGAGGCGGAGGTTGCAGTCAGCCGAGATCACACCACTGCACTCCAGCCAGGGCAACAGCGCGAGACTGCGTCTCAAAAAAAAAAAAAAAAAAAAAAAAAAAGAGAGAGAGAGAAAACAAAAAGAAAAGAAAGGAAAATAGGCCTATGCCTTCCTCAGGTGTGTGCTGGGGGTGGTGGGTGTTACATCTTCCAAGTTTGGGCCTGTGTCTGTGTTGGTGCTCCCTGTCCCACATCCAGAAATCAAGAAGCGAGGGCTGGGCAGCAGATATACAGGGTGAGAAGGGAAGGATTTCATGCATTGTTGCAGTGATGCCTGGCTGACCCTTCTCTTTCCATCCCAGATCCTAGCTGGGAGCCTGAAGGCTCCACTCTGGCTTCGTGCTTACTTCCAGGGCCTGCTCTTCTCTCTGGGATGCGGGATCCAGAGACACTGTGGCAAAGTGCTCTTTCTGGGACTGTTGGCCTTTGGGGCCCTGGCATTAGGTCTCCGCATGGCCATTATTGAGACAAACTTGGAACAGCTCTGGGTAGAAGGTAAGTTGTGGACACTGGCCATAGCTGCTCAGGTATGGTGAGCCCAAGACAAGAACGAGGTGAGGAGCTGTCTACGGAGCTCTAGCAGGCCTGGCCCTGGGGCTGGAGGGTCACCTGCTGGCCAGAGTCCTACACCTGGGCATCTAGGAACACGGTTCCCTCCCACAACCATACATGGACATCTGCAGATGTTAGACCTTGTGAATTGGGTGTATAGAATATTTGTCTGTGATTTTGTACGTGTTTATTTAGCATTTATTGTTAACTTTCTATGTGTGTCTTTGACAATGCATCAGGGTTTTACAAAGGCAGCTAAAACAAGATTCATCTTTCAGTAGCAAAGAAAGTAAAATATGTGCTGGAATAACTAAAATACAATACAGAGCATCCTGTGATTATGTTGTATAAGAAAGGGCAGGGAGAAATCACTTCTGACCAGCAGAATCAGAAAAGTTAGAACTAGAAGGCTGGGGAAACTGAGTAAATAATCTGGCCAAGCCTCCAGGGAGAGGACTCAGGCACCCAGGCCCATTTAATGGAAAAGCAATACAGAATCCACACTTTGAGGCAATAGCCAGGGTCAGATGGAATCAAATCCTCACTTTCTTAAGGAAGCATAAAAGAAGAATGATTTTCTTGGGTTTTTTTTTGGTTGGGGGGGGTTGTTTTTTTGTTTGTTTGTTTGTTTGAGACGGAGTCTTTCTCTGTCACCCAGGCTGGAGTGCAGTGGTGCAATCCTGGATCACTACAACCTCACTTCCCGGGTTCAAGTGATTCTCGTGCCTCAGCCTCCAAGTAGCTGGGATTACAGGTGCCCACCACCACACCTGGCTAATTTTTGTATTTTTAGTAGAGACAGCCTAGACCTCCAGGGCTCAGGTCCTCCCACCTCAGCCTCCCAAGTAGCTGGGATTACAGGCGTGCGCCACCACACCCAGCTAATTTTTGTTTTGTTTTGTTTTGGAGACAGAATCTTGCTCTGTCACCCAGGCTGGAGTGCAGTGGTGTGATCTCAGCTCAGTGCAACCTCCACCTCCCAGGGTCAAGTGATTCTTGTGCCTCAGCCACCTAAGTAGCTGGGACTACAGGCATAAGCCACCACACCCTGATAATTTTTGGGTTTTTTTGTTTGTTTGTTTGTTTTTTTTTTTGAGACAGAGTCTCACTCTGTCTCATCCAAGCTGGAGTTTAGTGGCTTGATCTCGTCTCACTGCAACCTCTGCCTCCCAGGTTCAAACGATTCTCCTGCCTCAGCCTCCGAAGTAGCTGAGATTACAGGTGGGCGACACCATGCCCGGCTAATTTTTGTATTATTAGTAGAGACCAGGTTTCACCATGTTGGCCAGGCTGGTCTCGAACTCCTGGCTTCAAGTAATCCGCTCACCTTAGCCTCCCAAAGTGCTGGGATTACAGGTGTGAGCCACCGTGCCTGGCCAGAATGATTTCTTATTAATAATTTCAGCAGGCCAGGCACGGTGGCTCACGCCTGTAATCCCAGCACTTTGGGAGGCCGAGGCGGGCGGATCAAAGGTCAGGAGTTCAAGACCAACCTGGCCAACATAATAAAACCCCATCTCTACTAAAAATACAAAAATTAGCCAGGCGTGGTGGCGGGCGCCTGTAGTCCCAGCTACTTGGGAAGCGGAGGCAGGAGAATTGCTTGAACCTGGGAGGCGGAGGTTGCAGTGAGCCAAGATCGCGCCACTGCACTCCAGCCTGGGCAGCAGAGGGAGATTCCATCTCAAAAACAAACAAAAAAAATTTCAGTATGACTCTCTTCTTTCCTGAGGGCTGGTTTCATATGGCAGCCCTTTGATAGGAGTCAAACTCCAGTCTGTTTTTCCCTGGGAAATTTGCATTTTGTAGACTCCCTCAGCCCTGGCCCATACCCAAAGGCAGAACCCAGGTTGGAGTCTCACACCCTCGAGTTATTTCAAATACTGGCAAGTCCTAGGATCCACAGCAGATGTTTCTCAGAGCTTGCCTGCCTGTTGGGCTCCCACACGCCATCCCCACCCTACCTACCCCCAGCCCTGCAGACTCTCACATCCATATACACTCTAGGCCAGCCCTGGGGTCCAGAGCAGATGTCTCGCTCTGCCTGCCTGCCCCCAGCCCCAGGACACAGATGTGCATACACGCACATACACATATCCCCACCCACACCACTGCTGCCTGGGTGGTCCCAGATGACTCTTGGATTTCCTGCCCCAACAGAGGCAGTCTCCCTTCCCTTCCTCCCTCTCCATTCCCCACATTTTCCCCATCTAAACACTGCTTGAGCCTCCATGTTTCCTCATCCTCTCTCCTATACTCCAGCATAGGATAGGCTAGACTCCAGCAGTTTTTTGCTGTTGTTTGGGGGAGGGTTTTATAAGAGGATGGTAGCCAATTCCTAGGATTTTTTCCTTTATTTCAGAATATCACTCTTGTCCTATATTGGCTGGGGGTGAGGTAAAAATCTTTTTTTTTCTTTCTGTTTTTTTTGTTTTTTGTTTTTTTGAGAGTAAGTCTTGCTCTGTTGCCCAGGCTGTAGTGCAGTGACGCAATCTCAGCTCACTGCAACCTCCGCCTCCCGGGTTCAAGCCATTCTCCAGAGTAGCTGACACTATAGGCATGCGCCACCATGCCCGGCTAATTTTTTTGTATTTTTAGTAGAAACAGGGTGTCACCATGTTGGCCATGCTGGCCTCGATCTCCTGACCTTGTGATCCACCCGCCTTGGCCTCCCAAAGTGCTGGGATTACAGGCCTGAGCCAGACGCCAGGCCAATCTTTTTTTTTCATAGAGATGGAGTCTCACTGTGAGACCCAGTCTCAAAGAAAAAGTGTAAGAAGGCAGGGTGCAGTGGCTCACGCCTGTAATCCCAGCACTTCGGGAGGCCGAAGTAGGTGGATCTCCTGAGGTCAGGAGTTCAACACCAGCCTGGCTAGCCTGGCTAACTTGGTGAAACTCCATCTCTACTAAAAATACAAAAATTAGCCAAGTGCGGTGGTTCGCGTCTGTAGTCCCAGCTACTCCAGAGGCTGAGGCAGGAGAATCGCTTCAGCCCAGGAGGCAGAGGTTGCAGTGGGCCAAGATCGTGCCACTGCACTCCAGCCTGGCGACAGAGCGAGACTCAAAAAAAAAAAAAGAAAAGAAAAGAAAAAGAAAGATTAAGCCGAGGAAGAAACCGAACATTGGCTATCACAGTGTTCCAGACCAGAGTTCAGGGTCCTCCTTAACTTTGCCTCAGTGAGACTTGGAATTTGACTTGTTTGTCTTTCCTGGCCAACTGTAAAGTCAAGCGTTCAGAGGCAGATTGTTCTCTAAAATGAAAATTACAAAGGCCTGGCACGGTGGCTCACGCCTGTAATCCTAACACTTTGGGAGGCCGAAGCGGGTGGATAACTTGAGGTCAAGAGTTTGAGACCAGCCTGACCAACATGGTGAAACACTGTCTCTACTCCAAATACAAAATTAGCCAGGCGTGGTGGTGCATGCCTGTAATCACAGCTACTGGGGAGGCTGTGGCAGGAGAATCGCTTGAACCCGGGAGGCAGAGTTTGCAGTGAGCCAAGATCGCGCCTTTGTACTCCAGCCTGCGCAACAAGAGCTGCCATTCCATGTAGAAGACAGAGGATGGCCTTATATCAGTTGGTAGAATCACCATCCACTTAAATACCTAAAGCTAAAACCTTAGGAGTCAGCCTCAGTTCTTGTTCACCCAATTGTTTACTAAACTATTAAATCCTTGCTTCTTAACCTCTCTCATAACAAACCCATCCTTTCTTTTTTTTTTTTTTTTTGAGACGGAGTCTTGATGTGTTGCCCAGACTGGAGTGCAGTGGTGCGATCTTAGCTCACTGCAAGCTCCACCTCCCGGGTTCACGCCATTCTCCTGCCTCAGCCTTCTGAGTAGCTGGGACTACAGGCACCCGCCACCACGGCCAGCTAATTTTTTTGTATTTTTTTTAGTAGAGACGGGGTTCCACCATGTTAGCCAGGATGGCGTCGATCTCCTGACCTTGTGATCCGCCCGCCTTGGCCTCCCGAAGTGCTGGGATTACAGGCTTGAGCCACCGGGCCCAGCACAAACCCATCCTTTCTACCTTGTGGTCACTGCTCTAGTTGAGGCCTTGTTCTATCTCTGGCAATACACTTCTGATTGTATCATTTAGAATGCTTTTAGGCCAGGCGTGGTGGCTCATGCTTGTAATCCTAGCATTTTGGGAGGCCAAGGTGGGAGGCTTGACTGAGCCCAGGAATTCAAGACCAGCCTGGGCAACATGGCAAAACCCCGTCTCTATTTCTAAAAACTTAAAAAATAAAATAAGGCCAGGCACAGTGGCTCACACCTGTAATCCCAGCATTTTGGGAGTCCAGGGTGGGGTGGATCACCTGAGGTCAGGAGTTTGAGACCAGCCTGGCCAACATGGCAAAACCTTGTCTCTACTAAAAATACAAAATTTGGCCATGCATGATGGCATGTGCCTGTAATCGCAGCTACTCGGGAGGCTGAGGCAGGAGATCACTTGAACCCAGGAGGCGGAGGTTGCAGTGAGCTGAGATCGTGCCATTGCACTCCAGCCTGGGTAACAGCAAGACTCTGTCTCAAAAAAATATATAAATAAATTAATTAAATTAAATAATAGAATGCGTTTAGCCACATGAAAAGAGAAAAAAAGGAAAGGAAGAAGGGAAGAAGGAAGAAAGAAGATTGATTTATTATTCTCTGTAACAGGCAGCCTGATTAATTCAGTTAATTCGGCAGCCCAAGGACATTAGCAAGGACCCAGTTTCTTTCTATCTTTCTCCTCTGCCATCTTCAACATGCTGGACTTTTGTCCTAAGGCTTATCTCAAAGTGGCTGCTGCAGTGTCAGGAAAAAGAAATCATTCTTGTCTTGCATTTCTTTTTGTTTTTGTTTTGTTTTATAGAGACAGGGTCTCACTCTTTCACCCAGGCTGGAGTGCAGTGACACAATCACAGCTCACTGCAGCCTGGAACTCCTAGGCTCACACAGTACTCCTGCCTCTTTCTCTATAGTATCTGGGACTACAGGCACATGCCACCATGCACAGCTAATTTTTTTGTTTGTTTGTTTGTTTTTTTGTAGAGATGCAGTCCCACTATGTTGCCCAGGCTGATCTTTTTTCCTTTTTTCTTTTTCTTTTCCATCCCCCGAGACAGAGTCTTGCTCTCTAGCCCAGGCTGGAGTGCAGTGGATTGATCTCAGCTCACTGCAACCTCCGCCTCCTGGGTTCAAGCGATTCTTCTGCCTCAGCCTCCTCAGTAGCTGGGATTACAGGTGCGCACCACGCCTGGCTAGTTTTTGTATTTTTAGTAAAGACAGGGTTTCACCACGTTGGCCAAGCTAGTCTCAACCTCCTGACTTCATGATCCGCCCACCTCGGCCTCCCAAAGTGCTGGGATTGCAGGTATGAGCCATCGCGCCTGGCCGGCCCCCAGGCTGGTCTTGAACTCCTGGTCTCAAGCGATCCTCCTGCCTTGGCCTCCTGAAGTGCTGGGATTACAGGCATGAGCCACCATGCCTGATCTTGCATCTCTTTTAAAAAGTGAGAAAAAATGTATTAGTAGCCTCCCAGCCAACTTCTCATTTGCTCTCTGTGGCAAGAACTATGTAGCATCCTATGCCGAAATCCTTCACTTGGCAAAGGCAATGGAATTACTGATTGTCTTCTTAAACTAATCAAGTTTCACCTCCTGATGCTGGGGAGGAGCCCAGCTGTCCCTAATCACTGGGCCTTTCCGATGACGGCCACGGAAATCAGGGTCTGTTAGAAAGGAGGAAGGTGCTGACAGCCTCACCTTCAAATCTGCCTCCACAGCACCACCCTGTGGCCAATCTCCATCCGGCCAAGTCAGTCCCCTTCTTAGTGCCCTTCCACCGATTTCCACCAGATTCTGTAAAATCAAATATAAACTCCATAGCACACACTCTAGGCCCTCCATAATTGGACTTGATTGCTTCTCCAGCATTGCTGCTGGCTCCTCCCTGGCTCACTCTTAGCAGTACCGAAACACGGAGTCTTTGACAGTTCCCTGCGCACACCTGGTCCAGGACACCTTTCCTGACTTCTCGTGGGCACCTCTTATCATTCACAACTCACAATAGTGTATTCACAAAAATACATTGTTAGGTGATGAAAACGTCAGATCCCCTCTGCCCAAAATCTACCATGACTCCCATTTCACCTAGAGAAAGCTTAAGTCCCTATAATAGTATATAGGCCTTTACACGTGAAACTTCTGGACCAAAGATTATGGAGCATATATATTGCAATGTTGCTTTCCCCTGAAGAGTGTACCATATTACACTCTCATGGTTGGTTAGAGTGTACTCTTGTAAACTAGCAACGAGTGCCATCAATTTTAAAATTTTTGCTAAATTGTTAGATAGTAACTTATTGATGTTTGTATTTGCATTTACATGATTATTTATAAGGTAGAGTCTTTTTCCATATTGGTTAACCAGTTATATTTTCCGTTGGTAAAGACATAAAAGTTTGGCCGAGCACAGTGACTCACGCCTGTAATCCCAGCACTTTCAGAGGCTGAGGTGGGAGGATCGCTTGAGCCCAGGAGTTCGAGACCAGCCTGGGCAACATAGGGAGACCCTGTCTCTACAAAAAATACAAACATTAACTGGGCATGGTGGCACACACCTGTAGTTCCAGCTGCTTGAGAGGATTGCTTGAGCCGGGAGGTCAAGGCTGCGGTGAGCTCTGATCGCACCACTGCACTCCAGCCTGGGTGACAAAGCGAGACCCTGTCTCAAAAAAAAGAGACAAGTTGTTTTTTCATGTATCAATCTTGATATTCTCCCTCCTCTGTCCTATTTCCTCCCCTGTCACCTGCAGTCTTTCCTTCAGTTCCTTCTCATTTTTCTGTCACTTCATTTCTCTACCAACAACTATTGAAAAATAACTCCACATCTGTACCTAGTGTGTGCCATGCAATTTCCTAAGTACTTTGCCTGCATTTATTCTAATTCTACCAAGGTAGTCACTGTTTCCGTTTGACAGATGAGGAGCTGGAGACCCAGAGAGAATAAGTAATGAGCCCAAGGCACAGACTAAGCATTATCGTCTCTTCCTTCCTGCACCACAATGCATCCCAGTTCACCTGTCCATATCTATCTTTGTCAACTAAGGTTTATCTTTTTCTCTGCCCCATTTTCTCCCCTGAGGAGTCTTTATTCTCTTTGATGCTCCACTTTAAATTATCCGTGTTTCTTTCTCTTGCTTTCTTATCAGATCTCTCTGGGTTCCTTCCTCCTCTCATGCCTCCTTCCTCTCAGCAAACCCACTTACTCTGGAGAGCTTATCTCTGTCCTCTTCTTCCCCTCCATGCGGCAGCCTTTGGCCTAATCTTGGTGAAATAAACACTGCAGTACAGGCCTGGCAAAAGAGTGGGGAGTAGGGGAGAGTCAGAGAAGGAGAGGCTGGGCACGGTGGCTCACGCCTGTAATCCCAGCACTTTGCGAGGCCGAGGCTGGCAGATCACCTGAGGTCAGGAGTTCAAGATCAGCCTGGCCAACAGGGTGAAACCCCATCTCTACTAATAATACAAAAATTAGCCAGGCGTAGTGGCAGGCACCTGTAATCCCAACTACTCGGGAGGCTGAGGCAGGAGAATCGCTTGAACCCGGGAGGCAGAGGTTGAAGTGAGCTGAGATTGCACCATTGCACTCCAGCCTGGGCAATAAGAGCGAAACTCAGTCTCAAAAAAAAAAAAAAAAAGTCAGGGAAGGAACTGGCAGTGTGGGGAGCAGGACAGGAAGACTGTTTTCATGAGGTGAAGGCCAGGAATGTGACTTTTGGGGCACGAGGGGACATGTGAGCATATGGGTAAGTATGTGTTGGGGGTTACCAAGGATTTGGGGCTTTTGTGAGTGAGTGAGAAGATTACATGGGTTTGAAAAAGCGATTGGAGGGCCAGGTGCAGTGACTCACACCTGTAATCCCAGCACTTTAGGAAGCTGGGGTGGGAGGATCGCTTGAGCCCAGGAATTTAAGACCAACTTGGGGCCGGGCGTGGTGGCTCACTCCTGTAATCCCAGCACTTTGGGAGGCCGTGAAACCCCGTCTGTACTAAAAATGCAAAAAATTAGCTGGCCATGGTGGCAGGTGCTTGTAATCCCAGCTACTCGGAAGGCTGAGGCAGGAGAATCGCTTGAACCCGGGAGGCAGACGTTGCAGTGAGCCACAAAAAAGACCAGCTTGGGCAACATAGTGATGAGACCTCGTCTCTACAAAAAATTTAAAAATTAGCCAGGCATGGTGGCGGGTGCCTGTGGTCCCAGCCACTTGGGAGGCTGAGGTGGGAGGATCACCTGAGCCCAGGAAGTCGAAGCTATAGTGAGCTATGATCAGGCCACTGCACTCCAGCCTGGGCAACAGAGCAAGACTCTGTCTCAAAAAAAAAAAAAAAAAAAAGGAAAAGAGATTGGGAAACATGACAATCTCAGATGGGGCTTGAGTCTCAGAGAAGCAGTACATGTGGGTCCCAGCAGGCAGCAAAGACTAACAGGAGGAGACCCCCAGACAGGTGGAAACAGCGCAGGGTCTGAAATCAGACCAAATCCGCAAAGCCTCCAGAGGTAGATTTGGCCCTCACTCTTCCCCACATCATAGTTAGGTGATAGCCCCTCACAATGTCCCCACCTCCCCCAGGTCCCAGTTACAGAGCAGGAGCCTGTGGCCAGCATAATGCAGGACTGGAGGGGCGCTAAGATCCAGGACACTATGGCAGGCCTGGCGCCAGGAATCCCTGTGGTCTGGACAGTGAGGGCGGTGAAAAGGATCTGGACACCTCCCTCCCCTTGGCCCACTTTGATTTCACCCCTGCCAGGGTTCGTGAGCTGATTCCATGCACTTCCTGCCTGAGTGGGAGCAGCACACTGAATGACTGTCCCATCCTCCCCCTCCCCCACACCAACACAGGGCCCATTATTATCACCCATTATTATCAGACACTCCTATCCCTGCCCTCTCCCCAGGACACTTTGCAGAAAGGTGTATGGATATAAATCACTACCCAGAGCAACCTGAACTAAGAACGAGCCCTAGCCCTACACCTGTTCTTTTAGGAAACCCTCCTAGCAGCAGCCTCCCTATTGGCCCCTATTGGCCCTCCTTGTCCTCCCCACCAGAACAGAGAGGGACTGAGCGAGGGTTCCCTTACCAAGATGCCCCTACAACCCCCACAGCCCACGGCCAGCTCATGCTGATTGTCATTTTTAAGTTTACACCCAAAACCCAGCCAATCTGGTTCATGCTTAAGCCCTAGACCACACAAGAAATCTGCAGAGCCACACAACCGAGGCTTCTCCACTTCCCTGGCAGAGCTCTAGGACCCAGAAGCCTGGGGAGTCGGCCTGGGCCATGACCAGACCCTCAGGGATAAGGCAGGGGCTCCTCTCTGCCGCATCTCTCCCACTTGTCTGGGGAGGCCTCAGAGTTAGAAGCCCCCTTCCCAAGTTCTGACCCGCCTAGGCCCTTTCCCCCCAGCTTTCTCTGTTTGCTCTGGCAGTGGGCAGCCGGGTGAGCCAGGAGCTGCATTACACCAAGGAGAAGCTGGGGGAGGAGGCTGCATACACCTCTCAGATGCTGATACAGACCGCACGCCAGGAGGGAGAGAACATCCTCACACCTGAGGCACTTGGCCTCCACCTCCAGGCAGCCCTCACTGCCAGTAAAGTCCAAGTATCACTCTATGGGAAGTGAGTCTGGCTGAGCCCCTGAGCAGCTGGGGGCGAGGCGTGCTGTGGGGGTTCTGGAGTGGGAATCCCCCTCTTCTGCTGATCTCCTATGCCCCTGGCTATTGCAGGTCCTGGGATTTGAACAAAATCTGCTACAAGTCAGGAGTTCCCCTTATTGAAAATGGAATGATTGAGCGGGTAAGTGTCCTGAGAGGGAGTAGAGGCAGAACTTTTTCTGTGGCGTGGGAGGACTCAGAGACCGAGCAAGCCCCACAGCCTGCAATCTGCCCCCTTAAAACTAAGGAGGGGGATTGCAGAGGGCATCCTACAAAGGTTGTGGGGCAGGACTGACGTGGCCCGGGGTATCCCTGGCAGATGATTGAGAAGCTGTTTCCGTGCGTGATCCTCACCCCCCTCGACTGCTTCTGGGAGGGAGCCAAACTCCAAGGGGGCTCCGCCTACCTGCCGTGAGTGCCACTCCTGGGGCCCTGCTTCATCTCCCGCTGGGGACTCTCCCAGCAGAAAGGAGGGGTCTGGGGAATGAGGATGATCAAAACCTTACCAAGGTCCTAATTACTTCCCAGGCCAGGAACAGAGAGCATGGGCTTCCCCAAGGCTCTCTCCACATCCTCCTTCTCCTTCCCTCTCAAGGAAGGAAGACCTGACTTATTTACACAAAGATCTGTAAGATCTGAGCAAAGGAGAAAAAGATCCCCACAAAGAGGCTTTGCTGGGGGAAATTACCTAGGTGTTTGCTAAGCCATTGCCCAGGCCAGAAAGAAAACCTGCTACAGGCATGTGCCTGCTGGTTGTATATTAGAACCAAGCACACAGCTTGGTAAGGGACTCAGTGGGGCCTTTCTGGGCCCTTTCTATGTATTAGGTAACCCTGCCCTGATATTCGTCTCAGCCCCTTGTACTCTTCTACAGCTCACTGTAGCACCCTGGTGGGCCCATGCAGCCTGGCAGTTCTGAGAAGCTGAGGCTTGCACACCCTCCATATGGAAGGACAAATCGGCAGATAAGAGGAGGGTGGGGTACAGCATGGGGCCCCAGCAGCAGTTTGGAGCCTGGGTTTTCATCCCTGACCCTCACCAACTGTAGGCTTTTCCCTCAGCGGCCGCCCGGATATCCAGTGGACCAACCTGGATCCAGAGCAGCTGCTGGAGGAGCTGGGTCCCTTTGCCTCCCTTGAGGGCTTCCGGGAGCTGCTAGACAAGGCACAGGTGGGCCAGGCCTACGTGGGGCGGCCCTGTCTGCACCCTGATGACCTCCACTGCCCACCTAGTGCCCCCAACCATCACAGCAGGCAGGTGGGTTCCAACCAGGTCTGGCAGGGAAAGGCTGTTTTCCTTCCCTTTCCCTTCCTCATACTCCTGTGTTCTGGGGGAGCTGACTGCTCTGTGCCCTGACCCCCCACTTCCTGGCCATTATTACCCTGCTCCCACAGTGCCAGGCCCCCAGTGTTCCATTCCCATTCAGTTATCCTACGGAGCCCTCAAGTGGTATATGAATCCCTTTTTCCTTTTCTAAGCCTAGATAAGGCTGGACTTCTTTTTTTTTTTTTTTTTTTTTTTTTGAGTCTTACTCTGTCACCCAGGCTGGAGTGCAGTGGTTCGATCTTGGCTCACTGCAGCCTCGGCTCAAGCAATTCTCCTGCCTTAGCCTCCTGAGTAGCTGGGATTACAGGTGCCCGCCACCATGCCCGGCTAATTTTTGTTAGCCTCCCAAAGTGCTGGGATTACGGGCGTGAGCCACTGCGCCTGGCCAAGGCTGGACTTTTTATCAAAATAGACTAATACAGGGAAACTAAGAACACAGCAGGTAAGCATGAATATCATACCTGGTTTCCCAGGTTTCTTTATGGCCCTGCAAATGTGGTACTTTTTTCAGAATCCGCCAGTTACACCAGCTCCTCCCAGAAGCCTACTTCCAGGCCTCTACTCCCCCTTGGGGCTTCCTGTCTGCGGGATACTAGCTGTTCACTCCTGCAGAGCAGTCAACAGGCTCGGAATAGTTACCTACACTCCAGGCCTACTGACCTTCATGGTAGCGTGGTTCCTGGAGGTAGAAGCCCAGGGACACTCAGTTATCCACGGCCAGGGCCTTGAGCATTAACCCCTCCTGTTCCCCTCCAGGCTCCCAATGTGGCTCACGAGCTGAGTGGGGGCTGCCATGGCTTCTCCCACAAATTCATGCACTGGCAGGAGGAATTGCTGCTGGGAGGCATGGCCAGAGACCCCCAAGGAGAGCTGCTGAGGTAGGGTCTCCTCTGGGAGTTGGTGAGGGGACTCCGTTCATGAGAACCCATACTGTAATGCCAGGCAGCTCTGGCAAAAGGCCCTTCACATCCCTCACCAGGTGTTTGGGCCAGCTCTGACGCCTGGTTCTCCCGCACCCCCACCAGGGCAGAGGCCCTGCAGAGCACCTTCTTGCTGATGAGTCCCCGCCAGTTGTACGAGCATTTCCGGGGTGACTATCAGACACATGACATTGGCTGGAGTGAGGAGCAGGCCAGCACAGTGCTACAAGCCTGGCAGCGGCGCTTTGTGCAGGTCGGTATGGACAAGGACAAGGGGGGTGCCCTGAGGCCATTCCCTCCTCCTGCCCCCTCCTATCCACCCTGTTTCTCCAGCTGGCCCAGGAGGCCCTGCCTGAGAATGCTTCCCAGCAGATCCACGCCTTCTCCTCCACCACCCTGGATGACATCCTGCATGCGTTCTCTGAAGTCAGTGCTGCCCGTGTGGTGGGAGGCTATCTGCTCATGGTGGGTCTTGCACCTGGCACCTTGCCCCCACCCCACCTCCAACCAGTGCCCACCCTGGGAGCCCCTGTCTGAGACTGCCCTTTCTCCCCACAGCTGGCCTATGCCTGTGTGACCATGCTGCGGTGGGACTGCGCCCAGTCCCAGGGTTCCGTGGGCCTTGCCGGGGTACTGCTGGTGGCCCTGGCGGTGGCCTCAAGCCTTGGGCTCTGTGCCCTGCTCGGCATCACCTTCAATGCTGCCACTACCCAGGTATGCCAGGACTGCACGGCAGACTCAGTGCCAGTCACCAGGCTTCACGGGTCCTCAGCTGCCCACTCCTCTGCCCCTCCAGGTGCTGCCCTTCTTGGCTCTGGGAATCGGCGTGGATGACGTATTCCTGCTGGCGCACGCCTTCACAGAGGCTCTGCCTGGCACCCCTCTCCAGGTGGGGCCTCGTCCCCCAGGGCTCATCTGAGGCAGCTCAGCTTACTGGTTAAGAGCCTCTTGGTTCAAGTGACCTTGGGCTGCTAATGAACCTCGGTGCCTCTTGTCCCCATCTGTAAACAGGGGAAATAATAGTGCTGTGTCCTAAGGGTTGTTGTTTGGATCAGTGAGGTAACTCAAGTTGAATGCTTAGAACAGCCCATCATATGTACATGGTACCCAATAAATGCTAGCTGCTGTGTTATGACTGCCCCACCTCTGCACCCCAAGTTCCTGAGCCTCCCCTTGATTCCACTTTGACACGGCCTCTCCCTTGTGACCTGAGGGCAGGTCCCCACTCTGTCCTGGCAGGAGCGCATGGGCGAGTGTCTGCAGCGCACGGGCACCAGTGTCGTACTCACATCCATCAACAACATGGCCGCCTTCCTCATGGCTGCCCTCGTTCCCATCCCTGCGCTGCGAGCCTTCTCCCTACAGGTGAGGCCTCTCACACGGGGCGGCTCAGGGTGGGTGTGGGGCTGAGGCCAAGCTTCATCCAGCCTTCATGCCCCTCCTGTCCGTCCCCCAGGCGGCTATAGCAGTTGGCTGCACCTTTGTAGCCGTGATGCTTGTCTTCCCAGCCATCCTCAGCCTGGACCTACGGCGGCGCCACTGCCAGCGCCTTGATGTGCTCTGCTGCTTCTCCAGGTACTGCCTGCGCCCCAGCCCCTTCCTCCCGTGACCCACACCAGCCTGTCCCCTCACCAGCATTTCAAGGCACAGACCTGTCATCCACTCTCTACCTCTTCCAGTCCCTGCTCTGCTCGGGTGATTCAGATCCTGCCCCAGGAGCTGGGGGACGGGACAGTACCAGTGGGCATTGCCCACCTCACTGCCACAGTTCAAGCCTTTACCCACTGTGAAGCCAGCAGCCAGCATGTGGTCACCATCCTGCCTCCCCAAGCCCACCTGGTGCCCCCACCTTCTGACCCACTGGGCTCTGAGCTCTTCAGCCCTGGAGGGTCCACACGGGACCTTCTAGGCCAGGAGGAGGAGACAAGGCAGAAGGCAGCCTGCAAGTCCCTGCCCTGTGCCCGCTGGAATCTTGCCCATTTCGCCCGCTATCAGTTTGCCCCCTTGCTGCTCCAGTCACATGCCAAGGTAAGACTGGGCAGAGCAGGGCAGAGACTTAGCATCTCTGGGCCCAGAAGGGCAGAGGGCTTAGTCCACCGCCTGAGGGGCTGGGGGCAGCCCTGGGGTCTCCAGCTTAGTTGCTACTTTCCGCAGGCCATCGTGCTGGTGCTCTTTGGCGCTCTTCTGGGCCTGAGCCTCTACGGAGCCACCTTGGTGCAAGACGGCCTGGCCCTGACGGATGTGGTGCCTCGGGGCACCAAGGAGCATGCCTTCCTGAGCGCCCAGCTCAGGTACTTCTCCCTGTACGAGGTGGCCCTGGTGACCCAGGGTGGCTTTGACTACGCCCACTCCCAACGCGCCCTCTTTGATCTGCACCAGCGCTTCAGTTCCCTCAAGGCGGTGCTGCCCCCACCGGCCACCCAGGCACCCCGCACCTGGCTGCACTATTACCGCAACTGGCTGCAGGGTGAGAGGCGAGGAGACGGGCAGGGAGGGGTGCTGCAGGGAGAAACGCCCTGGGGCCGCCAGCTAATAGAACCCTATCCTGGTCTCCCCCAGGAATCCAGGCTGCCTTTGACCAGGACTGGGCTTCTGGGCGCATCACCCGCCACTCGTACCGCAATGGCTCTGAGGATGGGGCCCTGGCCTACAAGCTGCTCATCCAGACCGGAGACGCCCAGGAGCCTCTGGATTTCAGCCAGGTTGGGAGAGGGCTGGAGGGGTCCACTAGTACAGGGGTTGCAGGCCTCCTGGGCCCAGGCCTTCAGCCCTCTCTGCCTCTGCAGCTGACCACAAGGAAGCTGGTGGACAGAGAGGGACTGATTCCACCCGAGCTCTTCTACATGGGGCTGACCGTGTGGGTGAGCAGTGACCCCCTGGGTCTGGCAGCCTCACAGGCCAACTTCTACCCCCCACCTCCTGAATGGCTGCATGACAAATACGACACCACGGGGGAGAACCTTCGCAGTGAGTCTTGGGGGGAGCTCGGCAAGAGCCTCAGCCTCGCCCACACAAGCCCTGAGCCTAAGGCCCTGCCCACTCTGCCCCGTGCTCACCGCCCTGTCCCTGTCCCTCTCCCTCTTCTCCCTTCCCCTCCCCTCCACAGTCCCGCCAGCTCAGCCCTTGGAGTTTGCCCAGTTCCCCTTCCTGCTGCGTGGCCTCCAGAAGACTGCAGACTTTGTGGAGGCCATCGAGGGGGCCCGGGCAGCATGCGCAGAGGCCGGCCAGGCTGGGGTGCACGCCTACCCCAGCGGCTCCCCCTTCCTCTTCTGGGAACAGTATCTGGGCCTGCGGCGCTGCTTCCTGCTGGCCGTCTGCATCCTGCTGGTGTGCACTTTCCTCGTCTGTGCTCTGCTGCTCCTCAACCCCTGGACGGCTGGCCTCATAGTGAGTGCTTGCAGGAGTGGGGACAGAGACACCCCACCCTTCCCTGCCCAGCCTGTCATCCCTCCTGCCAGGAGCCCTCTGTGAGCCCTGTCTCCCTCAGGTGCTGGTCCTGGCGATGATGACGGTGGAACTCTTTGGTATCATGGGTTTCCTGGGCATCAAGCTGAGCGCCATCCCCGTGGTGATCCTTGTGGCCTCTGTAGGCATTGGCGTTGAGTTCACAGTCCACGTGGCTCTGGTGAGCACAGGCACCCCGGGGAGGGACCAATCAGCTGATTCAGTACTCAACACATATTGTTCAAGCCCCTACTATGTGCTAGGTACTATTTAAGAATTTGGGCTGGGTGGACGTGGTAGCTCATGCCTGTAATCCCACCACTTTGGGAGGCCGAGGCAGGTAGATCACCTGAGGTCAGGAGTTCGAAACCAGCCTGGCCAACATGGTGAAACCCTGTCTTTACTAAAAATACAAAAAATTAGCCAGGCGTGGTGGCACATGCCAGTAATCCCAGCTACTTTGGAGGCTGAGGCAGAATTGCTTGAACCTGGGAGGCAAAGGTTGCAGTGAGCTGAGATTGTGCCATTGCACTCCAGCCTGGGCAACAAGAGTGAAACTCTCTGTCTCAAAAAAAAAAAAAAAAAAAAAAGAATTTGGGCTGGGCACAGTGGCTCATGCCTGTAATTGGGATGATGCTGGGGCATTTTGGGAGGCCAAGGCAGGCGGATCCCCTGAAGTCAGGAGTTCAAGACCAGCCTGGCCAACATTGCAAAACCCCGTCTCTACTGAAAATACAAAAATTAGCCGGGCGTGGTGGCGCATGCCTGTAATTCCAGCTACTCAGGAGGCTGAGGCAGGAGAATTACTTGAACCCAGGAGGCGGAGGTTACAGTGAGCTGAGATCACATCACTGTACTCCAGCCTGGGCAAAAGAGCAAGATTCAATCTCAAAAAAGAATTTGGAAAATAAAAATAAAAAAGAATACGGGATATAATAGCAATACAGTTTTTTACCTCCAAGGAACTTATATTCTAGGGATAGAGATAGACAATAAGGGCTGGGTGAGGTGGCTTACGCCTGTAATCCCAGCACTTTGGGAAGCCGAGGTGGGCACATCACTTAAGGTCAGGAGTTCAAGACCAGCCTGGCCAACATGGTGAAACCCCATGTCTACTAAAAATATGAAAATTAGCTGGGTGTGGGGGTGCATGCCTGTAATCCCAGCTACTTGGAAGGCTGAGGCAGGAGAATCACTTGAACCCGGGAGGGTGGAGGTTGCCATGAGCCGAGACCATGCCACTGCACTCCAGCCTGGGCGACCGAGCAAAACTCCATCTCAAAAAAAGAAAAAAAAGAAGAGAGAGATAGACAGTAAATAAGTAGACAAATAAATAAGCAGCCATTTCAGTAGAGAGGAGTAGACAAAATCCTGTCTGGAATGTGTTAAAGACAGAATGGAAGATGAGAAAATGGGAATCAATGATTCTTTTGAATGGTTTTACTGTGAACCATTGTGGGATGGGCCAGGCATGGTGACTCACACCTGTAATCCCAGCACTTTGGGAGGCTAAAGCTGGTGGATTGCTTGAGCCAGGAGTTTAAGACCAGCCTGGGCAACATGGTGAAACCCCGTCTCTAATAAAAATACAAAAATTAGCCAGGCGTAGTGGCAGGTGCCTGTAATCCCAGCTACTCAGGATGCTGAGGCAGGAGAATTGCTTGAACCTGGGAGGCAGAGGCTGCAGTAAGCCAAGATTGTGCCACTGCACTCCAACCCGGGCAACAGAGCAAGACTCCGTCTCAAAGAAAAAAAATTTTTTTTAAATAATTAGCTGGGCATGGTGGTGCGTGCCTGTAGTCTCAGCCACTCGGGAGGTTGAGGCGGGAGGATCACTTGAACCTCAGAGTTTGAGGCTGCAGTGAGCCATGATTACACCACTGCACTGCAGCCTGGGCAACACAGTAAGATCCTGTCTCAAAAAAAAAAAAAGGGATGGTAGCGGGATGGCAATGTGGGCTTAATGGAGGGGTTCTACAAAGATACCAGAGATACAGAGATGCCAGAACCAAGGAGGGCCTCACCCAGGGCTGCATATTCTCTGGCAGAGGAAAGGGGGGACCCACAGACCAGCAAGACTCCACAAACAGCTCCCTTCCCTTCCCCCCACCAAATATCTCTATTATTATTCTGATTATAAAAACAATATATGATCCTTGAAAACAAACAAAGCCAGCATGCAGAAAGGTACAAAAGAAGAATTAGAAATCCTCTGAAATGCTACTCTGAGAAGTAACTGTTATCACTTTGATGTCCCTCTTCTAGATGGACTAGTGGTTGGCAAATTTCTTCTATTTATAGGACCAAATAATAACTATTTCAGTCTTGGTAGGCCATAGAGTCTCTGCTGCAACTCTGCCATCAAAGCACAAAATTGTCTAGACAATACATTAACCAATGGGTATGGCTGTTTCAACAAAATTTCATTTACAAAACAAGTGACAGGCTGTAGTTTGCCCAACCTATTTTTGTTTGTTTGTTTGTTTGTTTGAAACAGGGTCTCACTCTGTCGCCCAGGCTGGAGTGTAGCAGTGCAATCTCGGTTCACTACAACCTCCACCTCCTGGGCCAAGCAATCCTCCCACCTCAGCCTCCCAAGTAGCTGAGACTACAGGCACACACAACCACACCCAGCTAATTTTTATATTTGTTATAGAGACAGGGTTTTGCCATGTTTCCCAGGCTGGTCTCGAACTCCCAACCTCAGGTGATCCACCCACCTCGGCCTCCCAAAGTGCTGGGATTACAGGCATGAGCCACCGTGCCCGGCCTTGTTTGTTTTAAGAGACAGGGTCTCACTCTGTCACCCAGGCTGTACCCTATTTTCTACGTGTCTCTGTGTCTAAGCTCACCAAACCCATCCATACAGTGTTACCTAAAAGGACTCACGCATGCTCCCTGTACAGTTCCTATGAACTTAGTTCACCCAGCCTTTGGTGGGCCAAGGTATCGTTGAGCTCTGAAGACAGATACAGCTCGGGACATGGCTGAGCTGGCCATGACTGGCAGAGGAGCAGCTCCAGGACCACTCTGTTTTCCTAGGGCTTCCTGACCACCCAGGGCAGCCGGAACCTGCGGGCCGCCCGTGCCCTTGAGCACACATTTGCCCCCGTGACCGATGGGGCCATCTCCACATTGCTGGGTCTGCTCATGCTTGCTGGTTCCCACTTTGACTTCATTGTAAGGTAGGGAGGGCTCGGGGCAGGGAGGCAGGGCTCAGGGCAGGCCTGGGCTGACTCCCCCCACCCCCCACCCCTAGGTACTTCTTTGCGGCGCTGACAGTGCTCACGCTCCTGGGCCTCCTCCATGGACTCGTGCTGCTGCCTGTGCTGCTGTCCATCCTGGGCCCGCCGCCAGAGGTGACCACACCCTCGGCACCATCCCTCTACTCCCAGCCCAAGGGACGGGGTAGGGAGAGGCAAGGGAAGGGACAGAGCCCTGTGGCCCACAGACAGGTACCTCCCCAACAGGTGCCACCAGCTGAAGGTGGCAGCCTCCTCCTTTCCCCAGACACCATGTTCCTGCCCCTCAACCCTCCTGGCTTCTTCATGGGACCCACCTTAGACTTTTAGGATCCAGAGCAAGGTGCAGGGTTTGCCCCAGGCCTCAACATCCTGTCGCCTGCCAGCTCTCATATCCTGCTGGAGACCAACAAGGGCCCCAGCTTCCCAACAGTCACGGTAATCCCCAGCGAGATGCTGAAGGGGACGGGAGCCCCAGGGGCCCGTGGGCTTACTGGGGCTGGTGTCTCCCCACAGGTAATACAGATGTACAAGGAAAGCCCAGAGGTCCTGAGTCCACCAGCTCCACAGGGAGGCGGGCTTAGGTGGGGGGCATCCTCCTCCCTGCCCCAGAGCTTTGCCAGAGTGACTACCTCCATGACCGTGGCCATCCACCCACCCCCCCTGCCTGGTGCCTACATCCATCCAGCCTCTGATGAGCCCCCTTGGTCCCCTGCTGCCACTAGCTCTGGCAACCTCAGTTCCAGGGGACCAGGTCCAGCCACTGGGTGAAAGAGCAGCTGAAGCACAGAGACCATGTGTGGGGCGTGTGGGGTCACTGGGAAGCACTGGGTCTGGTGTTAGACGCAGGATGGACCCCTGGAGGGCCCTGCTGCTGCTGCATCCCCTCTCCTGACCCAGCTGTCATGGGCCTCCCTGATATCCATACAGAACAGCCACCGATTTGCACATCCAGGCCTGTGTGAGCCTGTATCTGTGTCACTTGAGAGTGAAAGCCGGCACTTGGGGCTGCAGTGCAGCCCTGTCCCCCTTCCCACCCCACACCACTGCCTGCCCAGCTGACCAAGCCTGAGGGACCCTCCAGCACCCTTCCGTCTGGTGACTCCTGGGCAGGCTCTCCATATCCCTGCCCACCTCCTACCACATCCATTATTTATATGAAAATGTCTATTTTTGTAGTATACATACATGTTAGCTATGATGAAAGTTTTATTTTTTAAAGAATGAAATATATTCTATGTGAACTAATCTCAGATGACTTCAGTGCTTTTTTTTGGACAGAGTGGGGAGTTTGCAAGTGAACATTAGCTATTGGAAGGAGCTTCTCTGGTGCCAGGACCTGAGGTATTAGCTTCTCTAGTTCTGGGTGGAAAAGACCCCAGATTCTGGATTTTTGTCATATACTTGGTAACATCATCTGGATTAAGTGCTTACTATACAAAACGATAACAAATTTTGTTGGTGTGAAATCCTACTGGGTTCAATCTGGAGACCGAGAGCAGAAAAAAAAGAACCCCACTGTGTGGCTTTCAGAGCCACCATATTCCAGCCCACCCGTCTCTCCAGACTCACCTCCACCTACCTGCTTCACCTGCACGGGAAACGGCAAGGCAGAGGGGCAAAGCCATGCAGCAGGTGGAAGGCGAGGTGGAGGCAGATCAGGAAAGTAGCCAGTTGAAGCACAGAGAGGTCAACAGGGTCTGGGGAGCTTCTCAGGAGGTTTGTGGACCCAGGGAAAGGAGCCAGGTTCCAGAGCAACCTCCAAGGCAAAGGCCTCTGCAAGTTGGTGGTTGTCCTGACAGCCGAGAGGTGTCTTTGGCCAGTCAGCCAGTGGATCAGTTGCGGGAACTGCTCAGAAACTGAGGTGCTAGCAGTTAGTGAGGACACAATGTAAGTTGTTTGTTCTGTGAAAGTTGAACAGCTCCACTAAGCAGAGGCCTTGAAGAGTGGCCACAGCCCTGGAATAGAGCACAGAGCCTCACCTAGAGGCGTGGGGAGGTTTGCAACTGCCCTTTCCCAGCCATAGCTTAGGACCCATAGTCTAGTTCACATAGACCCTGGGCTCCAACCACCCACTCACCAGGAATGATCCCACCCCAGGAACAATGCGTTCTCACATCCCACCCCACCTGGACAAAGGCCAGGAAATCATGTTCTGACCAAAAGATACAAAAACAAAAACAACAACAAAAAGCGCCTATTGCAATTGAATCCACGCTAAAATGCCTAAAAAGCTCAAGAGAAGCGGGTAGTTGGCAGAGAACCTAGGGTAGGGGGTGCAACCAGCAGGCCCAAGGGAGGGAGGCTGCATTTGGGTCCAGCAGTGTTTGGGTCACCAAGAAGGGCCTTCTAGGTGGAGCAGAGAGAGCTCACCAGGCCAGAATAGTGCAAAGGGGGTCAGCCCTCAGTGCCACTTACCAGCGGAGTAACCCTGGGCAAGTTAGCCAGCCTCACTAAGCCTCCTCATCTTCATCTTTCCAGGCCCGAGGAGATCTAGCCTCTGCCTCCCACCCCAGCACCCCCTCATCAGACACACGGAGCGCCACTGTCTGGACAGGCTGAATTGGTCTTCGGGTCCCTAATTTCTCATACGCCATTCCCTCTGCCTAGAACACTTTCTCACCTCCCCTTGACGTGACCCCATATCACCCTTCGAGGTGAATTGGATCGGAAGCCATCTCCTCCAGGAGGGGTGGAGTCGTGCCTCCTGTGAGGTCCCAGTGCCCCTGAGTGTCTGTGCCCGTCTGTTTCCCCGTCCCTCTCTCTAAGCCCGGAGGCTTACTGCGGGTAAGGACGGCGGGACAGGACCTTAACCCCTGGGACGAACACCAGCTCCGCAAAGGACTCGGCACCCGGCGCCGCCCACGGGGTGCGGGTCCCAGGAGGACCAGCAGAGAGGAGCATAGGAGAGCAAAGGAGATCAGTAACCCATGGCTTCCCCGGTGGCGCGGAACAGCCCGGAGCCGCCTGTGATTTGCATACCCATGGTGCAACACGAAAAGATACCCTCACGATGCTTGCACTCCCTCTGTGCGCGCATTTCTGCACTGTTTTAGAGCATGATGCCTCTTACACGCATCTGTGTGCATAAACTACATATAGGGGGTGCGTACCACGCAGGCACCCGACAACCATAAGTGTGTTAAGTGTTAGTTCTCCCTGCGAGGTTCGAAGCGGAAGTGAAAAACATACTCTGGTTTCTCTTCAAATCGCACAAATCTTTCGCCTTTTACTAAAGATTTCCGTGGAGAGAAAGTTGTGAGTTTTTATCCAATTTTTTGAGGCCTCGTGTTTTCCGAGGCTGAATTTTTGAGTATTAAAAGTTAGACATACTACGACCAAGTAACGTGGTAATTTGTTGTTTGTACCAAATGTTCACAAACTTACTCGGGCGTCGTGTTGGATGTTGGTACCCCCACGTATTCCAGAAGTTGGGGCGGGAGAGTCTCTTGACTCTAGAAGACGGAGATTGCAGTGGTGCGAGATCGCGCCACTGCACACTCTAGCCAGAGTGACAGAGATTCAGTCTAAAACAAAAGAAAAAAGTCAGAAGTTTGCGTGACACCTTGTTTTGAGCTGCAGTTGGGGCTTATTGGCTTCTGCAGTGTGCAGTAAGACTGGCTTCTATTGTTTCTCGCGTTTTTGTTGCATTTCGTTGCAGATTTAAAAGATAAAGAAACAGTGGAAGGCGCTTTCAAGTCGTCCGGTCATTAATTAAGCCTTAGTGTGGCTAGAGGTTCAGGGACGGTATATCGCGCCAACCAAACTCCTTGTTCTATCCCCAGAGATAGTAGCTGTTAGCGGTTTCGTGTGGCTCTTCCAGACTGATTTTTTTTCCCCAACTCGACTGCGAATCCAAACACAGTTTATGTAGTGAAGATACAAGGTTCCTTCTCCTATGGAGCTTTTTTCTTTTGAGATGGAGTCTCACTCTGTCACCCAGGCTGGAGTGCAGTGGCTCAATCTCGGCTCACTACAACCTCCGCCTCCCGGGTTCAAGCGATTCTCCTGCCTCAGCCTCCCGAGTACCTGGGACTACAGGCGCCCGCCACCACACCCGACTAATTTTTGTATTTTTAGTAGAGACGGGGTTTCACCGTGTTGGTGAGGATGGTCTCGATCTCCTGACCTCGTGATCCGCCTGCCTCAGCCTCCCAAAGTGCTGGGATTACAGGCGTGAGCCACCACACCTGGCCCTTTTCTTTCTTTCTTTCTTTCTTTTTTTTTTTTTTGAGAGGGAGTTTCGCTCTTGTTGCCCAGGCTGGAGTGCAGTGGCGCGATCTCGGCTCACTGCAACCTCCACCTCCCGGGTTCAAGCAATTCTCCTCCTCAGCATCTGGGATTACAGGCGCATCACCACGCCCGGCTAATTTGTGTGTTTTTAGTAGAGACAGAGTTTCACCATGTTGGCCAGGCTGGTCTCAAACTCCTGACCCCAGGTAATCCGCCTGCCTCGGCCTTCCAAAGTGTTGGGATTACAGGCAAAAGCCAACGTGCCCGGCCCCTATGGAGCTGTTCTAATAGAACCAAACACAAAACAAATTGAATAAATCATATAAATCCCAGATAAATAATATTTCAGTGAGAAGTGCCCTGTAGAAAGAGCATTTTGATAGAATGGTCTACCTCCTTCCTATTCCCTCTCCATAAGGGAGCTCACCTACTTCCATGGCTTTAAGTACATGCCATCTGATAGCTAGTGACCCCCCAGTTTACAGCCATCAGCTAGTCCTGTTGACTCCCTTCCATCAGCTGGTCCTGTTGATACCTTCAAAGCGTATGCTTCATCCAACCACATTTTACCACCTCCACTGCTGCCATCCTGGTCCAAGATCTCTTGCTGGATAATTGCAATAGCCCCTAACTGTTCTCCCTAGATCACTCTTCTACCTCGCTCTTGCCCTTCTCAATTCCAGTCCTCCACATAACGGCCAAATTCTTTTTTTTTTTTTTTCTGAGCGGGTCTTGCTGGAGTGCAGTGGCACAATCTCAGGCTGGAGTGCAGTGGCGCAATCTGAGTTCACTGCAACCTCCACCTCCCAGATCCAAGCAATTCTCCCACCTCAGCCTCCCAAGTAGCTGGGACTGCAGGCGCGTGCCACCACACTGGCTAATTTTTGTATTTTTTGTAGAGACAGGATTTCGCCATGTTGCCCGAACTGGTATCGAACTCCTGGATTCAAGTGATTCGCCCACCTCACCCTCCCAAAGTGCTGGGATTACAGGCAGGAACCACCATGCCCAGCCCAAATTATTCTTTTAAACTAAATCTGATCACACATCACTGTCCTGCACAAAACCCTCCAATGCCTTCCCCCATGACACATAGCTCCCTGCAGATCTCTTGTCAAATGTTATCTCATCAGAGGTCTACAATCACTGCCCTGTACGAAATAGTCCCACTCCCATCACATAGCTATCTCTTTAACCTGTTTTGCTTTTCCTCATAGTACAAACTACTCCCTGAATAGAGCATACATTTCTTTACTTGTTAACTGCATGTTTCTCCTCTTAGAATGTTAGCTCCATGAGGCAAAGACTTGACTTGACTTGTTCTCTGATGTACTTATTCCATGACCCTAAATCAATGTCTAGTGTGTGGGCACTCAATGAATAGTTGTGGAACAAATGAATGAATATGTTTTCTAAACACATATACAGAATTTAATCTGTCCCACTACAATTCTAAGTATTTTATGAAATTATTTTCATCTTCCTAAAAACTCTACTAAATAGGTTCCATTATCTCCATTTTATAAATAAGGAAGCTGAGGCAAAGAAAGGTTAATCACAAAGAAAATATGTGGCGGAGCTGGGATTCAAATGCAAGCATTCTGGCTCCAGGAGACACGCTCTTAATCACTATGCTACCTTTTTTCTTTTAACAAGAGGAATCATGCTGTAATTGGTCTATTCTGTGCTTTTTTCACCAAAGATCATGGATTTTTTAAATATTATAGGAATATGCCATAGTTAATATAACCAGTCTTCTGGTAATGGACATATAGATGATTTTCAATTTCCACTATCCAACCAATGCTGCCATGTACTACTAAGCACATTTTCTGTCTTGAGAGATAATGCGAAATAACTATCTTTAATCCCTGTGCAATATATATACACACATCTATGTGTATATATATATATACACACATCTGTGTGTATATATATATATACACACATCTGTGTGTGTATATATATATACACACACCTGTGTGTGTATATAATATACACCCACATCTGTGTGTATATATAATATACACCCACATCTGTGTGTATATATAATATACACCCACATCTGTGTGTATATATAATATACACCCACATCTATGTGTGTGTGTATATATATATATATACACATATATATATATATATATTTTTTTTTTTTGAGACAGAGTCTCACTCTGTTGCCTAGGCTGAGTGCAGTAGCACAATCTCAGCTCACTGCAACCTCCGCCTCCCAGATTCAAGCAATTCTCGTGCCTCAGCCTCCCAAGTAGCTGGGATTACAGGCATGTGCCACCACACCTGGCTAGTTTTTTTGTATTTTAGAGACAGGGTTTTGCCATGTTGCCCAGGCTGATCCCGAACTCCTGAGCTCAGGCGATCCACCCACCTCGGCCTCGCAAAGTTCTAGGATTACGGGCATGAGCCACGGTGCCTGGCCTCCTGTACAATATATTTTTGTATGAAGAAGTCCCTGAGATAGAAATCTAACTTTATTTTCTTCTAAATAGTCAACTGTCTCTCATTTTAGATTGACAGTATCTTGCTTTGCAGCTCCTTTAAAACTCTTCATGGAATAAAGTGGCATTTAAATGAGGAAATAGGCTGGGTGTGGTGGTGCTTCATGCCTGTAATCCCAGCACTTTGGGAGGACGGAGTGGGACCATTGTTTGAGCCCAGGAGTTTGAAAACAGCCCGGGCAACGTAGGGAGACCTCATCTCTACAAAAAGAAAAAAAAAGTTAGCTGAATGTGATGGAACATGCCTGTAGTCCCAGCTATTCAGCAGGCTGAAGTGGGAAGATCACTTGAGCCTGGGAGGCTGAGGCTGCAGTGAGCCGAGATTGCACCACTGCACTCCAGCCTGGGTGAGAATAAGGCTGTGTCATAAATAAATAAATAAAGTCATTTACTTAACATTTACATAGCACTGATTATCTGACAGAGACTGAGGAAGCAGAAACGAGTAAGACACCACTCCAGGCCCCAGGGATCTTTCTTGAGGGAGATTCACATCCTCGGGAAAACAAGATGTATAGTGAATGAAGGAGGTAGCAGAGAGGTCTGCAGTAACTGAGTAAGTATGGAGCTAGAGGACTAATACCTCCAGGATAAATGAATTTATACAAAGATTGTATTTGAGAGAAGAGGTGAGGAACCACTCACTAGTAGTTTTGAGTGCCCTGAAAGTGAAATAGATTGAATTTTGTCCTGGAGGTCAATGGGATGTTCCAGGACTTAAGCCCCATAGGACTGACAATCAAAGACAGGTCTGGCTGCACTGTGGGAAACGGATTGAGGGGGTGCTGGAGTGAAGGCAGGAAGGCTGTGAGACGTGTCAGACAGGACAGGTTGAACCTGGGGCTGAGAGAACTGAACCAACTGGAAAGGTCTCTTACAAGGTAAAAAGAGACCTAAGGCAGGTGTGAAGAGGGATAAGGCAAGGATGAGATCCAGGTTTCTGGCGTGGGTGCCCACGGAAATGAGAAACACGATGGGGGCAGAGCTGGGGAAAAGCTGGGGAGATCAATTTCTCGCCGAGCCTGTGGTGTCTGAGGGGCATTCATGGAGCGATCTCCAGGGGGGCAGGTCTGGAATGAAAGAAGGAGCTGAGGCCGGGCATGGTGGCTCACACCTGTAATCCCAGCACTTTGGGAGGCCGAGGCTGGCAGATCACATGAAGTCAGGAGTTCGAGACCAACCTGGCCAACATAGTGAAACCCCCGTCTCTACTAAAAATACAAAAATTAGCCGGACGTTGTGGTGCATGTCTGTAATCCCAGCTACTCAGGAGGCTGAGGCACGAGAATCGCTTGAACCCGGGAGGCGGAGTTTGAAGTGAGCCGAAATCGCACCACTACACTCCAGCCTCGATGGCAGAGCAAGACTCTGTCTCAAAAAAAAAAAAAAAAAGGCCGAGGCGGGCGGATCACAAGGTCAGAAGATCAAGACCATCGTGGCTAATACGGTGAAACTCCATCTCTACTAAAAATTCAAAAAAATTAGCCGGGCGTGGTGATGGGCGCCTGTAGTACCAGCTACTCCGGAGGCTGAGGCAGGAGAACGGCGTGAACCCGGGAGGCGGAGCTTGCAGTGAGCCGAGATGGCACCGCTGCCCTCCTCCGGCCTGGGCGAGAGTGCGAGACTCCGTCTCAAAAAAAAGAGAGAGAGAGAGAGGAGAGAAAGAAAGAAAGAAAGAGAGAGAGAAAGAGAAAGAAACAAGGTAGGAAGGAAGGAAGGAAGGAAGGAAAGAAAGAAAAAGAAAGAAAGAAACAAAGAAAGAAAGAAAGAAAGAAAAAGAAAGAAAGAAAGAAAAAGAAAAGAAAGAGGGAGCTGAGCTGAACAGATAGATATGTGGGAGTCATCAGAATAGACTAGTAGACGACAATGCCCAGGGGCAGGGCACAGAGTGAGGGTGTGGAGCGAAGGAAATCCTCGTTTTCGAGTTTCACCCCCTCAGGGAGGCCCAGCCCAAGCCCTGCCCGGCCCGACCCCACCTCGCCCACACGGCCTTGATCCCGCACAAGGGGCTGCGCGTGGCAGACAACGGTTCTTCCGGCGCCCGGCTCACTGGGCACGCTGGGAACGGAAGCCCGCTCCGAACGCCGAGCACTTCGGGAGCTGTAGTTTGGGGCAGGCTCAGCTGGGCGGGTCGAGGGCTCCCTGCGAGTCCCGGCGTTGGATCATTTGAAGGACAGGTCCAGAAAGCGGTGATGCTCCCGGGGCAGGGTGCCTCTCCGGCGGCGACACGCGGCGCCCCGGGCCTCATCCCCTCTCCGCAGGGCATGGCATTTCCACGCCTCCACAATCTGCTCCACCTGCAGAGCAAGGCCAGTTAGTGCGCAGTCCCGCGGTGGCCCCTCGCCCCGAGGACCGTGGGCCGGGCCGCTCCTGCCCCCTCCCAGCGCCCTGTACCCCCTGCTGAGTGGAGCTGGGCCGGTTCCCCGCGTCCGCACCGGGATGAGTGGTTCCTGCCGGTTCTGCTCTTCCAGGGCGCTCAGCTCCGCCGGGGCCAGCAAGGCTAGTCTCAGCTCTTTCACCACCGGGGCCGCCACCTCAGCCACCGGCCGCTCCAGCACCGCCTGCAAACGCCAGCCCTGAGTCGGGCACCTGTCCTGCCGCCCGCTCACCAGTCTCGTGGCCCGCACCTCCTTCCGTGCCCTTGCGCTCCCCCAGCCCCACTCACCGCGCCCACGCGAGCCCAGCTTCGGGCCGCGCGGACCAGTTCAGCCTCGTCCACGCAGAGCTTGTCGCTGCGGAGCAGGGGCAGCAGCGCGGCCGCCGACAGCTCCAGGAAGCCTCGGGTCCGGAGGGCCTCCTGCGAGCCGGCAAATGGGTCAGGGAGGAGCAGAATGCGGTGCGTAGGGTGAGGAGTATGAAGGGAGCAGTACCTGGCTGTGGGCCTCTATGAAAGCCACGCAGCGCTCCTGCAGCTGCCCCAGGCCAAAGGTTACGGCCACCTGCGAGCAGAATGAGGGAGATCAGGTTGGAGACTGGAGAGGCCGTAGCCCAGCCTGCTCACTGGGACCCACTACTGCAAGCCTGACCCTAGCCCTAGCTGGGGAGGCTGACAGGGCCCTCAGCCCTCCAGGAAACTAGACCCAGTGAAAGCCTGCTACACACACACACACACACACACACACAAACACACACACACACACACGTGGACTCACTCTACAACCTGCTCTTCCCTACAGGAGACCACGCCATGGCCTTCAAACCCCACCTGGGACCTAGGCTTGGTTTTTTTTGAGGCGGAGTCTCACTCTGTTGCCCAGGCTGGAGTGTGCAGTGGCGCAATCTCGGCTCACTGCAACCTCTGCCTCCCGGGTTCAAGCGATTCTCCTGCCTCAGCCTCCAGAGTAGCTGGGAGCATGCCACCACACCAGGCTAATTTTTTGCATTTTTAATAGAGACGGGGTTTCACCGTGTTAGCCAGGATGGTCTTGATCTCCTGACCTCTTGATCCGCCTGCCTCGGCCTCCAAAAGTGCTGAAATTACAGGTGTGAGCCGTTGTGCCTGACCCGGCTTGACTTCTAAAGTCTACAGCCACCCTTTCCCTACCCCAAGTCAAGCTGAGAACCATTCCCCAGCCCTGACAGAGAGAAGACCAGCAAAGACCTCCAGCCCCTTCAACATCTGCTCCTGCACCTGACCCTGCTGATACACCCAGGATCCCACAGATCTAGGCACAGAATTCATCCTATAAACATCCTTGGAGCACCCCCACCACCACCATGTACCCAAGTCATTTCTAGGCCAGACACAGCAGGCCCAGGCTCCCAGGTGCTGGGAGCCCATTTCCACACACAGAGCCAGACTCCTACCATGCCTGTCCAGCAGCACCCACCTGCAGGGCCTCACAAACCAACTCCACATCCAGCACCTTCACCACAAACTGCAGGCACAGCTGGGAACAGAAATGAATGTGGGTTGGGTGGCGGTGTCCCTGCTCCAAGACACTAGTTCCACCCCAGAAGCAGTGAGCAGGCTTGGAGCGCTGAGTCACCCAGCAGCCCCAGACCCATCCTGACCCAGGCCAGGGGAGGCAGGGAATTGCTAGAGCCTGAGACAGCAGGCTTACAGGAACTGGAGACTAGCAAAACCAAGCCCAGCCACCCACCTTCTAGTACATTCGCCACTAATCAAAACCAGATAAAGGCCATGCAAAATTCTCCCCTTCTTTCAGGATGCTTATCTTCCTCCACTTGTTCCCTTCCTGACTCAAGGATACTTCTATTTTTAGCAGAAACTTGAATTTCATCCGTGACATCTCTCATCTCTTGACTGCTGCACTAGCCTCCTGACTGGACTAGTGAGTCCTCTCCACCTCTTCCAATCCCTTCTTCCCTGAGTTTCCAATTCTTCCCTCCCTTATCAGAAACCTTCAGTGAATCTCCACTGCCCTCTGCTTAAAAGAAGTCCAAAAGCTTGAGGGCCCTACATGAACCAGGCCCTGGCGTCCTCTGCAGTCTCATCTTGCCCTCTCCTCACAGTTCAGACACACCAAATGTCTCACTAGCTCCTTTGGTGCCTCTGTGACTAGAATACCATCTTCCCACTTCCCCTAGGAACAAAATCCTATTTGTTCTACCAGATCCAACACAAATGTTTCCTCCTCTGGGAAGTCTTCTCCTCTCCCTAGTGGCGGGACTGGAGAGGCCCCCCATACAGTCTCGGCACCATTCACGCTTCTCTATCACACTTCCTTTTTTTTTTTTTTTTTTTTTTTGAGGGCAAGTCTTGCTCTGTCACCCAGGCTGGAATGCAGTGGCACGATTTCAGCTCACTGCAACCTCTGCCTCCCAGGTTCAAGCGATTCTTGTGCCTCAGCCTCTCAAGTAGCTGCAATTACAGGTGTGTGCCACCATGCCTGGCTAATTTTTGTGCTTTTAGTAGAGATGGGGTGTCACCATGTTGCCCAGGCTGGTCTGGAGCTTCTGGGCTCAAGTGATCCACCTGCCTCAGCTTCCCCAAGTGCTGGGATTACAGGCGTGAGCCACCGCGCCCGGCCTCTATCACACTTCTTATGCCACCCAGGTAAGCATTTTCATGTGTCTGTCTCCTCTCCCTCTCTGGAGAACAGGGATCAAGGCTGATATCTTTGTATCTACAGCACCAGCCATAATCACCCCCTCTTCCCACAGCACACACAAGGCAGGCATGCATGGATCCTTTTGCACACAGGCACACATACATGCCCTACTTACTTGGGAGAGATATACATACTTCTCTCTGTGTGGGCACACGTTCCTCTCCAGGCCAGAGTGTGTGTGAGGCAGGGCGGGAAGTGAGCCCGTGAGAAGCAAGGGAAATGAGACAGGGACCTGGCACAAAAACCCACCTCTCTCAGTTCCTCCAGCCCATACTCCACAGCCGCTGTCAGCACTTCCAGCACCTGTAGAGTGGGTGGTTGGGGGAGTGGAAGGGAGTTTCCCCTACCCTGTGCCCACAGTGTAATGGGCAAACTCCTGCCTCTGGCACCCCCCACCTCTCCCACCCAGGCCCCTGGTCAGCAGGCTCACAGAGTGGCGGTGCAGCTTGACACTGTTGGTATATAGGAACTCCAGCACTGCCAGGAAGGCCTCAGTTGGCACAGTGCTTAGCACCACAGGACTGGGCACCCCGGGGCCTGGCTCTGTGCCCAGAAGTCGCTGGAAGAAGTTGCATCTACAGGCCAACAAGCACCGATGGGCAAATACCTCCTGCCGTTCTTGACCAACCACGAAGCAAACATCACTGTGGGAGAGAGGCAGAGAGGCAGCGGGGAGGAGGCCAGCACCCGGAGTGCAACTTGGGCTGTGCCTTTGCCCACTCTGGGTCTTAGTTTCCTAACCAGAATGTAAGAGACAGGGCTTCGTCCCTCCAGCAGAAGGTCTGGGACCCAAAGCCCTGAGTTCTAGTCCCAGCTCCACCTGATGGGTACCATAGGCAAGTGACTTCCTATCTTTGAATCTCAGGTTTCTCACCCATGAAATGGGACAATAATCCTAAACCTCAGGTCTCAGAGGAGATGACTATGCTTGATTACTGAGGGGCATCTGGGCTAATAGAAGCAAGGTTGATCCCACCTTCCCCTCTCCTCCCCAGCCTGAGTCTTGGGGGAAGGGAAGCTTCTTTTGGCTCCTCCTCCACCAGCTGCAAACTCAGCTTTTTTTCAGCCCTCCTCCAGACAGGAGGGTGTGGGGGTGTAGGGCACAGAGTGCACAACGACTGCAAATAGACACAGCAGTGATGCACCATCATGAGCCAGACCACAGTTTCCATCTTCATGATCACTTCCGGCCCCAGCTCTGGGCCTCTGAACAAGGCAGGGGATAGGAGGCAGATGAGGCTGGAGCCTCCTAGAGCCTCTTAGTCCCAGGTCCAAAGCCTGGGGGGTTCACATTACCCAGACCAGACTGTGACCCCAAAGAAGCAGGGTGATGGAAGTCACCACCCTTTGGGGAAGAGCTCAGATCTGAGACCATGAGGACAGAGAGCTTCATTCTAGCTCTCCTGAGCAGCCCAGCCTCCTGTAAACTCTACCCCTGGTTTCAGACACCACTGGCATCCTGGCCAGCAGGGAGCAGCCAGCACCCCCAAGGCTTCCTGTCAGGGACTATGGCTCAATCTCTGGAGCTTTGTTCTTCTTGTGAAGCCTCAGTTCCCAGAACAGGTCATCTGTTCCTCTTCTTCTAGCAGTGAGGCCTCAATACCAAGCTGAGTGAGTGGAGGGAGGAGGGGAATCATGACCCACCATCTCTAAGGATCCCAGGGGCTGAGAATCATTTTCTTCTGCCAGGGGCCAAAGTCCAAAGAAGGAAGGGCTTTGCCTGAGCTCACACAGCAGCTCCTGGCTCTAGCCCCCAGGACCCCGCCAGCCTTGCCTCTGGCCCTCAGGGTCTCACAGACACTGAGTGACCAGTAGCCATGTTCCACATTTGACCTCCCCACAGCCTAAGTTCACCAGGGAGGATGGCCAAGTTCTAATTCCCAGCCTCTTCTCACCAGGGCCTCCTTAGAGTCCTGGGGCCCACAGAGCCAGCTAAGAAAAACCCGCAGGCAGGGCCCACCCCTCACCTGTATCGCGGGTTGTTGACAAGGCTTCGGAGTGCTGCGGAAAAAGGTTCAGCTTTCCCATGCACGACCAGTCCCAGGGGCTCCATGAGTGAGAAGGGGTGGGGGTGGAGGAGGGAGCCTGGGAGGCCTGGCCAGGCCCTAGAGCTGGTGAGGTTAGCAAGGCCCGAGAGGGAGAAGCAGGGACTTGGGAGGCCTGTTTGCTGAGAAGCTGAAGTTTAGGAGTGGAGCAGGAGAGGCCCAAGCTCCTGAAGGCATCAGAGGCCAGAGGCTCGGGGACAGGAACAGACACAGGGAGGGGGCCAGGAGAAGCTGAGGCTGGAGTGGCCTATGGTCCTGGGAAGAAGCTGGCTGGCTGGCTGGCTGGCGGCGGTGGCGGCGGCGAAAGAGGCCCTGGCTGGGAGTCTGCCCAGGCAGCCGACGGGGTGGGAAGCCTGTGGGTTTCCATGGAAACTGGAGCTGGCCTGAGAAGAGACTCCACCCATCTCCCGGGCAGGCCCAGGGAAAACTTCAGCCCTTAGAGGGGCATTAAGCGCCATACGAGGGTCTTAGCCCCCGAAGCTGAGCCTGCCCTAGGTTCAGAGTTCAAACTCCTTGCCCTCCTAACCCTTCCCTCCTCCACAGGCACACAGGGTCAGGATCCGGTTAGCCAGGCCGGGGAAACCCCCACTCAACAGGGAAAATCCTCGCCCCCATAGAGGGGTCAGGGCCCCGACCTGGCTTGTTTGGGAGGGGACAGTCCCATCCCTGCCAGAGGAGGAGTCACATGAGTTGTCAGCCCTGGCAGAGGTGTCACAGCCTCTACCATCTCTGAAATGTAACTTTGGGGAAACCTAGGTACTAGAGGTGTAGCCAGCTAGGGACAAGCCCCAGGACACTTGGGTCAGCAAAGGTCACGAGGCTGGACTCGGGGTTCACCGCCGAGTCACTGCCACTTTATAAGGCCTGGTTCCTACCAGCTGAGCCAATGGGCCTCCCCTCCCCCGCACATAGCCCTGAACTGAGGAAGTCATCCAAGCCCCACCCTAACTCTGCTCCGGGAGCGGAAATGTTTGTCCTTGTCGAGGCCGATGGGGAGACAACAGAGCCATGACGTGTTCCTTCCTGTGGGCCCAGACTCTGGATTCCTGAGCCACCACCCCCGCAGCCTCAAGATCTCCCCCTAACCTAGGCCTCTGTGACTTGTTCACGAATGGCCAGTCATCTGGCCATTCCACAAGGGGAGAAAATGGGCCCTGGGTCAAGAGTCCTGGGGTAGGACAAAGCCTTTCTGACCACAGCCTTGCTCTACATCTGCCCCTCTGTCGCCTGCGCTTAGGAAGTTTGCCTCTAAGCTGCAAGACCCTGTCGGCCGCTCTCCCTGATGACTCAGGGGCACCCCACGCTCAGCACATGCTCACAGTAACAATGCTCTCAGGTTAAGCCAGAGCCAGACTGGAGGGAGGGATCCTGGGAGGGAGGAGTGTTTGCTCTAGCAACCCATGGCAACTCCACAACACAGGTCCTTCCCCTCCCACTTGCCCTTCAGGCCAGCGGGGCCAGGGCTGTGCAGCCAGGACAGAACTCAGAAGCCAAAGCCTGCGGGTGACTCAGGTGCCTGAGGGAGTTTCGGGAGCAGAGGGCAGCCATCTCAGAACTGATTCTGGAGGAAGTGGGATCAGAGGCCAAAGGCAGAAGGTGGAAGGGGGCTTCATGAGTCATCTGCCCTCAGCCTGGGCCAGGTGTAGGGGAGATCTTTGTGCCAGCCACCCTAGAGTAGATCTGGGTGGAAGATGACTGGATTCAACACCCCCAGGGCTGGAAGGATCTGTGGGGTTGAAGGAGCTGAGTCTGTCAGTCCTTCCTGGTTAGGGGTTGGAGGCTCCGCCTCCACAGTCCAGGCTGAGGCAGAGGCCTGCCTCTCCTTCCAGAGAAGTCGGGTGGAAGGGAGAAATGGCAGTCTCTAAGACTCTGAGCGTACCTGGCTAACTTCCATAGTGCCCAGAGAAGGAGCTCAGTCGGCAGGGACTAGCCAAGGATCCCAGTCCTAGCAGCCTCCTGTCCCCTGCTCATGTGTCTAACAGCCTTTAACCTTCTCAGCACCTAGGAACCCAGGCAGCCTGGGACTATCTGATCCACTTGTTCTAAAACACAGGTAAGAAGGGGGTGGAAGGTAAAAACCCTTGACATCACTGAGCAAGAGGCTGGGGTGGGTAGACAGATGCCCGGTGAAGGCCACCCTGAGTGTGGGTCCTCCAGCCAGCAGGTCCATGGCCAGCAGGCCTCTGCCCCCGGGACGCCAGGAGGAGAATGCCAGAGACTCCGGGCGGAAACCCTCACCGGTGCGGACCCGAGGCTGCCTGCCCAGCATTGATGAGGCCCGACCGGCAGGTCCAGGTCCGGGCCCGGCCTCGCGCCGGGGCTCCATGCTGGGCCTGGCCGCGTCCTTCTCCCGCCGCAACTCGCTGGCCGGGCCAGGCGCAGGTCCTGGGGGTCGGCGGCCATCCCTGGGCCCGGTGCCCCCTCTGGGCTCAAGGGTCAGCTTCTCAGGGTTGCCCCTGGCGCCCGCCCGTTGGGTGGCGCCCTCCTGCCGCACGGAGCCAGTGCCCGGGGAGCGCTGGGAGGCTGCACGTGCACAGCGTGCCCTGGAGGCGGCGCTGGCCGCAGGGCTGCACGACGCGTGCTACTCCAGCGACGAGGCCGCGCGGCTGGTGCGGGAGCTCTGCGAGCAGGTGCACGTTCGCCTGCGCGAGCTCAGCCCGCCACGCTACAAGCTGGTGTGCAGTGTGGTGCTGGGGCCGCGCGCGGGCCAGGGCGTTCACGTGGTCAGCCGTGCGCTCTGGGACGTGGCGCGCGATGGGCTGGCCTCGGTCTCCTACACCAACACCTCGCTCTTCGCGGTGGCCACGGTCCACGGGCTCTACTGCGAGTGAGGGGGAGTCCAATTCTGCAAAATTGTTTATTATCCTAGGAGGAGGCCCCCCTGGGGCTCACATCCCAATAAATAAGTGTCTGACAATAAATAAAAGTGGTCCATAAATAACGCCCCCTAGCTGGGAGCTAAGGCTCAGGCTTATCTTGGAGATGGGGTAGGAGCCAGCGAAGACAAGCCGCCCCCAACTCCAGTAAAGCTGGTCCCTGATTCCCTGGGGGATTCGGCCCAAAGCCCCCAGTGAGGCACCAAAGGAAGGGGGAGGGCCACAAAGGCAAGGGCCAGAGCCTGACAGGCACAGGCCACAGGCCTCAGGCCTCAGGCCTCAGGCCTCAGGGCTTGGGTCCTAGGCTGGGCTGCGGTCCCGGAGCAGGCGCAGAGCATAGCGGAGTCGCTGCCGCAGGTCTGGAGAGCAGCCCAGCTGCCGAAGGTGGGAAGCGAGGTAAGTACAAGCACTACGATTTCGGGCCACAAAAGTCACAAGGAGGGGCTCCCAGCCACTGAGAATCAGCTTGGTGTGGTCCCCGTAGAAGTTCACCTGCACACAGAGCATGACAGTGGTCAGGACCTAGGCTCCGGGCCCAGCTTCCTCCCCGGCACCCTGGGCCTCCCAGACCTTCCCGCAACTCCTGGATAGGCTCTTACCTGGACAGTGCCATCACTAAACAGCATGAGGAGAGCCTGATCCGTCTTGACCCACTGCAGCAGCAAGGGCGGAGCAGGTACCTCTACCTCTTCCACACTGGGCAGATCTCCACCCTGGGAGAAGGATCGGGGCAGGTCACTGATCCAGCGTGAGACAGCCCCCTCCCAATTAGTGTATGCCTTATCCTCTAGCTTTCAGCACCCCCAACCACCACCAAGGGGGAATCAGAGGGATCGGGATGGGTTAGTTTTCTTTTCTTTTCTTTTCTTTTTTTTTGAGATGGAGTCTCGCTCTGTCACCCAGGCTGGAGTGCAATGGTGCGCCATCTCTGCTCACTGCAAGCTCCCCCTCCTGGGTTCACCCATTCTCCTGCCTCAGCCTCCCGAGTAGCTGGGACTACAGGCGCCCGCCACCACGCCCGGCTAATTTGTTGTATTTTTAGTAGAGATGGGGTTTCACCTTGTTAGCCAGGATGGTCTCGATCTCCTGACCTCATGATCCACCCGCCTCGGCCTCCCAAAGTGCTGGGATTACAGGCGTGAGCCACTGCGCCCGGCCAGGATGGGTTAGTTTTCAATGTACCACAGCCCCAGCCCTCACACCTTCATGAGGTGCTGCTCCATGTAGGAGGCGAAGTACCGCAGGATACCCAGCTGAGGCTGCAGGGCCCGGGGCACAGCACCCACGGAGAAGGAGAAGTGCTTTGTGCTGGTGGGATTGTAGTGCACAGTCCTAGAATGGGGAGGCAGAGGTCAGAGGGAGCCCTGCACCAATGCCCCTCCTCTGAGAAACCCAGACCCCTGAGCCCAGGAGCACACACGAGGGTGCGGCCCTGCTGGATTAGTGGCCTGAATACAAGGCACCCCATAACAGCACTTACTTTCTGTTGGCCGACAGGGCCATATGTGTGCCATCGTTGAAGAGCACAGCCACACGGCGGCTGGACAGTTGATACCCAAAGCCGAACTTATTGGAGTAGTCAACCCACTTGCTGACCCACACCAGAGGCTCTGGCTGGGCCAGGGGGGCCGGGTTCTGTTCCGCTGTCATGGGAGAGGAGGGAGTCAGCACCTGCTCCTGGCCTCCCAGCCACAGAACTCCCACCACAGCAGCATGTACCAGACCCCAACCTTACCTGGGGGCATGAAGGCTACACAGTTTCTCAGAGCACAAAGGGCTGACTCCACTACTGTGGCCACAGTCAGACCTTCTTCAAATCCTGAAGGAGACAGGGCACTGAGATTTAGGAATTAGCACCCCAGGACCCAGGCCAGGCCCCTCTGCCCACTCCTTCCCTCTGGCCCCTGATCTCAGCTCCAGCAACCTCTGTCACCTCGCATCCTCTCTGGCTCCTCACCATCTCCACTGCTTGCCAGTGTCCCACGGGGTGAGCTGTCTTCAGGTGCTGTCTCTACCAGGCTGACAGGGGCTGGGCCAGAAGCTGCTGGAGCCTGGAGGGTTGGGCAGGGAAAGGGAGTGACACAGGCCCCAAAATCCAAACCCTTGAGTCCATGGCCCGGCCCTGCCCTGGCTCCCAGGGCACCCCAGGTCAGCCCCGCCAGGCTGGTGACACACAGCCAATTAGGCCACCACGAGGCTGGATGCTTCAGCAGCCTCTTTTATCCCGGGCTTCCCTCAGCTGCTAGGGTGGGGGTGAGTCAGGGGAACAGTGTCCACGTGAGCGCCTCACCTCTGGCCTGGCATCCTGATGGCCAACGGATGTGCGCATGAGGCCGCTCACCAAACCGGAGACCTCGTCCCTCTCCTGGGCATGATTCTTACCTGGGGGTGAAGGGTGATACCGTCCTCAGTATCCTGCCCAGCCCCTCCACTTCCGACAGGGATGACACAGAGATTGGCCTCCCCAAGTGCCTGTACTGCACATGCTCTCCCCAGGAGTTTCCAGGCACCCACACTCACACACCCAAGACAAATGTGACAAGCTGCTCTACTGCTCTGCCCACTCAACCCACTGACACCCCAGACTCACTCTTCTTCTTCTTTCTGCCAAAGAGGCTCTTGGTAACTTTGGCAAACAGAGTCCTAGCTGGGTTGGGGGGTGTCAGGTCTGGGACTGTCACGCAGCTGCTGATAGGGAGTCGATCGGGAGTGTAGCCCTAGGGAGGGGAACCATGTGAACAGAGAAGAGAGGCTCCAGGGGTCCTGTCACCTGCCCCCTTTCAATCCCTGGGAATACACAGATGGACTTAGAGGTCTGAGGAGCCACAGACCTTGGTAAAGAAGTCATGGCGCAGGATCTGGTCAATAGAGGGGCGGTCTCGGGGTGAGGCCCGAAGGATGGCGGCCAGGAGCTGCCGGGCAGGCAGTGAGAGGCTGGCAGGCAGCGTGTAGTGAACCTGCTTGATGCAGCGGTACGTCTCCTTCAGGTCAGCCGTCTCAAAGGGAGGGCTCCCGCAGAGCAGCGTGTACCTATAGGGCAGGGCCAAGGGGTCAGGAGTAAAGTGGAGGAGATGCTCCACCCACACACCCACCACCTGTCTGCTGCTGAACCTGGACCCTGCAACTCACATGACACAGCCCAGTGACCATACATCCGCCTCAGGGCCGTGGCCCTGTCTCAGCAGCACTTCTGGAGCCACATAGTTGGGGGTGCCACAGATGGTCCTGAAAGAGGGTGGGGAGGAGGAGAGAAGGCTGAGACCCAGCCCAGCAGCCCCCCGACTCCTTCCCCCACTGTGAGTCCAGACAAAGCAGCTGCCTGTCACCAAAGGCCAGAGAACTCCTGCTTGTCCTGGGACAATGGATGCCAGGGATGGCAGCTGAGTCCCCGCCCACCCGCCTGGCCCAGCTGCTCAGCTGCTCTTCATGACAGGGGGAGGGCCTGACCCCCAGCCCAGTCCTCTCCTCTAGGGTCAACACAGAGAGTCCACAGCTGATCCCTTCCCCCTTCCTGCACTCCTGTCTGTCAGACAGGCATCAGGCTGTCACCTCCCACGGTTTGTGCCACACACACGCCAACACCAGCTGTCACAACCCCCATAAACACTCATCTGCCACATATGCTATCTGTGTCACACACACAAAGTATGATGGCCACAGCAGGGTCTTCTTACACCCACAATGTCATATCCCACCATTTCCACACTCTCAGTCTCTCACACACACATACACGCTGCCTGTCACCTTCCCCCATCCACACAAAGGGTAAGTCATGTGCCTCCAAGAATCTGTATACCCCCATCTGTCTCAGGGACTCAGAGTCACCTACCCTATCTGTGTCACACACCTATAGGATCCTCCCCCTCTCCACCGGTCTCGGTAACACAGGCTGCCACCTCCACCTTCACACATGCATAAACAGCCCATCATCCCTTCCCATTTATCTCATGCACACATCAGGCAGTCACCTTGCCTCCCACATACATATGCACTGTCTGTCACGCATGTCATCTGTATCACACACAGGGCCCCTTTCCTCAAAACTCACTTCTTCCTCTGCTCTGGAGGCTCCAACCGGGCTGCCAGCCCAAAATCCCCCACCTTCAGTTCCATGTTCTCAGTGATGAAAAAATTTCCTAGATGGGGAAAGAGAGGTGTGTCAGATTCTTTCCTTCCTCCCTCCCTCCCTCCCTCCCCAACCTCCCATCCTCCAGGCTCAGGAGTCTCACCCAACTTGAGGTCCCGGTGCAAGATGCCGCGCTGGTGCAAGTACTTGAGGCCAGAAAGGATCTGCCGCAGGTAGTAGCGCACTTCTGGCTCCAACAGGGTGTGCCGGGCCTTCCAGATGTGGGCCAGGGACTGCAGAGAGCCACTGCCTCAGCCCCTGATGAGCCCTCCCTCCCCTTCCCCCTCCATCTGTGCTCCCTGAGGAAGAAACAGGGCCCCAGCTTTGGGTCTTAAGACTGTCTTCTCGGCTGGGTGTAGTGGCTCACGCCTGTAATCCCAGCACTTTGGGAGGCCAAGGCAGGTGTATCACAAGGTCAGGAGTTTGAGACCAGCCTGACCAACAGGGTGAAACCCTGTCTCTACTAAAAATACAAAAATTAGCCGGGCGTGGTGGTGCATGCCTGTAATCCCAGCTACTCAGGAGGCTGAGGCAGGAGAATTGCTTGAACCCGGGAGGCAGAGATTGCAGTGAGCCGAGATCGCGCCACTGCACTCCAGCCTGGGCAACAGAGCGAGACTCCATCTCAAAAAAAAAAAAAAAAAAAAAGACTGTCTTCTCTCCCTCACTCTCATCCCTGCGGGAATCACCATCTTTCACCTTTCGGCTGCAGAGCTCCAAGAAAATGTAGATGTTGTCAGCGTCCTCAAAGTGGTGCGAAAAACGCACGATGTGGCGGTGCTGCAGGTCTCGGTGCAGCTCAATCTCATTTAGGATCTGCGATGAGGGCGCGGAGTCGTCATCCTTCCATGGTTCCCATGCCACCGTCCCCACCCCACCCCTCGCCCGCTGAGCCTGGACCCACCTTCTCGCGCTGATGCGGCTTGGCGACGCGGCTCTGCGGGATGACTTTGACAGCGTAGGCGCTGCCAGTCTCTGTGTCAGTGGCCTCGTAGCAGCGGGCGAAGCCCCCCTGTGAAGAGGGGGCATCAGGCTGGGTGTTCCAGGGGGGCCGAGTCTGGCCCGCGGGCGTCCCCGCGTTGGGGGTCAAGTGCCCACGCCCTGCTCGGCGCCAGAAAAGAGGCCGGCCGGGACCCCCACCTCTACCATCACCACCCCGCGGACGTCCCTCGTCCCACCTTGCCCAACAAGCGGCCTTTGAGGTAGGTGCGGCCGCTGCGCGGGTCCGTGATGAGGCGCCCGGGGTCTGACGTCGGTAGCCCGGCCAGCATCTCCAGCTCAGGTCCGGGCAAGGCACTCGGAGGCGGCCCGGGCCCGGCCGGGGGAGCGGGCGCGGCGGCCGCACGCTGGAAGGGGCGCGGAGACAGGAAACCGGCGGCAGGCTCCATGCGGGCGGCGCGTCGCAGCGCGGTCCCGGCTTCTTCTCGGTTCCGCCCGGCCCCGGCCGCGCGTGGCGCTGCCTGGATTTGCTACGCTGCGCTCGCGCCCAGGGGAGCCCAGCGTTTTTATCAATGAACGCCTGCCCCCTCCCCGGCGTCTGGTCACCGAGAGTCCCGCCCCCTTCCTAGCAGCGAGTCGAGGAGAGGCCACTCCCATTCCCGGCCTTACATCACCCAGAAGCTCCTCCCTCACCCAACGCACTGCCAGACCCCGCCTCCTCGCCGCGCCCCGGGGCGCAGCCCGGCAGCTCGTCACCATGCAGGTGCAACCAGGCCGCAGGGGCCAGCTGATCCCTGTCCGCCTCTCACCCCTCCTTGGCCACTGCGAGTCCCGCTCATGGGGGCCTCTTTCTTTCCCCATCCTTCGGGATGTGTGCTGAAGTCCGAGTGGGGCCCGGGCATCTGGGGGCGTCTCCCCAGCAACTAGATGGATCAGCGTTCCAGCCAGCAGCGGAGAGGCAGGGGCGGCGCTCGCTTTTGCCCGGGCATGTTACCCGACACTCCCCTTTCAGTGTGCCGGACCGCGTGTGTCCCTCGCCCTCGCCCGGGGCCCGGCCCAGTGCTGCCCTCTTTAGGGCCTGGAAGGAAGACACAGTCTCGCGCCTGGCTTGCCTGGCCCGAGGGCTGCCTTGCCAGGTTTAGGAGTCAAGCAGAGTCTGGAATTTCAAGGCTTTTACCATGCTCCAGGCCACATCTTCCGCTACCCACTTCTACACTCTTGAGGGGCAAATTTCGGGTTCCTCCGAGGTCCCCAATTCCCTTCCTCTGAAAATACCCCCGGGCTTGGGTCAGCAGCCAGAGGCCAGAAAGTGAATGGGAATTGGATTTTCTTTTTTCTTTCTTTCTTTTTTTTTTTTTTTTTGAGACAGAGTTTCGCTCTTGTTGCCTAGGCTGGAGTGCAATGGCGCGATCTTGGCTCATCGCAAACTCTGCCTCCCAGGTTCAAGCGATTCTCCTGCCTCAGCTTCCCGAGCAGCTGGGATTACAGGCATGCGCCATCACACCCGGCTAATTTTGTATTTTTTTTTTTAAGTAGAGACGGGGTTTCTCCATGTTGGTCAGACTGGTCTGGAACTCCCAACCTCAGGTGATCTGCCCGCTTCGGCGTCCCAAAGTGCTGGGATTACAGGCGTGAGCCACCTTGCCTGGCTGGGAATTGGATTTTCTCAAATGCTAGACACGGGCACTCGGGCAGCTAGTCTCTGGACCATGTGGACCCCTAGATCCCTGCGCAATGCCCACCCTTCCCAGGGCCAGAGACAGAGGCCCAGGACCACAGGCCTCCTGGCCTTGTCTCTCACCTGTCTGCCCTCCCTCTGTGCCAGCCAATCAATTACCATGCCATTCCTCAAAGATTTATTGAGAGCATCTGCTAAGTGCTGGACACTATCTCGAATAAAACTAACCAAGCTTGCAGCCCTCATTTAGTTTACATTCTGCTTGATGGAAACAGACAATAGGCAAGCAGATAAACAAGGTAATTGCAGGCTGTGAAAAGTGCTATGAAGGAAGAATAAACAGAAGAGCAAATGAAGAGCCTACTTTAGAAAGAGTAGCCAGGAAAGTCAACAAATATTTGCTGAGTACCCAATTTGTGCCAATTTTATCTCCCAAATAGCTCTGATATCTATCCCCTTGGCTCCATCTTCCCCTCACACCCTGGCCTGGGCCACAGTCTCTTGTCAGGATGATTGCCACAGCTCCTTGCTGCTCTCCTGGCCTTTGGTCTCATGCCCATTTCATCCCCCTCCATATGCTATTAGAGGGATCCCACCCAATCCCTCATCAGACTCACGAGGGCAAACTTCTCCAACCTTGTCCTTCATGACCACTGAAGGGAGACCCACGATAGCCTCAGATGTGGAGAAATACTAGTAGCCAAAATTACTGAGGGGGAGTTGGGGATAGGGATGGGCAGGAAGACCCTAAGTGCCTGCTCAAGATTCTGGTCTTTATCCTTATAGGTCAGCAGTCTTCCAGAGGGGAGATGGTGGTGGGGCTAGAAAGGACAAATCCCCAGGGTAAATGGATCTGAGGCATTTAGAGAGTCAAAAAGGCATATTCAATTTTGCACCATTATTTACTTTGTTTTGTTTTGTTGTTTGTTTTTTGAGACGGAGTCTTGCTCTGTTACCCAGGCTGGAGTGCAGTGATGGGATCCTGGCTCACTGCAACCTCCGCCTCCCCGGTTCAAGCGATTCTCCTGCCTTAGCCTCCAGAGTAGCCGGGATTACATGCTCGTGCCACCACACCCAGCTAATTTTTGTATTTTTTAGTAGAGACAGGGTTTCACCATATTGGCCAGGCTGGTCTCAAACTCCTGACCTTGTGATCCACCCACCTCGGCCCTCCCAAAGTGCTGGGATTACAGGCATAAGCCACTGTGCCTGGCCCAAAATTCGTTTGTGTGTGTGTATATATATATATATGTATATATATATATATATATTTTTTTTTGAGACAGAGTCTTAAAAAAAAAAGAATCACTTGATCCCAGGAGGGGGAGGTTGCAGTGAGCTGAGATCGTGACACTGCATTCCAATCTGGCAACAGAAGGAGACACCATCTAAAAAATAATAATAATAATAATAATAATAATAAAATAAATAAATTTTGGGGCCGTGCAGTGGTGGCTCATGACTGTAATCCCAGCACTTTGGGAGGCTGAGACAGGCAGATCGCTTGAGTCCAGGAGTTTGAGACCAGCCTGGGAAACATAGTGAAACCCCCGTCTCTACCAAAAAAAATGCAAAAATTGGGCCAGCCGCAGTGGCTCATGCCTGTAATCCCAGCACTTTGGGAGGCCGAGGCAGGCAGATCACCTGAGGCCAGGAATTCGAAACCAGCCTGACCAACATGGTGAAACCCCGTATCTACTAATAATACAAATATTAGTCTGGCGTGGTGGCGCCCACCTGTAATCACAGCTACTCAGGAGGCTGAGGCAGGAGAATCGCTTGAACCTGGGAGGTGGAGGTTGTAGTGAGCCAATATCGCCCCATTGCACTCCAGCCTGGGTGACAGAGTGAGACTCTATCTCAAAAAAAAAAAAAAAGTTAGCTGGGCATGGTGGCAGGCGCCTGTAATCCCAGCTACTCTGGAGGCTGAGGCAGGAGAATCGCTTGAACCCAGGAGGCAGAGGTTGCAATAAGCCGAGATCACGCCACTGCACTCCAGCCTGAGTATGACAGAGTGAGACTCCGTCTGAAAAAAAAAATACAAAATTTATCAGGGCGTGGTGGCTCACGCCTGTAGTCCCAGCTACTCAGGAGGCTGAGGCATGAGAGTCACTTGAACCCAGGAGGTGGAGGTTGCATTGAGCTGAGATCACACCACTGCACTCCAGCCTGGGTGACGGAGAGAGATTCTGTCTCCAAAACAAAACAAAACAAAAATTAGCTGGGTGTGGTGGTGCCTGCCTGTAATCCCAGCTACTTGGGAGGCTGAGGTGGGAGAATCACTTGAGCCCTGGAGGTCTAGGCTACAGTGAGTCATGATCATGCTGCTGCACTCCAGCCTGGGAGACACAGAGCTTGTCTCAAAAATATATATAGGGCCGGGCGTGGTGACTCATGCTTGTAATCCCAGCACTGGGAGGCCGAGGCGGGCAGATCACCTGAGGTCAGGAATTCGAGACCAGCCTGGCCAACATGGTGAAACTCCATCTCTACTAAAATACAAAAATTAGCCGGGCATGATGGCAGGTGCCTGTAATCCCAGCTACTTGGGAGGCTGAGACAGAATTGCTTGGACCCGGGAGACAGTGGTTGCAGTGAGCCGAGCTCGTGCCACTGCACTCCAGCGTGGGTGGCTGAGCGAGACCCCATCTCAAAAAAATATATATATATATAGGTATATATTTTTAATATATATTTATATATATTTATATAATTATATATATTTTTAATATATACTTATATATATTTATGTATTTTTTAATATATATTTATACATTTATATATATTTTTAATATATATTTATATATTTTTATATATTTTTAATATATATTTATATATATTTATATATAGTTTTAATATATATTTTTATATATTTATATATATTTATATATTTATATATTTATATATTATATTTATATATATTTATATATTTATACATTATATTTATATATATTTATATATTTATATATTTATATATTTATATATCTTTATATATTTATATATATTTATATATCTTTATATATTTATATAACTTTATATATTTATATATCTTTATATATCTTTATATCTTTATATATTTATATCTTTATTTATATATATTTATATATGTTTATATATTTATATATGTTTATATATATTTATATATGTTTATATATTTATATATATTTATATATTTTTATATATTTATATATATTTATATATTTGTATATATTTATATATATTTATATATTTGTATATATTTATATATTTATATTTATCTATTTACATATATTTATATATTTATATTTATCTATTTATATATATTTATATATATTTATATTTATATATTTATATATATTTATATTTATATATTTATATTTATATATTTATATATATTTATATATTTTAATATTTTTATATATTTATATATTTTTATATATTTATATATATTTATATATTTATTTATATATTTATATATTTATATATTTATATTTATATATATTTATATTTATATATATTTATATATTTATATATTTATATATTTATATATATTTATATATTTATATATTTATATTTATATATATTTATATATTTATATATATTTATATTTATATATATTTATATATTTATATACATTTATATATTTACATATTTATATATATTTATGTATTTACATATTTATATATTTATGTACTTATATATTTATATATATGTATTTATATATTTATATATTTATATATTTATATATATTTATATATATTTATATATATTTATATATATATATATTTATATATATTTATATATATATTTATATATATTTATATATATTTATATATATTTATACATATTTATATATTTATATATTTATATATATTTATATATTTTTATATATTTATATATTTATATATTTATATATATTCATATATATTTATATATTTATATATTTATATATTTATATATATTTATATTTATATATTTATACATATTTATATATATTTATATATATTTATACATATTTATATATATTTATATATATTTATATATTTATATATTTATATATATTTTTATATATTTATATATATTTATATGTATATATATTTATATGTATATATATTTATATATGTATATATATTTATATATATTTATATATGTATATATTTATATATATTTATATATTTATATATTTATATATTTATATATTTATTTTTTATATATATTTATATATTTTTATATATTTTTAAATATATATACATATTTATATATATTTTTATATATTGATATATTTTTATATGTTTTTTAATATATATTTATATATTTATATATATTATATTTATATATTATATTTATATATTTTTATATATTTTTATATATTATATTTATATATATTTACATATTTATATATCTATATATTTATATATTTATATATCTATATATTTATATATTTTTATATATCTATATATTTATATTTATATATATTTATATATCTATATATATTTATATATCTATATTTATATATTTATATATTTATATATCTATATATTTATATATTTATATATATATTTATATATATCTATATATTTATATATTTATATATATATTTATATATATCTATATATTTATATATATTTATATATTTATATATATCTATATATTTATATATATATTTTTATATTTATATATATCTATATATATTTATATATATTTTTATATTTATATATATCTATATATTTATATATCTATATATATTTATATATATCTATATATATTTATATATTTATATATCTATATATATTTATATATTTATATATCTATATATTTATATATTTATATATCTATATGTATTTATATATTTTTATATATCTATATGTATTTATATATTTTTATATATATCTATATATTTATATATTTATATATATTTATATATTTACATATTTTTATATATATTTACATATTTACATATAAATATATATTTATATATATTTATATATTTATATATTTACATATATTTATATATATTTACATATATTTATATATATATATGAATTTTGGAAGGGGGCACAGTTCTGCCCATAATGGCCTCTTAATTATATCACCAAGTCTAGCAAGATCTAACACGCTGTGTTTTTTTGTTTTTTGTTTTTGACACAAGGTTTCACTCTGTGACCCAGGCTGGAGTGCAGTGGCATAATCATGGCTCCCTGAAGCCTCTACCTCCCTGGCTCAGGCAGTCCTCCCAACTCAGCCTCCCAAGTAGCTGGGGACTACAGCTGGTGCATGCCACCACACCCAGCTATTTTTTTTTTTTTTTTTTTGAGACAGAGTCTCGCTCTGTCACCCAGGCTGGAGTGTAGTGATGCAGTGACAGGATGGCAGATCACTGCAACCTCCGCCTTCCAGGTTCACGCCATTCTCCTGCCTCAGCCTCCCGAGTAGCTGGGACTACAAGCGCCCACCACCGCGCCCGCTAATTTTTTGTATTTTTAGTTGAGACGGGGTTTCACCGTGTTCGCCAGGATGGTCTCGATCTCCTGACCTCATGATCCACCCGCCTCGGCCTCCCAAAGTGCTGGGATTACAGGCGTGAGCCACCGTGCCCGGCCTTTTTTTTTTTTTTTTTTTAAGGCAGAGTCTCACACTGTTGCCCAGGCTGGAGTGCAGTGACACAATCTCAGCTCACTGCAACCTCTGCCTCCCGGGTTCAAGAGATTCTTGTGCCTCAGCCTCCTGAGTAGCTGGGGTTACAGGCCCCCGCCACCACGCCTGGCTAATTTTTGTATTTTTAGTAGAGATGGGTTTCACCATGTTGGTCAGGCTGGTCTTGAACTACTGACCTCAAGTGATCCGCCTGCCTCGGCTTCCCAATGTGCTGAGATTACAGGCATGAGCCACTGCGCCAGGCCAGTTGTTCATTTTTTCAACAAACGTTTTCTTGAGCAGCCTCTATGTGTCAGGTCCTGTGCTGCACCCTGGTGTGACCTGTCGGTAGGACAAGGACACTGGACTGTAATTAGTGCTAAGTGGTGAAGACAGACAGGGTATTGGGGTGGCCTATGGGAGCCCAGAGGTGGGATCACACCCAGTTTGGGGAATGCACGTAGGCTGAGATCTCTAAGTTGAAACGTGAGAGCTGAGGAGGAGTTAGCCAGGAACAGTAATGGACAGGAGGAGAAAGTATTCCATAAGAGGAACCCTGTGCTCCTTGAGGCATGGAGTGAGAGCTGTTGGTCCTTGAAAAAACTGAAAGTTCAGAGTAGCTGGAGGAAAGGGGAAGGGTGACTGGAACAGTCCAGGGGCCAGAACTCCAAAGGCTTTGCAATGTGTGTGGAGGAGTGAAGGTCTACTTGCCCCTTCCCCAATTTGCCAAGTTCCCAAGCTGCCCTAAGTTTTGAATTTGGTGAGTTCAGGTGAAGTCTGACAATATAGCCAGGGAGTGGGTCTGGAAAGTGGGAAGGAGGGGGCCAGGACAGGCTCCTTGCAAGAGAAAGCTGATTCGCCCTCCTGGCCTGGTTCCCTAGAGCCTCCTCCCCAAAGCTGAGGAGCTCCTGCCAAGCACGTAGGTGCTGAGCCTAAGACTGGGTTCCCTTCTCTTCCCAGGCTGGGATTTAAGGTTGAGCTCAGGCTGTCTGATCCATGGCCATGTTACCTCTCTAATCTCTGCCACACAGGACCCTAGCCAGGGGCCACTACTCAGGCACAAAATGAAATCCCATCTGGCCTTTCTTGCTGTTGTCTTGTGGCTTCCTCAACTGGCTGGGTGGGCCCACACCCAGGCTGGGGCTGTGAGCTTATTATCTTGTCTTCCTGTTCTGTCTTTTGTTGTTGTTTGTTTGTTTGTTTGTTTGTTTAGATGGAGTCTTGCTCTGTCACCCAGGCTGGAGTGCAGGTGGTGCAATCACAGCTCACTACAGCCTCGACTTCCTGGCTCAAGCGATCCTCCAACCTCAGCCTCCAAGTAGCTGGGACTAGAGGCATGCGCCACCACACCCGGCTAGTTTTTTGTATTTTTTGTAGAGATGGGGTTTTGCCATGTTGTCCAGGCTGGTCTCGAATTCCTGGACTCAAGTGATCCCACCTTGGCCCCCCAAAGTGTTGGGATTACAGGCATGAGCCACCGTGCTTGGGCCAGAATCTCTTGAGTGTCAGGTCACAGAGGCCAACGGAGGAGGGTCAAGAACAAGAGATGCCAGGTAAGGTTAGGACTTGGGAACGGCTATTGGCTTCAGCAATAAGGAGATGGCAGGTGTCCTTGGTGGGTGCAGAGGTGGAAGGGATAAAGCCAACCTGAAATAAGAGATGTGCTGATAGCCACAGTAGCACTTCCCACTTACCTGGTGCTATTGTGAGCACTTAATACTATTAACTCACCTAATATGCACAACCACTCCATGTGATAGGCATTATCATTCCCGTGTTCCCATGGGGAATTTTTTTTTTTTTTTTTTGAGATGGAATCTTGCTCTGTTGCCCAGGCTGGAGTGCAATGGCATGATTGGGGCTCACTGTAACCTCCACCTCCCAGGTTCAAGCGATTCTCCCACCTCAACCTTCTGAGTAGCTGAGATTACTGGCTCCTGCCACCAAGCCCGGCTAATTTTTGTATTTTTAGTAGTGACAGGATTTTGCCATGTTGGTCAGGCTGGTCTCGAACTCCTGACCTCAAGTGATCCACCTGCCTTGGCCTCTCAAAGTGCTGGGATTACAGGCGTGAGCTACCGCACCCGGCCTCTCATGGGGAATTTAAAAGGTTCAATGGCTTTCCCAAAGTCACAAAGCTTGGTGACTTTGGTGACCATGGTGAAGCATGGACTTGGGAACCTGGGCAGTGTGGCTCTGGAATCCATTTCACTGCCAAGCCATATAACCACTTCTCAGCTGTGAGGAGGGGACAGGGGAATGGGTGGGCAGGACCAATAGAGAGGGAGAGGCAGAGCTGGAGGATAAGGAAAGGTGGGGCAGGTGATTTATGGGCTGAGTGGTTCCCTCTCCTGCACCATAAACAAAGGGACTGGTCAACAGCTGAGAAGGAGATAAGGTGATTCAGGAGGTAGGGACTGGGTGGGCCTGGGGACCGCCCTCTTCCTCTAGCAGAGGCTTCAGGTCACGTACTTTTATCCCGGGCTCTGTGGGAAATTCACAGACCACAGGGCTGGGAACAAGCAGAGGTGTGAGGGCCACAGGTGCGGGTGGCGGTGCAGGGTTGAAATGCAGCCAGCTGGTCTTCCTGGGGTAGAGCTGTCAGGGAGACACGGCCTGAGCTCCTGCACTCCCAGGACCTGGCTTTCCAAGTCCTAGAACATCTTTAAGTGGTAAGCAGCCCAGATGCTCTAGGAAAGCCACAGATCAGAGCATGAGAATGAACTGCCTGGCCATGATGCCTGAGGCCCAGGAGCTGGTATCTCACCCTCCCCAGGTCAGGTCCTGGACACACACACACACATACTCTCTCTCTCTCTCTGAGTCCTGTTCTTTCCTCATATTGACATCTCACATGGGAGACCTGGAAGGAGAATGTAACTCCAGTCAGGCCATGAGTAGTTTTCCAGATCTTGGCTCATCTGGGAAATCTCACAAAATAGCAGGGGTGGGATGGGGGACCAGATGTCTTTCATCTTAAAAGGGAAGAGAGAAATGGAGAACAAAAGAGGGGGTGGAGGGAGGCAAGAAGGAGGGAAGGATGAGAAGAAAGAAAGAAAAAGAAGCTTGCTTGGTTTCAAGTCCTCCCCAGCTTTTTGTTTTTGTTTTTGTTTTTGTTGTGAGACAGGGTCTCACTCTGTCACCCAAGCTGGAGTGCAATGGCTGTATCATGGCTCACTGCAGCCTCAAACTCCTGGGCTCAAGTGATCCTCCCACCTCAGCCTCCCAAGTACCTGGACTATAGGCACACACCACCACACCCAGCTAATTTAAAAAAATTTTTTTGTAGAGACAGGTCTCACTATGTCGCCCAGGCTGGTCTCAAACTCCTGGGCTTCAGTGATCCTCCCACCTCAGCCTCCCAAAGTGTCAGGATTACAGGCATGAGCCACTGTAATCTAGCTTTACCTAGATGAATCAGATTCAAAACTGTTCTCAGGTGTCTCACAGGCTAGAGGGGAGATCTCCCTGTAAACAGATCATAGACCACTGTGATTAACTGCCGCAAGAGAGAAAACCCAGAGGGTTTTGAGGAGTAACCTGGGGAAGATCACGGAAGGCTTCCTAGAGGGTGCTCTGAGCCACATCTTGAAGGAACAGTTACAAATGAGCTAGGCATATACACCTACTATGCACTCACAAAAATTAAAATTAAAAAAAAATTTTATATGAGCTAGGCAGAGACTGGTGATGAGGGTAGAGGTGGGTAAGTCTCAGAGGGCCTTGTGTATTCAGCTTAAAAGCCAGGATCCAGCACTGTTTGGTCTGGGGCAGGTTAGCAGGACATGAAGAAAAGGTCTCTGCCTCCTCATTTCTCAGGGACTGTCTGGCTTGGAAGGAAGGCTTGGGAGGCAAGACTGGACCAGTTGTGGGAAACCAAAGAGAACAGATTCAAATTTTCATAGTAACAGCAGCCCAAGCCAACCACCCACAGTGCTTTAGGCCATAGGCATTGTTTCTGTGAATACTCAAAATTGCCCCATGAGGTTAGGCGTTCTTGATTCTGATTTGCAGAGGAGGAAACTGAGGTTCAGAGAGATTACGTAACTTGCACAGTTACAAAGAGCTGGGGTTCAGACCCAGGTTTGTCCAATTCCCAAGCCTGTGCTCCTAATCACCTCTCTATGCTTCCTCTCTTTAGGAAACTTGCAGAAGAGAACCAGCTCACAGTGTAGGGGGAGGCGCTTCCCAAAACAAGACAGAGGCAGGACCACCACTCTTGGGATTTTTCAGTGTTCACTTACCTCAGCACTGGGAGGGTAAGTAAGCTGCCAATTCTCTTCCACTTTGAGGTTCTATTTCTTTTCTTTTCTTTTTTCTTTTTCTTTTTCTTTTTTGAGACAAAGTTTTGCTCTTGTTGTCCAGGCTGGAGTGCAATGGCATGATCTCGGCTCACTGCAATCTCCACCTCCCAGGTTCAAGCGATTCTTCTGTCTCAGCCTCCGGAGTAGCTGGGATTACAGGCATGTGCCACCATGCTCAGTTAATTTTGTATTTTTAGTAGAGATGGGGTTTCTCCATGTTGGTCAGGCTGATCTCGAACTCCCGACCTCAGGTGATCCGCCTGCCTCGGCCTCCCAAAGTGCTGGGATTACAGGCGTGAGTCACAGTGCCTGGCCTTTTTTTTTTTTTTTTTTTTTTGAGACAGAGTCTCTCTCTGTCACCCAAGCTGAAGTGCAGTGGCACAGTCTCAGACAGTCTCAGCTCACTGCAACCTCTCCCTCCCGGGTTCAAGTGATTCTCCCATTGAGATTCTATTTCTTTTTCTTTCTTTCTTTTTTTTTTGATTACCCAGGCTAGAGTGCAGTGGCACGATCTCAATTCATTGCAACCTGCACCTCCCCAGGTTCAAGCAATTCTCCTGCCTCAGCCTCCCATGTACCTGCTGGGATTACAAGTTTGTGCCACCACACCCGGCTAATTTTTGTATTTTTAGTAGAGACAGGGTTTCACCATGTTGGGCCAGGCTAGTCTCGAACTACTGACCTCAAGTGATCCACCTGCCTTGAGGCTGCCCAAAGTGCTAGGATTACAGGTGTGAGCCACCTTGCCTGGCAGCGGAAGTTCTATTTCTATCAGCGCCTTAGGTATTACTTCCTCCAGAGGTGAAAGTGGCCACTCAAATCTTGGGCACCCCTAGGAGTCAGGATGTTGGACACAGGGCTTAACGGGGCCTGCACTCCTAGGCCTGAGCTTCCAGATCTGTGGCTGTCAGCCCCGTGGCATGGATGGAGAAGAGCCTGGCCAAGACCCCAAGCCCCTGTACAAGAAGACTGGGAGTGTGGCCAGTGCACAGGATGGGTCCTGGAGCTCATGCCTTTGCTAGGCCACTTCCAGCCTTGGAAGTCCATCAGCCCCGGCTTTGAATCCTGCCTCCAACATGTTCTAGCTGTATGGCCGACGGCGGGCAAGTCATTTACCTCTTAGAGCCTCATCTGTGAAATGTGGATGATTGATTCCCTACCTCATGGTGCTGTGATGAGGATTTCTTGAGAGGATGACCTAGTAGTGCCCTTGGCATGGTTCCTGTCACTTAGTCAGTGCTCTGTGATCAGCAGCTGGTATTATTATAACAGTTTATCATGCACCTGTCTTCCCACCTGAAACGTGGGACAATAACCCCTGTCATACTGGCTTGAAGGACATGGTGTCGTCTGTGTGAGCTGTGGGGTCAGTATAGCTGGCATTTCTGCCACTCAAAGGCCAGCCCAACCCTACAGGGGTAAGGAGACACACCCAGTTCCCAGCACCAGGGGAAGCTGGATGACAGCTTCAATCCATCAATGATAGGCCTCAGTCCAGCCTAACTTTATGGACCGCAGAGGTACTTAAGTCTGTGGGGGTTGAAGTCTAGCCCAGTTCATCTTCCACACGGGCTGCTGCCCAGAGCAGGTAGGCAGGTATGGGATGGGGGTGAGAGTGCCCTGGGCCCTGGTAGTTCTAGTTAATCAGCTTCCAAAGCAAGGCCCCAAGGAATAGCAGTGGATTTGGGCTGGAGCTGCGTCTCTTGTCCGCAGCAGTTCAGGATCTGGTTATCCCTAGCCCTGCAGGCTGAAGAGGAGCTTGAGGAAGCCTCATGCATGAAGGGACACAGATCTCAGTTCTACCTTGTTCAACTCTAGCCTGGCTTTGCCCATGTACTGCTCAGTTCTGCAGGGGGTGGGGTGTACTTTTCTGCTCTGCAGGCTCCTACCCCCTTGTCCACTGACGCAGGGTGAAGGCTGGGGTGTGTGAGACCAGAGTGGAAGGGAGGTTGTCTGGAGAACTAAACGACAGCCCTGGGGGCAACTCTTGTGACCTCCTGCCCCAGGGTCCCAGCACCATGACGGTTTCATATACTCTCAAAGTGGCGGAGGCCCGCTTCGGAGGTTTCTCTGGCCTGCTTCTCCGCTGGAGGGGAAGCATCTACAAGCTCCTCTACAAGGAATTCCTCCTCTTCGGGGCCTTGTACGCTGTGCTTAGCATCACCTACCGGTAAGGGCAGGGTCTTAGAGCTGGCGCAAGTGGGGAGACTGGGCCACCCACCTCCCTCTAACCCAAGCCTACACCTGCCTTCCCCAGGCTGCTGCTGACCCAGGAGCAGAGGTACGTGTATGCTCAGGTGGCCCGGTACTGCAACCGCTCAGCAGACCTCATCCCCTTGTCCTTTGTATTGGGTAAGGCTCCCTTCTAGTTTTCCCTGTGTCCTCCTTACTGTGTTCCCTGACCTCTGGGTTGGGTTGACAGCTCCGAGGGTCAGAATTACCCAACAGATGGTGTGGTGACGCACCTGCAGTCTCAGCTACTCGAGAGGCTGAGGTGAGAGGATCGCTTGAGCCCAGGAGTTCCAGTCCAGCCTGGGCAATGTAGCGAGACTCTGCTAAAAAAAAAAAAAAAAAAAAAAAAAAAAAAAAAATTACTCAACACGGTGGCAGAGCCTTCCTGGTCAGCCAGAGCAGGCCCAGCAGGCACAGCAGGTGGGTGCTGGGTCCAGAACTTCCAGAGGGCAGGGCCCTATCACTTCCCGGACCCTCACTTCCAGCAAGGCACAAGACACCTGCTGGCCTCACAAGCCCACCCTGGGCACTGCAGGGGAGCCGGACAGAGGTGACAACCTCTTCCCCACCCTCCTGGGAAGCAGTCTCCTGGCTTTGAATCCCCACTTTCCCTCTGCTGAAGGAAGTTTGCCCTCCTCCCTCCTTCTGGCCTCGCACGGCAGGGCACTGGAGCTGAATGTTTCCTTCCCCCTGCCACGATTCAACTGGCCTGGACCAGGCCCTTTGCTGGGGGAGGTGAGGCGCTCCGACCCCCAGGCTCTCCACTCTCCCTTCCTACTCCCTCTATCACGGCGGCCAAGCAGGTTTCTATGTGACTCTCGTGGTGAACCGCTGGTGGTCCCAGTACACAAGCATCCCGCTGCCAGACCAGCTGATGTGCGTCATCTCGGCTAGCGTGCACGGCGTGGACCAGCGGGGCCGCCTGCTGCGCCGCACCCTCATCCGCTACGCGAACCTGGCGTCCGTGCTGGTGCTGCGCTCGGTCAGCACCCGCGTGCTTAAGCGCTTCCCCACCATGGAGCACGTGGTGGACGCAGGTGCGCCGCCCGCCGGGAGCCTCTGGGGGCCCGGCCCACGGCCGGATGCAGGTGCCGCCTGGGAGAGTCCTGGGAGCAGGGGCCTCCAGGGAAGGGTCTGGACTGCGACAGGAACGCGGAACCGCGAGTCCTGGGACAGCCGGTGAACGCGAGGGAGGGGAGCCGGACGGCGGAACAGCAGCCTCCCCTGGCGGCAGAGGGTGCAACTGCACCCCACCTGCTTTACCCTCTCAGGTTTCATGTCCCAGGAAGAGAGGAAAAAGTTTGAGAGCCTGAAATCCGACTTCAACAAGTACTGGGTCCCCTGCGTCTGGTTCACCAACCTGGCGGCCCAGGCCCGGAGGGACGGGCGAATACGTGACGATATCGCTCTCTGTCTACTTTTGGAAGTGAGTGGGCTCAGGACCAGACCCATCTGCCCTCCTCCCTCTAATTTTAAAGATGAATAATAATTTTAATACCTAACAGTTGTATGGCACCAACTGTGTACCCCGGCCTTTTGGAAGCCCTGTACCCATGTTAACTCATTCATCCCTTACAGCAACTCTTGACATAGGTACTATCATCCTCCTTGCACAGATGTGGAAACTGAGGCACAGAGTGGAAAAGAAATTTGCCTAAGTTACACAGCTAGTTAGCAGAGCTGGGATTCAAGCACCCCATCTTAATACACCTCTGAGGGCAGAATGAGAAAGAGCCTCCTGGCCGGGCCCAGGCCTAGTTTGTGCTGGGCACCCCTGTTCCTTCCTCACCTCTGCTGACTTCCTGTTCCTGCTGTTCCCCCAGGAGCTGAACAAGTACCGAGCCAAGTGCAGCATGCTATTCCACTATGACTGGATCAGCATCCCCCTCGTCTACACCCAAGTAACTGCCTCTCCCCTCCCGAGTCCCAGTGCCTACTGTATGTCCTGTGTTGTGTGTGAGATGAGAAGAATTAGCGATGGTACTTGCCTGGCCATTTCAGTCCCCTGAGGCACCGGGTTCATCCTCAAAGCCTCCCACCACCCCCAACAAGGTGACCCTGTCCCCACTGGTACTGCCACACCAGGATACATGTTTGATTACTTGTCAGACTTCCCATAGATCCCCAGAGGCAGGGGCAGCATTTCTCCTTGGCCCGCTGCATCCTGCACTGAGCCTGGCTCTTCATTCTCCAGGTGGTGACCATAGCCGTCTACTCTTTCTTTGCCCTCTCCCTGGTTGGCCGCCAGTTTGTGGAGCCAGAGGCAGGAGCTGCCAAACCTCAGAAGCTTCTGAAGCCAGGCCAGGAGCCAGCCCCAGCCCTGGGAGACCCGGACATGTACGTGCCTCTCACCACTCTGCTGCAGTTCTTCTTCTATGCTGGCTGGCTCAAGGTGGGCACTGCAGATGGGCATGCCAGCCTGCTCTGTGGAGATGTGGGCACAGGGGCTGCCCCGACTTTGGGGAAAAAGAGTGCGGCTCTGAACCCAGAAAACCCTGTCTTGCCACCTATAGGTAGCTGAACAGATCATCAACCCATTTGGTGAGGATGATGACGACTTTGAGACAAATCAGCTCATAGACCGCAACTTGCAGGTGAGCAAGCATCAGGAAGGATCAGGAGTCCAGGGCAGCTCCTGGGCCCCCTCTCCCGGTCAGCTCTCAGCCCGGCCGTGGGAAGGAGAGGAGAGGAGGATCCTTGTAACTTGCTGGTGGCCCAGGTGTCCCTGCTATCCGTGGACGAAATGTACCAGAACCTTCCCCCCGCTGAAAAGGACCAGTACTGGGATGAGGACCAGCCGCAGCCACCCTACACTGTGGCCACGGCGGCCGAGTCTCTGCGGCCCTCATTCCTGGGCTCCACCTTCAACCTACGGTGAGTGGCTTGCACTGGGCCTGACCCGGCACGCGGGTCCTCGCTCAGCCTCTGGGGCACCGATGCCTCGGTCCTTCCCCGAGAGCCGATCCCGCGTCCCCGCTCCCGCCCTGTGCCCCGGCTCAGCCCGCCCTCCCGCCCGCAGCATGAGCGACGACCCTGAGCAGAGCCTGCAGGTGGAGGCGTCTCCCGGATCTGGTCGGCCCGCGCCCGCCGCGCAGACCCCGTTGCTCGGCCGCTTCCTGGGCGTAGGGGCGCCCTCCCCGGCCATCAGCCTCCGGAACTTCGGCCGCGTGCGAGGCACCCCCCGCCCCCCGCATCTGCTCCGCTTCCGGGCGGAGGAGGGCGGCGACCCCGAGGCCGCAGCCCGCATCGAGGAGGAATCGGCGGAGTCCGGGGACGAGGCCCTGGAGCCCTGAGGTCTCGCCTGCCCCCGCCCAGTTTCCCCCACCCACTGCCCTCCTTCCCTCCCGTGCCCGGTCCTGCCAGCCAGCTCTATTAGAGCAGCTTTTCCTGTGTGCCTTGAAGGCCAGAGCATTTAGGGACAGAACTTGAAAGAGAAGATGGCGAAAAGGGCCTGAGCCAGGGCTGGGAATGTGTCCACTTTGGTGGGAGAGAAGGTCGGTTGCTTGGGGGACGTGAAGCTAGAAAAATAAATGAGCCCAGGCATAGAGGACTAGAGCCCAGGTGCACGGTTAGCTTCACAGCAACAGGGAGCTAGGCCAGTGGTTCTCAAACTTAAGGAAGGATCAGCATCACGGAAGGTCTTGTCAAAAGAGTGCTGGGCACCACTCCCAGCATTTCTGGCACGTTAGATTTGGGATGGCACCCAATAACTTGCATTTCTAACAAGTTCCCAGGTGATGCTGTGCTGCTTGTCCAGGAAACACAATTTGAGAGTCCTGTGAAACGTGCTTGAAGGGGTATACCTTACCCTGGTAACCTTACTCAAAAGAGGGGTCAGTGTGTGCTGGGGGACTTTTGCCTTGTCTGTAATGTTAAAGTTTTTGTTTACATTGAGAATATATTCAAGTTTTTGTTTAAGTGTTGTTTAGTTTTTATTTGAGAATATATTTATTACTTGTGCAGTTATAATTGTTTAAAATTGAATTGGCATGCATGCAGTAGGATGAAGATGAAGGAAGGGTTTGGGAATCTGTCTTGGAGGCTGATTAAAGTCAGATGTGAAGGCAGCCATCCACCACCCACCCTAGACCTAGCATTTGGACTCCAGTGTGCCAAGCTCTTCTCCACTCCCACCAACCACACAGGGGGAAAAAGTACAGTTTACGGGTAGAAGCCTAGGCCCATCTCCATGGTGGGCCTGCAGCGCTGGGGGCACTCGGCTGATGTAAGTAAAGAGCCTTCTGTGGCTCGGCACAGTGGCTCACGCCTGTAATCCCAGCACTTTGGGAGGCCAAGGTGGGTGAATCCCCAGAGGCCAGGAGTTAAAGACCAGCCTGGCCAACATGGTGAAACCGCATCTCTACTAAAAATACAAAAATTAGCTGGGTGTGGTGGTGGATGCCTGTAATCCCAGCTTCTTGGGAGGCTGAGGCACAAGAATTGCTTGAACCTGGGAAGCGGAGGTTGCAGTGAGCCAAGATCACTCTACTGCACTCTAGCTCTCGGTTACAGAGCCAGGCTCTGTCTCCAAAAAAAAAAAAAAGTCTTCTGGAAACAGTCTGCCACAGAGCACTACATTGGAATTGTGATAAAACTATGCTCCTAGTCTTCACCTAAAGAAATCAGTGAAGGCCAAAACTGAATATTAAGGCCACAGGATAAATGCCAGAACAGAGGAGGAAGACAGAGGGGGGACACTAGAGTGCAGTGAGTAGACTCCAGCCTCTGGCAGGGTCAGTTGACTGGATTCTAATGCTGGCTTTGCTTCTTTCCATCTGTATGTCCACGGGATAGTGAATATTTCTTATTTATTTATTTATTTATTTATTTATTTATTTGAGACGGAATCTTGCACTGTCACCCAGGCTGTAGTGCAATGGCCTGATCTCGGCTCACTGCAACCTCCACCGCCTGGGTTCAAGCAATTCTCCTGCCTCAGCCTCCCGAGTAGCTGGGATTACAGGTGTCCACCACCATGCCCGGCTAATTTTTTGTATTTTTAGTAGAGACCGGGGTTTCACCACGTTGGCCAGGCTGGTCTTTAACTCCTTACCTCAGGTGATCCACCCGCCTCAGCCTCCCAAAGTGCTGGAATTACAGGCGTAAGCCACCGCGTCTAGCCAATAGTGAATATTTCTAAGCCTCAGTTTCCAAATCTATAATGTGGAGACAGTAACACCCCACAATGATGGCCATTCATTCATGAGGTATTTGAGGTTTTTTTTTTTTTTCTGCAGCTTTTACAAGCCTTGTTCCATGGTGAGAACGGTCATCTGTGAAGGTGGTAGAAATGGAGAATGGATGGATTTCAAGACTTTAGAGAAAGAACCCACTGGTTTTATGGACAGATCTTTGCTCACTGCAACCTCCACCTCCCCAGGTTCAAGAGATTCTCATGCCTCAGCCTCTCAAGTAGCTGGGATTACAGGCACATGCCACCACACCCTGCTAATTTTTTGTATGCTTAGTAGAGATGGGGTTTCACCATGTTGGCCAGGTTGGTTTTTGAACTCCTCCTGACCTCAAGTGATCCACCTGCCTCGGCCTCCCAAAGTGCTGGGATTACAGGCGTAAGCTACAATGCCTGGCCAAACTTCAAATTTAATAAAGTCTCAAGACTTTTTTCCCAATTAATCTTGCATATATTTGAGTACCCAGTATATGTCCATACACTTTTCCAGGTGCCAGAGACACAGCAGGAAACAAATATCCTTGTTTCCCTGGAGTACCATTCCAAAGGGAAAAGAGCAAACTTTGTCAGATTAAGGAATAAAGAGAAAAAATAGGCGAAGTGTAAGACAGTTCAGAGGGGCGACCGCAACTTAGAATATTGTGATCCGGCAAGAATTCACTAGGATGGCATAGCAAAGACCTGGAGGGAATGAACCATGTGGGGTTTTTTTTTGTAGAAACAGGGTCTCACTTTGTTGCCCAGGTTGGTCTCAATCTCCCAGCCTCAAGCAATCCTCCTGCCTTGGCCTCTGCCTCCCAAAGTGCTGGGATTACAGGCATGAGCCACCATGCCCAGTGTCCAGCCCCAAGTGGATATTTGAAGGAGCGTGCCTAACAAAGGGAATAGCATGTGTACATGTATGTTCAGTAAGCTAGGATGGTTGTGTGGTTGATGGAGGGAGTCACTATAGAAAGAGCTAGGTCACATCAAGTCATAATACTTGGTAAGGATTTTCATTGATGAGATAGGAAGCTGTTGCATTAAAAATATAATCTTGGTGGGGTGCAGTACCTCACATGTGTAATCCCAACACTTTGGAAGGCCAAGGCAGGAGCATTGCTTGAGGCCAGGAGCTCAGGATTAGCCTGGGCAACATGAAACCCCATCTCTACAAAAAAATAAAATGATTATTCTGGGCCCTGCACCACAGCTGTAGTCCCAGCTACTCAGTAGATTGAGGCTGCAGTGAACAATGATCGATCCGCTGCACTCCAGCCTAGTGTGAGATCCTGACTCTTGAAACTGAGGAACATGGCAGGTGGGGGCAGACAAGAGCTCAGTTTTGAAAATGCTGGCCTTTGGGAGCCCTGTTACAATATCCAAGCACAAAGCTGGGCGAGTGGCTCATGCCTATAATCCCAGCACTCTGGGAGGCCGAGGCGGGTGGATCACTTGAGGACAGGAGTTGGAGACCACCCTAGCCAACAGTGAAACCCTCTCTACTAAAAATACAAAAAGTGGCCCATAACTCCGTGCGCTCTCCCCTCTCGTCCTCTTTCCGCCATCTTTCCACGCCGTCACAATGGTGCGCATGAATGCCCTGGCAGATGCTCTCAAGAGCATCAACAATGCCGAAAAGAGAGGCAAACACCAGGTGCTTCTTAGGCCATGCTCCAAAGTCATCGTCCGGTTTCTCACTGTGATGATGAAGCATGGTTACATTGGCGAATTTGAAATCATTGATGATCACAGAGCTGGGAAATTGTTGTGAACCTAACAGGCAGGCTAAACAAGTGTGGAGGGATCAGCCCCAGATTTGATGTGCAACTCAAAGATCTGGAAAAATGGCAGAATAATCTGCTTCCATCCCGCCAGTTTGGTTTCATTGTACTGACAACCTCAGCTGGCATCATGGACCATGAAGAAGCAAGACGAAAACACACAGGAGGGAAAATCCTGGGATTCTTTTTCTAGGGATGTAATACATATATTTACAAATAAAATGCCTCAAGGACAAAAAAAAAAAAAGTGAGCTGGGCGTGGCAGTGCACACCTAGTAATTCCAGCTACTCAGGAGGCTGAGGCATGAGAATTGCTTGAACCCAGGAGGCAGAGGTTGCAGTGTGCCGAGATTGCACACCACTGTAATCCAGTCTAGGCAACGGAGTGACTATCTAAAAAAACCCAAAAAGCAGGCCGGGTGCGGTGGCTCACACCTGTAATCCCAGCACTTCGGAAGGCCGAGGTGGGCAGATCACCTGAGGGTGGGAGTTCAAGACCAGCCTGACCAACATGGAGAAACCCCGTTTCTACTACAAATACATTATCCGGGCATGATGGTGCACGCCTGTAATCCCAGCTACTTGGGAGGCTGAGGCAGGAGAATCGCTTGAACCTGGGAGGTGGAGGTTGTGGTGAGCCAAGATCCCGCCATTGCACTCCAGCCTGGGCAACAGAGCCAGACTCTGTCTCGAAAAACAAAAAACCCAAGTGCAAAGCTGGGTGTGGTGGCTTATGCCTGAAACCTAGCGCTTTGGGAGGCAAAGGTGGTAAGATTGCTTGAGCCCAAGATTTCAAGACCTGGGCAATGAAGTGAGACCCTGTCTCTACCAAAAAAAAAAAAAATTAAAAAAATGGGTATAGGCCAGGCACGGTGGCTCACGCCTGTAATCCCAGCACTTTGGGAGGCCAAGGCAGGCAGATCATCTGAGGTCAGGAGTTCAACACCAGCCTGACCAACAGGGAGAAACCCTGTCTCTACTAAAAATACAAAATTAGCTAGGTGTGGTGGCGCATGCCTGTAACCCCAGCTGCTCGGGAGGCTGAGGCAAGAGAATCCCTTGAACCCAGGAGGCAGAGGTTGCGGTGAGGCGAGATCACGCCATTGCACTCCAGCCTGGGCAACAAGAGCAAAACTTCGTCTCAAAAACAAAACAAAACAAAAACAAACAAAAAGGGGTGTAGTGCCTATTGTCTCAGCTACTTGGCAGGCTGAGGCAGTATTACTTGAGCCCCGATGTAAAGGCTGCAGTGAACCATGATCATGCCACTGCACTCCAGCCTGGGTGACAGAGACTGTCTCAAAAAAAGAAAAAAAAAAAAATCCAAGTGCAGATGTCAGCCAGGTCAGGACTAAAGGTAAGTGTTTCACAGGGCAAGTTTAAGTCAAAGAAGTGACCCTTGGAGACCAAGCAAGGCAGAAATCACTGTTAATCTTACAATGGGTACAAGATCCTTAAAATTTTTTATAAGCAATAAAGCCTGAGATTCTAATCATGACTCAGCCAGCACAATATTGCTGAACCCCAAGGTTGGGATACCCCCTCATAGCCTCTGCCACATCCCTATCCCCACCAAAATGTGGTGAGAAATGTTCCCACTATAGACATAGCCCACATAATAAATCTGGCCTTCAGGGACATGGAGTTGAGAACAGGGACTTTACAGTGTGGTGAGCCTGGATCAGGACAGTAGGAGGTAGAGGTTAAGGCAAGGGGTTGCAGCCACCCACCCAGATCAGTTTTGCAGGGCAAGGAAATAAAGCAGAGAAAAGTCATATATTCAGGCAACACAAATGTGGGAACAAAACAATAAACACCTTTATTACATGGGTGAAGACAAAACAAGGATTTATTTGCCTTTGCGGGCCTTGATTTTCCTAAGATAGAACTCCAACTCTTTGCCCTCTAGCACATAGCCATCTGCTCGGCCACACTGTCCTGGCCTTGAAGCGATGCACGCTGCAAGAGAGTAGGTGATCCTTAGCACAAGGACAAGGTGGCCCCACCCAAACCTCTCCACCCCCTTAAGAATCTCTGTGGGTTCAGGTACCCTGGGGGCAAGCATGAAGCCAGCTGTCTCCTCAGACACACTTTATCTTCACTTACTGTCAGTAGCAGAACTGGACAAAGTTTTCATCACTGAGACAGCCCCCTCAGCCTGGGCAGAGACTTCCCCAAATACAAAGACTCCAAGCACGGGCCTACGCAGACTTTTCTACCCAGTGCTTCCCATTTCAGCTTCATACGAATAGGGTGACCAAACGTTCCCCTTTGTGCTTGCAGCCTGTTATCAGTGAACCCTTTAGACCGCATGGCTGGCAGTCAAAGGAACTGAGACAAGGGAAAAGTGCCTGGGCACACTCAATCTCTGCGACTCCCCACCTCCAACACAACAGCCTTCTCACCAAGAAGCTTGCCCTGCTGGAACTGCTCCTCCAGGAGACTGCTGATTTTGGCATTCTTTTTCCTTTCATCATATTTCTTCTGAATTTTTTTAGATCGTTTTTTGTTTAAAATCTCTTCTTCCTCAGGAGTCTGAGAAGGGGATACAAATATATGAGCTCAGGGAAGGAAGGCAGGCCCTGGGAGCTTTCTCGAACCCTGCACACCCCAGTGCTGGCCTTCCTCAGCCTAAAAGGCTCTCATCTCTCTCCCTTCAGTAGCAGAACTGGACAGAGTTTTCATCACGAGAAGGCTGGAGTCAGGCTGCCCTCCCCACAACCCCTACAGGGAAGTAACACGCACCAGCTTGGCTCCCTTCTTGCGGCCCAGGGGCAGCGCATAGTGGGACTCGTACCACTGTCGGTACGGTGTGCTGTCGATGAGCACGATGCAATTCTTCACCAGGGTCTTGGTACGAACCAGCTCGTTATTAGATGCATTGTAGACAACATCGATGATCCTTGTTTTACGAGTACAACCTGCTCACAGGAGAAATTTGGCATCAAGTAAACTGGAGGACAAATGGCCCTGGCACACTCCTCCAGGTTCTTCAGCCCCATGAGGCCTTAAGGAGAAATAAGGGAACTCTCAGCCTTTACAAGCCATGGGGCATCAGTTCGTCTTCCACAACCCCCTAACCCACGTTTCTAGTTATGTTTGGCAACCCGCGGTCTTTACCAGCCCCAATCTCTCAGGCTGCAGAGTTCAGAAAGATCAGAGCAGGTCGGGCACGGTGGCTCACGCCCGTAACCCCAGCATTTTGGGAGGTCAAGGTGGGTGGATCACTTAAAGCCAAGAATTTGAAACCAGCCTGGCCAACATGGTGAAACCCTGTCTCTACTAAAAATACAGAAGCAGCCGGGTGTGATGGCACACGCCTATAATCCCAGCTTCTTGGGAGGTTGAGGCAGGAGAATCACTTCAACCCAGGAGGCGGAGGCTGCAGTGAACCAAGATCACGCCACTGGCACTCCAGCCTAAGCAACAGAGACCCAGTCTCAAAAAAAGAGATTGGAGCAGGACAGCCTGGGTGGAGAGAACTCCCCAACTACCTTAAGATCTTTCAGCAAGGAGAAACTTCAAATGCCTTGGTCTAAGCCACAGACTACCTGCTAAAAGCACTTGAATCTTTTTTTTTTACTGAGAGAGTCTCGCTCTGTTGCCCAGGCTGGACTCGAACTCCTGACCTCAGCTGATCTGCCCGCCTCGGCCTCCCAAAGTGCTGGGCTTATAGACGTGAGCCACCGCGCCAGGCCCACTTGGTGAATCTTAAGACCGTTTAGGTGCGTTTTCCCACCCACTCCCAAAGGGCCTCACTCACACTCTGAGCCCCAGGAGAAATTCCCCACGTCCAACCTCAGGGCACGGTATTTCTTGTTACCTCCCCGCACACGGACTGTGTGGATGCGGCGGGGGCCAATCTGGAAAACACAAGGTTACAGGAACTAGGTTACCAAGGAGAGCAAGGCAAGTGAGGGAGAGGAACCTGGGCCGGGAGGAGGCAACAGTCAGTGTAACTATGACAAGTCCTTGCATTGGCAAGTGGCACACAGGTGACCAAGACGGCCACAACCACGCCTAAGGATTCTTTTTCATCACCCTACTTGCCTCCAAGAGGAAAGCCTGACCCCAAATGCTGAAAATTAAGCCTCTGTAAAAAAAACAAGACTAGGGTTCTGACTATTACGTGAGGCGCCACCCTCTCCAGAAGCTCAAGTCTCCACACAGTATCCTTCTCTCTGAAACCCTAAGCTCCAGGTTTGGGGGCCTGAGGGAGCATTCCCTCTTTGGTACTTACTTATCCAACAGCTAAAGGGGGACAGGACACCCAGGCCCTACTACAGAGAAATCAGAGCCCAAGAAAGAACGCACAACTGTCACACGGAAAGACCCGAGCACGCTGGAGAGCGGGGGAAGGCGACTTCCCAGGCGGACAGGCCCACGCTCGCACCCACCTTGGTGTTGGCAGCTGGGCGCCCCAACTCATACTTCCGCTTCTTGTGGTAGGGCTTTCTCTTGCCCCCGGTTTTGCGGCGCTTGTGCCAGTTGTCCCGAGAGATGCCTGCATGTGGAAGCGGGGAAGGAAGCTTGAGCCACTGTGACTCGGTGCTAGCGACTCGCCAGCTCCCGGAGACCCCCGCGCCGGGCCGGTCGCACGCTCAGCTCTCCAAGGTTGGCTTCCCCACCGCGCACTCGGAAGTATGCAGCATTACCGAGTTGTCATCATACACGTGCGGCCAGGCCGGGGCCTCCTCCTCGCGGCAGCCATGTTGGCGCCGCTCGGAGCCCGCAGCCCGCGGCCCGGAACCCGGAGCCCAGAGCCTTCGCAGCCCCCAGAGACGGGCTGGGCGGCCGAAACCCGAGGGCCACCACTCCTCGTGGCTGTCCCTGGCCGGGGGTCGGGGCGTCTGGACTCCTCAGTAGGCTGTGAAGCAGGATGGGGCCTGATTGAGCTCAACCTCCCATCACCCGCCTCAATGCAGAGCGACACTCACCCATCGCTCGGCGCTGGCTGGAAAGAGAAACCGCAAAGATTCACGGTTCGGTTTGTAAAACGCTGCCCCGCCCCTTTACTTTACGTTGTTTCTGAGCGCCGAAACAACGTCGGGCGACGAGACTTACGTGTCAGCTGCCGCGCCTAGGGCCACCAGCCTGGGAGGGTCTCGCAGGCTGCCGACCTCTGCCGACCTCTGCCGACCCCCGCCGACCCCCGGCGACTCGCCTCCGACCTTGGGCTGGGGGAAGGGGGTCTGCGGCGTCGGCAGATCTGGGCGTGTTGAGACTAGTTTCAGAGGCTGCTGCGGTCGTTTAGGATGAGATGTGGGTGCGGCTGCGTTGAAAAAGAGTGGAAGGCAATGGAATTGGAAACCAGTGTGGACTTGGGTTTTGTTTTGAAGGGTTTGGTGGTAGATTGGACATGGGGATTGAGGGAGAGGGCGGTGTCAAGGATTCCTAAGATTGTCACTTGATCAATCGGATAAATATTGGGGCCATTTACTGAGATGGGGTAGGCTAAGGTAGGAGCTGTTCTGGACACGTTCATTTTGAGATCTTGCTAAGTCATGTTGAGTGGGACTAACAGATAGGAAGCTGAATATTAATGACTGGTCATCCTTATAAGGGATCTGCACTGAAGATGTTATTTTGGGAATCGTTGGCTTATAAATGGTAATTAAAGCCACCAGAATGAACGGAACTTAGGAAGAGAGTATAAAGGAGGGATCAGCTAACTTTTTTTTCTGAGCTAGAAGGATATATATTTTTTAATTAAAAAAAATTTTTAGGCCTGGCGCGGTGGCTCACGCCTGTAATCTCAGCACTTTTGGGAGGCGGAGGCGGGCGGATCACGAGGTCAGGAGTTCGAGACCAGCCTGGCCAACATGGTGAAACCGCGTGTCTACTAAAAAAATATAAAATTTAGTTTAGCATGGTGACGCACACCTGTAATCCCATCTACTCAGGGAGGCTGAGGCAGGAGAATCGCTTGAACCAGGGAGCTGGAGGTTGCAGTGAGCCGAGATCGCACCACTGCACTCCAGTCTGGCGACAGAGCGAAACTCCGTCCCAAAACAAAACAAACAAACAAAACAAAATTAGCCGGGCGTGGTGGCGGGCGCCTGTAATTCCAGCAACTCCGTCTGGAGGCTGAAGGAGAATCACTTGAACCGGGAGGTGGAGGTTCCAGTGAGCCAAGATGGCACCAATGCACTCACTCCAGCCTGGGTGATGGAGTAAAACTCTGTCTCAAAAAAATAAAATACACAAGTTATTATTGATTATAGTCACCCTGTTTTGCTATCAAATAGTAGGTCTTATTTATTATGATATTTTATTTTTGTACCCATTAGCCATCCCCACTCCCCCCTACCCTCCCACTACCCTTTCTAGCCTCTGGTAACCATCCTTCTACTCTCTAGGACCATGAGTTCAATTGTTTTGATTTTTAGATCCCACAAATAAGTGAGAACATGTGATTCTCTTTGCATAAGTGTTTTTCTGTGCCCAGCTTATTTCACTTAATATAATGACCTTCAGTTCTACCCATGATGTTGCAAATGACGGGATCTCATTCTTTTTTATGGCTGAATAGTGATCCATTGTGCATATGTACCACATTTTATCCATTCATCTTTTTTTTTTCTTCTTTTTGAGACGGAGTCTTGCTCTGTCACCCAGGCTGCAGTGCAGTGGCATGATCTCAGCTCACTGCAACCTCTGCCTCCCAGGTTCAAGCAATTCTCCTGCCTCAGCCTCCTGAGTGGTTGGGATTACAGGCATGTGCCACCATGCTTGGCTAATTTTTGTATTTTTAGTAGAGATGGGGTTTCACCATGTTGGCCAGGCTGGTCTCAAACTCTTGACCTCAGGTGATCTGCCCACCTCAGCCTCCCAAAGTGCTAGGATTACAGGCGTGAGCAACCACGCCTGGCGCCATTCGTCTTTTTTAACTTTAATTTTAATTTTTTTTGAGACAGTCTCGCTCTGTTGCCCAGGCTGGAGTGCAGTGGTGCAATGTTGGCTCGCTGCAATCTTCATCTCCTGGGTTCAAGCAATTCTCCTGCCTCAGCTTGCTAAGTAGCTAGGGTTACAGGCATGGGCCACCATGCCAGCAAATTTTTGTATTTGTAGTAGAGATGGGGTTTCACCATGTTGGCCAGGCTGGTCTTGAACTCCTGACCTCAAGTGATCTGCCCACCTACGCCTCCCAAAGTGCTGGGATTACAGGAGTGAGCCACCGTGCCCAACCTGATTTCCTTTCTTTTGAGTATATACCCAGCAGTGCAGGAACCTCCAAACTGTTCTCCATGGTGGTTGTACTAATTTACATTCCCAACAACAGTGTACGAGCGTTCCCTTTTCTCCACATCCTCGCCAGCATTTGTGATTGCCTGTGTTTTAGAAATAAGCCATTTGAACTGGGGTGAGATGATTTGGTAGTTTTGATTTGCATTTCTCTGATGATCAGTGATGTTGAGCACCTTACATATGCCTGTTTGCCATCTGTATGTCTTCTTTTGAGAAATGTCTATTCAAATCTTTTGCCCATTTTTTGATCAGATTATTAGTTTTTTCCTGCTTAGAGCTGAGCTCCTTAAATATTCTGGTTGTTAATCCCTTGCCAGATGGGTGGTTTGCAAATATTTTCTCCCGTTCTGTGGATTGTCTCTTTACTTTGTTGATTGTGTCCTTTGGCGTGCAGAAGCTTTTTAACTTGATGTGATCCCATTTGTCCATTTTTTGCTTTGGTTGCCTGTGCTTATGGGGTATTGTTCAAGGAATTTTTGCCCAGACCAATATCCTGGAGATTTCCCCCAGTGTTTTCTTGTAGTAGTTTCATAGTTTGAGGTCTTAGATTTAAGTCTTTAATCCATTTTGATTTGATTTTTGTGCAGTGCTGTACATGTTCAGAGAAACTTCCCTAGCAACAAACTATAGAAATGATCCCTAAAGTATAGTGTTTAACATTTCTTATAAAGAATATGTAGGAGGCCAGGGTGGTGGCTCACGCCTGTAATGCCAGCATGTTGGGAGGCTGAGGCAGGTGTATCACGAGGTCAAGAGATCAAGACCATCCTGGCCAACATGTTGAAACCCCGTCTCTATTAAAAATACAAAAATTAGGCTGGGCGCGGTGGCTCACGCCTGTAATCCCAGCACTTTCGGAGGCTGAGGCGGGCGGATCACGAGGTCAGGAGATCAAGACCATCCTGGCTAACACGGTGAAACCCCGTCTCTACTAAAAATACAAAAAATTAGCCAGGCGTGGTGGTGGACACCTGTAGTCCCAGCTACTCAGGAGGCTGAGGCAGGAGACTGGCATGAACCCAGGAGGTGGAGCTTGCAGTGAGCCAAGATAGCGCCACTGCACTCCAGCCTGGGCGACAGAGAGAGACTCCGTCTCAAAAAAAAAAAAAAAAACAAAACAAAAATTAGCTGGGTGTGGTGGTGCGCACCTGTAGTCCCAGCTACTTGGGAGGCAGGAGAATCGCTTGAACCCAGGAGGTGGAGGTTGCGGTGAGCCAAGACCACGCCATCACACTCCAGCCTGGAGACAGAGCGAGACTCCATCTCAAAAAAAAAAATATGTAGGAGCCAGGCATGGTGGTATGCGCCTGTAGTCCTAGCTGCCCGGGAGGTTGAGGCTGTAGGATTGCTTGAGCCTGCAATTCAAGGTCACAGTGAGCTATGATCATGCCACTGCACTCCAGCCTGGGCAACAGAGCAAGACCCTGTCTCAAAAAAAAAAAAAGAAAAGAAAAAAGAAAATAATTGAACTAAGCAGCCTCTCCAGCTGCCTATTAAAAAAAAAAGAAAGAAAGAAATACAAGAAAAAACATAGGTCCAAGGCTTTAGGAATATCTACATTTCGGCTGGGTGCGGTGGCTCACGACTGTAATCTCAGCACTTTGGGAGGCCAAAATGGGCAGATCACCTGCGGTCAAGAGTTTGAGACCAATCTAACACAGCGAAACCCCGTCTCTACTAAAAATACAAAATTAGCCAGGCGTGGTGGCACACGCCTGTAATCCCAGCAGCTCAGGAGGCTGAGGCAGGAGAGTCGCTTGAACCCAGGAGGCAGAGGTTGCAGTGAGCTGAGATCGCACCATTGCACTCCAGCCTGGGCAACAAGAGCGAAACTCCATCCCCACCCCCCAAAAAAACAAAGGAATGTTGTCATTTCAAGGCCAGATAGAGAAAGATAGCTGGCAAAGGACACAGAAAGAGAAATTAGAGTGACTAGAGGAAAGCCAGCACAGGGTGCTGCCGTAGCTTAATGCTGCTGTGAATGCTAGTTAAAATGAGACTAAAAAGTGATTATTAGGCCAGTGCGGTGGCTCACGCCTGTAATCCAGCACTTGGGGATGCCAAGGGGGTGGATCACCTGAGGTTAGAAGTTCGAGACCAGCCTGGCCAACATGGCGAAACACCATCTCTACTAAAAATACAAAAATTACCTGGGTGCAGTGGTGGACACTTAAGTCCCAGCTACTCTGGAGGCTGAGGCAGGAGAATCGCTTGAACCTGGGGGGCAGAGGTTGCAGCGAGCCGAGATCACTCCACTGCACTCTAGCCTGGACGACAGGAGCGAAACTCCGTCTCAAAGAAAAAAAAAAGGTGATTATTGGATTTAGTAACCTGAAAGTCCTTGGTGATATTGGTGAGAGCAGTTTCTATACAGTATAGTGGGAAAAAACTTGAAATAGAATGGGAAGTTAAAAAATCCAATGTACGTAGACAATTATTTTGAGAGGTATGACTTTAAAGGGGAAAGAGAGAATTAGGTTGTTGGCTGGAAAGGAATGTAGAGCAGAAGGGTAGCGTTTTCTTTTTTTTTTTTTTTTGAGACGGAGTCTCACTCTGTTGCCCAGGCTGCAGTGGCGCGATCTTGCCTCACTGCAAGCTCTGCCTCCCGGGTTCATGCCGTTCTCCTGCCTCAGCCTCCTGAGTAGCTGGGACTACAGGTGCCCAAAACCACGCCTGGCTAATTTTTTGCATTTTTAGTAGAGATGGGGTTTCACCGTGTTAGCCAGGATGGTCTCGATCTCCTGACCTCATGATCAGCCTGCCTCGGCCTCCCAAACTGCTGGGATTACAGGCTTGAGCCACCACGCCCGGCCTTTTTTTTTTTTAATTTTAGACACAGGGTCTCATTATACTGCTCAGGCCACAGTTCTGAGTCTGCTTTCTAAAGCAGCAACACTCTCTCATCTTTCTCTACCCACTTACTACCTATCATTTGTTTACATGCACATTATCTGTTTTCTCCACTGAAATACTACGTGCATAAGGGTAGAAACTTAGTCTTATTCACTGCCATATTTCTAACACCTATACATAGAATAATGCTTGCTATTTAATAAGTACTCAATAATTTTTTTTTTTTGGAGACAGAATCTTGCTCTGTCGCCCAGGCTGGAGTGCAGTGGCACGATCTCAGCTCACTGCAAGCTCCGCCTCCCGGGTTCACACCACTCTCCTGCCTCAGTCTCCTGAGTAGCTGGGACTACAGGCGCCTGCCACCACTCCTGGCTAATTTTTTTTTTTTTTTTTTGTATTTTTAGTAGAGACGGGGTTTCACCATGTTAGCCAGGATGGTCTTGATCTCCTGACCTTGTGATCTGCCTGCCTCGGCCTCCCAAAGTGCTGGGATTACAGGTGTGACCAACCGTGCCCAGCCTTTTTTTTTTTTTTTTTTGGATACAGGGACTGGCTCTGTCGCCCAGGCTGGAGTGCAATGGCGCAATCTCGGCTCATTGTAACCTCTGCCTCCCAGGCATAAGCCATCCTCCCACCTTACCCTACCAAGGAGCTGGGACCACAGGCACATGCCACCACGCCTGGCTCCTTTTTGTATTTTCTGTAGATATTGGGTTTTTTTTTTTTTTTTTTTTTGAGACAGAGCCTTGCTCTGTTGCCCAGGCTGGAGTGCAGTGGTGTGACCTCAGCTCACTGCAGCCTCTGCCTCCTGGGTTCAAGCGGTTCTTCTGCCTCAGCCTCCCGAGTAGCTGGGATTATAAGCATGTGCCACCATGCCCAGCTCATTTTTGTAGAGACAGGGTTTCACCAGGTTGGCCAGGCTGGTCTCCAATCTGGCCTCGTTTTCCGCCCATCTTGGCCTCCCAAAGTGCTGGGATTATAGGCGTGAGCCACAGCACTCAGCTCATTTTTGTAGAGACAGGGTTTCACCAGGTTGGCCAGGCTGGTCTCCAACTCTGGCCTTGTTTTCTGCCCATCTTGGCCTCCCAAAGTGCTGGGGTTATAGGTGTGAGCCACAGCACCCAGCTGAGACTGAGTCTCATTTTGTTGCCCAGGATGGTCTTGAACTCCTGAGCTCAAGCCATCTGCCCGCCTCGGCCTCACTCAATAAATATTTAAATGGCACTAAATATGCGAGCAAATTATTGTTCTACTCACCACATTGTATTTACTTGGTTTTCCCAGGTTTAATATATCATATTAATGGAGTAAAGGAAGAAACAAATGGAGTAAAGGAAGAAACAAAACCACCTGATCACTTCAAAACACAGAAAAAGCATTTGACAAAATCCAATACCCTTTGGTGATTAAAAGACTCAAACCAGAAATAAAAGTGAACTTCTGGCATAGTGCAGTGGCTCATGCCTGTAATCCCAGCACTTTGGGAGACCGAGGTAGGAGGATTGCTTGAGGCCAGGAGTCTCTGTGACTGAGGGCTTCCCACACATTTGCTTGTATGGTTCCTAGGTTAAACCTTTTAGTGGCACCTCGTTACCATTCAGATAATCCATGCTCAATGACATGGAATATAAGAGTTTTGCAGTTCCTAAACTGTTCATGCCCTATGACTGGGCCCTCAGTCCACTGGACAGACTTTTTTTCAAGACCAAATTGGTGTTTCCCTTTGGATCCTTCCCTGTCCAGCAAGTTAAGTGCTTTCTTCAGCCTTTGTGTGAATGGTAATGAGGTATCACTAAAAGGTTTTAAGCAAATGTGTGTTCAGGGAGCCTTCTGTCAGGGAGACTCCTGGCCTCAACCCCACAGAATCTTTTAACAGGCTCTGGGCTGACTGTAATAGGGTGCCATCTTCTTTTTTTTTTTAAGACGGAGTTTCGCTCTTGTTGCCTAGGCTGGAGTGCAATGGCACGATCTTCGCTCACCGCAACCTCCGCCTCCTAGGATTACAGGCACTCGCCACCACGGCCGGCTAATTTTTTGGATTTTTAGTAGAGATGGGGTTTCACCATGTTGGTCTCGAATTCCTGACCTCAGGTGATCCACCTACCTCGGCCTCCCAAAGTGCTGGGATTACAGGTGTGAGCCCCTACACCTGGCCTTTTTTTTTTTTTTGAGACAGCCTTACTCTGTCGCCCAGGCCGGAGTGCTGTAGCGCAGTCTCGGCTCACTGCAACCTCCACCTCCCGGGTTCAAGCAATTCTCCTGCCTCAGCCTCCTGAGTAGCTAGAACTATAGGTGCGTGCCACCATGCACCATGCCCAGCTAACTTTTGTATTTTTAGTAGAGATGGGGTTTCACCATGTTGGCCAGGCTGGTCTTGAATTCCTGACCTTGCGATCTGCCCGCCTTGGCCTTGCAAAGTGCTGGGATTATAGGCGTGGGCCACCGTGCCCGGCGGCCATCTTCCTTCTACTTAAGAGTTTCTGTTCCCAGGCCTAGTAAGCATCTCATAGACATCAAACAAGTCACAGGAGTCTTCAGCTTGTCATTGGAATTGTAGGCGTGGATATGGCCTCCTGGAAGGAGTACAGAATCAGTACTACCCAGAGGCCAAAGGTACAATCATGTCCTTAGTCCCAAAAGGCTCAGACACATCCCAGGCCCTTTTCACACACTTAAACAGCTGATTTATTTTTTCTCTTTATTGTTACATACAATGTATAAACACATAAAACAGAAAACAGTAGGGATCCTCTAGGATCTCTAGGAAGACAGTAAAGTAGAAAGAGGTCTCAGAAACATTTTTTTAAAGTACAAGACATTCAGTGCTCGGCCCAAAGGCGTAGAAGGTTTAGAGCCAGCAGATAGCTGTACTAAAAGCTCGGTCTCTCTCCCCAGAGCCAGGACAACCCCAGGGAGCTCTCCATTAGCAGCCAGTCCACGCAGGCAGGATGCTGCGGAGAAAGCTCTATGCTGAGAACATTCCCCTTGATGGAAAGAAGGGCAACACAAAAGGGTAACTAAGAGCTCCTTCCTCCCGCGAGGGCGACAACTGAGGAATAGAAAAGGAGTGTCCCATGTTACTCTGACCCCTTCCCCAGCTGCCCTGGGCCCAGATACCCCCATACTTGGCATTTACCAGAACCTGTCCCAGCTCAGACCCTTCCCAGACCCACCAGGTGCCCAGAGTTCTCTGGGGAGGACCAGGGAAGAGGCTGGGTGACAAACCAAACAGATTTTTATTTGCAGTCGTCACTGGGGCCGTTTCTTGCTGCTTATTTGTCTGCTAGCCTGCTCTTCCAGCTGCATGGCCAGGCGCAAGGCCTTGATGACATCTGGAAGAAAGGGTAGTGGTACATATGGGGTTAGTGAGAGTCTGAGGAGCCCCCATTCACTCAGGGCAGAGCTGCCATCACCTGCAGCTGCCCAAGAGCCAGCAGAGGCCACCATCGTCCACCTGCACCCCATCCAGCCACACCCACCTCGCAGGGCTGAGAAATGCTTGGCTTGCTGGGCCAGAGCAGATTCCGCTTTGTTCACAAAGGTCTCCAGGTCATAGTCTGGCTGCTCAGTCATCTCAGAGAGCTCAAGCCAGTCTGGTCCTTGCTACAACACAGGGAGGACCTTGTCAGTTCAATAACCATTTAGCAAATCATTCCTGGGGTCCTACCAACTGCAATGCAGACACCTGAGTAAGATGCTTTACCTCTGGTCCATGACCCATACCCTGGCTGTTCACCCTCTCCCCAAGGAAATCCTTAGCTTGAATTCACCCTCTTCCTACCCCAAGCTTGTTTTATTCTTTTTCTTTTTTTCTTTTTTGAGACAGAGTTTCGCTCTTGTTGCCCAGGCTGGAGTGCAATGGCGTGATCTCAGCTCACCATAGCCTCCACCCCCCGAGTTTAAGGGATTCTCCTGCTTCAGCCTCCCAAGTAGCTGGGATTACAGGCATGTGCTACCACGCCCGGCTAATTTTGTATTTTTAGTAGAGACGGGGTTTCTCCATGTTGGCCAGGCTGATCTCGAACTCTCGACCTCAGGTGATCTGCAGGCCTCGGCCTCTCAAAGTGCTGGGATTACAGGCCTGAGCCACCACTCCTGGCCTCCTATCCCAAGCTTATCCCCATCTCTTATGTCAAATGAATAACATCATTGGTCCTGATGCCCAAGCTAGAAATTTGAGTGATTTTATTTTTATTGTTTTTTGAGATGGAGTCTCGCTCTGTCACCCAGGCTGGAGTGAAGTGGTGTGCGATCCTGGCTCACTGCAACCTCTGCCTCCCAGGTTTAAGTGATTCTCCTGTCTCAGCCTCCCGAGTAGCTGGGACTACAGGCACACGCCACCACAGCCAGCTAATTTATTTATTTATTTATTTTTTCTTTAAGACGGAGTCTTGCTCTGTCGCCAGGTTGGAGTGCAGTGGCGTGATCTCGGCTCACTGCAACCTCCACCTCCCGGGTTCAAGTGATTCTCCTGCCTCAGCCTCCCAAGTAGCTGGGATTACAGGTGCCTGCCACCATGCCTGGCTAATTTTTGTATTTTTAGTAGAGACAGGATTTCACCTTGTTAGCCAGGCTGGTCTCAAATTCCTGACCTTAGTTGATCTGGCTGCCTCAGCCTCCTAAAGTGCTAGGATTACAGGCGTGAGCCATCGCGCCCGGTCAAATGATTCTTTTTAAATAATAGATATACAACTCAGCCTCCCAAGTAGCTGAGACTACAGGTACGCGCCACCACACCAGGCTAATTTTTTTTATTTTTTAGTAGAGACAGGGTTTCACCATGTTGGCCAGGATGGTCTTGATCTCCTGACCTTGTGATCTGCCTGCCTTGGCCTCCCAAAGTGCTGGGATTACAGGCATAAGCCACCACGCCCAGCCCGAGTGACTTTATTCTTTCACCCTACTTGTCACCAAATCCTCCTCAATTCTGCTCCCTAAATGGTTTTTTTCTTTCTTTCTTTTTTTATTATTATACTTTAAGTTCTAGGGTACATGTGCACAATGTGCAGGTTTGTTACATATGTATACATGAACTATGTTGGTGTGCTGCACCCATTAACTCGTCATTTACATTGGGTATATCTCCTAATGCTATCCCTACTCCTGGTTCTTTTTATTATAATTTTTGCTGCATACACCACCTTTGGGATATTTATTTATTTTTATTTTTTGTAGAGATGGGGCCATGTTGCCCAGGCTGGTCTCGAACTCCTGAGCTCAAGTGATCTTCCTTCCTTGACGTCCCAAAGTGTTGGGATTACAGGCATGACTCACTGCACCTGGCCAAATGATTATTTTATTTTATTTTTGAGACAGTCTTGCTCTGTTGCACAGGCTGGAGTGCAGTGGCATGATCTCGGCTCACTATAACCTTCGCCTCCTGGGCTCAAGTGATTCTCCTGCCTCAGCCTCCCAAGTAGCTGGGATAACAGATGCCTGCCACCATGCCTGGCTAATTTTTATATTTTTAGTAGAGACGGGGTTTCACCATGTTGGCCAGGCTGGTTTCAAACTCCCGACCTTAGTTGATGTGGCCGCCTCAGCCTCCCAAAGTGATAGGATTACAGGTGTGAGCCATTGCGCCCGGTCAAATGATTCTTTTTAAATAATAGATACACGACTGGGCGTGGTGGCTCACGCCTGTAATCCCAGCACTTTGGGAGGTCAGGGCGGGAGGATCACCTGAGGTAGGGAGTTCGAGACCAGCCTGACCAACATGGAGAAATCCCGTCTCTACTAAAAATACAAAATTAGCTGGGCGTGGTGGCACATGCCTGTAATCCCAGCTACTTGGGAGGCTGAGGCAGGAGAATTGCTTGAACCTGGGAGGTGGAGGTTGTGGTGAGCCGAGATGGTGCCGTTGCACTCCAGCCTGGGGGACAAAAGCGAAACTCCATCCCCCCCCAAAACAAACAAACAAACAAACAAACAAAAACCAACCAGATATATAGGCTGGGCATGGTGGCTCACACCTGTAATCCCAGCACTTTGGGAGGCTGAGGCAGGCGGATCACTTAAGATCAGGAGTTCACGACCAGCCTGGCCAACATGGTAAAACCCCATCTCTACTAAAAATACAAAAAATTAGCCAGGCATGGTGGCACGCACCTGTAATCCCAGGTACTCAGGAGGCTGAGGAAGGAGAATCGCTTGAACCCAGGAGGCGGAGGCTGCAGTGAGCCGAGATTGCACCACTAAACTCCAGCCTGGGTGACGAGTGAGACTCTGTCTCAAAAACATATATATATATAGAGAGAGTACATATTTTGGGGGGTACCTTGTAAGATTTTCATGCTTGTATATCTAAATGGTTCATGAATCTCATGCCCTCATTCCAATCCCATGAACACGGACACAGCTTGGTCTAGGCACTAGTTTCTCTCTTTTTTTTTTTTTTTGTCTGAGATGGAGTCTTGCTCTGTCACTCAGGCTAGAGTGCAGTGGCACGATCTTGGCTCACTACAACCTCTGCCTCCCTGGTTCAAGTAATTCTCCTGCCTCAGCCTCCCAAGTAGCTGAGATTACAGGCGCCCGCCACCATACCCGGCTAATTTTTTGTATTTTTAGTAGACATGGGGTTTCGCCATGTTGGCCAGGCTGGTCTCGAACTCCTGACCTCATGATCCACCCGCCTCAGCCTCCCAACGTGTTGGGATTACAGGCATGAGCCACCGCGCCTGGCTGGCACTAGTTTTTCTTGAACCCTTTCCAACAATCTCCTAACTGCCTCTACCTTTGCTTTTCCCAAGCCCCCAAACCAGGCTCCACATGGTGGCCATATGATATATCTAAAGCTCTGACATGCCCATGTCACCACTCTGCTTAACGCCCTCCAAAGGCTTCCTCATGATGCAGTCCAGGCCTGTGAGATGAACCATCTAGAAGACTCTAGCATCAGATCCCTGTTGACCTGTCCACAGCCTTAACTACCCTCCATCACCTGTTCACTCCTTTTGCTCTGACCATGGTGAGCCTCTCATTCATCCTAAAAGTGCCATGTGCTTACAAAACTCTGTACCCCCTGAGCACTCCAGGAAGGGGAGGAGAGGCCTGAGCACTTACCCTTCACAGTCCCTCCTCAGTTACACCTGCCCCAAGTTCTTCCTTCGTGCTCTGCAATCCTCTGAGTGCCCCACCATTGGGACGTAAATTCCTACCTCCCAGTCACTTGCTCTTCCACAGTAGGGATTACAGTAGCAGGGGCACCTACCTGTTACTGAACCCTGACCACACACTGGGTACTGTGCTGACACTTTATAAGCATATTACTGAACGCTCAAATACAACCATCCTACCTTGACCATTTCAGAGATGCAAAAACTGAGGCCCAGTGAGGCTAAATGAATTTCACAAGGAAATCAGTTTGTTAATGGAAGAGACAGGATTGATCTCAAGTCATACCCTTAGGGCCTATTACCTATACTTCATGTTTTTTGGCCCTTGGATTCAGCACAAGAGTTGCAACATTCACCAAAACACAAGACAAGATCCCTACATATGGATCACCCTTCAAATCCTCTATCAGGAGCGTGGAGGAGAGACTAGCTCTGGTTAGTGTGATGTCAGAAAGCCTATGTGTGCCAACCTGCAGAAGGGGTTGTGATAATTAGAAGAACAGCTGGGTTAACAGGCAAAGAATTAAAGAGTGCTGGTGTAGAGGGCTGCTTCTTGCTATGTGAATACCTGTGGGAACAAGGCCCAGGTCATGTTCTGGGAATGGTGTGGAGCATACTGAGGGCCGTGCTGCATCCAGCTCCCTGTCCAGGGCCAGCTGCCTACCTGTATGATCTCCTTGAGCTCTTCCACAGCCTTCTCCTCCAGCTCCCTGATCTGAGTCATGGCTTCATTAAAGCTGGACATCTGGGAAGACAGTTCCTCCTCTTCCTTGGATAACTGAGAGGGCCAAAAAGAAAGACAATTGTGTGACCCAGGTGCCACCTCAGCAGGCCACACTTCTGTCTTGCTTGGCCCCATCCTGGTCCTTACACTGCCTGGAATCAGCGCCCCATTAGAGCAGGCTTCCATCTCTTCTGTTTCCATTTGAATCAACTGCTCTCCACTGGGCCCACTGTGGGGGCTCAGCTCCTTGACCCTGAGGAAACAAGGAGGTCTCAGATCCCACAGCACCCCCTTGGTACTCACCAGAGGAATGCGGCACCACCCAGGCTTCTAGGCTTGAGGCTCCAAGGGGATGGAATGGCAACCTTGCCTTCGGCCAAGGAGAGAGAAAACTAAAGCTGGACTGGAAAAGCCCCTCACCCAGCTGACTCTCCAGCAGGGCCCGGAGAGGACTGGGACAGACCTAGCATCATGGCGGAACTCCCAAGCCTCAGGTTCAGAGTCACAGAGGAGTATACAGTAGGCCCTGAGGCCCCAGAGCCTCCTCCCCTCTCATCACTGCCCTTCCCTTGCCCAGTCCTGTTCCGCATCCCACCTAGCTGTAGGTACTAGTACCTGTCTGCATATCTCAGGGTGTTTAAAGTATATTCACAGGAGCTTATGCCTGGTGAGATCGTGGCAATCTGCAAAAGAGGGGTGGGTGATTAAAGGCTGAGAGGCACGGTGAGGATGCTACATAGTCTGTCCCCGAGGGGCCTCCAGTCAGGGTGTTTCTTCAAGCTTCGGAGACCCACATGGTATTGGTGGGAGGAGTCATTTAGCACCGCGCTGTGCTAGGCCACTTGCCCCATGGGCATTACAAATTAAGGTGCCTCAGACATTGGTTTCCTGCTTTCAAAGACACATCTAATTATCTTTTGCTTCATTATTCCTTCACTGAGACAGTCTTGCTACCAAGGTCCTATCTTTTTCTTTTTTCTTTTTTTTGAGACGGAGTCTCACTCTGTCGCCCAGACCAGAGTGCAGTGGCGCGATCTCAGCTCACTGCAAGCTCTGCCTCCCAGGTTCACGCCATTCTCCTGCCTCAGCCTCCCGAGTAGCTGGGACTACAGACACCTGCCACCACACCTGGCTAATTTTTTTTATTTTTTAATAGAGATGGGGTTTCACCATGTTAGCCAGGATGGTCTCTATCTCCTGACCTTGTGATCCACCTGCCTCGGCCTCCCAAAGTGCTGGGATTACAGGCGTGAGCCACCGCGCCCAGCCCAAGGTCCTATCTTAAAGCTCTGTGGCTTCTGCTGGAAACTTTAGTTCCCTTAGGCCAAAGGATAATGCCTTAGGTAGAGCTTAGTCAGAAAATCCCACCTTCCTCATGAAAGGACTCCTACCCAAAGGGTAGGGGAGAATATTCTCTTGAGGGGAAGGATGGCAGATCTCACATACAAGGGCTTGGGGATAAAACAGGAAAGAGGAAGTCATTCAAGGACACAGCCTTATGATCCAGGCTATTTCTATTTTCTAGGCTGGGAGCCAGTGAACCTGAGGGAGGCCATGGAAAAGACAAGGACTTCCCTCTCCTGCTGACCCAAAGGCCCATCTTCCGAATTCTGGAACCCCCTTTTCATCAGGTAATGCAGGAATGACCTCTCTCAAACCAAGAGCTGCACCTACACATCTTAAAGGGAATAGATCCTTTCCTCCACGCTTGGTTAGGCCACAAGGAGTCTGGTGCATTAAAGCAGGGTCTGGAAGCCCAGTCACGATACAGCCTGGAAACCCAGGCAGCCAGCAGTGCTGAGCTTCCAGCCCAGGGACAGGACTAAGTGTCTCTGTGGAAAGCAACTCTGTCTCCTCCTGTACCATCACCTTCAAAGTGACCCTACTCACCATGCAAGTCCTAGAGTTCTCCCCGATGAAGGAGTCCCTCAGCACCTGTGTCAGCTTGCTCTCACGGAACGGGGTGTGAGCCTTGTTCTGTCCCAGGGCCCTGATGCACTCCTGTGGGGGCAGCAGGAACAACTGAGGTCCCTTCTTTCCTTGCACTGATCCCTCCCCATCCCTTCCCAGCAGCTTTCCCGGCCAACCAGCTCTAGCTGCCCCACTACCTTCAGGGCTAAGAGACTCTTGTTGATTTCTGCGCCCTCCATGCGGGTCTGCCGGTCAGCACTGGAAGTGTCCGCGCCTCGCTCATTCCCTGCCAGATCTACCAAAGAGAACTTGCCATGCATTCTCCCTTTAGCTCGAAGAATAATTTGGAAGCACGCGTGGGAGCGGGAGGAATTGGAGTTGGCAAATGTCTGCCCAGAGGTTCTGTGGTAAAGAAAGGTTATGAGATTCTGTGGTCACCAGCCCCCATGGCACCCAAGTCCACAGAAGTTCTCTAGGAAGGGAGGGACACAGGTTAGGAGGCGAAGAAGTCCTGTTTTCCTGTCCCAGGCTTCCATCTTGCCCTCCCTGGGTAGCAATTCTCCCTCCAGCTCTGGACCTAATACATTTTCCTGGCAGCCAAATTAGTACTGGATTCTGGACTAGGGCCTTTGTCAGACCTGGAACCCTAGAAGGACACGGGGAAGGATAAATTCCCTCTGCTAAAGGGCCCAAAAGGAAGGGGGAAGCTGTCATGAACCACCTGCCAGAACTTGAGGACCCTGTAGAGGGCAGCCCCCTCCCTGGGCCTCTATAGCTGCCTAGCGCTCCACTGTACCAATGTCTACAGCCCTAGTGGAAAAGTGCTCCCCTAATTTTGTGCAGAGGGGGTATTAACCCATTACTTCCAGCCCAGAACAGACCCAGAGCTCCCGACTTCCACCACAAAGGCAGGGAAGAGCAAGGAGAACCCAAAGAAGCCAGGACGCATGCCTTTGGGGTAACACTTTGACTTGTTTTTATTTTTTTGAGACAGGATCTTGCTCTGCCATGCAGACTGGAGCGCAGTGGTGCGATCACAGCTCACTGCAACCTCTAACTCCTGGCCTGAAGTGATCCTCCTGCTTCATTTTCCCAAACTGCTGAGATTATAGGTGTGAGCCACTGTGCCTGACGTGACTTGGTTCTGATAAGCCTCTGGCCCTGGGGTCATATGTCTTATTGAGACCCCGTAAAGCAGAGGCCTTCGCAGCCCTTACCAAACTGGGCAAAGCAGCACTCTGTGTAAACAGAAATGTGCTCAGAGCTAGACTTTACTCATAAACCAGACATAAGAAGGTCGCTCCTTCCCCTCACCAGGACTCTCACCTGCAGGCGCTGCCCATGTCGATCATCTTGATGACATCATCAGCAGAGTTAACCAGATGCTCCTGCAGCCCCACCACTTGCACCTGTTGCTTGCCGTCCTCCAGCACGCGCAGCTTGGCCTTCTTGTTGAGCAGGTCAAACAGCTGTGCCAGGCAGGGGGAATGAGGCTAAGGCCACTGGGCACCCGGCACCCCACCCGACTGCTTCCTCCTACTAGCCTGCCCAGCTCGGACAAGAGCCAGCAGCAGGAAAGGCAGAGAATATGAGCTGATGGATGTCAGCCTAGCAGAGGTCAATATAGTTGGGATCTGAGCCGAACTGCCTCAGTTTGCTGTGACTCTGGTAACTTACTAGCTGTGTGAGCCTGGGCAAGTTAATAACCACTCTAGCCTTGCATCTTATCTGTAAAGCTGAGACAGGTAGTGCTTAGAATAGTGCATAGCTCCTAATATCTTATTATTATTATTACTTTGAGATGGAGTTTCGCTCGTATCGCCCAGGCTGGAGTGCAATGGTGCGATCACGGCTCACTGCAACCTCTGCCTCCTGGATTCAAGCCATTCTCCTGCCTCAGACTCCCGAGTAGCTGGGATTACAGGTGCCCCCAACCATGCCCAGCTAATTTTTTGTGTGTTTTTAGTAGAGATGGGGTTTCACCATGTTAGCCAGGCTGGTCTCAAACTCCTGACCTCAGGTGACCTGCCCGCCTCGGCCTCCCAAAGTGCTGGGATTACAGGTGTGAGCCATCACGCCTGGCCCCTAATATCTTATTAATGATAAATATTAGCTATTTTTATTATCTAGATCCCGCTCTAGGGAAAGCAACTCTGCAGAAGCACACAGTGAATACAGAGAGGGGTGGAAGAGATATATGGTGGTGCGGGCAGGGAAAGAATGAATATGAGACTGAATGTGCACAATCGGGGAAGAAGGGATGAAGGAGGTCGGCTGAGGGAGGTCAGGACACACACAGGCAAACCTTGCACCTGAAAGGGAGCCCTGAGGAGTATTCTTGCCATACTTGTTGAACTTAGGTGCCATCTCACCATCAGATTAAACCACCTACATGTGTATGCCAGGGCAGAGTGGCCCATCAGTGGCTTGACAGCTAATAGGTTTTTGGCCTCAACTTCTAGCCAGCTTCAAGGTTTTAAAAAGTGCTGGGCCCCAACAGTGTAAACAAGGGGCTTCCTGCCAGCTACCTTCCCATTGTAGATCTCGAAGAATGTCACATAGACTTCCAGGCCCAACTTCCGGTAGCAGGGTTGATTCTTCAGGAGGAAGACGTCCCGGGCTGAGGGAGAGAACTTTGCTAAGCAAACAACCTGCCTTTCGGTGCCCAACCCTGAAGCAGCAGTACACAGTACTTACAGGCCATGGCATAGATCCCTTTGGATGCATTCTGGGCTTTCCCAGAGAGGTCTCCGCCCATAGTCTGCAAAGGGAAGGCGTAGAAGACCATGGAAAAGGGCTGTTGGCCTAGAGCAGAGCATTACTGGCTCCTTCACCACAGTGGGCCACAACAAAGCCAGAAGGCTGGACCTAAAGCCCCTCCCTGCATCTGACATGGCAAGGCTATCTGGTGATGGGGCATCTATAACAAGGGGCCTTTCTTAACAAACTCATTGTCTCCCTTTATAGGGAGCCAGGGGTGCACAATGGAAAGGCTCTTTCCCCGCCAGGCCTCAATACTCACATGTGTCTTGCCACTTCCTGTCTGGCCATATGCAAAACAAGTTGCTTTTCCACCTTCAAAGATTGTCTGTACCAGTGGCCTTGCTGTGAACCTAGAAGAGGGGTAGAGTATTTGTATCTGTTCCCAAACTGTGCTCCCTGGAACATGTCCTGCCACCCTTCCACTGCAGAGTTCTAGGGTCGATTCCTCCTTCTAAGAATAGCACTCCTCTCCTGCCTCAGTGGTCCCACCTGACCCCAACCCCACTTTACAAATCTGAAATACTCCTAGCAAACTGGCAGTGGGATGGGTGTTGGGGGATCACTGGGCTGACTACCCAGAAGCAAGCTGATGGCCCATACTCTAAGCCATCTGACCTTTCCTCTGACCCTGGAGACACAGCATGAAAGCCTAAGCTCAGCATCCAGCTTCCAGCAGAAGAGACACTACTGGCTGGGCACAGTGGCTCACACCTGTAATCCCAGCACTTTGGGAGGCCGAAGTGTGTGGATCACCTGAGCTCAGGAGTTTGAGACCAGCCTGACCAACATGGTGAAACTGTCTCTAATAAAAATACAAAAAATTAGCCAGGTGTGGTGGCACGTGCCCGTAATCCCAGCTACTTGAGAGGCTGGGGCAGGAGAATTGCTTGAACCCGGGAGGCGGGGGTTGCAGTGAGCTGAGATCTCGCCACTGCACTCCAGCCTGGGCAACAGACTGACTGAGACTCCGTCTCAAAAAACAAATAAATAAATAAAAATAAAATAAGTAAATATCCCTATGAGGGTATTGGGTGCTGTATTAGAAAGAGCAGATCTGGGGCCAGGTGCAGTGGCTCACACCTTTAATCCCAGCACTTTGGGAGGCCAAGGCGAGCGGATCACCTGAGGTCAGGAGTTTGAGACCAGCCTGACCAACAGGGCGAAACCCTGTTTCTACTAAAAATACAAAATTAGCCAGGTGTGATGGCAGGCGCCTGTAATCCCAGCTACGTGGGAGGCTGGGGCAAGAGAATCGCTGGAACCTGGGAGGCGGAGGTTGCCGTGAGCGAAGATTGTGCCCCTGCATTCCAGTCTGGGCAACAAGAGCAAAACTCCATCTCAAAAGAAAAAAAAAAAAAAAAGCAGATAGAGCAGATCTGGAGTTCCCCAAATCTGTGAACCCCAGTGGGCAATGGTGTAGCTGCATAAGGCACAGGAAGAACCCCTGGAGCCTGGCCAGCCCTGCCTCAGCACGTAACGGGTGATACCTCATTCAGTATCCACTCAAGGATGGGCCACTAAGCTGCCAAAGGGTGTGACCCAAAGAAAACACAAGAAGCGAGGAAGAGCCTCAGAATTCAGCACGTCTGTGAGTAGTGTTACCACGATGTCCCACAAAAAAAGAGGATGGAAGGGCACAAGGAGGGAAAAATGGATGCAAGGGACTAACCTGTAGACAACTTCATTCGAAGCTGTTTCATCAAATGCAAAGTCAAAGCAGAATGCTTGGTTCTCCAGATACTTTGTTAAGTCCACTTTCAACTTGGGTTCATGTACCAAGAGGAGACACTTGCTAGGAATGGAAATCACATCAATTTCTTTCTTGGCCAATTCTGCAGAAGGAGAGTATTTCAGGGGGTGCGCCCTGGAAACAGAAGGCCCGTTAGTCAGTCTGAAGCCTCTTCCTGACTGAACAGGACTTACCTTGCTTATTCAGTGGGCGTTTCCTAACACAGACACATATTCTGTGCTCTTCAATCTGCAAGCGGATGAGAGGAGGCAACCAACAGCAAAGGGTCAGAGCAATTTCAAAAGCGAGCTTGTCCAGAACTCCCACCCCCTCCAATCCCATGTCTGGCCCAGTCAGAGGCCAAGATCTAACACTAGGACCCCTGCATCCTCCATTAGATACTCCAGAGCACAAGAAAAGAGCACTGGATTTTGTTCCCATTTTTCTCACTCTGCTGCCTACAAGAGTTTCAGCACTACTTTCATGATTCTTACTAATGCAGGAATCTAGCCAACCTATGGTATGGGGGTGGAACCCAGTTTATAAAGATCAGACCCCTCCCATGTGGGCCTCACTAGCTTCAGCCCACCAAAGGATATTAAAAAATAACCTCGGCTGGGCATGGTGGCTCACGCCTGTAATCCCAGCACTTTGGGAGGCTGAGGTGGGCAGATCACGAGGTCAGGAGTTCGACACCAGCCTGACCAACATGGTAAAACCCCATCTCTACTAAAAATACAAAAATTACCTAGGCGTGGTGGCACATGCCTGTAATCCCAGCTACTGGGGAGGCTGAGGCAGGAGAATCACTTGAACCTGGGAGGTGGAGGCTGCAGTGAGCCAAGACCATGCCATTGCACTCCAGCCTGGGCAACAGAGCGAGACTGTCTCAAAAAAAAGTAAAATAAAATAACCTCAGCCAGGCACAGTGGCTTACACCTGTAATCCCAGCACTTTGGGAAGTCAAGGTAGGCGGATTGCTTGAACCCAGAAGTTCCAGATTGGCCTGGGCAACATGGTGAAACCCTGTCTCTACCAAAAATACAAAAAATCAGCAGGGTGCGGTGGAATGCATCTATGGTCCCAGCTACCTGGGAGGATGAGGTGGGGAGGATCACTCAAGCCCAGGGAAGTGGAGGTTGCAGTGATCCAAGATCATACCACTGCACTCCAGCCTGGGTGACAGAGTGAGACCCCATCTCAAAAAAAAAAATAAAATAAAACCCTCAAAGGTGAGTAAAGATTCCTGCATGCCCTCATTCCTGTAAAGAGAAGTTTTCTGTCTCTCAATTGTACACTTAAGAAAGAGAAGTTCTTTGGATGTACTTACAGGATCAGTCATAGTAAGTGGATGACATTCCAAAGTAGCCCGAAATTCTTTAATCATTCGGGCAAATTCCCAGTTTGGAAAACTACTGTCATACTCCTGGTTTGAGACGAGAGTGAAAAAGGGCAGACTGTTAAGATATAAGTGCTCTCAGACCCCTATGCGGCAGCAGCAACAGCTCTTTGCTCACCACCCTTCATAGTTGTCAAAGTCCCTGCCCTGGCTCTGGGTTGAGAAGCCAGGTACAAAGCACTGGGGAAGAGATTGGCAGAGGGGCCTAAGCATACACCAAAACACGCTAGGAACTTGGACTAGGGCCAGTTCCACATTTTAGGAGGCACAGCAGCAGACCGGGCTTCCCAGAAGCAATGAACCCAAATAAGGAGACTGTACGGCAGTCCCTGCCCTCCAAATATGTACAACTTGGGGGAGGATAGGAGAGAGCAGACCAATTGTGCCCTGCAGCCCCTCTGGCCATCATGCCATCTGAGCATGTGATGGGCTTGCTTACTAGACAATCAGCATGAAATGTTCCTCATCTGAGGGCCTTCAGAAACATTTCTGAATTATTTGTTCTCTGAATCCTGATAAACCAGTTAAATTTCCTGGATATCAGAATTGGAGCGTCAGAGGCCAGGCGCAACAGCTCATGCCTGCAATCCCAGCACTTTGGAAGGCCAAGCGTTCCAGACCAGCCTGGCAAAATAGCGAAACTCTGTCTCTACTAAAAATACAAAAAATTAGCGGCACATGCCTGTAATCCCAGCTACTTGGGAGGCTGAGGCACAAGAATCACTTGAACCCAGAGGCGGAGGTTGCAGTGAGCCGAGATCACACCACTGCACTCCAGCCAGAGCAACAGAGCAAAAAAAAAAAAAAAAAAAAAAAAAAAGAATTGGGGCCTCAAGAACTGGAGCCTCAGAAATGCTGGGGCCCAACTGTATCTCTGTTGCCCGTAGAGTTTCGGTTAAGGACACCTGTCCAAAAACCCTTACCCTAGTCTCCCAAGAAAGGTACCTGAGCTCTCTTCATTCTCATTTCAGAGTTCTGGGCCTTCTTCTCTTCTCGCTTGTTCTTCATTTTTTCCACTTCCTTCACAAGACATGATTTCCTCCGAACTATGAAAACATAAAAAAAAAAAAGAAAAAAAAAGGAAGCCCACTCTGTTACCAGTTTAAGCCAGCCTACTCTTCTCTGGCTATTTACTGAGTACTGGGCCTTTCCCAGGGAGAGGCCTTCTCTAGATCCTTACTCTTAAATCACTACATGCAAAAAGAAGTAATAGATGTGACTCTCGGGATGGACAAGTCCACAAAGTAGTGGCCTGGCCAATATGAAGTCAAATAGTGATAACTGCACTCCAGTTCTAACCCAAGCTCTTCCTATGCATCTTGGCTACTTTCTCAACAACCACAGAGATGAAACAGTTCTTGTTTTGTCTTGATAATGAAAGACTGATTCCATGGCCAGAGGAAAACATGCCCCCACGTGACAAACAGGGCTTGAACTCAGGTGCCAAGGTAGGCCAGGTTTAGGACAGGATGTTAACTATCTGTGCCTCACTAGAAGCAGAACAGCAGACAGCTCAGTGTGCCTACCTGAGTTCACAGGGTTTGCAGAAGAGCTGCCTCGGATGGAATGGACTTGCTCTTCCATCTCCTCGCTGACCATCCTCAATGGCATTTCAGCCACTGCAGGGCAGGAAGGCCTAGGGGGGGCAGCTGTAGGGGAACAAGAGTCACTGGAGAAGCAGGCAAGTATACCACAGGCATCTCACCTGAGCCCATGGCCCTGGTTATGGGCCGGGAGAGCGACCTGCCTGCTCGGCAAGGCTTACAGTATGTGCAGAGCTTGTGCTTTTCCCTTCACCTCAGCCCACACTCTCACCCTTTCTGCAAGGGCTGGCTCCTGGGGTCAAAATATCTTAAAGGGTACGCGAACAGTTCAGTATGGGCTTTGACATGAAGGGGAAAGCCTCTGAGGGCGTGAACTCTTTAGACTTCACCCAAGCATGGGTTCTCAGGCCAGGCCAGGTCTGGTCTTAGGGAGAAAAGCCAGGCCTTTCTGACTTCTCTCAAGCCTCAGGAACCCAGGTGGTTAACAGGAGCAAAGACTGAAAATCTAGGGTGACAGGGAACTGGGGCAATAACTAACCAGATTGATTCAATACAGAAAGGTCCAATCCACAACACCTCATTACTTCCCATACGTGGTCATGACCCATTCATTTACCTTCATCGTATTAGAGCTGAATTTGATATATGTAAAGTATAATGGTTGTGTGTCTTACACAATTTGCATCTAATTTATATAATCTATTAAAGACTGACAAACAATTCACATTAAAAATTTTTATTTATATTTACTAATTTTCCACACCTCATCTGACTCACTTAAAAAATTTTAAAATTCAATTTATAGCCGGGCACAGTGGCTCACGCCTGTAATCCCAGCACTTTGGGAGGCCGAGGCGGGTGGATCACGAGGTCAGGAGATCAAGACCATCCTGGCTAACAGAGTGAAACCCCGTCTCTACTAAAAATACAAAAAATTAGCCGGGCGCGGTGGCGGGCACCTGTAGTCCCAGCTACTTGCAGGCTGAGGGAGAATGGCATGAACCCGGGAGGCAGAGCTTGCAGTGAGCCGAGATCGCAGCACTGCACTCCAGCCTGGGTGACAGAGCGAGACTCTGTCTCAAAAAAAAAAAAGAAAATCAATTTAATATAGGCCGGGCGCGGTGGCTCAAGCCTGTAATCCCAGCACTTTGGGAGGCCGAGGTGGGCGGATCACGAGGTCAGGAGATCGAGACCATCCTGGCTAACACCGTGAAACCCTGTCTCTACTAAAAAAATACAAAAAAGTTAG